>NC_041034.1:12157933-12777540 GCF_900634625.1 Parambassis ranga | reverse complement strand
GACTAAAGCTTCACAAAGAGGAAAAAAAACACTTAGCAGTACATAGTCTGACAACACCCAAGAGGTGAGAGAAACACTAGCCTTCTGCACATGGAAAGATACAATCACAAAAAGAACTGCTGAGCCTAAACTAGCATTATAAATATCAGGTGTAAGAAGTCAAAACAGCAGAAAGAATGGAATCCAGAAAACCATGACAGATGATAGAGAATGAGTACAGCTCTTAGCATCTGTAGTGACCCCCAACTCTCAACCTCAGTGCATCTGTTCTACTCTCACTCATCAGGACTCACTGTCGCAGGCGTACGGCTTGTCTCTGTCCTCCAGTGCTGCCGTATCCAGCTTCTTCCTGCTGCTGCCCACTCCTCGACCCTGTGGATATCATCAGAGAGAGGCTGGGACACGCACACTAAACACGGTCCGGATTGAGAATATAAACAGATGTTCTTTACCTTTCCTTTCCCTTTGCCTCTTCTTTTAGGTGTGTCTTCCTCATAGTCCTCATCATCAAGGTCATCAAGGAAGTCATCTGGTTCAAGGATTCTCTTTATTAGGCAGGACGAAGGATGGAGTGAGTGTTTTTTTAAGAAACGGACCACACAGTCAAAATTCAGTGAGAACAAGCACCTTTCTTATCCTGGCAGCAGGGTTTAGGCCTCCGGTGTAATCACTCATGTTTGAGTCCTCCTCTGATCCACGAATGTCTGCAGATGTCCGTTTGTCCAAGGACTCCCCCCTCAGCAGGGCCTCCAGGCTGCTGCCATCCGAGGACAACAGCGCATCCTTCTTCAGTCCTAAATCTAACTCTAGGAATGAAAGGAAACACAAAACATTACATTTCAAACATTGTATTCCTCTTTGCTTTTTGTGGTATACAATCTTCAGCAGGTAATTGTGCTCGTTACTTATGTCTGATGCGTATATTATCTCATTCAGGTATGAAGAAAACACACTAGCTCAAATTAAAATACATCCAAAAAAGCCTCTCATAAAATAAATCATTATTACAGACAGCTCCATACCTTTTGTATGTCTTTATTAAAGGCTGACATGATAACAGAGAGAAAGAGCCAAGCTTGTTGTTGTGGTACCTGACTTGACGGGAGGGAAGATAAGCCTGGGGTCTTCTGGAGGATGAGATCTCTTTTTCTTCCTCCACCTCCTGGAGGGGTAAGTGTAGAGCTGTCCTGGAGCCATGCCTGAGGAACAGCACAAGAGATCCATCTATACAACTCCCAACCTATCACTTAAATACAAGACAGATTTTTGACATGCTAACCCAAGAATACATTTTTTTTTTTTTACATTTTTTAAGTTAAAACTGTTGTTACAAATGACTTATCTACGATGATGTGCCATTGAAAATGTTTAGTGTCTCACCTGGTCCCCTGTGTCTCTTTTCCATCCAGATATAGCAGCTGCTCTGAGCCACACCCGTCTGGGAGTCGAGGAACGGCATTCGCACGCTCCTCTCAGCACAGAGCCTGGCGTTGTAGTTGTGACACTGCTCCATGGCATCTCTGTAGTACTGCTCGCCTAGCCTGGCAAAAGAAAACCAGAGCAGATGCTGCTTATTATGGCCAAAAAAACAAATATCAACAGGTGTGGCTCCTCCAAAATCAGTGCAGCCTGTCTTTATCTGAACGATAGATGTATTTTTCCCGCTTGTCGCAATACAACATCTTTATATTTCAGTCGAAATTATTAAAAAAGTGCAACAGCAGTTGTTTTTTGTTGTTGGCACAACAATAACAAAGAACTTGATAGTCAGCACAGTCACAAGTGTGCTGTGTTTTCAGCATAAATACTACAACAGTGCTGTATATTTGCTTCATTTGAGAAAAGCTGAAGGCGCCAACTATTTAAATAGAGACAGGGAAGCTCAGACAGACATCTTACTGTCTCTTAAGTCAAGGACAATGGGAAATAAAAACAACACACGTGTCATCTGTGAACTGCAGCTATTGAAGCTGTCAGGGTGCCCAGAGCAACTGCAACTACTTCTTGATGAGAGAAAATACTATGTGGTTTAAAGCAGCTGCTCACATACTTCAGTCTTCAATGAAAGATTTCATTATTCAAGACCTTGTTATCACATAATGCGGCAGTGTTTGGTTGAATGGAAACTAGCTTTACTTTCTACCTTCTTCTAGAGCAATATTAAAACTGTGTGTAACAGTCATATGTGTAAATTCTTCACATTTTGACAGCATGATTATTATGGTTCATATTATTAATATTATTATATTAGCCTGATGCAATGGGTAGATCTTTTGAACCATATTTTCAATTCCTTTAAGTTAACTATTATTGACGCTGACAAAGACAAGTTGGAAGAAACTTAAATATTGTGTTTTTTAATTCTGCATTTTAACACATCCCGGTTAGTAAAAGGTTAAGTTGTTTAAAATGTTCTCTAGCAGTTTGCGCGGCACCAGATGAATATTAGACAAGAGGAAATGGAAGCACGTTTGAACACAACCGACTTCAGGTCAACCAAACATTAAACTTAACACTTTCAAAGACTTTCTATTCGCTTATCAGAGAAAAGGGTAACTGCACTGGCTATTATGCTGAGTCTGGACATGACAGGAGTGATCTTTCACGCCACGTCTTTCATTCATTCTCAACTAGTCAGCCACTCTAGTCAGATCTTCAGCCTGCGCTAACAACGTTGGACACAACTACACTCTCTTTAGCTTGTTAGCGTGCGAGCCACCTAGCTGCTCCACTCAACTGACGTTAGCTCCACGACAGCCGTCTGGCTACAAAGACACAACAAGTAACCACAATATCGCTACAAATACACCGAAGGTCAAACCGTCACATGTTTAACTACACAAACTCGTGATTCATGTTTCAAAAATGTCAGCTGCGTGTCAGCTAACTTACACTTCCATTCCAGGATGTGAACAGACACGACGCTCCGACACCGTTGGCTAACCTTTATAAGTCAGTTAGAATTCTGCTAAGCTAGCTAGCGACAAAGTCAGTGGCTGTATGATCGTGTACCCGTTATGATGTGTGTCACTATCGCAGCTAAAAAGTATGTAGAATTGAATAGTACTTACAGTTTGACAACATTCTCAACAACAGCTGCCATCTTGCTTTGATACACGGGGGAAGTGGCTGTCGGGTAATGTGTGCCCTCTGTCAGGACTTGTAGGCAGCACAGACGGTGTGGTAGGTGTATAAAGCAGGAAACATCAACCTCCGCGCCACCTGCTGGTGGCCCCTTGTCATTGCAATAGACTTTAAATATTACAAAGCTGTAAATCTTACCGTTATATACAATAAAATGTTATAATCCTCAAAACACTGGTGTTTAAATTACTCTTCTGCCATTTATATATTCTTAGATATAAATGGCACATAAAACTATAGACTATTTACATGAAGATGGGCTACACAGCTACCCAGAAAGGAGCCAAAGCATTTGGTGTGCCACCTGGTGGCCAGCTACAGTAAAGGTCATGAGGCCTAAAACTAAAAATAATCCTCAAATGACACATATGTATATACACACACACACACATATATATATATATATATATATATATATATATATATATATATATATACACACACACACATATATATATATATATATATATATATATATATATATCCTATGTAGGGCAGATAGAGAAGGAATGTCAATTTTCATGTCATTTTAATTACACAAATCTGCAAATCTTAGTCCATACATTAAATAAAAAAATTACTGACTTTGGAAATTACACACTGTGTATGTACATATACAAACTAACCATACCTGTGATGCTGGAGTTCATTTCAACAGCTTAGTTTGTAAAAATAGATTTAAAAATAAAAACTGAAAATATTTTGAACATGCACGCTTTTGAATTTAATTCTACAGAAACCTCTTGGTTAAAAATGGCAGCTTCAAATATTTCCAGTATAAAAATATCTATCAACTAAAAGCATTACATTTAAAAAGATTGGCAACAACACTGTTACTGATTAAACCAGGTTTTATTATTCCTAATATTAGATGTAGATACACAAGTCAACAAACATTATTTTCGATTTGTAATGAAAATGCTCCACAGCACACTGACATCGTGTGGAAGGGTCTGGTATTACAGACATGTACCTGAAAATGGACAGCAGTTATAATTTTTGCAATAAGTTGCATTAGTAACAGTAGTAGTAATAGTAACAACAGTAGCAATAATGATAATAATAGGAATTAATAATAGTAGTGGTATTAACAACTCTGAATTACAGAGGAAGGAAAAGACATTCGTCAAAAGTGATGAGAAACGAAGGTAAGGTGGACAGGCTTATCAAATGCTGCAAGACAGACCACTGGATGAAAAAATACAAGCTCCCACTAGACAGCAAATATCCTGCCTTCTTCTAAAAAAGGAAGCTCAAATTGTCACCAGTCTGTTTTCACTCATATCGAATACAAGTACAAGTGGTTTTTATTCATGGTTACAAGTACTATCAGAACCAAAAAAAAGTATCTCTTTGACATCAATAATACATACTTTCCATGTTCTGGTCAAAGCTCACCAGTAGCACAATGTTATTTTAAAAGGATGCCATATGCAACATCGAATCACAGCCAGCTGAGGACATCTTCCACAAGACTGGATTGCCAGGGTCATTCTGCATTAATGATACAGTCCAGTATTTATGTGTGAATGTGTGTATGAAAGAGAGAGAGAGAGCTTTTGTACAGAATGTCAAGTATGAGAAATATTTTTGCTTCACATGACCAATTTGGCCAAACTAATTTGAATCGTTCACATTCAAATGAGCTGATAAGAAAATACACTGTGTGACCTTTGACCTACCCGACATCAGCTGGATGCTGAGTCAGATGTTTGGAGTAGAGAGAAAGCAGCTGACCGCTTATCCACTCCTCCATTCAAAACTGTGCAGAATATACGCAAAACATGCGCTGGCTCACTTATGTATGCTTCCTCGTTCCCAGATGGGAGCTTCATCAGAGAGGTGGGATTTTTTTTTTCTATCTGGTGGGACGTCCACCAGATAGAAACAAGGCAAGTTTGGATCTGCTGTTAACAGTCCACCTGTTTCTCTGACTTGACTCATTTGGAACTGAAAAAATAAGGCCATCCTGTTTAAACTTACAGCGGGTTGTGCTATTACAAGTTTGACATTCCTCCAAAGCATGGTACACACACCCAGGCAATTATTATCTTCAAAGAGTTACTTTCAAAATGTAATTTAATTACAATTTGCAGCCTGCAATTTGTGTACTGCCATACACAGCAAACTACACTTGGCTTGAACCAATTCAGTCGTCCCATGATATGAATGCAAAGTTGCTCTACTGTCTACATTCACAATATACTTTAAGTCCTTGCATGTACAGTACTACACCTATTACTGTTACATCATTTGTAGCATATTATGATTTTCTTGTTTTATTACAACTTCCAATCAAATAAAATTAGTGTTCTCCAATCCTGAAAATGAAGTGATCTCAAGTTTTCAGAGTACATCAACACAGAGGAGAATAGATGGCAATGATTGGACACACACAAGTATAAACCTAGAAGAGGTCATGCCACATATGCAAGCTCATCAAAGAAAATGAACAACTTTTTCCTCTGCCACTGCTACTGAAGGAGCATTGTACCTGCATGTAACATACACTGACATACATTAGGTCATTGCCACAGGGCACATTTTTAACATTCTCATCTTCTGACTAAGAAAACGACCCCTAAACCTGTTTGAATGGAGAGAGGGTTGTTTAAAAAAAAAAAAAAAGGTTCAGTGTAGTGGGTACAAATAAGGCTCAAGCTCTGCCAGAAAATGCTTCTTCACCCACCATCCAATCTCACTTTCACACCCCTCATTCACTTCACCTGAAATGAGATCTCTCAGCTGTCTGTCTTGCTCGCATCTTTGCCGTCTGCCACAAAAATGTGCTTCAGCTTTTTTATCTACAAAACTGCCCCCATGCCTTCACACCAGTAGATAGATAGAGAGAACAAAAATAGATATTAGAACACTAAAACAGAAATAATAGCTGTCTTGAGGAACATCATTGGTAATGTCAGCTTACATAAAACCAACAGAAAAGAGCTAAATTTAAGAAAAAATTGCATTAATATTACTTTGTGTTTGTGTCTGATTTTTGTCTGCATTTCAATTCCAAAGAACAGCATCCATCTGGCCATGTTTTATCAGGAATAACATAAACATGCAAATTCCACAGCACCACAACTCACACACGCACACACGCGCACTAGAAAACTAATCTTCTCCGCTTTGTACAGAAAAAAAAAAGAAAATTGAAAAATCAAGCAGAAAAGATCACTCAAAAGAAATAATCAAATACAGGCAAAATTAGATCAAATAAAAAATAAAACCACTTATTAAATATATATATATATATCATTTTCCCAATGAAACTTGTGATCACTTACTGCACACTGCTAAAATTTCATGAGCTTTATTCTCAAAACACCTCATTCCCAAAAAAAAAGAAAAGAAAAAAAAAAACATACAAGGGCAAGCCCAACATTCTGCACTAGTTTAACCAAATTTGTTTCTCTCCACAACATAAATTGAGATTATCTACTGGCAAATTAATTAGTTTGTGTTCTCAAACCAACAATTGCAAAATATAAATAGCAATAATAATATCAATAATATTGATTAGGTTAATAACATCAATACCAAGAACAGAAAAAGAGACTGATGCGATCAAAAGAGAGTGTTTAAAAGAGAAAATGAAACCAGAGTGCAGCAGAGTGGAAAGCCACCATCCATGTAATAGAGACACAGCAGCATAATGGCTCAGCTAGTAAAGCAAGACGAGCCAGTGTGGTGGACTGGAACTGAACTGGGCCTGCATCCCTGATAATGCCAACCTCACCTGTTACAGACTCAAAATACTGAGCTCTGCTGCTCTGAAAGAGGATGATGACTTTCATTGGTGGGTACAGCTTAATGTGAAGTAGGATTGGATGAGAAAAGGACAAATGATGAGGGAGAGAATCCGAAAGAAAGAAAAAAAGTATTCTGTAAGCCATATGATGCAGCTGTCAACATACTCCTTAGGGTCTGCACTGAGACCAGTGTGTTTGTACTGTATGACCTGTTTGCACTTTCTTTCCTGCCACAGTCTGTTGAAATTATGACAAATGTAGTTTCCATTGATGATTTTACAACTGTCTTATTTCTTTTTGCCAAAGAAGCTGAACCTCTTCTCGCGATCCTTCTCTTTACCCTCTTTATTACGCATAGTGACACCTCCGGCATCACCCGAGCTGGGAGAGATGGGAGGCATCGTCATTGCGCGGCTGATAGCCCGCGGGGCTCCCGGCGAATCGTCTGAACCTTTTGGAATGGAGCCGAGGATGGAATGAATCCAGGAGCTCATTTCAGCCTTGTAACAAACAAAAATATTAGATTATTTCTCCAAAAGGACAAAAACATTATGTGCATTTATTTATTTATTTTGTTAGCACAGCTATGTTGTGTAAATCTCACCTCATCCTTTGCTTGGAACAAGAACTCTTTTCCATCTCCTAGCCTGCAGACACAGGAGTTGAAGAATTAACATGGTCAGGAATAAATATTTAAAAAAAATCTAATATTATTTATTGTCTAGTTTTCCACAACTGCCTGCTTTTATTAGATCTAATCAGTTGTGAGTAATCTTTACTCAGAAATTATTCTTACCTGAGCTTAAATACATGTTTCCTCTTCTTATAGTCATGTGCTATTTCACATACAGCCTCTCCCAAACTGATAGGTACCTCTCCATGGTATGGAATGCCATTGCTTGCACTCTTGTTGTCTTTATAGAAACCAAGACTTCCTTTTCTTAGAACACAGTATACATTCTGCCAAGACCTATGGAGGCAGAGAAAAGGGTCAGGAGGATCTTCCAGTGAATTAGTGAATTTTAAGGGACAATTGCTGTCTTTCAATTCTGTTGCTTCAATGTGACCAGTTTCCCACTAAAGCCCAATAAATCTCAAAAGACTTTGATAAGAAAGTAAGAGACAAACAACCATGTTGTCAACTGGCCTCTCTCTAAGCTCATACACGTTCTGACCTGCTAGCAGCCTTTTTGTTATGGGACTCCATCTCTTGTTTTCGACAGAGCATTCCCTCCATAGTCTCTGGCTCAGACTCAGCTCCTCCTCTACTTGGTAACGTAGCAGACGCCTCGAGGCGAGAAGACGCCAGCCCACTGTCTCTACCTGGTCCATTCACCGATTCAGACTCCGAACCCTGCTCAATACACAAACATGGTGGTAAGGAGGTAGAAAAAACAAATACAAACTTGACTACATAGAAGCAGTGAGTTGCAATGCAGGTACAGGAATACATGAAATGCCATGATGATGTTTGCTTTGATGGTACTGTGTAATTACATGACAGAGTTCAAAAGGTACACATAGTTACACAGAACACCGACGTGACATAGACAGCTTACAGTCATTCATGAGTAAAGACATAATTCAAAGTATACGTACATGTGGGAAACATTACATCTATTATTTATATTTACTTTAAACAAACAAAATATATTTCTACACTGAAACACACAAACACAGACCAAAGCTAAGACAACAAACAGCTACTGCCCAACACTAAAGAAAATCCAACGCACAACAGGATTCCTCTCTCCATACTCCAGTAGTATAATACTTCTTTCTTTCTTTCTTTCTTTCTCAAAAACTCCTTTTCAACAAAGACTCCATCAAAGAACGTTCACATTCAAAGTTAGTACACACACATAGGTCAGGAGAGACTAAAACAAGCTACATATAAAGAAACACTGACCAATTACAATTATCATAACATTTACTCCGGGCTACACATTTACAGTCACGCCTGTCCTGGTCAAGGTAAGCACATATACAACAGATTCAACGTGTTTAATCCATGAAAACAATGTGTTCATGAATCTGCATCATGCCTTGCCACAGCAATGAAACTGTGTAACTGATAAATAATAAAGCGATGGTTGCATTTGTGACAGAGAGCAATGGTTTTTCAATAATAGAAAAAAAGGCACTGCAGTTGACCAGGAGCTGAGCGGAGGCTGTGACGAGGGCGAGGGGAAGCTACAGGGATGGTCGCAGCTTGGTACTCACACGCTCAGGCTGCTTTGGTCTACACACACGTTTAGGCTCTGATTTCTTTCCCAATGACAACGATAGCGATAACGACTGCTGGTGAAAACGCAATGAAAAAATGTTAAGAGGTTTTTCACAGTGGCAGAAATGTGAAGGTCGTGCACTCCTGAACAAGTCCTCTCTTCTCTGCATAGGTTTTTATAGTCACTCTCAACAAGCAGCCGGTGTAGACTGCTGTTATCCACTGAAACATATGAAGTCACCAGGTGCAGCTGCTAGTAAAGACATCTACTAACATCTTATAAAATTATGACCAGATCCAATTCTCCACCATACAGGAGTCTTATGCAGTTGAACAGAGCTGTGTATGAATTTCTTACTCTAAACCCATGCTTACACAAAATGTGATTCCACATTTTAGACTTATTTGACATCTGAAACAAGCATTGGTGACATAATCCTATTCCATAAGTGAAATATAATGGCCACCTTTTCTGTTAATAAAATAAATAGTAAAGTAATTAGATATATAGAAAATACATCTATATAATATTAAAACAATATTGTTGAATGTAGTTGAACAGACAGAGACATGGACACACAATCAGAAACATTTACATTATGTGTGTGTGTGTGTGTCATAAATAATAATAAATAACTTTATTCTGAATTAAATTAAATTGATTGCAACTTTTGTCTTGATATTTTGCCAAAAAAAACAATATTAGTTAGATCATAGTGGATCATGGTGATGTTAATCCAATTTTTATTCAATTCTCTAACTAACTTAGGATTGAGTTAATATTTATACAAGTCCATCTCATTACACATGAGATGAGGCAAGACAACATGGATATGACATGACATGGTAAGTAACATTATAAACCAGGCTCTGCTTACCACACAGCAGACACACTGATCTACTGGTCTCACCTGAGATGTGTCATTGTCACTGTGTACTCCATTCACTGACACTGATTGATTGAGCGTGGTTTGGTCCAGACTGGTTCTGTGTTTGAGAGAAAATTATTGAACTGAAAAAATAAAAGGTCTGTACAACAACCCCATGGTGGTCAAGCTAAACTCCCCCTCTTGGTTTACCTGGCTGCAGAATCATGTATTTGACTTTCAGTCTCAGACTGCCCAACTTCTGCGGGTGGGGGTGTAGGAGGTCGCCGTGCTCTTTCCTCTTCCTCTCTCCTCCTTTGGATCTCCTGCTCCTCCAGCTAAAGAATGAAAATTTACTAGTGTTATCTATTTGTAATGAGTGAAGACTCCATACTTGAATCAGACAACAACCCGTTTCTAGCAGTCCACTCAAAAATAAAGCACATCTCTCTACTTACTGTAGTGAGTTTCTCCAGCAGAGAAAAGCGTTCTTCCCAAGCTGTAGCAAGTTTCTCAAAGGCCTCATGACGCTTAATTAGGCTCTCTACCTCATCCACATTTGAGCCCAGTTCTGCTGCTCTAACCAGAGGTTCTTGCCCTGCCAACCATGACTCCGCCACATAGGCATCACGTCCAAACTGCAACACTTCTAGAACTGAGATGGACACAGAGGACAGAAAGAAATTGTCAGGTGCACATCTAGTAATTCACTCAGGTCCCAGAACAAAAAGCATGAGTCTCTAATTTCATAGAGAACACTGTAGAGGCAAAAAGAGGCAACAATTTCTAGAAATGTCCTGTACAAACTTATTTCCACTGAGTATGAATTGTTGCACAGTATCTGGTCTTACAGGCCTCCAAACTAGGTTTGTACTTTATCTGCCATCTCTAGCCTGTACCAGCATGCCTTTATCAATGTGCCCTTTAGAGTCTGCATCACATTATATTTAATGTTCCCTTATGCCTACTCTAAAACAGGTAAAGCATGCATACCAATTTGTAAATGATCCATCTTGTCTTGCCACTTTTTGTTGATCTTATCTCTCTTTTCCTGAAGTTGAGCCAGTTTCTCTCGGATCTGTAAAACAAGGAGCATTCAGTAGGAACAGAGTTGCATCTTTGGGCAGACATTAATTATCTGTCTTTGTAGCTATACAATGTGTTACCTGAGATACTACATAGATAGAACTGCAAACACGACCCATGGTAATAAATACCTCATCAGCTGCATAGTGATTATTGTTGACAAGAGTATTTCCCATCTCAATACAGGCAGTAAAGCTGTCTGCCCTGGTCTCAATCTCTGATTTGATGTCTTGATGATTAGCTATGACTAACCCTGCAGAAGATACATCTCTGAAAAAACAGAAAGGAAAAAAGGTTAGTATAAATATATCTGCACATCTGACAATTGCATAATTCATTACAGTAACTGGAAAATTATAATGACAGTCACCTGGGGCTGTCATGTGCATCAATCTGCAAATTAACACCATCCATCCAGAGCATGAGGTCTAGCACCATGTTGAAGAAGCGGAATTTCTCCACAGTGTCCAGCAGGAGGAGCCTTCGAGCCTGACAAGCCTCATGCAGGCCCTCCCAGGCTGAAGTCACAGCATGTTCACTCCTGTGAATGTCATCAGCTTTCTCACCAGCATAGGCCTTCTGTAGCCGTGCTGCATCATCCTGCACTTGGTTCACCTAAGAGTTCAAAGAGTAACAGGAAAATTCAGTATTCTGTTCACTTGTTAAAACATGAGATTTATTTATTATGAAAACCTACCTGTCCACTGAGGGCCTGGATATCATGTTCGAACGTGTTGTGCTGTCTGTGTAGATGCTGGACAGTGTTAAGATCACGGCCAAGATCAGAAGGCAGCGCCTCCTTCTTTTCCTTAACACGCCCAAGCACCTCCATGGCATCCTGATGGAAGCGGTGCAACTCATAGGAAGCGGCCAACATTTGTGTGCGTGTATCTATTAGTTCTAGCAGGTCGGCCCAGGCCTCGTTTAAACCATCCTTCCACTCAGCAACACTTGCATTCTCTGGATGACCTGACTCAATCAGGTCATCTGCTAGCCCATTTACACCATCTACACGTTCTTGGCCAATAGTGCTGGTATCACGAGCAAACTCCCGAAACTTGTCCCTCAGCATCTGTAGAAAGAAAAATCAGGCAAATGGGACCAACATAATTAATTCAGCTAAATTTCCCAGAGCCTCTGTGCCTCCAAAGCATATGACTGAGAAAACTCACTGTGACATGTTCATAGTCCTGTCCTAGCTCATGGGAGCCAGCAACCACCTCCCTCTCAGCAATCCACTGTTCCAGGTCATCTACCTCACGCTTCAGCTGTGTCAGCCGCAATCTTTCCTGAAGGCGCCCACGACGCTCCTCAGCAAGATCTTTCAGGCCTGCGTACAGCTTGTCAACTTGGGCTTGTCGTAAGGTAATTCTCTCACTAAAAATTAAAGCAAATCCATCCATCCATCTTTGTTCAGATGAAGGAATGTGTCAGAATCAGTTGATATGCAAACAGCCTGTGTGCTCTTACCTTTCTGGGTGTTCACTGGTGACCATGAGACGACTGCTGTTGGCCAGCTGGTGTATAGTCTGGGCATAGTCTTCAAGAGCCTGTTCCAGGATTTGGTGCTTCTTGACCATCACTAATGCACTCTGCTCATCCTTTGAGACAAAAAGAAAATAATCAAGATTTCTCAAGAGACACTTGGTTGTTGCAAGATGCAAGAGCAAGTCTGACTTTTACTCAACTCCACTTACCTTAGCTTTCTCTTCTGACATCATGTGTAGCTCCTGCTCTCCCATCCAGGCCTCTGCCTCTGCAGCATCAGCATAGAACTGCTGGGCACGATTGGCCTCCATGAGACGGTCATGCCGCTTATCGGTCTCTGCAATCAGCTGGTCCCAGAGGTCCTTTAGCTCAACAAGGCGGTCCTCTAAAACAGACTGTCTTTCGCCATCCACCTGGCTCTGAGTCTTGCCTCGTCTATGGATGTCATCAATGCGAGGCTGATGGCCCTGGATCTCCTTCTGTAATGTCTGATTCAAAACCAGAGATGGAGACAGATGTTGAGTGTACTGCTAGGCTATCTTCTTAAATATATGTGTAATCGATATTAGTATTAGGTTTAAGAAAAAAAGTAATGAACCTGATTCTTCTTGATTAGCAGCTGTACTGTAGGAAGGTCCTTTCCATGGTCTGTGGAAGCTGCTAGGGGCATCCTCTCTTTCACCCATAGCTAAATGAAAGATAGAACAAACAGAATCTGAGCATGAGATCACAAAAGAAACACTAACATACTACATAACATTCATATCATGTGTTTATCTATAGAGTCAGTAAGGCAAGATGCTCACAATTTCATCCTCAAGATCTCTGTTGAACTGATGTGCTTCTTTTGACGCAAGCAGCTGCTGTCGCCTTAGTCTGAGAGGCTCCTGGAGATTGGAGAAGTTGTCAGTGACACGCCTCTGTTGACCATCAACTTCTGCCAGTCCGGCATCCTCCTGGGACAAAGCTAGAGCCTGAGACTGCAGGGATTGCACCTCCTTCTCTCTGACCTCCATTTGGTGCTCCAGCATCTGTATAGGGACAGCGTGCAGAATTTAGAACTAATTTTGATTGGATTGTCTAGTAGTAGTACTAGTATTATGATTTGACTGCACTTCTTGTATATGTAGACAGATTATGCTTTGCTTGTGCCATGTTGCCTACCTGGTGCTTCTTGAGAAGGATGTTGACACTGGTCAAGTCTTTTCCATAGTCATCACTATGCAGCTGACCCTCCAGGTTTTTCAGCCAGACATCCAGAGCAGAGCAACTCTGCGTAAAAAGTTCTGCCCTGTTAGCATCAAACAAGCACTGAGCCTTGGTACGGGTTGTGCCCTCCAGCTCTTCCCACTGACGCTGAAGGTCCTCCAGGGTCTGCTGGACAACAGGTTTCAGCTCAGGCTTCTCTGCCACCAATGCCTGACCCTCCTGTTAGAGATACAACACAATGACAATGATGAGGTGTTAATTTCATTAATCTGGTGTTTGGGCTACATTACTTTAGACAAGAAAATAAATCAATGAATCTGTGTAGTGTACTCGTGTGGCCACACCTTATCAATTTTGTCCAGCCAGTCTTTGTTGGAGGCTAGCTCTGCCATGAAGGCCTGGTGTTTCTGCCACTTGCTGTGAAGATTTCTGGCCTCATCATAAGACATGTCCTGAGCTGTTAGCATCTTCTCATTGATCCACAATGTGAGCTACAAGAAAGCAAATAACATGAATCATTTTTTATTTAAAAAAAAAACACATAATCTTATGAGTACAATGTGCCATTTCAATTAATCTTCCATTTATGTTAGAATTTTATTTGAATATTTTTACCTCCTGTCCATCTTGGAGGAAGTGCTGAAGTTCACGGTTGTCCTTTAACTTGGTCAGCAATTCGTTTGCAGCTTCCTTATTCTTAAGATGCCTGGAGAAAATAAGTGGATAGCTAAACATCTACCCCTCAAACAACTAATTAAATTAATATTCTTTCTTTTTTCTTTCTTTGTGTGCATATGCTCTGACCTTTCCTGGATTGAGTCAACTTTTTCCTGGATCTTATCAGAGTTTGCATTGGAGTCATTAATGAGGCGCCGTCCAGCCTCCACCACACCAGTTATCTTCTCCTCACTGGCCTCTGTGGTGGTGAGAAAATCTTCATGCTTCTTAATGGCCTCTTCAGCTGCCTGTAGACTATTGGGCATCTCTGTGTGTGACAGCACATACTCCTACACAGAAATAAAAGGAATTGTATTTTAGTTAAGCTTTTTTTCATGCAATTATCAAATTCCAATGATTTTTCTTTTGCCTGTTCTACAAAACATTCAAAATAGAGTTGCCTTTGTAGTAAATAGTATATGTGCTGTCTACACACACACACACACACACACACACACACACACACACACACACACACACACACACACACACACACACACACACACACACACACACACACACACACACACACACACACACACACACACACACACACACACACACACACACACACAGACGCTGTATATATAAAAATTTCCATAGTGATTATAACCTGGCTGTTGAGGAAAGCCTCTGCTTGCTTTGCATCTCTCAGGAATGTCTGGAAATCAAAAGCTTGGGCCAAAAGACTATGGCGGTTCTCCCACATACGACGCAGTTCATGCCACCCTGTGTCCAAAGCCTGGAGCCTCTGGGCCAGGAACATATGCTGGGCATCTGTCTGACCCTGGGTCACCTCTTCACCGACAGCCCGCATCTTCTCATAGTCATCCTTGTAGTTATCCACCTCATTCTTAATGCTCTCATGCTGGGCTAGCAAACTCTCAGCCTCAGGGAGGGAAGTGGGAATGTCCTCTGAGGCCACAGCTGTCTGGGTGCGGGATAGCCAGGACTGGAAGTCATCCAAATCCCTTAGGAAACCCTGCAGCTTGCTGGCTTCACCAAGTGACTCCTCCCGTCGTTTCATGGTGGCGTTCAATTCCTCCCACACTTCTTGAATTTCTGCCAACCGTCCTTGGATCTCTCCAGCCTGATCTGGATGTTCCCTGGCAAGCTTTTCTGCTTCATTCCTCAGGTCATCCAATTTACCCTGAAAGGGGTTGAATAAATATTTAAATGTAGAAATTACAAAACGCATCAGCATGAAGCCGAAAAATCTTAAATTATTTTGCTATTTTTCTTGTTTGTTTAGTTCTTATTCCCAGTCCATTAAAACAACCTCACATGACCTCTTCATACCTGAATAGCTTCAAGGTCCCTCTCCATGCCTGTGAGTTTCCGCTGCAGTGCCATCACTCCAGCCAGGTCATTGCCGAGGCTCTGAGTAGATTCAATCACTTTGGTTTTTTCCTTCATCCAAGTCTGAATCTCATTACATTCAAGATGGTAGTTCTGGATGTTCAGGGCTGACTCAAGATCTTGTTTCTTTTGTCCAGCCAACTGTTCAAACTCCTTCCATCTAGGGATAACATCATATTAAGATTTGAAATGCTAATCACAGAAATGTATTGAAGTACTTCATTTGAAAGGTTGATTTTAGTAAGCCATAAATGCCAGCTCAGACCTGTTGTTGAGCTGGTCGTTTGTCTGGTGAATTTGGTCCTTGTTACAGTTGTCCGAGCTCAGAAGCTGCTCGGCCACTTGGTTCACATCAATGACACGAGTGCCTAGGTTGTTCATCTCAGGTTCCAGTGTCTCAAATCTGCCATCCATCAAATGCCAACCATCAAATTTAAGCCAGTGCTAACTCACTAAGTCTTATTCAAACATTTATTGCAGTGCTTTTATGTACTTTTAAATCTTCTACATGTACATTCTTATCTTCCCTCACACAAAGACTAACCTTTGCTGTACCACTTCCAAGTCCTCCAATTTGGTTGGAATTTCCATTCCATGTAACCACTGCTCCTTTTCCTCCACCCAGAGTTGGCAGGCATCAGCTTCACTGAACATGCGGTAGAGGGCCAGGGCACCTTCCAGAGCTTGCCGACGAGCTGCTGATAGAGACTCCAGTTCATCATAGCGCTGCTCAATAGCTGGTAGGCGACCATCCACCTACAGTCAGCAATAAACAATAATTTAGTATGACAAAGAGCATTTCATCACTCAAGTATGAAGAACAGAGCACACTTACCTGAGGGTAATGTATATAGGCCTGTGGCAGTGCTTGGACCTGCTCATGCAGGGAGTCGATGAGGGGGTGGTGACTCTGAATCTCTTCTTCTATCTCCCTCTGCTTGCGAGCTAGAGTTTGGGTTGAGAACTCATCGTGGCCTACCTCTTGACTGGACACCTGTCTAAGTGTCTCCATAATCCATGCTTCCATGTCACTGGCATCTGTTTGAAACTGATGCAGGGCAACTGCTTCCTTAAGGCTCTGCTCTCTGAGTTTAGTTGTCTGAGAAGCAGGGGGGGAAATTAGGACAAAAGTGTTGGGAGAGTGTAGATTTATACTGTACAAATACAATGTCAATACACAGCATAATAATAGACCCTCACCTCCTCCAGATGAGCCCACTGTGCACGAATGTCATGAATCCTCTCGGTGACCTCTGGGGCACCAAAATGTCCCTCTATAACCAAAGCTTCCCCTACAGCTATGCTGTTGCTTAGGGGGCCATAGCGTGCTGCCATCTCATCCCTGAAAGCCTCATGTTTACTGAGTAGATGAAGGGCAGAAGTGAGGTCACGGCCACAGTCTCCACTAGCCAGGATCTGCTCCTGCTCCCTGATCCAGGCTGCCTCCTCTCCGAGATCCCACAAGAACTGCCACAGACGACGTGAATCCTCTAGACGCTCTCTGCGAGTACTAGCAAGCTGACCAAGCTCCTCATAGGCTTGACCCAGCATGTCCACCTTCTCACTAACTAGTCCAGGCTCACAAGGTTTATAGGCTGACAACCAGAAAATACAAAGCATTTAGATATTGTGCTGTCAGATCAAAATGCTAAGGACTGTATGTGTAAAAGCAAAACATTTACCCTGCTCATAGGATGTGAAGCGCTTTGCAGCCCCCTGCACTCCCTTGATCCTTTCTGCCTGAGCCGAAATGTCCGCCTCTACAAGATTGTGCTTTTGCAGTAGGTCTAACACATCATGCAAATGTTTGCCGCTGTCCTGGGACTGCAGACGGCCCTGAAACAAACAGAAAGCAGATTCAGATAGAATATTTTCTTATGTTATCTTACATGAACAAAACTACAACAAACAACCATCCACACTACATTTCTATCTTGTTATTTTTTATAAGAGAGAGAAAGAGTGAGAAATGGAAAGAGAACACTGTAATCTAACATCACAGGTCAAAGCTCAATAAATACTGTGCTATATTTATTAAAGGTAGTGAATGGCTGATGAGGCAAAGCTTTATGGAGACAGACAGACAACAACACTTGTGCATTCACTGGTACAGTATGAATTGAGAAGGCACACCCACCCTGTGACCAGAGTCAACATCAGAAAAACCAGCACTGACAGGCAACATGCTAGGCCAGCAAAAAAGCTAATTAACGGTGTAAAGTACCGACACTAAAGCTGCCAGGGACATACATGAACAACTACACTCTTAATTGAGAGGATTAGGAAACTACTTTTAGTTAATTAAAAACCAAACAAACAGAATGTAGGAACAAAGAGGTAGCTCCAGTAGAAGAAAAAACAACCAGTGTAAGCACACCTTATTGTGTCAGTTTTTACCTTCTCATCTGCCATCCAGTCCATGATGTAGCGCATCTCCTGAAACAGTCTCTGTAAGTCGCGATGGGCATTCAGACGCTCTCTGCGTGCTGCAAGAAGTTCTTTTAGGTATTCCCAGAGACGAAGCACATTATCCCTTCGTGCAAGTATACGACGCACATCATGATATGCCTCTGTTTCCAGCTCTTTGGCGACAGCCTCGACAGCAGCCACACGCTCCCAGTATGCCCCAATGTCTGTCTCAATTGCTTCATGTTTACGAGTGGCAGCTTCCACTGCTCCCAAGTCAGTTCCAAAATTATCCTAATGAAAGAGGCAAAAGCTTGTGATTGCAAATTCATATCCACCTGGAGCCACACTTTATGTTTAATATATATCTACCTGAGACACCAGCCTCTGGTTCTCACTCAGCCATGTTTCCCGCATAGCTGCTTTCCGGTCAAAACGAGCAGCAAGCATCTCCAGCTTCTCCTGGCGTATCAACTCATTTCTCAGTGCCAGCTCACGTTCATGCTCTGCCTTTTCCAGTCGTTCCCATGCCTGCCACACAATGAAATGACTGCATCATGCTGCAACTCAGATAGTAATATAGTAAATATGATGTTCCAGAAGTTACAATAAGTACTCTAAAGACTTGTACACGACAGTGTCAAAAAACATGAACATCTGCTTAAAAACATAAGACACTGTGCAAATAAATTTGAACCTACATAGTGAATTACATCACATGTTATATCACCCCATTACCTTATTGATGTCAGAGATCAGTTTGCCCTCTCTGGGCATGTAGACTTTCTGATTGTTTGCCCTCATTTTGCTTTGGATAGTAAAGAGAAGAACTTCCAAGTTTCCTTTCTCCGTAAATCTGCAAAAACAAGACACCACTGCTGTTTAACAAACTGTATAGTTTCATATTTTGGATAGTAAACATTAACATCATCAGTGGGTTCACCTAACCCAGCTGGCACTCACTTGGGGGGTTTCTCCACAGTCCTGTATGAGTTGAAAGCCTGGAGCTGGTTCTGCACTGCACTGAGTGAGTTAGCCAACTGCCGGTCATTGAGTGTCACAATGGTCTGCTCAATCCACTGCAGGAGCTCTGTAGCCAAGGTCTCATACTTCTCTATCAGCTGGTCAGCCTCAATTGCATAGTCAAGAACCTGCAGCCAAGAAAAAAATATGAATCAAGCTGACTATACCTGTATGCATGTATTTGATAGATAAATACTTCATTGAAAAAGTAAAATACACCGACACACTCCATACCTTGCCAATTCGTTTGCCCTCCACTGCTAGGGCTTTCATCTTGGAGAAGTAATGATAGTAGGTCGCCACATAGGTAATGATGGACTTTTCATCAGGCTGATCAACATTAACATCTGGAAAAAAACACAGCATAATTATTAATATTTATCTAAAAAAGTGTCAAAAGGTTTAAATCTAAACATGCTTTTGTGATGTCTGTAGGTGCCATGTGATGTTGTCTAATCTATAATTAATTGCAGTAATCCTCCGTTGCCTAACACCAGTCAGTCTGTTTTGAGCTACAGCTTACTGCCTTAGTGGATAGCATCAAGGCATCAATGTGACTCAGTAGTGCTTCATGTTTTTACAGAAGCTTTACGCACTCACCCTCAGGGTCCAACAACTTGGTAAGTCCCAATTCTTTCTCAGCCACATTGAACGCATTCTGGAGATTGTAGTGAGCATTGGACCTCTTCAGGTTGTCAAACTCAATCAAGTCCGGTCTGCAGAGGATAGAAACAACTGTGGTTTCAATAAGAATACACTGCATAGAGGGTAAAATAATCCATTGAAAGGTGCAGTTATCTGCATGCAAAAAGGCTTTTTATCAGTGGATAAGAGCAGCTAATCCAACTACTTATTGCTTTTATATGTGGCACAACCATATATTCATTTTGAGTTCACTTGGGGTAAAAGAAGAGTAAAATTGGTTTGGGGGCATATATATATATATATATATATATATATATATCTCAAGAACCAATAAGCACTAAAATAAAACTGCTACTTTCATATTGACTTTTGAACCTATACAGTGGCCTAACGTGGCCTAACAATTTAACTGGAAGGCCTGATAATGTAAATTCGAGCGTCATAGTTTACCTAACTATCTACAGTACAATAACTCTAGTCAAAGCAATAAGTGTTCACAGTACAGTACAGTACTCCTGTACCAATCCATATCTATGAATGAATGCATCTATCTATCTAAGAGAACAATCGTTTTTGAGTTTAAGCTGTACTTTTGGATTTCAGTTTATATCTTAGTTCAAACACAAGCTATTGGCCATGTAACCAGCAGGGTGTGCCACTGAGTTGCCATGTATGATCATCATAGAAAATAAGTGGGTTATTATTTCTGTGATCTAGGTCATCTCACTCCCTATTTTATTTTCATCCTTTTAACACTGCAGACTGAAGAATGGGAGGAGCGGGAGGAGACCTAAATAGAAAAGGGGATAAAAACACCCAAGAGAAGGATAATAGTACTGTGACAGGTGCTCCTCATTAGGCAGTGAAAGATAAAATAAGGGGTGAATACTTGACACATTTGTTATTTGCAGGATGGCTGAAAAATCATATTCATGTTGAATAAGTATGTGCCTGAATAAGACTAGCTTTTTTGTAGAGTACGATGACAAGCACATGAAAAAGTCAATGACCTGTGTTTGTGGACGATGGCATTGAACGCCAGACCATCTCTCCAGCTGGTAGTGAAGTTGTGGATGTTGACATTAGGGTATCTGAAAGGACCAGATTAGAAGTCATTAATCATTAGCTCAGCACAGGCAGAATCATCAGTAAACCCTACAGTAAAAACAGTGCACTGGGTAACAGTAGTCATCCTCTTTAAATTTTTCCACTATTGCTCTATTCTCACCCAGCTGTTTTCATTTGGCACCAAAGCAGAAGAGCATCTTTAGCTGACTTTTTCTCCTTGTTGTCCTCTGTCTCCACACTGATGTCCTGAATCTGTAAGAAGAGGAATTAATTTGTTCACATAAATATACACAACTCCTTAATCATAAACCCTGCAATATTATTACTTACTTAAATGATCTGTCACAATACCCTTCCAATTTCAAGATGTGTTAAAAATTGTCTGTTATGGCGGTACGCTCATAACTAAAACAATTGAATAAAATACCTAATAATCAAAAAATGTCATTACCATAAGAAGCATTAACCTTTATTAATCTATTTTTCTCAAGTTTGCATGAGGATGGGCATGGCTACATGCAGGGACCAGTTCCAAAACTAAACTAGCTTTGGAACACAGGAATTGGAATAAGAGAAGGACGTCAGCGGATATGTACATAACGACTTATTATGTTACCTGGAAACGAAGGATGATGGTCCAGATGAGACCCAGGGTGAGACGGTGATTCCCATCCACAATGTCATGTGAGCCCATGTTTTCTAGATGTACCTTCTGTTCTTTGAGAAACTGCAGTGCTTTATCAACATTCTCCAGGCAGTGGATACGCATGCGGCCCTTGGTGGGTTTTGGCTATGGGAAACAGCAGAAAAGGAAAGGATGACATTCTTGAACAGAGTAATCACAAGATACATGGAAAGGAAAAGAAGATGGCAGGAATTTAAAAAGAGAAAAAAACAGCCAAAGCAGGAAGGGAAGTAAATCACACTAAAGGAACCAAAAAAATAGACACATGATTATCCTTCCTCCTGACTTGGTAAGGGTCATTCTGAGGGCCTGGGTCAGGGCTGGGACAGACAAGGGTGGTTTCTCTGTGATACTTACCAGCTGTTCTCCTGAGAGAACCTCCAGAAGGCGAATTAGCATACGGCCATCCCGCAGGTCAGTGTACAAGTCACCAATGCGACAGGTCACTCGGCCCAAGTGAGAGTTTACCCATTTGGTGAATGTCTTCTTCTGTACTGCTTCACGCTCATCTGCAGATTAAAGCAAAATAAAGACTAAGTGATGTTACACCAACATCACAATTGTCTCAGCTGAGAAGCCAGCAGGTTAAAACAAGCACTCTCTGGGAAGTAAATATTTACAGAGGATCAATTTTACTCAGGAAAAACAACAATGTTGTCTCAGGTTATGAGGTATGAACAAACTGAGTGCAGACGGGTGACAGAAAACCATAAGGATTTTATCTCTTGTCCTGAGCAGTTCATTTCACAGATAAGCTGTCCCATTAAATCTTCAGGATCACTGCATTGACAGCTTAGTGAGATGTTTTCACTCTTTAGACCAAAGCTTACAGACTGCTTATGTGTGCATTACTAATTATTCAACTAACGATAAAGGTATAAAGTGGCAGTGTAAAATTTTACATAAAGGCAATGGCATGAGTATTTTTGCTTTTACCTTCTAAGAACAGGACTAAAAACAGAATCGCAATAAATTAAGCTGTAACAGCAGCTCAGACATATGGACAGGGGGAGTAAGAAGCTAATCCCGCTCCATCACCTAACAAGGTGACCTCATTTCTGAGACACAAGGTCTACCTGCCTTTTGAAAACACTATTCTAGCACTGTACTTACTGCACTGCTGCAAGTCAACAAAGAACAACACATGGTTAAAGTTGATGATAATTATGATGTCTACCTGCCACTGAGGCCAGCTGATTACAAAATTACAAAAGCTGCTGTTTTTTGTTTACCACTTGCCACATTGTTTTTAATTAACAGTGTAGAACAAAATGTAGAAAAATTGTTCTGTTAAAAAAGCATTTTTTTTTTTTGCACCGTGCCATTATTTACATGCCACCGTGGCAAGTTAACATACTATTGTCCAAAAGCACCAATGTTTAAAGCTGAGACTTCCATCCAAAAGCCCAGTTCCAAATTACCAGTAAGTTTATGTAACACTAAAACACTGCAAAAATCAGCAATAAGAAACGTCATAGTCAGAAGGTTTAATAAGTTGTGATTAACAGAACCAAAAACACTGGGCAAAGTGAGGATAATAAGTCGGGGTTGACCAAAGACACAGCTTGTTGTGAAATTAACCACTATCAACTGTCAAATCTCATCTTTTAGGGTGGAGTTGCATCACACAACAAACCGTTTGACCTGTCGCAAGCTAACAGTGCTTCCTCCGTACCTATAACCCACTATGGAAATATTCAGAAGAGCAGTTCTGGAGTTTTTGATCTCTAACTGCCATGTTCAGTAATATTTTATTGAGTGAGTACACTTTTAATAATGATCCACTAACATGTTCAAAGGATGCATACTGTATGAGATGATCATTGTCTGCCAACTGTAGATGACCACACCTATCAAGGCTAATGTTTTACCTGTTAAGACTCATATTTCAGGGTCTTTTGTGGCCATCTCACAGTTTTGTAATGAAAACCTCTCATGCTGCCAAAAAAAATTCACTAAGAAGTATTTGTTGTAAAACTAGCTGAGTGATAAAATGCCCAAAGACACTGCATTCTCAACCACCCTTCCACAGTCTGCTCAAGTGAACTGCCTAGTCATAGATAAGGCAAGAGTGTAGTATACACATATCCTATATAAATTGTTCGCATGACCACGGGTAGCTGAAAGACTGGTAGGAGTTGTAGGAGAAAGAAATAGGATGATTAATGTTTGTTTATGTCTTATATTTATGTCACCCCGTCCTCTCTATCTAAAGAGAGCACTTGCAATAAATGCAAATAAATGCCAATGCACCTTTCATGTGAAAACTGTAGTGTAACGTACCCTGTTACACCTGACAGGAGTTCATCTGTGGCAAACACAAAGAGAACAAATATAAATTAAAGCTAAGTTATTCATTTATGCACTTTCTATAGACCTCTAAAAGACCGGTTTGTGAAAGAGGTTTTCTAAATCATTTGCTTGGAGTTTGCCAACTTGCACGTAAATGTCTTTGAGTGAATGAGGAAAGATTATGTGATGACTCAAAACACTATTTACCACTTGGGCAGAGGTCCAAGCATCATGGCCCTGTTTGTCTGCCAGGAGTATCTGGATTGATTTTAGGAAGCCTGGGCAGAGAAAAACACCTACACAAAAAACCCCTACTTGACCGGCTCGGTTGTGTTGCACACAATAGAAGGCACTTTTGGGGAAAACTTCTATACATTAGCACTGCCCAAACAAGACAAGCCAAGCTGCATCACAAGCATGTTTGTATAGCTACTGATACCTATGTTATCACAGAAAACCACACAGACACACCAGCATTGTCTGGACACACAAATCCAATCTGATCTTTTGCAAATAACAGTATGGACCGTATGTGGACAGTAAATCAGATATGCTAATAAAGTTGTTGATGTTTGACTAAAGCCAGAACTACCACGCACTGTTCATTACCTGGCATCACCGACAAAGCTACAGTGAGGACAGGGAGACATGCCAAATGTGAAGGTAATTATGCAGGAAAATAAAGAGGGCATGTGACATGACATTGTTTACCTACCACAACAGTGAACCACAGCATACAGCTAAGACAAAGCAGAGTTGCTTTAGCACAAGTCTGGCTGTCCTTGAGTGGCCCAGCCATAGTCCAGACCTCACATCTGTTAGAGAGACCTGAAGACAGGAGTTCACAGACACTTGTCATTCAGTCAAACACAGCTTGGCAGGATCGGCCAGTAACAGTAGGATAGACTTCCCAAACTCCGGTTTGCAAAGTCTCAAAAGACACATGAAGACTATAAGCTGTAAAGTGACGCATGCGAAGACCTGAAATAAGAGTCTGAATGCATTTGTAAAAAAACTGTTGGTTTTAGATTTTATTTCAGAAAAACATTTTTAAGGCTGGGGCTGAGGAAGAGATATAGGTATTCTTTGGGTAGGGCTGAACTATTTTTAGAAAAACTCTACCGGTAATTGCATTTTGTTGAACAAATATTGCAACTTGTGTTGATTAAAATCTAGTGCAACTTTCATTCTCAGGATTTAACAGCTGTTTTTTTTAAGGCATGTGACCCATGCGTGTGTGGATAGTCACATGTGCTAGCATCTTCTTTCTTTCCCTCTCTGGCACCTCAAGTAGTCTTTGGTTATTTAGTATTTTACCAATATCCTCAGGATAGGGCTTCAAAATTACATGTCACAGATAAAGAAATGGCGTGGTCCATGTGCACATGTAGTCATTATTAATTCATGGCATTCAAGAGTGTTTCCTTCTGCTGCAGACACAAGGCAGGATTGTCTTTGGATGGTTTTTCCCTGAGAAAACATGCAATCATTATTGTACATTATGCCTGCAAAAGCTTTCATTCAGCTTGATCATATTTTAGCAAAAGGTTTAAACTCGAGGCAACTGGACTCAAACTATATAATGAGTTATCTCGAATATAAAATTCTGGATATGAATGTACATTCTTTATGGTCTTTATGATTTGCTAATTGCAGAGTTTCAGATCACAATTGGAATTCACTGAATCATTTAGTCCAACACTCAGTTCTGTTGTTTCCTGGATATGTGGGCTTTTTCCTCTTCCAACAAATGTCATAGATCTACAGTGTTGAACAATGATGCTAGAATTGTGATCAACAGCTCTGCTCTGTACATACTACAATACTGCAATATACGGCAATAGGATGTTCTGGTAAATTAGGATGATGATTTTAACACACTGACAGACAGTGGACTACTAATTAGACTGGAGCCAAATGACAGAGGTGGATCGTTCTGGCGGGTCAAGAACCGTGGACGAGTCTACATTCCTCCTGAGGCTCGGTCATGTTGTAACAGCAGCTAGTGTTAAGGTGGAGCCATGGTGGAAGTGGGCAGGGGTCGACATTCTGCTACACTGCTTGTGCTGCACTGCTAATAAAGCTACTGTGCAAGAATACCAGACAGAAAAACACAGACATCAGTCTCTGATGTATTTGCTCATCTACAGTGAGTGAACACAAACATGTCATCAGCTAGGGCAATAGGGGCGAACCTACTGCAGCTGTTTACTGTAAGTGTGACATTTGTAATTGGGTTGTTCAGATATATCAGCTGTAATCTTTAATTTCAACCCAACCCCAATCTGTAGGAGTGTTCAGGCTGCACAACAAGAAGCTTGATAATTCACTGCATGTATGTTTTTACAAAGCATACAGTGAATTATGAGCGTGAGAATAGATAGAAGAAATCTATTACGCCTCTATGATTCCAAATGTCTCACATCATACAAAATACCTGCAGAACCTGCCAACATTGTTAAACAATTACACAACCGACAAGGACAACAGAGCAGAGTCAGAAAAATACTAGTACTAGTACTATTTGTTTTTTAGTCTTGCATATGTTTGTACCCCAAATAAAATGACACAAATAAAGATAAAACACATACAACACAGGTTAGACCAAATTTCTAGGATTATTATTTCTAGGATCATTTCTGAGGATTGTTTACAAATGGTAGATCATAACTGGTGGTTAGAGGGATCACTAAATATTTCAAAAGCATATTTGGGCATGTCCAGTCACTTTGAAAATGTTTGTGTCTGGTAGTAAGCTTTAAGTATATGTCAGAGCAGGGGAATAGAATGAGGACCTGTCTCAGCCAGTGCCCTCTTCACAATGAAAGGTATGGGGTTTAGCTTGATGCTGCTTTTCTATTTTACTGGCAAACAAACTTAGGCACTGTTGATAATGATAATAATCTGCAGGTAATCTGAACAAATATGCCGCCAGACCTAATCCTGTCTGTGTGGCTCATAGAGGTTAGAATTATGTTTGGTGATAACATAGACACAGATACAATACCAACACTGCCTTAAAGTGGCAAGGCTCTCAGACTTCTACAAAGAAAAACTACATCATATTCATGCTCTAGACATAACACATGAGCAGTTTAAGGTTCCTGGAAACATCCAATGATCTATGACATTTTAAGTATTATTAATGTATTATGTATAAGTACACCTCAAACAAATGGAAACATATTAATAATCACTAGCTCAATTCTCAACAATGTCATGGACCCTGACAGCAATAACCAGCCTTAAATGCTGGATTTGCACAATTTAAATTCTACTTTCCTACCAGTTTACTGACAGAAGTGTCAGTGTAAGCAACATAATGGTGCCATACAAAATGCCAGTACTGCTCCTTACCCAGCATGACCTGTCACTGATTAAATCCTATTTGCACATCACAGAGTCAAAGATAAGGGTGGGAGAGATTGACAACCTTCTATCTGATTCTCCTTATAAAACGCCAGTTTGATACTTCTGAATTTTGCATCCTTCCACTGTGGTGGATGACACTGCACTCTGAACTCCCAGTGGCATCTTTTTTTGCATAGTGGACAAGGATTGAATCCATCCACAAATAACTTGTCCCACAGTAAGCATTTCACAGAACAGCAACAAATGCATACTGCAGGTTTTATTCAATTCTATTTGATTGCCACTGCACTGTCAAAGAGCATGAAGCTGTAGGCAGGCTATAAGTGCAGGCTTGGAGTCACCAAGTGCTGCTAACAGACTCATCTGTCATGTCTTTCCCAGTTCATATCCTCTCACTAGTTAAGCTGAAATGTCCTTGAATGTGTAAACTCCAAATACCCCTCACCCACTCTGAGCTTGCAGTATGAGTTACCCCTTTCTTCCTTACTCCACCCTTTAGAAGAATGAGTAAACTACTTAAATCAATCTGTTTGCTTTAATGGCCATCTCTGGTAAATGCACTCCAAAACAAGTTTATTATTTGCCAAATGATACCAAGAAAGCTCTGGAAACAGCAAGCGTATGTATGTGTATGTTATATAGTTTATGTAATTCTAAATCAGTATACAATCGAGTAACTTTGTACAGAGTTTTTTGCTGCACTAATGGGAACTTCTGATAAAACGCACAATACCTAATCTGCAAATACCCTGAGGCTGAAGAATCCCTGGTTACTGGTCTTGAACTGTTGTGTTATGTGAGATTACAGAGTAGATACTAGGCACTCAGGGATACCATAAGGTGTCACAAACACTTGTTAGAAAAAAAAACAGCAAGTCAAAAATAGCTTGCCTTGTACACTTTGTGGTCAGTGGTGTGTCATTCTTTACTGCACAGGGTGACTTCAGTTAACTATGGACTATGCTGAAGGGTGTCATTAACAATGTAAATGAGGACCAACTATTCAAGTCAAAAAGTCAATTTAATAAACAATTCATTGCAGTGTTTTAGTATATAACTTTATATTGCAAGCTGCAAAGCAATTACTTCATATTGTAAACTGTGAAATGATGTGAGTGCAACAATGTGAGTGCAAACCAAAGTGAGCAAACTGACACGCAGATGCACACACATTTTTTTTCTATGAAAGCGGAACTGCCCTGCCTTATAACTTTGAAAGTAGGGCTGTGGTAAAACCGCTGCTTTGCCACATGTGGCATGCGTTATTCTTATACTTACACCCAGTTTGAGGTCGCAAGTGAAGACACTTTCTTAACCTAAACAGGTTTGCTTTTACAATGACAAAAACTGACAGGGAGAGTAAGAAGAACAATCAAACAACGCCATCTTTTTTTTTTTTTTTTTTTTTTTTAAGTCATTGAGCATGTCCTTCGAACACATTTCACTGTGCATCTGCAGCTGTGGGTGATAATGGGGAAGATAAGGGAGAAGGGGACTGGCCAAGGCCAATCCCTTGAGAAAAGACACAGCAACAACTGCCTCTCAAAAATAACATCTGCAGATAAAAAGGATGTGAAATGTAAATATGACAATAAATGTCATGAGGTCTTAAAAACTACACTTTCTTGTTACCTTTCCCAACAGTGACTTGTCAATATTTGCAAAACTGTACAAACAAAAAGGCATTTTGTGTGTGTGTGGTAATTTGACTCTGGGTTACAGCTGGAGGCCACAAGAGCCAAAGCTTTCACTAAGAGTTTTAGAAATATTAAGTTACAACTTTCAATTCTTTGTGTGCTGGCAGATTTGAAACTTGTCCAAAATCCACCATTGATCTTTTTCAGTACCAATTTAAATCTAAAAATAAAGTATTAGAACAAAAATGCCTCTGACCAGGACAATTTAGCATACACTGAAGGAAAAACATTAGTATCGGTCACATTTTGTTTAGACTAAACATCTAAACGAAAAGACAAAATATTATGACAGATCATAACACTCTAGAGGAAAATCAATTAATTTAGTGCAAAAAAGGTCCATCAATGTTCATTGGGGGGAAAACAATTTAAAACATGGCTATGTTGCTAATGCTTGCAGAGTTACAGCCCAGCTAAAGTCTACAGGGCAGACTCTTAGACCAGGACCCTGTCATTTAACAGAACTTTTGGTAAACCTATGAACTAAAACATCAAACTAAACAGACACAAACCATTAAGACCAATGTTCAATGTTTCTTCCTGGGCCAATGTATTTTACTTTCTTGGTTTAATCTTTGCCAGGAAACTATTACTTGACACACAAAAAGCTAGAGCTGTAAAATGCTTAATGTTTGTCCTGATACAGGGAATAAAAAAATATTTTTAAATATTTATTTCTAATTTTCTTCATTAGCATCCTAATGTCATTGTCAGTATAGTATACCCAGTTAGGATCAAATTTGTGTCTAAAAATTGCAGTAAAGTAAATGTAAACACAATCTTTTTTTCAATGCAAAACTATTTTGTGAATGCTGTGGTGGCAGAACAGCAGTGACACAAAACAATGCAAGTGCTCATCTTCTACTTTATCATTCCAGCAGACATCATGATTTAGCACAAGGAAGGAGTGACAAAGAATGAGCTGCAAGGGTAGTCAAACTGGAAATACAAGTGGGTGTTGCCAAAATGTATTCACGTATCTGGGTACATGCATGCATGAGTGTATTCACAGCAAGGTTTTTTTTTCACAACACATTCATCCACAGAAATGGATAAATAAGAACATAATGACTATAGTAAAATGTATCTACCATACATGTGTTTGTCATATTTTTTCCTAACAATAAGAGATAAGTGTGTCCAGTCAGTTTTATTTCACAATATTCTTCTTGAGGGGAAGTATGACTAAATCTTTGTCAGCACTAAGCTGGTGACTGGTCCCTGACCCCCAAAATTACACACGAGTTAAAGATTTTCTTGCATGACAAGTTGCAAAACACGTGTAGGTATGTACCCTGAGCTTCTTTCACCATGACATTACAGGACTGACTAACAATGTTGAAAACCTCAACTATTCTTTGAAGACAATGATACCGTCTTTCTGGATCTTATCTTATCCAGACAAAGGCACTGGTGCTGTCATTATAGAGGCGTGGACATTTTTTTCAGACATTACTTCACAGATATGGATATCCTTACACCAGACCAGCTTAGTGGCTAGGAAGATAGTGCTTAATATGTGATCTGAATTGTTGTCCACAAAAGAATGCCAAACATGTAGAGAAAGTCGACTTCCCCCTCAAGTAATCTCAGTTCCATTTCCAGATGGCAACGAGGGAGTGACCGGAAACCTTCAGAAGACTGATCTTTATGCATACTACTGACTCGCATGACAGTTTCATACACTGTTGCACATACACACTCAGCTACTGTTTCACCCAACACCTTTTGCATGTGACTAAGTGGTGTAAAACCTAAACGATACTACACTAATGGTGTAAAATGTAAAATCCTACGTTTTTTTTCCTAGTTACAACATCAGTTCTTGTGTATACAACCAAGGGCCTGATTTCGTTGTAGCTGACCTCACAGGCTTTGGCCAGATACAGAGCTGTGCATTGTAATAAGATAAGAAAGGACAGGTGGCCTAGTGATCAGGTGCCAGACTGCCTGCCTACTTTAGATCTGAGCTGAAGCCTACTGTGAAGCTACTCTGGTATTTCCTATTTCTCTCGACATACATCTCTCAATACGTGGTAAATTTCAACCTAGCACTGGGCAAATAGTCCTATTCTATTACACATTCCCCCTTTAAACAGAAAACATGTTTAGTAGTTTTAAATTAACTGTTTTTAAAGGCTGCACACCCAAGAGCTTAATACTCAGTGTTACTGTGTTACTATATAATCAGAGACTACTTTGAGTCTTACCTTGTAGCTGTTTAAATCTTCCTTCCAGGATGTTTGAGTATTGCACCTGATTAACAAATGCTGCTGGGGACAAGCAGGGCTCTCTGTCCCTGTGGTCCCACTCCATGGTCGTTTCTCTCAAGCTTTCAGCTATATATTCTTTTCAGACAAAGAATGAATGAAAATTATCCCACATAGTAAAGCATGGGAATCCTTTGAAACTAAAAAGTGTATCCAGTCCTTCAGAGAGTTTTCCAAAAGATAAAGTTTTGTAGATCTACAATACTTTGGCTTATCCTCCACATTTAGAATCCCTGCTGTGCCTCAGTTAGGCACAACACAAGCTTAAAAATGTTGCCGCCTGTTCTTCTCTTCATCTCCTTTATGTCCCTCTTTGTCCAATAAAGCCACAGCAGTGAGTACCGGAGTGGAAGATGTACTTTCAAAGAATCATTTCAGACAAACCTGAAGAACAAAATGTTCTCTTGTTTCATTCATTTCACCACTTGTGGCCTCTGTGCAAAGTAAAAAAAACTCCTTTGTGGTTCTAGCGAAGAAACCCCGAGTATTCCTTCCCTCCAAACTCTGAACAAGCATTTGTTGAAGCACAGCACAGCACAGCACAGCAAGCTAACCGGCCACAATCGGATAACTGTGTAAACAAAGCCTGCTGTGCTGTCTGAAAATTGTGTCATTTGCATAAGGTGTGTTTGAGGGAGGAGCACAAAAGAACATGGTGGAAGGGTCAGGGGAGGAGGCATAGAGGTGGACTAAACCATTACAGTCCTTTCCTCAGTGCCTCAGTGCTGCTAGAAGTGGATTATCTGACTCCACCTTAATTCCAATGAGTACCGAGGTGTGGCCTGCCAAGAACGTGCACCACAAAAGTACCCATCAGTTTGCAAGGTCTTATACCTCAGTGTTTTTTCTTGATGCTATGACCTTCAGTGATAATGTTTGATGTTACTTCTGCACATGTGGGTTGCTCTATGATAAGGCGCCAAGACAGGAAGGAAGTTGTTGAAAAAGTCTGAGAAACACAACAAGTGCTTTCCTGCCTGAACAAGATTTGAAATTGTGAAGCTGTCTGTTAAGCAGATGGCTAGGAAGGGGTGGGGGTAGAAGTGAGTCATTACCTGCCTATTATAGAACTACAAGGTTTTAACACATTTTATGTTTGCTAGAATAGACAAGTATGAAAATTATATTTTAGCAATAAAAAAAGGGAAAACAATTCATATACAGCAACAGTAATGACAGACTGTGGTATAACTCACATGCTAATTTAATGTGCACAGATTCGATGCTACATTCTATGTTGAAATATTAAGTATTGAGTTAAAACTTTGTATTACAGATCAACATTGTCAATAGACCTTTTATTTTAAACAATAATTAGACAAAAGCCCTATTATTTTATGATCTGTGGTTGTTCTGAGGAACTGGCAGCATCTGGATGGGTCTTATTAGGACCAAATGCCCCAGGCATTGGTGACTGTGTGTTTATAGAGGGGGGTTTGGACTAATGAGGATCCAAAGAGGACACACTTCCGCTTGAGGACCAGAGGCTAGGATATATATTGCATATAGTAAGAAAGGTAGTAAACCACAGTAATGCCCAGTTAAAATCCCAATGGGCACATATTAAACAGCAGAATCCCATTTCATGTGAGACACATATAGGACAGCAGTTGTGCATGTCAAATGCTTTTTAGCATGGTCAGTTAAGGCAGTTTCCTTCCTCTACCGCTCCATCAGTGACACATATTTTAAAAAGTAACCATTCTGAATAAACAGATATTTTATTAATCTAAGTACCAAAGTGTGAGAAATCTTACCCAGAAAAAAATGTAGAAGAAACTTAAATTAGAGTTAATTATAATTAATGATTTGTGAATGAACCCAAATGAGAAAGCAGAAAATTGAGAAGCTGGTGAGGGAGTATGGACTACTAGGGGGAGATCCATTGCTGAGCAAGTACCTTTTATAAGCAGCACAAGCTCTTCTAAGGACCCAGGGGAGGACAGACATCTGGACCATACTCCAAACTCTAGTGGTAAATATAAGTTGAAAGGGGAATTCCCAAAAGCAAAAAGGCTTGATGTGTCAAGAGTCTCGCTGTCACTCATGTTCTATTACGTATAGATTAGATTAGATAGAGATTTCACAAGTTAATTGGTATGATGCATATACACTGTAAATAATAATGTAAAGTTAATAGAAGGATACATTTCAAAAACCTTACTCTTTCCAACTGGGGAAGCTTCCACAAGTAAAAACATGTAACTGACTATGAAGCAAGGTGCTGGTTGAAAAATGCAAATCTGCACAGCTTGCTAGGCTACCCACACACACATAAGAGAGCAGATAAGTGGTTATCTATGTAAATTATAATGATCTTAACTCATGGGAGGATTTCTACTGTGCAAGTGGCACCCACTGCTGTCATGTAAAAAATGCACAATGAGTGTACCACATTGGACAATATGTAAGAGGTGTGAACTAGGAACTAAGGTAGTCATATTACACTGTGAAAGGAAACAATATTTGACTGAGAAACAATGTAAGTGAGATGCGTAAGTAAGCAGCTCCTTCCAGAATGCAGAAGGTCTTGACATTTGGGGATAAGTTGTAAAGAGTGGGCAGGAACTGAGCCTGGGGGGAATAGCTGCAGCATGTTAAAGAATGTGCACATCAAGTCTACACTTGTTAAACCTGAGATCACAGGCATTCACATGGGCGCAAGGATCGCACACACACACACACACACACACACAGCACAGCATAACTTACTGATTACTGAATAACACAAATTCCCAGTGCCTTTGAATTCTGTATGCAATAATAATACTGTACACACCTAAAGTGCATTTTAAGGAAATGAGCTGAGTTGCATATGTAAATAAAATTAGGTTTATGTTTTAGAAATACTTTGACTGCAACTGAAGTGGTGCTCAGAGATTATCAGAGCATGTTCAGTGTCACAGAGTACCTGCCTGTTGCTCCCCTCTGCTGGGTTCTTTATGACACTGCAACTTGTTTTGACTAGTAACAACAGAATTTTTATCTGCAGAGTGTGAAACCATACCTTAAACTGTGTAGCCGTATATTTGCAAAACACATGCACACAAACACAGATACACACACTAGATATAACAAAACAAAGAATTTTCCCTTGTGACTTTCACTTGGGTCACCTTTGAGCTAGAGTTTGGAAGGATGTCAAGATTGTCAAGGGCAGATCAATAAGTTACAAAATAATGCTGCATTCATGTGCAGGCTCCTCTTGATTTTATGGATACCACTGTTTCTTTGGTACAGAATACGCAGATGCAATAACACACACACCTATTGAGAAAAAAAGACAACTGACTAAAATTGTTCTTAGTGGACTGACTATACAGCTGCCTGACTTTGTCCTCCTTTTGGAAGTATTTCTGTCTTGCCCTATAAAAGGAGCATTGTGCCTTCTGGGACAGAAAAGTATCAAATCTGTTTCCCGGTCTACAGAGCTTAATCAGATTTTTGCACACTACTATTAGTCTGTGGTATTGTTTTAACTTGTCATCTGTTTGTCAAACTTCTGTTGCATACAGTTACCAGCCTAAAAATAAATAATTTAGGTAATATTAGTAACATTACATATAGCTAATTACCGTTAATCCTTTAAACTCTGTGAAGCGCTTTGAGACAATTCTGACTGTAAAATGTGCTATATAAATAAAATTGAATTGAATTACAACCCCTGAAATGTTGTAATGTTGTAATAAAATGGACCATATAGCTTCCAATCAGAACCAAACATGTTCTAGAGGTTTATGTTGATTTCATGTAAACATGAACATTAATGAGGTTGTAAATGTAACATACCTGCGAGAGCCTTTATGCGAGAGCGTTCAAAAAGTCGCGCTGAACTGTTCTCATTATCCCAGTCAGTCTCTGCTGCCAGGTCCCAGCGGTTGTTGATATCATTATACTGCTGCTGGATCTCCAAGCTGTCAAAGTCTGTTGGCGAGATTGTACTCATGGTGCCCAGGCTTGAGAAAAACACATACAACCTGCAATGTAGACACAGAAAACATCCAAGGTCAGGGGATGTATAGAAGGAAGAGGGCATTGCACAAAAACAAAGCTTCACAGATAGACACCTGAAATGTGGGTCAATGTGAGTAATGGTTTAGAAGATTCCTTTTTAGAAACTTACTATCCACTTCTATTTCATCAGTGACAAAAGGCTGCACATCACCAACACTATCCACACAGCCTCCCAGCTGCACTCTAGATTTATATGCTCAAATGACATTCATGCAAATGAAGACTTGGACAGGGCAACTGCCAAAGTGTGTAAAAGACACAGAGATAAGTTCAGCAACTGTCATAATGTCATTAAGTCAGCAACAGGTTAGCAAGCAAAAGTTGAACATGAGTTCCCATATAAGCCAGGGTAATGTCATTAATGTCATTTTATCCTGAGTGTTGACGGCAGAGCAACAACATGCAGAAGCCATGAAGCTATACTATCACATGCACAATGACACAGAGTAATGTAAATAGGATACTGTGACATTGTTCATTTATGTTGTTTAGCTCCAACAGTTTAGAAGAAGTAATGCATTCCCTATCAGAAAAAAACAAGCCTAACCATTTCACAACAGTAAATAACCTAAATTTCCATACACGTATCAAACTGTATTAAAGTTTCACACTTTCTTAAGAACAAGTGAAAGAGCATGCATGTTCATCATTGCATGCACTAGTGGCATGTGTGATATAAATAGTTAATATATTTAGCACACCTCATCAAACAGTACATTTAAGATCTAATAGAAATCAGTTTGTGTCCTTGCATCACTGCCAGCCATACAACATCTCTCCTATCCTGCTGTTTGTATGAACTTAGCAGGAATTGTTAAAAATAGTGCTGCCTTATATGAAAACAATGAATACATACAGAGAGTCAAATCCTAAAAACAAGAAATCACAGTCAAGTAGGACAGTAAATAAAACCTGCTATGTCAAAATTTGTTAACAAATATGTTAACTATATATAATAAATAATACAATAAACTATTTGACAAAATGTACAACCCTAACCAGACAGATCTTGTCTTCAAAATTATGCTTTGATACACAGTGGGGACCTACATAAAGATTAAGCCCCTTGTCAGGGACACCCATTAACTAACTGAGGCCATTTGGTTAAGAGCATTGAACAGATTAGCTGACGAGGTTAAGTAGTCAGTTTGCTAATACTTGTTTGTTTATCATGTGTTGTATCGTGAATGGGAAACGGGGGGGCAGGGGGTTACAGGAAGTATTTCTTTGCCAAGTGTGACTGTAGGCTGCTAAACTGTATTGGCAATACAATCCAAGTTGACAATTCAGTTTATGATTTCTGCCACAGTGAAAGGACAAATGCAAGTGAACAAACTAGGTGGTGCCCTAGAGAGAAAAATGAAGTAGAGCAGTCCTGCAGAACACAACACAAACTAGGGATTTTATCTTAGTTTTTAATTAAAAGGCACAATAACAGCTGATTGAATTTGGGGGTTTTTATGTGCAGCTGTCAGAAATGTGTCTGCTTGGACCATAGTCATGAAATTGTACCTCTTTAAAAAAACACCTGGAAATCCACAAGACTTTGAGTTTTTCAGCTCTGTAGGCTTTCTGTGCATACCCTTGAACAAAATCTGTGCACATTTAAAATAAAATCTCACACATTAGTATGCAGCACTGTGCTAGATCCTAAAACTGGAAGACAGTTCCCTCACTGTAATTATCTGCAGCTGTGTAACATGGGGGCGACCTTCTTTTGAGAAGCCAAATTATTAGGCTTCATTATGTTGTTTGTTATTTTCTTGACATTTTCCCAACATTGTATTTATTGGATATTTTTGTATAGAGAGGAAACCAAAAAAATGGTTATGAGGTGAGGTATGCAACTTGATCTACACCTCCTGGATGGTCCATTTGAATCATGTAGAAAGTAACATTTGACAGTTCTCAAACACTGACCAACTTTAATGTCTCCTGTCATATTCATCACCATTATAATATATATATGGCGTGAGTAGTTTAGATTTAAAAAAAAAAAAATATATATATATATATATTTTTTTTTTAAATCTAAACTATAATAGATTGGCGTGAGTAGTTTAGATTAAAAAAAAAAAAAAAAAAATCATATATATATATATATATATATATGATTTTTTTTTTTTTTTTTTAATCTAAACTACTCACGCCATGCAACTAATTATGGTGTAGGACTGCTCAGGAAAAAATAAAGTGGAAACTTGCATAACCAAAACTTCACAGCATAAAAGCAAGATCCATAAAAAGGACACACTATCCAAGGACAAGGGTAGGGGCTGAAGAAAGAAGGCCCAGTGAAGTCACAACAGTCTGAAAGGGGAAAAGGAGAGGCAATCTTTCCCTTGTTGTAGGGTAGGAAGAGGGTCAGCTCAGTGTCGGCACTAATCAGTCCTGAATGGATCAGACAAACAATCCCTTGACCTACTATGATACAGCCTACTGTACTCACCCTCCCACACATACACAGGGTGACATACAAACCACACATGCAAGCTGAGCTGACCTATTCCACCCCACAACCACTAACAGCCTTGTCACGTAGACACACAGTAACTCTAAAAAGCCACACATACAAATCCACCCACTCAGCATGTAACCATATATTGTATCATGCACACAAAATGGGTTGGTTCAACACCTACAATCATGCCATTCTGTGTGGTGTGCAATGACCTCCTTCTAGTTCAGACAGAACCAAAATTTAGAGATAAAAAAGAGCCCCTAAACTATAACTTAGATGAAGAGTACTTGCTACAAAGCATTTTTTTTCTCTTTTTGTTTTTACATACACAAACTTCCTTGCATCATCGGATATTAGCCCTAAGGCTAACAAAATTCAACTTCCAACAACACAGCCCATTACAGAATAAAGGACATAGACAGACAGGCAGACAGATGTCACACAAAAAGGGGGCATAAAGAAGGTTCCATGAAAGAAAATCCCCTCAAGGCTTAATCCACAAAACATACACATTAATGTAATGAAAGAGCTGAAAAACCTATCCTCTGGCCCAATATGCCTTTAAAAAATACCCTCAAAATCCAAAAATAAAATGTTGAAGCCACCTACAATTGCAATAACTAGATCACACTGCAGGGCTGTGTAAACAGAATAAACACTTAATTGACGACAACATGGATTCAATTATACTGAGAGATATTGCCAAGCTTGGTAACAAGGTGTGACCTGTAAACTACCCTTTTGAAAACATGAGAACTAGTTTCGCAACTCCAAACGGGAAAGCAGGACAAGCACCACAAGAAAAATAGTGCTCCTGAAAAAGGGGAGAACGAAAGTAGGGCACAAAGGAATGCCTCAAGGCTAAATCCTAGCTCCTGACTGGGCAGAAGCACATCAGGCTGTCATTCACAACAGAATGACACCGGGTAAGAAAGCAGGGCAGAGCCAGTGGCAGCACCACCACCTCTTTATTTTCACTTGCCGTCATCCCTCCTCCCTTCCCAGAGTTGCTTCCCTGTGCCCAGCTGGTCTGTTTGTCACTGCACCCGTTAATCAGGGAGAGAGGAAAAGAGAAATAGAGCCTACAATCAGTCACCCGCAGGGAATTAGGCCTGTGCACATTAGCCAGCCACTCTGCCACCATGCGCCAGGGGAACAGGGTAGACACACACATACAACCACTCCCTGTAATGCCAAACAAAGAAGCTATAAATGTAACTATGACACTAGTACAATACTGATATTATAAATAAATTATTATTATAGTTTATACTAAAAACACAACAAATACAACCTAATTTACAAATACATTATTTAGAAATAATGAAAATAAAAAATATATTAAACTGCCATATGCGCTACACAAACAATTCTAAACAAGTCTAAGCTGAGGTGGCACCTCTGCTTCCGAGAATCAACCTGACTGTGATACTTGAATGGGACAGAAGACTGGGGGGGCAGATCCCAAAATGCAGCACACAAAGCCCACCCCGCCAAACTGACCCAACACAATGGAGGAGTCAGCAGTGAGTTGAGGCCAGCCGTTCAAGCCTTTCCTGTTTGCAGAGAGGAGGCAGCCAGAGGCACATATGCATCTGAGGCCCCCTCCCCAGGCTGCTGATCCTGGACTGAATGCCCTGCTGAATGCCCTGCTGAATGGGAGAGCAGAGGTTCTTTGTTGACCTGTAGCATCACATTTATCAAACACTCAAGCGACTAGCATGCCCTGCACATTGCACGCATTGACATGATAGACATGTTACTAATGTTTGGACACCCACACTGAATACGGCTCAATGATGCATTGCTTTCAGTTTTTTAGATTATTTATTTTTTGATGACTTCTCAACTAAATAACAGAATTCAGTGGCTGGAAGCCACAGTTGCAGCATCAAGCTCCAGCGCAGCCGAAAGTTCAAATTAAAAACACTGGTGAATGAAATCAGACTCATTCACCATGGACTGGCTTCTGCCAGTTAAAAACACACAGACTTTGGATACTTGCCATATCCAAAAACACATACGGTATGTTTGAAGATCTGTGAGACATAAAAGTAAACACGAGCTTCTGCCCAGATGTTTGCATATTTGCCATTTACCTTACCAAGTACCTTTTCTATCAGTAGTGCTAAAATTGTTATCTCACTCTCATATTCTCTTTATATACATACCGAATTTTCATTTTGTGTCATACTGCTACTAAATTAAACTACAGTTGAAATATACTAAAGGTCTGAGAGCATATTTGAAATTCCAGGGTGGTGTTCTTTATCCTGGTCATTAAAAGAGTTGTTGTTTAAACTAATTTGAAATATAATTTTCAAGCCTTTTAGTAAAACAACATTAGTTAAATGTAATTAAAGCCCAAAAAGGCAGAAATTGATAAATTGATACAAACAATGTCAGAGGTAGGTATTGGCAAATACATGTTACTGCTTGTATGTAATTTCAGATTTCTGAAGGGGGTGTGGACGCAGTAAAACCACTGTTTTAGATTTTCTATCTCTGCATGAAAATCTGCGGCCACCGGATGTACTGAACTAACAAAGTCCCTCCAATGAGCTGATCTTGAAAGGAATATTCCTTAATAGCATAGTGACAGAATGGTGGCCAACATGGTTGTGTGGCTCCAGCTAGCCTTTGAGCTTGTTTTCTTTCTGACTCTGACTATTTTCATCAGTATTAGATGATTTTCTGTCCTCATTTTAGAGCTATGCGATTTAAACTGTTTCCTGTAGTGTGCTACAGTTATTATACTGGCCCTCCCTTGAAAATTTGGAAGCCCATAGTCAGGTTTTAGAGTTACTGATGTCAGACCCATGACCTTTGTTTCCAATATTTCCAAAGTAACACAGACCCTCAATTTCTGTAAACAAACTTACTAGCATCATTGGTAATATTGATATAATTTATTTAAATCAGAAAATAAAAAAAAAAGAAATGAGGTCAGTGCATAAAAATAAAACCTATTAATGTAATAAAATATGTTTTCATCAATGGTGCTCACTGGTTAATTAAGTCTGCATGAAAAAAATACTATTAACTAATCATTAATATATATATTAATGATTCCTAAAACATTAAGTATTTTATATACATATGATTCCTAAAACATTAATATTTTTTCATGCAGACTTAGTTATTACGCCTTAGTTTAGAAATGAAAATAAATCTCGTGCCACAGACAGATTAATAGAGATAATTCTGTTGATCTACATATTGTGTCACAGTGTCTGTAAGTTGTTGTAAAATGCTAATCATGCTGCTGACCTACTTTGACAAATTCTGAAAATAAACGAGTCATTTTAGTGAGTAAAATCCTCAAAATATAGAATGTCTACTTTTCAGGAACAAAGTCACAACAACTTTAGCCTTTCATGTTTCTGCCAAGCCAATCTCAATTAATCCAACTTTCAAAATATTTCATAGCAGGTTATGGTGTTTCTGCTCACTTGAAACAACATGTGTTACAGAATACCAGCTATATCTTTGCCTACGAACACTGACACATTAAAAATAATATAAAAAATGTCTTGACTAACAGGTTATCACCATGTCATGTTTTGGCCTTTACAACAGAGATGTAGAAACAGCTTTTGTCACTCCTCACTAAAAGATTGTATGACTTAAGGCAAGGAAAACAACTAGACAACTATCCATACTAAAGTCACCACTGTGAAGTGTGTCGATATAGACCGAAAAATAAAATGTTAAGAGAAAAATTGCACACTAGAAAGCAAATACTCACAAGGCACTCTCTGGCTTAGTGATATGGTTGTTTGCAGCAAAATGAATGTGAATGGCCTGAATTGAGAAAAAAGCTTGTTTGAGAAGGATTTTGAGAATCAGCACAACAGGGGGCCCACATTCACAGTCCAATTCTATTGTTGAATGTTGTTCATCTAGCCAGCCATCCACTGTGGCAACAGCCTTTTCTCATCCATCTATCATCACAGCCTACTTGTCTCTCCATCTAAAAGCTGCCACAACCAATTCAACTCATGGCCTTGAACACAATAATGAGGCATGAGTCATTAGATTCTTTTAACACAAGAATTACTAACATACACATACAGCAAACAGTATCTTGACATAAATGTGCAGAAGGCAGATGCTGAATCTGCTGTGGAAAAAAAACACAGGCAGGCTGTTTTAAATGATTAAATGTGGCTGTGTTTGACATTGGCTCAAACTAAGGCCAGAAGATACAGACATGTAGATAAATGGTTTACATAACTAAGGTATTGCAGTCAGTCACTTCACAACCTATAAAGCTGTATATCGTAAATATATATAATATATGCCCCTACAGTGCAAAAAAATCTAATAATGTGCATTCTCACTACAAAAAAATCCCACAATAAACTGCTATTTCTGGAGATATTTCATGCAAGTTTGTCAAGTATGCATTAAATACATTTTGATTACATAACACTGGCAGATTCAGTTTTCAGTGTTTGCCTATAAAAAAATCTGAAGGCAGGCTGCTCCTAGCTGCTGTTCACACAACAAGCTGCTGGGTAAGGCACAACGAAGTCAGAGAAACACAAGAACTGCACAGTGCCCAATAAATTATTCCAAGCAGAGTGTTTTTATGCACAATTACACATTGTTACACTGTGTTCTGCTTGTAATATCCTCATTTGGCATTTTGTCATTTCACAGCAGGCCTCTGGGAGTAGACATCAACACAGCTCCAGAGGGATGTTATTAATTATTAAATATATTGTTTGTGGCCTGCTCCAGCCTCATGCTGCCTGTCAGGCCAGCTGTGATCCCCAAGCATCAACTCTACAAGGTGAACAGCAACAAAGGGGAAAGAAATCATGTTGCCCTCTAGTGGTAATGTTGCAATGTATACAGTACTTTTACAGTAGGTTATACCATTAAATAAAAGCGATAGTATACATTTAATTTCTATACCACAAACTTTACAGAGTTATCTCTAGGTAGAAATACACTTGCCCACAAAAAAATAAATTGCTGATGTCTGATTTTTAGGTTAGGCCTGCTCCTGCATGGTCCTGCCAAGTCCATACAAAAAAAAAACAATGAAAAAATGCTACTTGGCAAATCCTAAGTAAGAAATAAAATTATCCAGCTGGTAACCTATTTACAAGTAATAAAAATTGCTAAAATAACTACTGAAGTTATTAAATTATCCAATATTTATTTGGCTTTGGTTAGGCTTGTCTCAATATTGCAGAATGAGTTTCACCATCACAGGGGGGGGGGAGGAGGTAAAGCAGGTTAAAACGCACTGGAGATTTGTATGAGCATCCGGTGATGACCACACAAAACCACATCAAAGTTCAAAAGGCAACAAATATTTCCTGACAGCCTCAACGGTAAAATAAATATATTAATATTAACTGGATTTTGGATTTTAAAGCAATGTCATACTGTATCTGGCCATCACTCACTCCACCAGAATGTGTTAATGCTGTGCATATTTCGCACTTCTCATCGAGACCAGTGATTAAAAGGCAATTATCCACGCCTATATGGTTTTCCTTTGAGATTTTTCAATGGACTGATTTTTCTGGGCCATTGAACATGGTCCTACACGTGGTGGCCAGTAAATGTGCTAGATTTGAGATGCTTGATGGGCATGTAGCACACGTACACATTTCAAAACAATGTGGTCATTAACCTTTGTTTTCAATTCTGTTTTGCTAGTAAGCCCACTTTTACCTGATGCATCCTTGCTATGAGTCACAGTCTAGGCCAGGAACGCTGTATCAATGTCTGTCCTATCATAACATCACCACACAGACCACAATGTCGAAAGAGGGAGAGAGAGAATATGCAGCTTTACAAGATGCCAGCACTGTAGCGTACAGTATCTTGGTATGATGGAGCCAGCAGGAAGAAGGCAGATGCTAAATCTGCTGTGGAAAAAGATCCACAGGCTGGCTGTGTGGAACACGCAGATAAAATGTGGCTGCGTTTGACATCGGCTCAAACAAAGGCAACAAGACACAAACATATGGAGAAATGGTTTACAACAACTAAAGGCGTTGCGGTTAGATACTTCTCAGCTAACAGAGCAGAAATGCATGTGTGGGTTCGTCTGCTTCAGAGTTCACAGAAAATGAGATACAATAACGATGTGCTGGGAAGCTAGTAGCGGTGGCAAGCTAACAGCAGTCACCTGAATATCAGACTCCTCTCTCATTAGCTTTGTTATTAGTGGGTAGGCTACTGGTGGTGGAGAAGAAAAAAGACAGAAAAAAATCACGCTTACCCCTTATTTTGTCTTCGGGAAAGAGGCTGTCGATATTATTATCGCGTCTCTGTATGTGCTATTTCACCATACATAAAAAAAAATATCTTCTTTAGCTAGCGAGGCGTGCGGCTACGCTAATTCAAATTTTAACGGTTAAAAATCCCAGGTGACACTGATAACGTCTCTCCGTTAAATCCGCATCCTCGGAAAAAAAAGATCTTTTTCCTCCGCGCTGCTACCGGTGCAGCGCGTTACAAAACCAAACCTCTTTATCTAGCTTTCATACCGAGCGGTCAGCGAGGAGGGGGGAAAAAATATGTATTTATAGGCGCTGAAAAGACCCCGTTTTGAGGCAGGTATACGAGACGGATATCCGCAGCGGCTTCTTCCAACCAACCCCCCCGCGGCCGAGCATCCGAAAGGGCCGTCTGTACCTCACTGACTCCCCGCTCCCTGTGCTCCCGTTCAACAGGGAGAAGAAAGAAAGAGAGTGGACGTGGTGGTGGTAGTTAGGGGGTGTGCGTGGGGGAGTGGGTGGTGGTGGTGGTGGTGGTGGTGATGGGTGGGTGTGTGGGTGGGTTTCTGACCCTTCACAGTCACATGGGAAACACTGCACATTTTCAGTATTCTCCACAATAACAGCTTGAACAGGAGAGGCTCTGTCCTCATGTCTGGTGCTGTCCCTGGTGCTAAACTGAAAGCTACCATTCCCAGTTTGTTTTATTGCAAGAAGGCTATAACTTAATACAAAAAATGAATCAATTATTCACCACATAAATGAATATACCACTATTAAATATGAATGTAGGCTTTATTTAAACATAAAATCTGACAAATTCAGTTTTGGTTTGTATCTTTTTATATAATTTTGTATTAAAGCTGCATTTTGGAACTTTTGTCTCCCCCTCCCTTGAGTGAGAGGAATTACACAAATGTGTTTCGAGAAATGTTTGATTATCTTGCTAAATGGAGAATTTACAGTGAGTTTTTTACTTTCTATTCATCATCTGTCCATTTTCTGAACCCGTTTTGTCCTGTATATCGTCACGGTGGTGCTGGAGCCTATCCCAGCTGTCAATGGGTGAAAGGTGGGGTACACAGCAGGTTGGCAGTCTATGCAGGGTTTATCCACTCTTGTTGATGTCTGAAAATGTTCAATAATATCCAAAACAGTCAGTATGAGTCAGTAAATACACATCTAGCAAGGATGTCCTGTTGTGAGCTGCAATCGTAAATCACACCTCTGGACAATATCCGGAATGTGTATGTGGTATAACAGCTCAGGAAGCCTTGCCGCCTTGTTTCAGTTCTTAATGAGGAAAAGCGCCCTTTCTAGACTGTAATCTAACTCCACTGGATGCTGGCTGGAGTGTAAGCTTTTCAACCAGAGACTCCACCATATTACTGGTTGCTGTAGTAACTCACTCTGTCTCTATCATAGCTGCTTCCCTTTACGGTTCTATGTAGTAATGTAACCACAGACACCAGATTAAAATAATCTGATATACAGTTAATCCACTTTATTTATTTATTTTTTAATTTAAGGTCACATAAAAATGCACACAATGTACTCTGTCATATCCAGATATTTATGCTGCAGAATTGCATTATGCTGATCTATTGAAATGTATTCAAACAACATTATTTCTACAAATCAAAAACCTTTCTTTCAGGCTTTCCTGCGTTAATTTTAGATCTTTGAGGAAGTGCAGTCGCATTAAATTATTCCCGAGACACTATGCAGCACCTGATTTGACATAAAGTGAGTCTTAGTTTATTCATAAAGCTCCAATAGATTCTCAGGCAGAAGAGCCTCAACACCAGGGTAACTGTTTCCCCCCGTGCTTTTTTCTATTGCACCATATAGCAGTGTGAGCAGTGATTTGACAGTTTTAGCAGTTGAGTTAGAGAATATCCACACACTACAGAGCGACTCGTTTGAGCTGCTTGTGCCCCTATAAAATGGGACTAAAGACAGCATCTAAACTCTGACACCTAAATTAGTCCTTAGTTTTTGCGCTCTCGCCTGCTCTCATCTCCACAGGGTGTGTATCCGCCAGCATGGGTGTAGCTGAACCAACAAAGTGGTGGTGGCGAGGGGTTTGTGGGATGATAGGTCTCATAGGGTGGGCTGAGCAGTTTGGAAAATTGCATGCTACTCATTAAAAGTAGTTAGTGGTAATGAAAAAGCTCTGCTGCGTTGTTAGTGTGGTTCCAGTATTTTGCATCTTTGCTGCTGTGAGTGTATTATTGCAGCTGAAGCTATAGGCTGTTTTTTAAAGCCACTATTATTGATTTGCAGTATCAGCATATTTGAGCAAATGTGTCACCACTCAATTTTTTTACTATGCACCTGACTCAACAGATTATTTCAAAAGGACAGCTGAGCAAAGGTGAGACTGGATGGGTCATCAAGGAGAACGCTGGCAGACAAAGTCATGGGAAAATGTGTTTGTATTTAATCGAATGGCCTGGGGTGTGCACACTAATAGGAAACAATTCAAACACTAAGAGAAACAGTGTAGTGGAAAGGAGGGAAACAAAAACACACAAATAATATGGTTCTTTGGCACATTATAAAATAAGCTTGAATTGGGTTTTTAACCATCCTAGTTTAAATCTGACTGGGGCTGGTTGCTTGTCTCCCCACGTTAAACCTGCAATAAGATAAGATAATCCTTTATTAGTCCCCCACAGGGTACAACCTGTCCAGGGTGTACCGTCCCTTTAGCCAATTGACAGCTGAGACTGCCTCCAGACTCCCGTGACCCTATAGTATACAGAATCATACAGATTCCTGTGCACATGTGTTGCATCCATTTTGATGGCACATTTATTTTGATGTGTGCATGCGTACAGTTTAATTTCTGCACCTTGGCAAACACATAAATCTGGGAGGTTAGTGTCCTGACAAAACTTGAGTTCAGTTGCATTCATATTTTATTTCTGGTGGGTACAGTGTGAATCAAAGTGGGCTTTGTGTCCACATGTAGTACTTTACTTCTGTTTGAGAAAAGAAAGCCTGGGGGCTTCAGAAATCACTTATCTGAGCTGTGTTTCAGCATTGATAGGACCCAAACACGCACACAGACACACACAGAACCTGTTTACGCCCCCGGCCCCAGACCCCACCTCTGCTCACCGACCCACACCCCAGCAGAGAGCTCATCCACAATCCACCATGACAAAGGGAAAGAGCTGAGTGCAGGATATAAGGCCGCAACTGGCTGCCAGAGTGTGTCCAGCACAGTGATTTCTGCAGATTGCAGCAGTTTGAGCTAAACCCTCCTCTGTCTGCTCACTATAGACGGGACCTGAGCGGGTGGGGTCATCATTGGTGCGTGTAGTGACTGGGGTGGAGCTGGGTGGTGGGGGTTGTGGTGTTTGGTAAAGTTGGTGTGACTTTCTACCTTCACAGCTGGCTGGATATGATCTCTATTCTTTTCTTTCCCAGCACAATGTGTGTGTGTGAGACTGTCTGATATTTCTAACCTTAAAGCCTAATCATATGACTCCAATCCCAGGGTAATGGAGGGGGGTCTCTGTGCTGCCTTTTAATGATGTATCAGAGGCAGGGACGCACAGAAGCTGAAGTAAAAATTTCTAGAGTTTATCCCAGACAGTGCAGATCAGACAGCTTTCTGAACAGCAGTGTAAACACACACTGATATGAGCAGCCAATATTTGCTGCTTTATGCCAACCCCTTCCAGTTTACAGAAGCCTTATGCACAACTAACACATAATTTTTCATCTATATTTAGAGTTAAAGGAACATGCTTATAGTTTGGCTACAAGGTAGATTATCAAGATTTAGGGTACGTACTTTATTTTATCTGATGCACATCCTCCCTGTAAGTCCAGCCTGATGTTTAGATACCAATTCTTCCTCCAAATATGGCCATGCACTTCTCTAATGCAGATAAGCTTCAGTCCAGATTTGCCTCAAAGTAAGTTGTAGTTTAAATGATGCCTGGAACTGAATGTTCTTACCTTTATGCATAAACTATAGGATGTTTTGTTATTGTCTTTTTTCAGTAATGTGTGTGATCATGTCTTAAAACCATTACTCTACATGTAAAAGTTCCCCCTTTTCTTTCCTCACCACTGCAACTACAGTAATACTGATGACTAAACCACTTTAAATGAATGCAGAATATCTGGGTCTGGGTTTGGCCATGTGGAAGCATCATCATTATGCTGCTAAGTTGTGTCATATTTGTCCCTTAGCCTCCAGATTCAACTGGAAGTTGTAAAGAAGAAAGTTTAGTCACTGCTGTCCACAGCCACCAGGACCCAGTGGGTTATACTCTGGTCAGTGTGACCTACTAAAAGATATTTATATCCCCAACCCCACTTTTTTTGAGTCAACTCCCAAGGACAGTGATGCTATTTCTGTTTCCGTTCCTGCTCATCCTCTGTCTCCCTCTCTCTCTCTTTCTCTCCCATCTCTTTTCTTATATCCACTTCTCCCTAAACTAGTTGATGGAGGTCACCCTGCTGTTCCAGTTTTAAAAATTATATAATAATTAGACAGAATGAAACCAGGACAGTGAGGAGCAGTGGTGCCACTAGGTGCAACGTGACTCACTGAGCGCACAGGATGAGGACCATCTGTAGGATCTGAGCAGAGAGAGAGGGCGAGTGTTAAAACACCAATTTCTTTGTGTTTGATTCAGAATCACATGACAACACTGTAGTTTCTTCTAATGTTACAACCTCCCCCCCAAAAATACTTATAACAGGTTGGGGTGCATATTGTGTTGTATGAGTCATTGGTACTTATCTCTAACTCAGATACATTATATAACAGTAAAGGAGATGTGCTGATAGTAGAGACCCTGTTCAATTTATGGAAAGCATATCCTGGACTGTACAGATGTACCAGCAGTTCCCTCTAGTGGAAGATCTTGTAAATTATTGTTGTGCATTTTTAAAATTGACATGAAGATCAGCTGTGTGTGGGAAAGAAAAAAGAGATATATGACACGATATATATATATATATTACACAATATATGACACTCTGTTGCTGATTTATGGAAATAAATGGTTAAACAACATACTGTGCGACAGACAGCTAATAGTGTGTTGATGTTTGTGTCTTATTAAATGGTCTGTGCTCACCAGAGGTTTGCTGCATTAGATCTGCACCTTCCCTGGAGTCTCTGCTGCCTTCCAACAAGCTGCAAAACACATGTTTCCTGCTTTGCGGTTTTATGAATGATGGAGACACACTGTTGTCATTTTACAAATGATGCAATAATGTGCAAAGACAATCTGGGAAATTAGTGTTCAACAACCTTTTGATTGAAATGAATGAGAAGGAAAGATTTTATGTGTTGGTCTGAATTTCTACCGCTATATAAAATCATTTTGGCCCCACTATACTTCACTCAGAAAGCTGGCACAGCATCCAACAATAGGAGAAATGTTGATAAATATTCTCTCTATGGCCACAAAGAAAAAAGCAAGATGAAAAACAAGAACAAAAGACCTGATCAATGAACAAGTCCTGGTTCTGGGACACAGATAAATAATTACTTTAGCGGTGCTGTGACTCATAAGCTGTCTCAGCAGCACTGCAGACTCATCTATTTAATACTATGGTGTCAGGCTTCTTACTCATGGCAGCTATTTCTGCATCTGTCCACCTCTGCAGGTTGTAGGCCAGCCCGCTGGGAAGGCGCCCCATTCATCATCTTAGCAACTGTATTTGCTGATTAAATTAACTTGTGGGGTTACTTTCTCAACCTGAAGACTTACAATTCCTAAGTGGATTACACTGTATACTTTCCTACTCCAGTGTTTGCATGAAAAGATGCTTTTTACAGTTGTGTGGTTAAATAAAGGACAATATTTTGTATTACTTTGGATCAAACACAGACAAATATTAACTTAAGAGAACTAACTTTCAGTTTTCCTTCAAATACTCACCAAATGACTTTTGGAATTATTCTGGCTGCTTGAAAATGAAGACGCCGTGTGAAGGTAAATAGACCTTTAAACATAATAACAGCAACATCATCACAATGGATCTGTTCTGTTTTATTGACAAAATGCAACAGTTTGATGGCTATATCAACCAAAACATCTGCTGTGCTCTGTGATTAAACTCTGCTTTAGTTCCTCTGGAAAGGTGGAATTTACAGTGACCTCCACAAAGCACTGCTTGTATTTACTTCTTTGTAGTAACAAAAGAGGCCACAAGATGTTGCTGTTCTTCAGGTAGCTGGTAATATAAGGGGAGTTGGTGGTCTTTGATCAGAATGTCTTTAAAATAAATAAATTATTGAAATCTGGAGATTTTTCTACTGCTATAGTTTTTTGTTGTAGTTTTTGTGGATGATTCGAACATTTACTGAATGAGCACAAAAATGTGCAACTTTGAAGGATATATCAGTAAATTATCTTCAAGACTATTACCTCTCTGGTAGCATCGACATAGGTTGCACTTATTAACAAAGATCCTTTTTTGTCACTCTAAATAAAAATATTATAAAATTAAACAAAAGGCTTATTGATACTGGAAAATGTTTGGTTTAAAATGTTAACTCAACACTATGCGTGAAGCAGGCCACTAAAAATATACAAATATCCTATAAAACAGTGTGCTAACCAAATAATCAGTATAAAAATTGAAAAAATAAGCCATAGCGCAAAGAAGGAAAACTAATGGAAGACCTATGGAAAGCTGGCCATGTGCTGGGTTTATTTGCTTTCTAGGCGTGCTTGAAAGGCAACACTGAATCATCCAGCAGAGACCTACATACTTCTAAACTCTGTGCCTCAAAGGCTGAATGTGTCTGTCTGATCTTAAAGCATCATTATTTTTTCTACAGCATGAGTGAAAAAAGCACCCAAGAAAAACAAATGCATGACTGATTGACAGTTTCTTTCTTTTTTGTTTTAATTAAAGTCTTCTTATCACAACAGCATCTTTGGTTTTCTAAATACTTCGATGCAGCAATAGATGTTAAACTTGTTCGATAGTCCAGGATTAGCTACATTTTAGCAAATATTCCAACTATATTCAATGCTAAGTGCATGAACTCTTTGTTTTTGTTCAAATCGTGCTTAAGTCCACTTAGGTACACATGTCAAATTATACAAAAACCTCAGGTTTCTCATATTTTACATCAACAAATAAACAAGCCAAAGACAGGGACCAAACTGTACAATAAAACAAAATGTGTGGTTTAGAAACTGAACATGTAGTATGTGGTTCTAAAAGGGAATGTAAAGGGGAATACCGTTATTGTAATGGCATTCCAATAGTATAGAAATATTGAGAAGGCTTAAGATTCAAATTAAGATCAATGCAACAGGGAGATCAATGAAACATATCACAAAAAATGCACAAAATAAACTACAAAAACAGCTTAAAAAACAATAATTACACAAAATGTTTAACAAATAAACAAACATATTCCTTGTCTGTATGGATGACTTTTGTAAATCTGAAATGGCGAGTGAAGGAGGAGCTGATGAAGATATGTCTTGTACATTTCATATGATGTGGCTCCTGATGTTTGTAAATTCACTGCACAGTCCCATGTTTGTACCGAGAGAGAGAGAGAGAGAGAGAGAAGTGTATGCGCAGCATGTGCAGGGGCGTTTGTGGGGCAGGGATGAACAGAGTGACACACAGAAGTTACCGAGTTCTGCGCCGGGCGCACACGTTCGGCCTGCGTGTGGTCACAAAGCCGTGTTTGCAGAGGCACTTGTATGAGCCATTGGTGTTCACACAGCGAGCGTTCTTGCACAGACCGCCGCGGGCTCCTGGTTCTGCACACTCATCAATGTCTGGATCAAATAAACACATGCACACATAAATGAGGGCAAAGCTGCAAAAGTGACAATGAGAAATGTTTAAATTTTGCTTCTGGAAATGCATAAAGAAGCAAAAAGAGAGAAATAAAAGACAAACCTATACAGCGGGTACGGGAGTGGTCTAGCCTAAAGCCTGTGTTACATTCACACATGGTGCCCAGGTAGGAGCGGACACAGCGGCCATTTGCACAGCTGCATTCATCCGAATCCTCTTCTGAACTGTCACCTGCATGGGACATAAACAGGTGAGTAAATAAGCTGTTTATTTTTCAGTGACCTTCATATATTGACCACCAAGATGGTGCCTTTTTCCATCTACTAATACAACTACCTGGGTTGTAGTTGGCAAAAGCTGCCAGGAAATCCTGCTCCCCATCAGACTCAGTCTCAAGATGCATCTCACACAGACGACTGAACATTTCTGAATACAAAGAATATTATTTTTAGTCTTGGCAGAACATTTAGTCAACACTAAGTGGGGGGGTTTCAGTCGGCTCACCTGAGTTTCTGGGGGGACAGGTGTTACACTCGGGCCCCCAGCCACGACCATAGTGACAGCAACACTCTGAATAGGTCACCACCATGCCGTTCCTGGGGTCACTGCAGATCAGGCCCTCATCCACCTGCAGGAAGCACACATCCTTGTGGGCGGCGGTGCGATCTAGGTTAGAGGTTAGGATGAAAAAGAGGAAACATAAATTGATATTGTCAGGTGTCAATGAAGTTCAGTATCATTGTCATTGTACAGCACTGGAAGTAACTTTCAGTCATTGAATGAGTGTTTGTCACCCCATAGTCAAAATTTCATTCATTTCATTTAAGCATGTGACATGGAAAATTATAATAAAATACCTAATTCACATGATTTGATGAGCATTGGTCAGATAGTTTTCAAGTGTAAAAATGTATCTATTAAAAGCCACCAAGATGCTTCAGTAAGATAATAATTCTAAAAAAGGAAATACACAACTATAGTGATCACACACTTGCTATCAGCCAGGAGCCTGTCCAACATCTATCTTCCAAAGCACATGAAGATAAAGATCATACTTGTGTTGCTGTTTGATCAACATAACAGTATAATGGCTGCAGTTTAGCTTTATTAGATTATTGTTACAGCTTCTTGTATGTCAGCGTGTGCAATGTTGCATTAAAATTGACCCTCTCTCTATCACAACAGCTCTCCCTTATCTATAATAACACAGACACAATCTGCTTTGGGAAAATAAATATACAGAGGGACATTTTCACACTGAATATGTGTGCATAAATGAGAACATTCTATCTGTCCAAGAGCAGGAAATTTTCTGTAAAGTGGGTAAAAAAAGAGTGCAATGTTACACCCTAAAACCAGCACAGGCCTCAGTGGGACAGTGACTGGGAAGAATTAACAAATAGCAACATGAGTGGCAGATGTGGAGGTAAGCCAAAACTCATTTGGAGCGGTCAGGCTCAGGTGAGCCGGCGCTGATTTTACCCACCGTCATAGACGCACTGTTTCAGCGCTGCACTGAAGGTGAGGGGAGGGTCGCAAAAACAGTGAAAGGAGCCGGGCGTGTTCTCACACCTCCCATTCTTACAGTACGAGGGATCCTGGCACTCATTCACATCTGCAAAGGGCACCACAGACACTGGTTACAGTATGAACATCTGCTTGGGGCCAGTTGTGCAGGTGTTGGACAGAATAACAAATGTCCTACATTGTACACTGTTCAGTCCAATCTGTATGTTTTGTTTGCTTTCTGGTTATGTTTGTCGCATGCACGGTTCTGATTATGACAAAACAAGATGTGGTCATGCAAGACACTGCAACACAGATCTCTGGGCTGAAGCTGGGCTCTAGCAGCCCTTCCAATTACCATTTGCAAGACATTTGCAAGGTAAATGCTATGTAGGCCAGTGTGGATGCACAATGTGAATGATTACTTTGTGTCAGTTTGTCAATAAGCTTGAATAAAACCAAATATGGTGTCACTAAACTGAATATAGGAGGGTTTATAAAAGGCATGCTCATATATGTATTTCCTTTGCCAGTACTTAGTAAAGGAGGTTTAACAGGAGCTGCATATGGCAGCACTCAGCATTTTATGTTTGTCTATACCCTGCACTTCTTAAACATGAGCTGTTGCTTTCTTGTTACTTGTAAGGGGCAGAGCAACATTCTCAAAGATCTGACAGCTATGTCACATCAGACTGCTCTTGGAAGCACATCATCGTCATCATCATCATAATCTGCACATCTGCAAATACACCTCAGGTCATCAAATGTCTGGTTTATGCCATTATATAAATGACCAACATAAGCAGTTTTTATTCTAGAGACCTTGACTGTGTAAGTGTACAACATGGGGGTCTAACCTTCTGTGGTCTAACCTTCTATACACTGCCTGCAAATAATCCCGAATCCCAAGCAAATAGCTGCACATATACATGACAACATGAACACCACAACTTGAATGATGTGTACTTTGTGTAAATGTGGTGTATATCTGAATGTAACAATTTATTCCATCACATGTAAAATATATAAATACAAATGCCTAATTTGTAACTTACATGCACAACATTCTGACTGTGGCTTACCATCACTGTATGCAAATTGTCCCACAATGACATCAACAAAAATAACAGTAGATTCTTTCACCTTTATGTTTTTCTGTTTTTTAACTCACCAGCCTGCTCCTCGGGAGTCACACAGCTGTTACGGTCTGTTGCCAGGGTCCAAGGTGGAGAGCAGACACAGTAGTACGACCCCGGAGTGTCCACACAGAGGCCATTCTTACAGTTGGCTGGGTTCTCACACTCGTTCACATCTGTGCAACAACAACAAAACAAATTTAGGATATTTCTTCAGATCCAGTTTTGAGGCAAAATAGTTGTACTGACCTGCTACCATAGCCATCACACACTTTTTCTTGCTGGAATCTTGCATCCAGGGGTGGTTGCACGTGCAGTAGAAGGAACCCTTTGTGTTAAAGCACTGACCATTCATGCACAAAGACTCATCGTGGCACTCGTTCACATCTGAGGGGAAATGAACAAAAATTAGTTTCAACACCAGTCCTTTCAGATGTGTAACATTATTTTAGTCTCCAGATATAAGCACTCACCGATGCACTCGAGAAGGTTGCCGTCGTAGTAATAGCCTTGTTGACAGTAGCACTCGTAGCCTGGCTGTGTGTTCTCACAGCGACCCTTCTTACAGATTTCATCAGCAAACAAAGCGCACTCATCAATATCTGCAGACGAGGAGAGAAAGATCACTTCTCAGTAACAGATTCACAGCTTGATGCACGTGTAGGGATGCACCAGGAACTCTTTATTTGATTAAGGTTTGAGTATTAAGCAGTATTTCAGCACCGTGCATGTGAATGTTTTATAGTATTTACCAAGGTAGATAGGCAGGCTGTACTGCAGTTCTTCATAGTAGAGACCCTGGCCATTAGGACAAAGGGAGTGGAACTCAGCTGGGTTTGGAGAAGACATAGTTTAACAGATGATACACAGACATTATATGAGCTTCTCTTCGAAGATCAGCACACACGTACCCGACTGGGAGACAGGGCAGGGGTAGATCTCACAGTGATCTCCCCACCCCACCCCTATAGAGCAACAGCACTCCTGCTTGGTGACGTTAGTGGCCAAGACGCTGTCACAGAACACAGTGTCATCCAGATTTAGGTAGCACTCCTTCTTCTCATCCATCCGCGATGGAACTACTGCAGGAGCAAACAAGGTATAGAAAAGAGGTTTTTATTTATATATATATATATATATATATATATATAATACTCCTTTAGACTTAAAATTGGATCAAATTGTGCAATATGATGTTTAGTAATTTAGGATTATATGTGTTTGGATTTCAGGCTCCAGATTTGGTTTGCATCTAAAGTGAAAAGTTTGGGTTTTGGGGCAGGCAGAGATTAAATGTTCAGCACGTTAATGCTCGGGGATGAATGTGGGTCTAAAGTAAAACAAAAAGGAATCAGAGCAGGCTTACCCTCGCAGCTGTTTTTGTCCTCTGAGAGGACAAAACCATGATTGCAGATACACACATATGAGCCCGGTCTGTTCTCACATGAACTGAAGGGCTGGCAGAGACTTCTGTCTATGGCACATTCGTCTATGTCTGAAAGGGAAAATAACAGAGGCCACTCTTGAGTGTTCGAAATCTTCCATTGCAGTCATACACAGAAATAAACAGACACAACACACAGAGACACAAGTTTACATTTGAACAGTGTTACATAGGAGTCATTAAATACAAACACATGGTATTTCCAGGCATCTTTGTTTTCAACAGCATGTCTGTAAATGTATGTCTGAGTGATATAATATAGCCAATTTCAGCTTCAGTCCAAACACACTGATACGATTCTGTCATCTTTCACTTGTTCTGCTTGATAAAGTGGTCCTCAGACATTTCAACAAGTGGCCCTTATAGTCTATTGTCTTCCCGTCTACGGAAACTAGCTGCTAGGTGATGTCTGTTAAGACTTGGTTGTACCAATTTGATGTAGCTAGCTTCTTGTGCTGCACTTTGGCACTGTCCACAAACATGAGAGGGCCCATCAACATCTGAAGGAACACTCACTACAGTACCTGGTTGAAATGAAAAAAGCCACCTAACAGGAAAAAACATTATTAAAGAGAGCACCTCATACTTCTCCAGACAACTTAACTCCAAATTACACCTCAGCTTTGGCAAAAATGAATATCTGTAGCAACAATATCTACATATATCAGCAATGCACTCAATGACTCAAACAAACAAAGAGGTTAAAACACTGAAAGTTTTAACTGAAAGGAACCTTCAAAGGAAAAATGATCAATAAGCTCATTTTAACACAATAAGTAATTATAAAATTATTATTGTTTGTATTTGAAAGGACCAACCTTGGCATCCCCTGCCTCCGACCAGCGTGTACCCCTTATGGCACTCACAATGGTATGAGCCCATGCTGTTGATACAGCGGCCCTTGTGACAGCTTGATGGTCTCTCACACTCATTGATATCTGAATGGAAGGAAATAACATCACATCATCACAATAACATCACCAAATTGAAGGCATGTGTTGGAGGAAATGCTCTGGTAATGTTTGTTGAATACCTTCACAGTGGCTGCCCTCCTGTGTGCGCTGGTAACCGGGGTAACACTGGCATTTGAAGGAGCCATCTGTGTTAATGCAGCGGCCGTAAGCACAAAGCCGAACGTCTTCACACTCATCGATGTCTGTTAGGGAGAAATAAAAGATGTGATGGCTTTGCAAAGAAGAAGAACAGCTTTTTTGGTAAAAGAAACTGTCAGGACTTACCACTACAACCTTTACTGTCTGCAGATGGGAGGAAGCCCTCATTGCACAGGCAGCGGTAAGTTCCAGGGAGGTTCTCACAGCGGCCATTAGGACAGATGCCAGGTTTCTGACACTCATTAATGTCTAGTTGAGATTTAAAGAAGGTCACTTACACATATTTATTTTAGCATAGTATCAGGTTTAAATGTAATAATAACTGAGCAATTGCATTCCAAAGTGATGCATGTTGTTGTGTGGTAGGGTTGCACTCACCATAACAGATGCCAGCACGGGCTTCATGACCAGGCAAGCAAGGGACACACTCATAGGAGCCTGGTGTGTTCTCACATTGCTCATTGGGACATGTATCAGGACTCAAACACTCATTTATGTCTGTAATAAATATGTAGACGTTTAACATACAGAGTAGGCTACATATATTATAGAGACACACACGTAATAAGTGTTTTGCCAGTGGAAAGCCTGTGTCATAATATTCACAGTGCCATAATGATCAGTGTGTTTGTACCTTCACAGACTGGGTGACGGTATGACTTGATCCTGAAGCCACTGTGACATTCACATTTATAAGAACCAGGCAGGTTCACGCACAGGCCTCCCACACCACAGATGTCCTGCTTGGAACACTCATTCACATCTGCACAGACAGAAAGGTCAGAGCTGAATACAGGGTCTAATGGCTTACTGAAAGTGACTCAGCCTCACTTACCTACACACTTCAGTCTCCCATGCTGCACCATGTGTTTATAGCCCTGGCGACAGAGGCATTTGTACGCTCCTTCTATGTTGATGCAGAGGCCTCTGCCGTGGCCGCACGGCTCTGACTCACATTCGTTATCATCTGGACAAGAAAAGTATGAAAAATATATTATAAAGGTCCACTATGTAAACAGTGTTGTTTGTGACTTGATTATACCTTACATCACCACTCATGGCTTAACATTCACAATTGCTAAAGAGGCACCCACAAAAATTAGTCAGTTTAATAAAATAAAATGAAAATAAAAACATCTGGGAGGGAAGAATCTCATCATGTGTGGTGTTGCAGCCACAAATTCTCCTATGAGGGGAAAAGTTTGCTTTTACATATTCTACATAGTTCCATGCATGAGAAATTTCTTGGCAGCGGCCATCACTGTCCTGTTGCTGCACCTCCTCTAACTGTCTCTACCATTGCCTCTTACCCTCACAGATGTTCCTCTGCGGGTTGAGATGGTAGCCAGGGTGACAGCGACAGATGTGGCCGTTCAGACTGTTCTCACACTCTCCATGACCACAAATGTTTCTGCTTAGCTTACATTCATCTGTCTCTGCTTCAAGGAGGGAACAGACAGTGGACAGGCATCATATATATACATGCATATATATATATATATATAGAGAGAGAGAGAGAGAGATACAAAAATATATATCATTGCAATTTAATACGTATAAATTAGCTGACAAGGACCATGCAATAGCTAAGTTTCTCTGTCTTCAACCATGTTCACACAATAACAAAAGAACACAGAATCAGTATTAGAAGGGTCAAAAGCACAAAGCTGATTTCAGTCCATGCTTGTCTTTGGATTTTCTTAAATGGAAATGCAGAGTGTATCACATAACCTGCTTTCTAATGGTTATGATAACACTTTGTTTCCATAAAAGAGTGTGAACATAGCCTTAAGGCTGGTTAATGCTTCATGGCTGAATGCACACAACATGCACGTGCCTGAAAGCATCAGATAATCATTAAAGAAAACATGCACCAGGCTGCATTTGATTTTAAACTCTTTGAACTGACTTCTGTTTATTTAGTAACAGGGGTTAACTTTATAAGAAATATGCCCTTTGTCCTACATGCTGCCACAAGTGCTATATGCTGCACGGAGAAAGTCAACATGTCATTTGTGAGAAATGGACCCAAAGCACAGTATCTTCTCTTACTAGGGAATATGGAAAGCTGGATTTTCCAGTTTTTGATGTACATGAAACATGAACCAGCATTTACAAATATTAACTAGGTTAATACAGAAAAGATTTTAAAGTCAGTTCTGTGTGAAACTCACGGGAGACTTTTGTCTGTGTTTCGAGCGGGTCATTGCCAGGGGTCATTCGGACGATTGTTGGAGGGGTGGGTTTAACAACTGTGGATCCAACAGAAGAGAAGTGAAGTGGACAGACTTTAAGAGGAGCTATGACATGTTGAACTTTAGTCCTGAGACTTTTTCTTCACCACACACAGGGAGCATTTCTTCAAACTATTTAATGGTTAAAAGCAACAAATCAACTTTCCCCTCATCATGACTGCACATTAAATAGAGATGTGTGTGTGTGTTTACCAGGTACTCGAGGACTGCTGGTGCTGGTAGGAGGCTGCTGCACTGCAGTGGTTGTCTCCTGATCGAAAGAGAAAATCAACTTCACAACAGCAAACATAACCAGTTACTGTTAGTGTATTAAAAAAGGAAATTGTATCTTACCGTCCGCTCTGGATCTGAAAAGAAAAGTAAGATGGATTAATGAAAACTCACTCTAAGGTTAGTGCAATTAAACCTACAGTGAAAATGTTTGTTAAATCCTGAAGAGAATATGAACACTCACTCTCAGTGCGGTGGAAGATGATGGGAGGAAAAGCCACAGTCTCTCTTATATTATGGTAAAAATAACCTTTCCCAGCAGGGCAGATCTTACTGAAGGCCACTGAGAAGGAGGAGGAGGAGGAGGAGGAGGAAGAGGAGGAGAGAACCTTTATTTCTCTTTGTTAGTGTCACATCTCCAAATACTTGCAGCCAGTTTATGTCAAAATCATACTTGCTGGATTCTAACACAATGGATTATATAAAATATGTGTAATATGGAGCCACATCAGGGCCATACGTTTGGCTCCATAGTGTAGCAGCTCATAAATTAGTGGATTGACATAAATCTGTTTGATTGCCCAGTTATGTGGGTGAGCACACTTGCAGCAGCATGACCTACCCTAACCCCTTTTCGCATGTGAACTCCAGACACAACCTCACTACTGGAAATAGGTGCAAACAACAATACACCATCACCAACTGTAAACTTCCTCACAGTACCTGCTCTGTTGGTGATAGGTAGAGGTTGCATGTGCATTATGTTCCTAATGTGCAGATAGAGGGCACCCTGTGTCTGTACCACAGCTTGTTTGTTCATTGGATGTCACTCACCTGTGCCCTCCCGAGGACACCTTTCACAGTTACGGCCCCAGGCTTTGCCCACTGTGCAGCAGCACACATCCTGGGTGATGTGGGTTGGCAGCGGGTGCTCGCAGCCCCGGGTATCCGAAGCTATCAGGAAACACTGAGCCTGCTCAGCTCGAGATTCTAACACGGGACACAACAGAGGTTTCTCATCCGGCAACGATGGATGCGGACATACAACAAGGAGCAGAGGCTGCACACTCACCAACACATCGATTCCTCTCCAAAACAAAACCTGCCTTGCAAGAACATTTGAAGCTGCCCAATGTGTTCAGACAATCTCCGTTCTGACAGACGCCCTGCATGGAGCACTCGTTGATGTCTTTAAGGTCAGGACAGGGGGTGCAAAAACAGAGTTTTTTTTTTATTACACCAAAAGGTGATACAGCAAATACCATAATATAAAGTACATGAAACTGGAAGACATAGAAACAAATCCCAAATTGATTTGTCCCTTTTATGAGCTGCAGTCGGTCAGTGTTACCATGACAGTGAGTGCTGTTGAATCTTTTATAGCCTTGTGGACAAGTAGAGCCGTATTCTTCCACAATAGTCTGTTTGACCGATGCATCTGAGGGAGAAGAAACAAAGGTCAGAGAAACAATGCCAAACTGTGAAAAGCCTAATATATTATATTATTATAAGCTATATTTATTTGTATGAACACCAAAGTGTAACACACAAGCATCTATAGAGATTTCAGTTGTAAGTGAATGACCTTCTACAACACATGAAAAAGAAAAACAGGAAATGTGTAAGTGTTCAGTGTGTTATGCTCCCTAAATTCACTGCACAGTTAGGATTTAAAAAAAAACTCAAAAACCCACTTCAGAGTTCAAAATGTCTGTAGTGCTTTCTCTCAAACTCCTTACTGACAGTACATCACTTGTCTTGTGCACAAAGAACCTTCGAGACCAGTCTGACCCCAAGTGTTAACGTTCATGTGATTCGAGTAGTTCTTTTTGACATGATTTGTTTGATAAAATTGAGATTTAAAGAAGATAAATGGGTTAAAAAAATGTTTTGACACTTATTTTCAGTTTCTGATTTTAGTTAACTGTAATACTTTTGATCCATGTGTTGGCTGGATAAGACTATTAGAGTGTTTCCATGTTATGTTAAGATACCCAGCTGCTGCCTTTGTGTTTAAACATGAACTGTTGGTCAGAAATTGATTAGTATTACTCCCAAAAGGTCAAACTGTTTTAAACAGACAGAAACAGACAGAAACAGACAACAAAGATTTTATCTTTGCTCTGTTTTGTTTTTTTTGGCCTTTTATGAAGCTTTTGATGAAGTGTAGCTTTTAAGAGAACCAACTAAAAAAATCTTTCATGAGGTTTGAACTCATAAAATGAAACATTCTTCTCCTTGCTCTCCCCCCTTAAACACAGGAGACTGCTCTACTTTCCTTAGGGGAGCAAAAACATATAAGGCAGTTTTATGACAGAGCTGTGGGAACTCTGCACAATGAAAAGAGAGTTTCACGGTTGCAGCTTACCGTTGCCATTTTCATGAGTTTAGAAACGGACACGTATGTAACAGGGCCGACAGCTCTCTAGGCAGCAGCCCAGTTGCCTAAAGACTAACCAGACGTACAGTATCAGGTTTTGTCAAAGGCCGCATTGTCTGAGCCAGAAATGAGAGACGGAATAATAGCAGAGTGGAAAAACGTGAGCAGCCAAGATTGTCTTGAAATCCAATCTTCTGCAGTGCGATGACAGTCCTGCACTGGGCAGGCCCAAAGGAACATGTTTAAATAGAAGGTTATTTTCCACATTCTGTCTCACTGTCTGCGTGTAATTCCTCTAATTTCTTCCGTTTTCTCATCCCCAACATTTCACACACTCCTCACCCTGTATTACCACTAACTTTTTTTTTAATCCAGGGCCATAATTTTATAAGGTGGAAGGCAAAAATTGCTGCCGCTGCATGACATTTTTGGCTCAACAAACAATCATTTATTCACAGGAACACACAAGATATATAAAATCTACCAAGGAATACCATAAAAACGTGAAAATAAACCTTAGACATGAATAATCATAGTGTATCTACAAAGATGTAAAATGATTATAAAGCTAAATGTAGCACATTGTGACTCACTTGGCAGCTTGGGGCACTGATAACACTTGTTTTGTCCCCATGAATTCCCCACACTGCCACAGCAATCCTCCTGATTGGTCAGAACAGGGAGCGGGGTGCTGTTGCACTGAAGACGGACCATGGAGACACGTTATCAGTCATCAATGGACGAAGATCAACTTATGTTTCAGTCAGTATTTAAACTCACTGCTTGTTTGGGTGTGGTCTCCTGGAAGCAGCGCCCCTTTGGTTTGTGCCGCGTCGGGCTCAGGCGCGGCCCTGTCTTGTGAGGAGGCTTGTTGTCTGATTGGTCAAGAGGTTGAATGACCACAGAGGTGTCTGGTGTGTGGTGAACACGCACATTGATCTGCACTGAACACAAAGACAAGGCAAACATGAGAGGAAGGAAACATATCACACACGAGAAGTGAAAAACAGATACCTTCTGATGAGTGATGCCCCGGGTGTGACAATGGTAAAGTAAAAACTGAGTGTGTTTGCGTCAGCTGTGTACGCCCTATGCTTGACTCTCCAAGTTTCTGGCCATCGGGCTTCAAAGACACGGCGTAAACAGGCTGCTTGTTGCCTCGCGCTGCCTGAGCTTGCTGCATCTGCTGGAGCGGAAATTGGCAAAGCCGACCGGTGAAGCCAGGAGGGCAGAGGCAGTGCTTCCTGGAGCTGCATACTCCTCCATTCATACACGTCAGGGGACACACAACTGCAAATAGAGAGAAGGAATCTGTCATGACGAGACGTGCAGAGACTCTCGCAGGTTCACAGCTATGAATCACAACAGATGAGAGGAAGAGGAGGAGGAATTACAAACAGAACAGTCACAAAAAACACAAAGAGTAAAAGATAAAGGTATAAAGGTATAAAGTGGTATCTGCACCTATTGGCTGAAAAGACTTCAAAACAAAATAGCATCAGTTTCACCCACACTCACTGACTGACATGGCTCCATTAAGACTGGCTTTCATATGCCCCTGATAATTTAGTGCTGTATCACATAAATAAGGCAGACAGACAGAAAAGCCTTTGGCATAAGCAGGGTCGTGTAAAATATTCACTTTGAACTGTACCACAGTAAAAATCACCTCAGCCTGACAGACTGATGGCTCGCTCCAGCCTGAGCGGAAAAACAGGTAAAGTCATTGATCTGTATAACAGCTTCATTCTGACATATGGGAAAGATCTTGAAATCTGTGGGAAAGCCTGAGAGAGGTTCATGGCATACACAGTATTCACTGCAGTTTTATTGGGTCTCCCATTGTGTTTATTTAAGTGCAGAGTTTTAGAAATTCCCACAATAGAACAATCAGAGGAAAGAGATGGAGATAGAGGGAGCGGAGCTGTGAGGAAAACAGCAAGCAGAGGTTAATCCACAGAGAGATTAAAAAAATGTCAGCCTTAGTCTGCATCAATCATCGGGAGTGTAAAATGTGCTGGAGCTGGTGTTCTTCTTATTCAATAAACATATGAACATTGGTAGCAATTTTTCAGAAGCAAGCATGTTTACATTCCTAAAGTGTAAAACTATTCCATTAATTTTATTTTATCAGTCAAACAAAACATGCATCAGGAAGTCCAGACAACTATAAATAAACAGCAATATTTTAGTTATCTACATTTCAAAAACAAAAAGACAGAACAACACAAATGACAGTTGTTGCTGTTTCATTGTGTAGTTACATTGTTTTACTAACTGTATATCCGTTCGGTTTAAGTAAAAGTAGTGAAAAGTATTCACTTTGTGCCAATCTTTTGGTTTTTACCAACAGTTTTACAAGTGTGTTTTGTCTCTTCTTTTCTCTGCCATTTACACTTCAATCTTAACGTCCTTGTTAAATACACCCAATGCTGTCATTCAGTTCACAACGTTCATCTTCCTCCTCACCATGACCTCAACTGGGTGTCAAAGCTTTTGTTAGGTTGCTTTATTCCTTAAAATATAGGAGGAGAGGAGAGGAGAGGAGAGGAGGAGGCCTCTTTCTGCTGCTGCGCCAAGTGAGTGCACATGGAAGTAATTAGGTGCGGACTGCCAAGGAGTCTAGGCTGCGGTGTAATTGGGGGACTTGATCACTTTAAACGCAGCAGGGACATCCTCACAGTGAAAATCTGGCAGAAAATGAAGGAACCTAAATGAGACACACATCTAGTCTGGTAAAATATTTTAAATCTGAAGCAAGACAGATCATTCAGAAGCAGTGTGTAACAGCATGTGACAGTGGTCTTTAACCACCGGGACGGGGTGCAGGCACCAACATGCAGAATGAAGCTGGAAGGTTCAGGCATGACAGAAAAAAAAGACAGCCAACTCAATTCTGGCAGACTTCCTGTGACATAAGAGCTCCAGTTTCCATGGTTCAGATTTCACCTCAGCACTGGATTTAGATTTAGTAGATTCAGAATGAGGGGAAACTGGGAAAGATGAGGGGGCTGAAAAGTGAGATTGCAGACACAGAAAAAAACCCCATTACCAAATGTTGTTACACAACCTAAACCCAGAGAGACTGAAGAGACGACATATTCTGTAGGCCAAGTCAGGACTGAGGCCCATATGGCTGGGAAGGTGTCTGAGTGAAGCACTCTGATGAAGACAAAGGAGGGAAATCACATCTCATACAATATAATTTTTTTTAATTAATAATTTTATTTCTTCCTCACAATAAGGTAAAACTTTGCAGTGAGTGTGAACTAGGTTCCAGGTTAAAACTCCTAACAACAGCAACATGAATTTCTATCATTCTGTTTTTTTTTTTTTTTAACCAGTCTCATGCCTGTTGGTCTTTGTCTATAAATAATATGCATGAGTCCTCTCCTTCACATCTGGCGGTGCTAATGTTTTCCGCAGATCTTGCATGTAAATGGGAGTCCTCACCCTCCTGCGTGAGCGCCATTAAATTGAGGGTGTATCGTGTTTGGGAGAGCCGCTGTGGTTAGCACCACATTACATTAATAAAAAGAGCAAAGAGCTCAGATCATAACAGAGGACTTTCCCTTTAAATCCTCACCTCGGAGTTCGTTAGCAGAATTTATGCTCTGAAATCACTCACTATTTTTTATCAGTTAGCTTAGCGTCAGTCAGCCTCTGTTTTTTTGTACCACACCTTTGTCTTTACACATCTAACACATTCCTGAGACTAGAGGTGGTGTGTTATTAAAAATCAAACGTGCCTAAGAGTTATTTGGAGGTCTAAATGAATGTGAGGCATGAATAGAGCTGGCTGGCTGAACGGCTGCAGCGCTATCATCATGAACATTATTTTCCACATGTTGCAGTCAAAGAAAATAGAGACTGAATCATATTGCATCTACTGCTGATTATTCAGTAAGCACAGCTGAACTGCATTCTGAAATGTGGCTTCAGTTCAGCTGAGAGAGCATTCATGGCTGACTTTATCGTCTGCCGTCACGCCTATGAAAGCTAATTTAATTCTGAACGCCGTGCAGCTTGCAGGTACGTTCCAGGAGTGAGGAAACATATAATTTTCTTACACAGCCCTCACTTCCCTTTGAGAAGAGAACTGAACTACAGAAGAAGAGACAGAAGGAAAGGAGCCTGTTAGTCTTCAAGCTCTTATCGTCTATGTTCCATGTGACGTAGAAATGAGAGCTCCTTCCAGAGGAGAAAAACAGATCCTCTCACAGCATGAAAGGGCAGAGGGAACGTATATGTGTCATACGTACAATATATCTGGGAAAGTTAGGGAATAAAGCAACACCAATCAGAGTGGAGTGATGTAAAATCCAGAGAATAAAGAATAATGTGACGTTTCAGTGGGATTACACTTTTTTTCCAGTCAAGAAAAAACATACTGTACATTCCTCAACTGCTAAGTAAGCAAGACTAACTAAAGGGGACATATGATGTCCAAACGAAAGAAAGAAAGAAAGGAAGAAAGAAAGAAAGAAAGAAAGAAAGAAAGAAAGAAAGAAAGAAAGAAAGAGTTGCCCTTTGAGTGGCCTGTGAAAACCCACCCAAACCACCTACCCACCCACCCACTCACCCCTGTCTGTCTGGAGATGACGCATCATCAGCCCCCCTCCTCCTTCTCCCGCCACGGCGTCCTTTCAGCCGCAGCCGCACCCTCGCAGCACAAAAACAACAAATTACAGTCCTACAAACCATAACTTACTGAACTGAAAGCGACTGCAGACATAATCTCCAACCATACTCATGATACAAAGGCCTGATCTGTCCCCTTTCTTAGAGCACAGTCTCCTGGCACCACTACAAACAGCAATTTAGTCAGCCTGAAAGTTTCAGACAGCAAAAACAGTGACGATGCTCACTGAGTCACTTTCACTGTGATTCAGTCGGCGTGTCTATCAGCCCACTGAGGTTGGATGTCCTTTTGGTCAACATGCAATCATTTCCATGATCAAGTTGGCTGCTACATGTAGGAATATACAGATAGCACCACAAGTCAGGTTTCCACTTGTTTTTTGGTAATGAGCAGATGGAAACTAATGAAACACATCTCACACTGACTGGAATGTAAGTTCATCTTCTGATACAATCAGACCTGGTATTAACTTGACACAAAGACTCTATCATCAGATCACATATGATAAAGATAAGAGATGCATTGAATAAAGAGTACTCACAAGAGAACAAGGAGGGCATTTCATCCTGATGTTGGCAGAAGGTTTGATATCTTTAATCATTAGTCATTAACTTTAATTTTTCTAACTGTAAGATTAGATGATTGTGATTGACTCACTAAAGATAAAAGGACACTGGTTCGGGTTATATTGGGGGAAATTATTAGAATATTGTCCCGTATTCTCTTAAACTTTACAATCCTCCTGGAACAACTGAAAGATCCTACTGTAGCATGTGGAATACTTCTTTTGTGGTGCCAGTGGGTTAAGGTTAACTCTCCCAAAGCACTGGATGATTATCGCTGCCTCTTATTATGAAAACATTGTCAAATCTGAAATTGTACACACGTGATGTGTTGGACCCCACAGTTTGCTTGCAGGGATCAAAGGGGAGAAGGGAGGGTGCTATTGCGGCCCTGTTAAATCTGTTTTATTGACTTTTCTTCTGCTTTTATCTACTTTTTATGACAATCATATAGAACACCAGGGACTGCATGTTTGCAGACTTGCATGTCTGGGTCATGACTGGTAAGAAGATGGCAGAGAAGCATGGAAGAGTAAGGTATGATATTTTCCTAAACCTAACCAAGTATTGTTAATGCAAAGACCAGGATTATTGATGTAGGCACAGAGAGACCATACATGTACCAGATCAGCATCTAGTACTGGTGCTACCTTTTATGACACAGGCCATTGTTTTGGACCCTCAACATCCTTCACATGTTGAGTACCAGATGCTTCCATCAGAACAGTCCTCTGTCCCATCTGCTATTGGTTTTCAAACAAACTACGGACGTCAAAGCATCTGTCTTTCTTTGTCTTATAATTCATGGTTATAGTTGTGGTGAGATATGGACACTGTGCTGTGGGTGTGCATGATGTGTTTTTGTGTCAGACTACTGTCTGTAAAGCATATTGTCCCATGGGGACCCTACACATATGCAGCAATAATCACAAATGTAAACACTGTTTTTCATATAACCCTCTAGTTATTAAGTATTTTTATTGGATCCTTCAGTACGTAATAAGTCATCCTCAGTACTGTTTCTCTTCATGCGCTCAGCTAGCCCAGCTGGATTTAGTCCAATACAGCACTCAAAAGTTGTGAGGTTCAATCTTTGAGTCAAGGCCGAGCCCCTGAAACCAAAACAATGGAGTCAAAAAGCTACTGCGAGCAAGATATTCCAGAGGATTCAACAGTCTTTCTATGAATTTCTATTATTTTGCTTGCATAACCTGAGAGAAATGTTGACGAACAACACTGCTTCCAGTAAAAAAGTAAAAAAAAAACATCTTCAGTTTGTTTAAAAAGAGAATAGAAGAATGGCAGCCATCATGACGTGCTTCCCTTTATACTACCAGCTCCAAAGCAGGAAACCACGTCCCCAAATACACCTACCATATACTGGCACTGTGAGACCACATACCACACGGAGCGAGAAGCGATGTATGAAGTGGGTCAGACTTCTACAGCCAAGCCAGACGTTGGGAGTAAATGACATAATCACTGCCTTTTAAAAACACAAACCTGCGTACGCATTCCTCCTCCTCCTCCTCCCCAGTCTGCGTCAACCCCCAGAAACTTCAGCTATCCAAACAATGGTACTGCCCTTTGTCAGAGTTGAGTACTGTTACTGAAGGCATTCATTACCACTCACAGTCAGCCTGAAACAACAGTTTGTTAACATTACAGAAACAGGACGCCAATGATGTGCAGACTCCTCTTGACACACTGAAGCTGCTGTCATTTAAAAGATCAGGATGGATCTGGGTAAGAAAGGTTGCAATTATCTAAATCTAAATCAAACTCCACCTTACACAATGTGATTTTCATATGTCATGGAAAAATGCAATGTGGCCAGCACGGCTCTTGGGTGGGCACAAATCCAGCATTATACCCTGTCACTCCCCTCTGGCAGAGATGTTTGTGGAAGGAGAGCCAGCGAGTCAGACAGAATCTTGGCAAACATGCAGATGATGTCATATAATGACTATCTAAAAAGCTTAGCTATAGGCAGTGGAGGGCAGGCAGGTAGAGGAGTGCTGACAGTGCTCCGCTGAGATTATGTCAGATACCTGCCCTGTGGGACACTCAGCGCTGGAGCGTGTGGCAGGTAATGTCGGCAGGCTGCACAGTCTCAGGCCATGGCAGCAGCGCTGGCAGAGTCCGTGTTATTCTGTTTACACTGGCTAATCGCTACAGCTACAGAGTCCTGCACCATGTGTGTGTGTGTGTGTGTGCAGCCCAGAGGAGCGCTCGCATTCCTCTGAGTGGCTTTAAATAACTACTTCGTCCACCCCCCCACCCCACCTCAATGCTACGCAAATGGGAGGAGAGTGTTAAAGATGGCAAAGAAGGTTGTTTGTTTGAGTTAGGTGCAGTACACTGCTCTTTAGCAAACTCACATGCAAATACACAGACTGTTCCCCTGTGACGTTCAAAAAAACACCTCTAATTGCTACTTTGTTTTCCAAACTTAATTTAATGTGGTGCTTCTTTTTAAAAAAGAAAAGCCTTTTATTCACAGAAAGTGATGACATGGAAGATTCTGGTTTCGTGGGAAAGTGGAGCTAAGATCATGTGGATTTTGGCTGTTGTGGTGCAAATAGCAGACGCTGGATTTAATCCTTTTACCAGCCATACTTTTTAACTGTTGGTGAGCGCTTTGTAAATCAGCAATGCCAAAAAGTGTCTGCTTCTTAAATGGCCTTTTGAATCTCTCCTCTCAGACTTCCATCTTTTCTCTCATCTCTATGGATGATTTTGACAAATGCATGAAAGGTGAATTTTTAAAGCTATCTATGCAAAGGGGTGTGTCCACTTCTTGTGACAGGTGGGTGCTGCCTAAGCATCACTCACTTGCTTTGGCTCCATTCACACTCATTTTTGGATTAACTGGGAGTCAAATACCACCAAGATAATGATGGCCGGAGCCAACAAACTCACATCTTTGCATAAAGTCTATGTGTTTCCTATGAAGGCTCCAAGTTCAGCTGTGATTTGTATTAAGATTATTACATGACAGATCACAGCATGTGCAAAACTTAATGAGAACATGAAGACCTCAAATAGCCACGTATTATTTTCTCAACAAGCATAAATAGAGAGGGGTAGGTGACAGAATGTGCATCCATTTATATTCAAGCAACAAGAGGGTGACGGTCAGTCTGCAAACACACTCTGCACATTTCGCCAAAGGTAAGAGGCTTTCATGATTAATAAGCTGCAAACTCTCTTGCGCATGTGTTTGAGAGGGTGTGAGCATGGGAGCAGAGCCCAGCTATGCCTCTGAGTTCAGTCCAACGTGTGGCAAAAATCCGGAGTGCCGCAGGTTTTTGGTTGCCCGTGTTAGACCGCCTTCTCCAAAGTTTGGCATGACAGAAAGAAGAGTGTGTGGGGAAGAGCAGAGGGCTTTGAAAGGTAAAATAAACTCGCCTCCCTAAATAGAGAGAAAGCAGAACCAGCCTTGACTTCTGTATTTAACTGACTTTGTCTTCATTTTCAGACTCCCATGGACCTCTGACCCATGCCAAGGGAAAACCAAAACAAACCACACAGCTACTACTGTCACTTTACTCTAAATACAAAACCACATGGGAAATCCTGAAATACCATTTCCACTTCTCATGATGCCCATTTTAGCAGAGACAAGCCCAGACTGGGCAATGATAAGCCCGCTTCCTGTGCAACACATGGCCCAGCACTCTCGGTTATTCCAGAAAGAATCTAGAGCAGCCTGGACGTCTGGAGCCCTGATAAAGATGCTGAGATGCAGAGTAGCAATGAGGCTTAAAGGGCTGTCTGGGAGCCAAGCAGCTGCTGCCAGGGAGGCTGATGTATGGGATGCTTCTGTGCTAGCAACGGCAAGAAAAAAAATTGTCTAATTCTTGTTGGAAAAAAACCCACTTCAGTCAGAGCAACCAAGTATGCAGCCACTTTATTTTGAAAGGGTGCTTTTGACAACTGCTGAAAATAGAAGGCTGACAAAGTGTGAGGTAGATGCACACACATACAAAAATACCCAGTCTCCAAGGAGCAAAGAAAGCATCCTCTCATGTTCTATTCTTCTTCCTCTATTTCATTTTACAGCAATATTTCAAATGTGTCCTATTTTCAACTGGGTGAGAAGTCACACACAGCAACCATTTGGCTTCACACACCCAGAGCCGCCCCCTTCAGCAGGAAGGATTTAGGAAGTCCAAAAAAAAAAGTTAAAGAGGCTGAGATAGATGATGGATGGACCTAACAGACTTGGAGACAAGAAGTCTGAGGCAACAATTTTTAACATAAGTTCAGTTCATTTTTTTTATGAGGTTCAGATGTTAATTTGTTTATGATCGGGCAACAAAACTACGGGTACTTTCACATGTGTGTCAGAAAACCTTTCTGCCAGGCACAAGTAGCATTGTTGGCGACACTGTGACTCATTTTTGTTGGTAAAATCACACTTTACTGAAACGATTTGAAAAGACATCTTTGATGACAACTGAAAATAGAGAACCGACACATACATACATAAAAATACCCAGTACCCAAGGAGTAAAGACATCCTACCATGTTCTATTCTTATCCATCTCCTATAACTTACAACAATATTTCAACTGCTGGGAGAAAAATAAGAAGGAAATGTTTATAATCTCCCGGCAGGAACGTTTTTAGGAAGTCAAAACATGGTTTTACTTAAATGAATTTATGTCAGAAAGCATTCCTGCATAAAATAAGTTAGCTGTTTGATTTTTTTTTTTTCAACCAAACACATGGAGCCCATCACAACTTTCATCTGCCAATAAACAGGTTCAGGAGAAAAGAGCGTGCAATGGGAACATCGTCACCTTTTCCCTTTTCCAAAGTGAACTGTAATAAAGTAAACAATACAAACCCATCATTTTATTCCTTACATCAATGATTACAGTGCTGCCTGCCTCCGCCCCTGCAGAGCCCTGGGATGTCTTACATAGATACCATGTGGACTCCATGAAAAAGGGCATGTGTGGCTGCAAACCATTCTCTCCCTGCCAACAAGCCTGGAGATCAGTTTGAGGAAGTGTGCAGTGAAATACAGATCTACTTATGACTCATGGACTCCCTGGAAACAAAAGAGCCGAGCATTTCTGACATATTTTAAACTAAGCTCCAGCAGCGCTCAGATCAAATCAAGGTGTATATATAATATATAAACTGCAGTGAATGCAAAAATCATGAGTAAACTGATTATGGGGAATCGTTGGTTTTACTGTATAAACCGACTAGGTATTTCATGTACAAAGCAGCTGCCTGACATAGAACTGATTTGTCCCCATGTTACTGTAAGTAATCCAGACTGAGACAAAGTGTCTGAACATCTGGGCGGTCATCTGTTCCTGGAACAACATATCACAAGCTCAAATCATTCATCATTTATACTTGACTGAAATTAAGACATCTCACTCTGCTGTGTCAGGCATCAGACCCAGAACAGTGTGACTGTCACTCAGATGCACAATGTGCAGCATAGAGGGCCAAGCTCTGGTCTGTGCTTCAGCTTCAGAGACAATAAGGAAGTGTAGCTTAGTTTTAAACTTCCAAATCTTTATTAATACAACAAACCTGACCACCTTCAGCTTGTAGTAACATTATCGCCTATCAAGCTGCCTAACAAAGGATCAGGTGCTCATGACCTGACTCTGCCATTCACCTCAGCCTTCTATAAAGCAGCTCAACCTCTAAGACAGCTGTTCAATTCAATGAGCTATTCTACATTTGTAGTTATATGGAATCAGTAGTCATCACACCAACACACCCAACTCCATGACAATCCATCAAGAAAGCTGAGACATCTCATTTTAAACAGAGACATGGACAACATTCATGTAGAGATCTACAGACAATCTTTACCATCCGTGAAGCCTCTGACATAAGATCAAACGTTTGAAGCTGTTGATGGGATTCTGCTTGCTTTTCTCCTTTTTAATATCATTGTAAAAAGTCAAAGCATTCCTCCCTGGCAGCACAAACTTGTTGCCAAATATGTTCTCCAGCTGTTTAAACCTGAGACTTGAGGTTTTCAGTCACTTTCTCATGTCCACCTGAACATTAAAAAAGTGAATTCTCTCCCTATTAAAGTTATGTGCATAAAATGAAATAAAATCCCAGGACTACATCAGGATCGACCGTGTCCTTTGCACCAACTTTGTTTATTTGACAAATTCAGAGTACAGATCCTAATGCACACGTACTAAAAGCTATTCTGCTCTTGGATTTGTTCATTCTGGTCCTCGGCCTCGCTGCACTGACATCACAACTGCTCAAATATGGAAAAAGTCTTCGTATTGTTGCTGCTATAGCCATGGCCATTTTAACACGGGAGAGAGAAATTTCCACTTGTCCACACCACATTCCAGCACTCGCACTGAACAACACACAGTCAAACCCTGCTTTGTTTAACCAAAAAAACCTCTACAATTCAGTGAGGATCCTTTCAGCCCCTTTGTGAGAAATCCAGGAGACAGGTTACTGTATGGTAGTGTTTTCCAGACCAAATGTGAAGCAGCACGAGGTATTCGAGGAATTCGATATGTCTTTCTTTAACTATTTTACAGAGAAACTCCGAAACATGACGCACCACAATGAAATCAATGGGGGGAGAAGAGGGAAGAATGGTGACCTGAGCCAATTCACTGACTCTACACTGTGTCAGAGAGGAAGGGTACTGTCACAGCAAGGATTCACTAAACCTCCATCAAATCCAGCCTGCTTACCTCCACACAGCTGTACAAAAAACAGCTGGAGAGGCTGTGTGTGATAACTGCTATATGCACCATGATTGATCCCTTTGTTGTTCACATTCTACAGGCTTGATTTATTTTGTAGTGCAGCATCTTCTAAACAAAACAAAACACGTGTAACCATCCAGAGGCGCTAATGAAGCTCGAATACAACCACTAAAATTGTGATGAGGACAGAATGGATGATGTTGTACTTATTCGAATTCCATGTGGGAGTAACAAAGACGAGGCGAGTGGAACCAAAGAGGATCAGTGAAATCCCTTTTCTGGGCCTGGAAACTGATGTAGACTGAGAGGCTCCATGTCTCACCACAGCTGATCTGATACAGTACAGAAAAGGCTCCACTCATGCCAACACAGACACTGGAGTCACACTGGAGTCGAGGTGGGAGTTTAGGTATAGATCTTAAGACTACATTTATATGCGATGTAATGAGCCATGCCGTACTAATTAAAGTGCAACATGGGAACATTTTCCAGCGATGCAGTGCAGGAATAAACCCGCCCACCACCTCATCTTAGCCACCTATTTATTTGCAGAGCAGAGTGTGTGCCCACTTGACATCCACGGTGGATATCAGGCATCCAATGCTGTTTATTGTAATGGATTTTCCAGAGATAAAGTGTTGGGCACCATGCATAAGTGTGCTGTGCCAAGCTGCCAATTGAATAATTATTCAATGGGATTATTACTACCTACTTGAAAGTAAATGTGCTGCTGAATCTATAGTTTGAACTACTTTATGCAGGTACAGCAGAGGAATCTGAGGGCTTGTGTGTTGATTAATGGGAGGAATCATGGTAGATATATAACATTCACAGAAATGAAACTCAGAACTCAGTATTTAAAAAGGTGCAACTTCTAAAATATGAGCCTGAACCAACATGAAAAGTTGGAAACTGCTGGCTGAGAGGCAACTAAAGCTGTCAGGTAAATAGGTTGAAAGTGTGAAGTACAGCTGATTAAATGTACTTTAAACTAAAATGACCCCAATTTGGACCAAATTTGTCCTTCCACAGTACTTTTTTTTATAAATTGAGCCTTTTACTCCACCAAGAGGTTTTTTCCACCGCCTTGCAGCCTCACAACACTGAAATTAAATATCGCTCAGTTCAGTTGTGAGCATTTTATGGAGTTCCATAGAGGTAATTAGCATTTTCATTGTCCACAAAAACGTCCATTTATGAGCAAACAAACGGGCCTCTCTCACCTCAGAGGCTCCGCAGAGGAAAAGCCATAAAGCAGAGGTCAGGGCAGCTCTATTAGTTGATCGCAGCGGCCTATTTATACCCCCTCATAAATAAACAGCATTATTCACTCACCGACCCTGAAGCCCTGCCCGATGAGCGTGTCCGCCGCCTGGCCGTTCTCCGCGATCAGCGTGGTGTTGTTGCCCTGCTCGCAGGTATCCTGACACTGTCCCTTCAGGCAGATCCGCTTGCAGATGAGAGGAGCGATGACCACCTTGAAGCGCTCCCGTGTGGAGGAGCGCTCCGTGCACCACGCCAGCCTGTGGACGCTCAGCCAGATGACAAGCAGATGGGAGATCAGAGAGGGCATCCTGGCATCCTTCACTGCCCTCCACAGAGACCCGGGGACATTAAATCAGCAGCTGAGGGCTTCAGCTCCAGCTCAGAGACTCCTGCTTTGTTAACAGAGGCCAATTTTTGACGTCTCATACGGCGGAAAAAAAATTGCGCGTCTTCCCTCCTGTTTTCTCCTCAAGGTAAAAAAAATCACTTTCCCCGCGTACCCAAGTGATCTGTCTGCAAAACCGACACGTTTAGCATCTTTGAAAGTTTCTCCTTGTTGCTCCCCCCGTCGGAAAAAAAGTTCCTGAAGTCTCTTTTGTCGCTCTTCCTTCTTTCGCCTGTTGCTTTAGAGCCGGAGAGAGTGCGTATGTGGGTTTGGGAGAGAAAGAAGGGAGGAGAGGAGGAGAAGGGGTGAGCCAGCCCTCTCTGGAGAAAGCTGGCTGCAGGCCAGCCAGGCGGTGCAGGAGCAAAGCTGAGAGTGGTTTCCTTGTTGGTTGTTTCTCCTGACACCCCCCCTCCTCTCCTCTCCTCTGCATAAAACCAACTCTGCAAATCACAGCTGCACAGCTGTGTGTGTCACTCTGAAAAAAAGCAACACTAACTTTAAACCACATTTCTTAACTTTCTAAAAAAGTAGTCTCCCTGCAGGCTGCTTATTAAATTACCCCTTAACAAAGCTCACAGGCTGCACTTTCAACCTGCAGTCAACATAAACTCTTCTAAAGGTTTCAGACAATGTGTAGTTATTATATGTGGGCCATCAGGGTCAGACTAAGGTCAGCATCAAGATGTAAAGATGAAAACAGTCTGTGTCTTCTCCTGAAGCTTTCCCACAAACAAAGAAACAAACTTTTAGAAAAAAATGATGAAAAAACAATACAAAACCACATGGTTTGTTTGGATCCATACATATATATCAGATACCAGCTTCTCTGTTGTTCTAATCTATAATTTAAATTTAGCAGATTCTCAATGGAGCAGTTCCACATATAAATGAGCACACATTACTTTCAGGAAAATGCTAAATAACTTATAGGGACTATCAATAATCCTGTTCTGCTTCACATTATACTGTCTGTGGCGGCATTACCTGCACCCTGAGATTTCAGGTCAGTAACACACAGGTGGAGAAAGTTACAAGGATGGAGGAAGAAGAGCCTGTAGGGGTCCAAAAACGTTTCTTCTTTAAAAATGACACTGCTAGTTCTGGAAAGACCTAAGAAAAAAGAATGTGTGGTTCCATTATTCAGGTAGATGGACTGAAATAGCTACAATGGTGTTGTGTATTTAGTCTCACAACCACAAGGGGGAGACAAACAATTTGCTCGTTACTTCTTAAGCCTAACAAAGTAGCCTTTTGTTACAGGTGGACCCTGCAAAATATTACAGGCTCCATATATGTGTTTGTCTTTAAACACAATTTTGAAGCAACAATAATTAAATTGTATTGTAGAAAAACAAAGTAAAAGTTTGTTTTTGTTTCAAATGCTGTTTTTCTTTTTTTTAATTCAACTGCAGCACGTGTCAGTGCAACCAAATACCGAAATACCTGAGACATCACGGCCCTGAATGAAGCTGAGTAAAGCCAGACAGTGAATATGACACCACACAGTCCACAGCGCTGGAGCCTGCTCAAACACCTCATGGCTCGAGCTCTGTCTGTTGCCTGGCTGGCTGATGAACCACATACTACACACATGACAGTACACTTCTGTACAGTAAGGACTAAGCAGTCTGAGTAAAGTGTGAAAGTAAGACAGAGACAAAGAGAAAAAGAGAGTTGAGTCACTTCCTCTCCCAAAAAAAGTGAGTGTTTACTTTCAGTCACTGAGGAAATGACTGCATGGGCTGACCCAGAGTTCACAGGCTGCTCTCACATTTCTCTCTGCCTCTGCCGCTCACCATCACTGCATCATCGGCTGCCAACACACACACAGAATGTAAATACATTGTAGGTCACACAAGAACCAGCACCACAGGACTATTGTTAGCACAATATAATTACTTCCCCTCTGAAAACTGAAACCGCAGTGTTACTCTAAGCACCAGACAATGATGACAGAAACGGAACAGACAAATAAACAGCCGTAATTCACAATTTAAAGGTAAAAAGTTACGATCAGCTAAAAGTGGTAGTTGGATCTTTTGCACAAACAACATAGTCAAAAACATCTCTATTTGTACTGAGATATAAATAAAGTCAGAAAGGGCTTAAGTTTGAGACAGTAAGTTTATCTGAGATATAATAAATGTTTACCTTATGCTCAAAACTACACTGAAATGCTGCAGCTGCAAAAAATATATCCTCCGCACATTATAATCCTTCTGTGAATCTTTAGCTTTCTGTGTTTTGCACATTCATGGTCTCCAGAAGGGTGACTCGTGTAGACTTTACTGATCCTCTAGCTCCACCACAAGGCTGACAAGTGTAGTGTCTTAAACAGCTCCTGGATGTCCTGCCAAAGGAATGAGTCACATCTACTCACATCTGCACACAAGGATGGACCAAAACAACTTCCTGGCACTAATACAACAACAAGTTAATATTTCTGTTTAGAGGGGAAAAGTAACCTTTAAAAGAAAACCTGTAACCTAATCTTCTATCTTAAACACCATAGAAGAAGAAAAATATAAACAAGGCCCTTTAATATAGTAACATTTACAGTTACAGGGGGTTATATTTTTAAGACAGAAGCATAAAAAAGTAATTTATTTCACATTTAACACTGACTTCTTAATGTCACCTCAGTTACATGCAAACCTCCCCCACCGTGTGTGAAAAAAAAACACAATAAATATGATTATCTGGGGCAAAGACTACCTTGGCAAATCAAGTTCTGGGTATACATATTTAACACTTTCAGTGTCTTTTAACATGACTTACACTGATAAATGTACACAGAATAATTACAGATTAGTATACATGTTAAATGACACCAGACAGTTTAGCTCCAAAGGCTGAGAAGAGCGATGCATCAGATCATCAGCAGGAAATGTGATTAAGTTATAAATATTTACACAGTATATGAGCATACTCATGTTTTCAACATCAACATTTTTTAAACTGTTGTAACACGTTAAGATTTCCACAAATGTTACCAATGCAAAGAAAATGACTAAAACTACATCCTTATATACAGAAACATACACGTGAGGCATTGCTGCCTGTAGAGGAACAGATATGCACATGCAAGCACAAAAAAAGTCTGTCTGCTAGTAACTGGCTGGTAACAATAGTACAGGTCCAGAAATAAAAGTGCTTTCTAGACATACAGCAGTAAGAAGAGAAATAAATGGAATGCTATGGTCAGAAAGATGCTAACTCAGACCAGAGAAACAACAGAACACTAAACAAATAAAAACATGTTTCATTATCTTCTGACTAGGATATCCTTGACTTAACTTCAGCCAAGTGTGTGACAGATGAGGGCTCGGCAAGTGAGAAGAGGAGATAAGGCAGAGGAGAACAAGGTGCTGACAACTGAAGGGTCAAACTTTAGGGGGGTGTATTTTTATAGTCAGACTATGTCAGTTCAACTTTAAGATATCTTTACATTTTTTGTAAAAAAGTGACAGCATCTACCTATACGGTGAAATTTATTGTAGGAAACCATTAACATGCATCTTTGAACCCCTGCCACTATTACTGTCACTGAAAAGTGATGCCAATTTTATCTCAATTATAATTAAAGATAAAGCCTTTGTATTTATCATGGAAATAACAGGAACTGGCATAAAATACTGTTTAAAGGAACCAGTAGTATTTATTCAAATATTAAAATATAAAAGCTACTTTTCAATATCTGGTTTAGTCAAACACACCCCGTTTACTTGTGTAAAGCACAAGCCAGCACAACGTATTCATTTCTATTTACGCAAAGCTAATTAGAATATATGAACTGAATTGTAACAGTTTAGTCCTGACTAACATGTAGCAGTAACTGTGATTCAGCTGACGTCTGAAGCACTGTGTCCACTTCTGCCATTGATTTCCAAACTATTACAAAGGTTGGCAAACCTCCCTGTGCCACTTGCATAATGATGCTGCTGCTTAGTCTATGCACAAAAAAAGCTGCTAAAGAATGTGTTGATATTTTTAAAAAACAATTTTAAAACTAAGACTGCAGAATTTGAGAGAAAGAAACTCAGCGGCTGGTCTAAAATGTAGCCCGGTTCTTTGTTGAAACAAAGAGCACCTGATGACATCAATCATGTTTTCACCCATGATAAAACACCAACAGACAGTCACACCTTTACTCATCCTCTACACACAGTCTACAACTGAGCTGTCATCCTCCTCAGCTCCCCACTCCCCAAACCTCATCTGAGGAGATGGAGCAGCAGGGTGGAGGTTATTAATGTCATCTATGGTGTCTGGGTCTGTGTCCTCAGTGGGACCGATTCCCATGTGACCTCCTTCCTCTCTGTGCGTACGGATGTGTTTCCGCAGTGCCGCTGGCTCTTTGAAGCTGCGGTTGCAGAAGGGGCAGCAGCATGGTCTCTCTCCAGTGTGGATTAGCTGGTGGTGTTTGAGGTGCTGCAGGCGGCTCAGGCGCTTTCCACAGATAGCGCACACGTAGGGCTTCTCTCCTGTGTGTGTGCGCCTGTGTTTGCGCAAACCGTCCAAATGGCGGAAACAGTTTCCACACTCAGAACAGGAGTATGGCTTCTCACCTGTGTGTATGCGCAGATGGGTCTTGAGCGCCCCTGATTCGCGGAAGCGACGGCCACAGACTCCACACGGGTACGGCTTCTCACCTGTGTGGATGCGGATGTGCTTCTTCAGGCTGGAGATAAGACGGAAAGTCTTTCCACACTCCAAGCAGTGGTGAGGCCGATCTCCAGAGGGGTCCCCTGCTGTGTCAGGGGCTGAAGGTCCTGCAGAGTCCTCTGCTCTGCCTGGTGAAACACTGTCCCCTCTCCCTGCAACAGAAGTCCTAGCCAATGGCTTCTGTCCATCAAGCCCCCCCTGCTGTAAAGAACTGCTACAGTCACGCACAGGTCTTTGGTGACGCAGTGGGTGAGTGAACGAGCGCTGGGTGCCTCCTTCCCCTCCAACCTGACCATATCCAAGATCTCCTACATTATGGGACTGTCGTTCTGCATCCCCAACTCTACTGTCATTAGGCAGCCCTGGTTCCTTCCTGCTGGGCTGAGAACCAGAGCTTGAAGCTGGTCCCTGCTCCTCTTTAATCTCAAATCTGGATCCACCTGGTCCCTGAGACTGTCTGTCATCTAAAGACAGAAAAAAGCATGCACAGATGGTTAATATAGAAGCATACACACAGACACTGAGCCATGTGCCTCTTTGTATTGTGCTTTTTATGTCTATTTACCTGGTCTGCTGGAATCGGAGCACATATGAGACGTGTTGGATGTAAAGGAGTCCAAAGTGTGGTTAGTCACAGAGCCATCTGGCTGGATTGACAGTTGGCACATTTTGTAGTCATCTCTTGGTTCAAACCCATGAAGCGATTCATCCACAGAGCCACTGAGGCCCAAGTCGACACCTGCTCCATTCACATTTCTGTTGTTCTGGTGGTCCCGGTCCAAGCCTGAACTCATTGAAGCCATGGAAGACAGCGATGGAGCAAACACTGACTGACTGATTGTCTGAGGGCCTGTGTAAGAGATCTGAAGCTGATCTATGAGCTTCTGAGCACTGCACAGACACTCTTGTAAAGTCTTTAACTCTCTCTCTGACACTTCCAGGCGCACTTTGAGTCTTTCATTCTCCTGCTCTTTATGTAACAGCTCCTGTTGAGTCTCATTGAGCACAAGCACCACTTCACCGAGTAGAGTGTCCACTGCAGCGGACATGGCAGTTTGAATGGTGGGGGCAAGACGTGATTTTAGCGACGTTACAGTCATGCTGCCCTGCGAAGTTCCGTATCCACCCTTGTCAGCTTTGCGTTCATAACATGACTCCGTCCTGTCTGAAATGTTGATTATACTTTGTTTACGATTTCCAGTGTGGACTGAACCGCTGCCGCTATTTGACGGAGAGGAATCCATGCTACCAGCATAGCCTGTCCTCCTGGAAGTCATTATTTTAATGTAGTTAAAGCGTTTACACGCTGCGTTAACGCTTGTTGTGGTATTGTAAACAGTCCACAGTGGAATGTATCAGTGTAAACTGTGTACTTGTCAGTGTAATATGTAAGAGAAATGAGTGTCAACTATTACATTTGTCTCGTTAGCTGACAAAAACAGTGCAGTCAACTCTTCGCAGGGCCTCTCTCCGCTCGTCAACATTAGCCTGCTAGCTTCGAAACAAACAATGCCGGAAGGATAGATACGTTTTCGTGCAAATACGGCGACTCTGCAGGGGAAACGTCCTATTAGTCATTAACTGCGTTAACGAGGTAGGTGACTTATTGTTTAAAGATATCACTACCCCTCAACAACGACTCACCCATCTCCAGGCTCTGTATGCAGATCTGTACTGTACTGTACGCAGAGGCCCGTCGCACACAAATGACGTCAAACAGGCGGCTGTAATTATGGGATGAGTCCACCCTGAGAGCTGTCTCGAAGGCAGGCTCATCTATTCAACACAATCTCATCTCATCTGGGTTCTCAAGCCTAATGTTATTAATCAGTTATTGAATAATAGAAAGAAATTGATTTTAATTAATTAAAATTCTTCAGTTAAATAATTGTCCATCTAATTTATAATTATACTACTAAGCCTTTAAAAACAGAATGCAATTAAAGGTGTTTGCTGTTTTTTGTTTAAATATAAATATAAATTTAATATAAATACTGTTAATACATTCTAAATGGCATAAAGAGTGATTTGATGTTTCACAAATGATGCAATTAAAAAATGCAGACACAATTAAAATGTATTTCATGCATTACTATTGCAATGAAATATACATCTAAATGTATCACATCACTTTATATAGGCTTTAACTGGGCTAGCTGGCTAGCTGAGCTATAGTGTGAGATCTAGAAGGCATTCCTTTGCATTATCTATGAACAAGTGTAATTATCAGCCTGATGGTCAAGTTTCAGGGTGAAAAATGCTCCCCTCTTCCTAGCAGTGCAGCAGCCATTTGAAGAGAAAAGCCATCCAAAATGATACTCTCAGGGTTAAAAGTCTAAGGTACCCACAGGTCACAGGCCTAATGGTTAAACAGACTCTGTGGAGAAGAAGATAACAGTTCATCTCACTCCCACATGTAGCTGCAGGCTGTACTTTACAAATCCAGCATGCTGTGGACGGGTTAATTTAGGAAAACTGTCCAAACATATCATGAACTTTGTGATATTTTGCAGATGACCAACTCACTGTCAGTAGACTCTATCATCAAGACTAATTGATGTAACACACACCCACAGCTACACCCGCCGCAGCTGAAAGACACAAGCCTGCTTTATTCATGATTTTATCCAGTGTTGCCTCTAATTATATGGAGGCAGTGTACACCGCACAGATAATGGATGTTACTGAGGTCAGATAAGAACAGCTACATTAATCATTTCTTATTGTACTGGCTGTTCACAAACATTAAAAAAACACATCTGCATTTTTAATCAAATGCGTGTGTTTTTGTTCAGGATGAGGCAAACGCTGTCGTCTGAGCACCGCCTTATGAATTAAATCATTATTGAAAACATCCCTGCTTGTATTTAATAGTGATGAAATGAATCAGCTTGGTAATACTTTGCCTCATACAGAGAGATGGCAGGCCAACGTGGCACCCAGAGTTATTGTTGTTTTACTCCAGGCCAATATAAAAGACTGATTTATACACTGACATATGTGAGGTGGCATTATTTCACCAATAAATATGATTATAGTTTACTCCACAAATCAAACATGCCATTCTTTTTTTTCTGATGCTGCTATAAAAGGACCTTGTAACATTCAGTTGGGTTGCTTCCATTTAAGAATAAAAATAATTCATTCCTTGTGGAGCCATTTCTGATGAGGAAAGCAGACCCATCCCAGCCAGCCGCATGTGGTTGGGGAAAAACTTACGTGGTCTGTGGCAAACAGGGGCAGTCCATTATGTAACGATTCATCTAACACTTACCATCTGCTTGAATTTGTATCACTTATGTCTTACTCAGTGACTACTCCTCTGTCTGTAAATTGCTCATATTGCACAATTTTTGTTCTAATTAGGCAAGGTTTGTGTCTGGTTTTCCATTGTGTGAGATATGAAAATAACACACACATCCTGGGTGGATGTGCAGCTCCCTCTTTCCTCTCACCTTTACTAGGTATATGGACATAACATGTTTTAAAACCCAAATATGCAAGTGGAAAAAGTGAGCAAACATCTACCAACAACAAAATTCATCAATTACTTTGAAGGTGGCTGAAGTATTGGGTGCCGAGTTTTATATGAAGAGCTTTAAAACACATGTTGTCACGTCATTTCTGAGCAACTGCAGGAACAAACTTCTCTGAGGAAAACAAATGTCCAGAACCAAATGTCAAGAGAGGGTGAGTAACCAAAGAATGAGTGAAGGATTTACTGGAAATATACATGACATCACATAAAATAATGCACCTTGCACTATATATCACTAACACAAGTGATAACATGATTCAGAGGAACAAGCCTGACGAAGAGCTTCATCAGAACTGTTTCAGTACAGAACAGTGTCATCGTGTCGCGTTCCTTCTGCAGCACAAGCTGAAAAGCAGAGAGACGATGTGAAGCCACATCTGTCCCATAAAGATTCTCTTCAACAGAACAATTCATTCTTTTCTTGGAGGAGATTTGACTTCAGTGGCATCTTGGATCAATTACCACAGTTTATTTTTTTCTCAGTTTTTATAGAAAGAACTTACCAATACAAATAATGCTCAGAACAAGTCCAGTCTGGACAGCTGCACATTCCTTTCAGCTAGCATTTTAGGCTACGTCATACATTTTATTTAGGTGACAGGTTAGGTGGCTAAGAAGGATGTGATAGATTGTCTGGAGCCACTGATTTATGTCTAGGATGACACACGTCAATGAATCAAAATACTGACACAGTGAATCCACAATCCTGTTTAATTCTCATCACCCCTATAAGGAAAAAAAACAATGCTCATTAACAAGTGAGACACGCTCTGAATAATCTACCCGGCATGAAGGAATGTGACCACATGTGGTCCACTTCATCAGAATTAAATAGCAGTGATGTAACTAATAACAGAGTGTAGTAATACCACTCAAAGCAGGCACTGTTATCATTTAGTAAAGAGGGAGGTGGAGCTGGGGCAGAAGGACTGGGAATGAGGAAGGAGGGGGGGTTTGGGAGGGCAGAAAGAAGGAGGTGATTGTTGAGAAGCGGGGATACATATAAAAGGGGGAGAGAGTAAGAAAGGGACCCAAACAAGGAGAACGGAGCGCACATTGATACAGATTACACACTCCTGTGAGCGATAGGTAAGTTCATATTTTCATTGTTTTACACAATTTTAGTCTTCATGCAAGTGAAAAGCTGTGGTGAAAACAAAGCAGTAAATAAGTATTCAGTGAGGGCTCCTGCTCTGCTTTCAGCCCATTTTAATGCAGTCTTATCTTGGGCGAGTTTTGAATGAGCTTCATTGTCATTTCCACATGCATGTGGACCACAGAGGTGCGATTGCAGAGATTCTTGTGGAAATCGCACAGGCAGCTTTCCTGTAACTGGATCCAGCTGACAGGGCTGTGCTGTGTCTTGGGTGTGTAGGCATTTGGACCTGTTGTGCAATACCGCCTGGAATGTTGAATTAGACTGAAGTACCTCCAAAAGTTAACAAAGTGGGATTAGTGCAAGGGTTTGTGTACACTATACTATAAATCACTGGTAAACATGCCACACAGTATTAGAGTTAAAGTAGGTAAATGTCCAGAGTTTGTCATTTGATTAATCAACAGTCAATGCAGTGCGTTCCAGTTAAGGGTTTTTTTTTGTTGTTGTTGTTTTCAGTAAGTAAAGCTAGGCCCATATTTATGTAATTTGTTTCATCCAGCACAAGCCCTTCTCTTTGCAGTCATAACAGATGCAGAGTCAGGGGAGAAATAAAACAGCGTGTCCACATTCAGGCTCTTTCACACAAGACAAAAAGCTGGCACACTGCATTTACACATCACTACAGACCCAGGGGGCCGATTCTGTTCATTATATGCAAGAAACTGATTTTTCCACTTTTCATGATCTGCAGTGAGATGGCAGCCGCCTGGGACCTTTCCTTCCCCCTCATAATCATATGCCTGGTTTTCATCAGAAGTTACTGTTCCTTGCCTACAGCATCACAAGACGCAGAGGTTTATTCCATGAGACCTCTCAGACCACGAAGGCTCTCGACTGAGTCCCTCAATCTTCCCTCAGATGACTACTATGATGATGTGGATACTGTCTCCCCTGTTATACCCATCAGAGTGTCCCCAAATGAGCAGACCTTTAAGCCATGTGACTACAGTCCCTGTACCGAGGGTCAGACCCCCTGTCCTAAGTTATCAGCTGCCACCGGCTGCTTGTGTCCAGGATTCACTTTGCATGATACACCACCAGAGGCGCCCAACCTAAGATCTGTGTCCTGGAACGGGTCAGATGTTGTACTGCAGTGGTGTGCACCCTATTCACATGTCATAGCCTATGTTGTGACTGTCGGTGGACAAGAGAGGCAGGCATTCAGGGAGGACAAAAGGAGTGGTGCTGTGGGCGCCATAGACCACATATCACAGGTCTGTATAGTGGCTGTGAATGAGGCTGGACCGAGCGACGGAACCTGCATGATGTACCAGCCCAAAGGCAACAGGCTGCCCCTGACAGCAGGCCTCATCGGAGGAGCCCTGGGCCTCCTGCTGCTCGTCTTGCTGGCAGTGCTGCTGTGGAGGCACAGGAGACAAAGGAAATATGAGGCAAGCATCTCCATGCACAGCGCAGCCGAGTCGCAGTGAACAGAAACGTCTGCTGGACACTCAGAGATAAGACTCTGTCCCATGAGACTCTTTAGTCTTACTGCAGTTAATTAACTGTGACTAAATCAGAAGATCTCCTCAGACATTTTCTGCACCAAGAGACTTTCAAAAAACAGGAGGAAACAGGGTTAATCATTTCAGATAAATACATCCAACTGATCAGATTTATTACCTAACTCCAGCTGCAACACTGTGGTGAGTTCAAGGGAGTTGCAAAATGTAGGGATTTCCAGCATCTACTTCTAAAGTGTGCAGGAAAAAAAAGGTCAAAAACAAAAGGAACTTAGGTGTGCCCTCTGTAACCTCAGACTATGAAGAATTTTCATTTTGAAGAAAGGACCGAAACACTGGCACAATCCAAAATCCTCAAAGCAGCAGCTTTAGTGATTTAAACAGAAGGCAAAGAAATATTTATACTGTATCATTAATCAAATGAAATTTAAAATTAAGGAAACAAGAACATTGATATAATGTGAATTCTCATTCTTGCATGTGAACAAAGAATAGCTGCCAGCACCTTAAGGAGTAGAACGAGAATAGTGATACAGCTTGTGTGACTCTGAGCTCTCACAGTGATTATGCAGAAAACTGGACGTCAATAACCTTCGAGTTAATTGAAAAAATTAATAACGTCAGTCTTTTTTGCAGTTCTCAAGGAGCGTGGGTTTAATCACTGTGATTTGTTCTGACATTCGTTGCCCCTCCGGAACATTTGCCAGGATGCTTATGCCTCATGACTAAGTGTGTACATGTAGGTGGAGACTCTGTTGGAAATAAGCATGGTACATTTTCAAATGTTGACTCCATCTCCCTCAGGCCAGGAACTTATCACTCACCCTTACATATATGATTTCAATAGAGTTTAGTTGTTGACATCAACACATGCTGTTAAATGAACAAAGCGAGCCTCTCTGTGAGAGGTCCTGTTTTATTGTATTTAAGTGTGAAAGGATTGTGGTATTATGCATTTTGTATCATTTATAATGATGACAACCATTCAGACTGGATCTATTGTGTGTGTGTTAAAGAGAAGCTTAAAGTGAAATAAAACCTTGGATGTTTTTTGCACCCTTGGGTCAGTGTCAGTGTGTTTTTTCCATCTGTCTTACAGGCAGAAGTTGTGTCAGTGTGCTGGATGAGCACCACAGTACGGCCCTGTTTTTCCAGCTGTCATACAATAGCCTTTTCAGCGGATATGGATTTTTGTGGGACTTGTCTCATCCCAGCTCAGATTTCAAGCCATGCAGAAATGGAGCTGCTGAGAAGCTTCAGGCTCTTTTTTTTTTTTGCTATGATGAGGAAGAAGAAAGTCCAATATTTTAATCCTCCCAGTTTATCTCATGTTCAAGCCTCCATCTGCATGTCTCCCAGCCATGTTATAATTCCTTTTTGCTCCGACTGCTGTCACAGAGTTGTTCTTGTGCTCTTGGCGTCTTTCTTATTCCAACTGCACATCGTAGAGTGCTGTATAGAAGTCATCTAACAGTTGTAATTTAGGAACATAACAGTCTGTTCATTTCTGAGGCAGAAATGGCCTCAAGAGGCGCCTTTTATGACGTGTATTACAGCCACTTTTCAACTGGGATGGACAGCTTGGTGAATGAAATGGTACCATTTGAGCAGAGCTCGGAACTGACTTGAAGACCGAGACACTTATAAGTGGAGAATACTTACACAAAATACACATGTTTGCTATATATATATATATATATATATATATATATATATATATATATATATATATATATATATATATATATATATATATACATATATATATGTATATATATATATATACATATATATATGTGAATTGCTATTCAAATTTTAAAATGTTTTTCTGAAATGTGAACAGATGACCGATTAATAAATAAAATCTATGACATTCAACAGACATCAGCCACACAGGACACACAGACTCATATCATCTGCTGATCATTTGATGATGCAGATTTCTGTCTGCATATTCTGTGCTCCTGAAGAATGACTCTCTTGTGTTTTGCATAGGAAAAAAAATCCTCTTTTGTTAAAGCTGGATAAACCATCCAGACAGACAGTGCCTCCTACCAGGTTTTGAAGGAATACAGTTTATTTATGGGGAAAACAGATGCGGGGTGCTTATTTTTCAGTTTTATTGAACTTTAATTTCCAGCATCTTAAGTGAAGGATAAAGCAAAGAGGAGTCACATGATGTGGCCGTTTTGTTATTTTGTTTGTGTGTGACGGCAGGTGGATTTTGCAACAAGGTCAGTAGCAGTGGTTTTTGTCAGCAGGCTACTTCTCACTCAGGACGAGTCATGTTGAATCATTGCTCTCTCATTCAAACTTCTGCTGACTCATTTTACTTTTCTGGTAAAGAGGTCACTTGTGGGGCAGTGAATCACGTCAAACCATGGTGAAATGTAATAGTTAACAGTGTGTGTCTGTTCTTTTCTGCCACCTCCTTTTACAGCCTGAATAACAGTGATTGTGCCTGTGAACTGATGTGTGACGTTTTGATTTCGGTTAATGAAGTTTGGGATTTTACCTCCAGGTGTTGCTTAACGTTATGAGGGTAAAGATGCTGAGAAATGACTCACTGCTACGTGAGCATGAAAAAAATGTCACGCACATCCTGAAGGAGACGTGATACTTTTCAAAACATGGACTAAGTAATCCAAGACGTTATCTTCGGATTTCAGCACACAAGACAAGTCAAGTGGGAAAAAGAATTCTTATCAGAGCAAAATTCCTGAATGTCACAGTGCACAAAAAGAACCTTTGAAATGAAAGCAGCCATTTCTAACACTGGTAGTGAAATAGATAGATTTAGATAGATAGACTTCATCTGGGCAGTATTTTAAGTATGAAAATAATATTTTTAAATCTAAAATGGATCTATTGTGCAACAAAAGCACATCTCATCTTTGTTTTATCTCTATTCTCACCTATGGAAAAGGTACAGGATATAATATAACTTTAGCACACAATAAAAAAGAATGAGGAGGATGAGATGCTAAAATCGACATTAAAATAATGGAATAATTAAAATGATGGAATTAAAGACGGATAACTGACAAACTAATTTGAACCTTTTCTTTCTTTTTCTTTTCTTTGTGGCAGCTTTGGAAAGTGATTTTTCTCATTATTTTGTCCTCCCCTCCTGCGTTGATTATTTCACTTCTAGACTGATTATATTTCCATGGCAGCAGCTCAGGCTTTAAGAGGCTTTTCTGCAGTGAAAAATAATCGTAGGTTGTAATATCATGTTCACCTCATAAAATTACACTAGTACCTATTCAAAAGCTGTCATTCATATTCATGCAATTAATTTTTCATGAAAAAAATCATTTACATTTGGCGCTGGCTGAAATAAAACTGTATTTATTATTATTATTATCAGTAACCCACCAGCAGGGGCACTAATGGCTGCTTCCTGTGCCCGCTGGGGTCAGCTTTTACAAGGCATAAAATGCTCAAAGTAGGTCAGGCATCCATCAGAGCCCATTATTGGAAGTAGACCATCCTCTATACACAGTGCCAGAACACACACTGATTTGATTTAAACATACAAAGGTTCCCACTTAAGAATTCTGCAGACTTTGCGATGACTGAAACTGAAAATGATGTCAATAAAAAACAAGCTAGGTGCAGTGTAGATTTTTTTTTAAACATGGAGGACCATGTGGTTGAACCTCGGGGTCTCAGTGGGTGGCTGTAAACTGATCCCCCTTCCTCTGCGGGCATCTCATCCTGTTTACTCCTGTGTCTGTCTGTCTTGGCTTAAACCACGTCTCTGTAAATAAAAAGATTAACTTCTGTCTCCAAGTGTGAGTCTGATGTCACTGCCAGGAGGATCAGGGTTTATGTAAATGCAGCAGAGCGTATGTTAGGTTCTTTTTTTTCTGGCATCAACATCTCAGACAAAAAAATAAGACAAGAATTGAATCATTTGGACAGCTTCACAAACAGGTTCAGAGCTGCTTTCTCTTGTTTTCACTAGAACCACTAGGGGTCATTATTGTAAAGAGCAGAGTAGGAATTAAAAGTCACCTCTGGCATGCTCTCAGTGATAATGTGCTGGAAATGGAAATGAGTTGTTCTAATGGGGAGGAAAATGAGTTTGCAGTGGTAATCAGTTCTACCACATTTGTGCATCACAGGGGAGTTTGAGGAGAAGAGTTTGTGTTTGTAAAGATGGCTAAACATCAGCTTTGTGTCATTTCATTCACTGCTTTAAAGGCAAGTCAGCGCTTCCTTCTAAACTCCCCGGGATAGATTTTCAAGAGCGTTTCATAAAGGAGAGGAGGAGGAAATCTTTCCCTTTTTTCCCCCCCTTTACAATATTTTCTTGTATGAAGAGCTGTGGTAACTATGGCAACCTGGCATTATACAGGACAGGAGCTGAGGAGGGTGAAACTGAGCTCAGCTTGGAGAGGAGAGTTATCAATCACTTTGGCATCGGCGCTGTCACAAACACAAACACACACACACACATTATGGCAAAGTTGCTCCTTTACTCTCCACAGGCCAGGAATCATGACATTCATCAGAGACAACAACAACAACGCACTCCAGCGTGTCCAGCTTCTCCTGCAGTGCCAGTGGATGCCTGTGTAACGGTAAGATAAGTTCATAACATTTCTTTATAGATACTCTGCTGTGAATTAATTACACCACATTATAAATTACACATTTCATCTTTTTGACTGTTTGTTGCTTCATTTCAATAACTGCTTTTATGTGCAATATTTGATCATTTTAACACAGACTAGAGATTTAATACAAATTGATGAAGCTGATATTCTCCCATAAAGAACTGTTGTAGCTCTTAGAATAGCATTCATTCTATAGGGGGCCATTTTTCCTAAAATAAAAAAAATTCCTAAAATAGGATTTCGATTGCAGAACTTTAATGTCATTTGAAACATCTCACTGTTTCTCCCACTATTGGTATCTAATCCTTCAGTTCTGCTTATCTTTGTTTAATAAAAAGACTCATTATAAACACGCTGAATAAATGTCAGTGTAGAAATATTGGCTGACAAGTACTAAAAGTGATTGATTTTTCTGTTGATCTCTTCATGAATAAAGGGCAGAATCCTGTGCAGAGTTTGAGCCATGTGATTGATTTCAGAGGTATTTAAAGGACATGCAGGGAAGATGTCATCATTAGGATACAGAATATTTCTTATGATTGGAGGACATGCCCTGCATATAGTTTATAAATAATACATGCACGGATTACTAGAACAACTCCATCTTACATTAGTCTATATCTGGCTGCTGAGTCTGAAAAAGAGTTGAGTCCAAGCTCAGGTGCTGTCAGCCGAATCCCTCACACTGCAGGAAACCTGGAGGGACGTGAAGCCGGAGCTGTATTTAACCCTGTGAGGTCAAGCAGTTTTTCCCAGAGTGACTGAACTGTTCCAATTCCGCAGAGGAAGTGGTTCTAAATGCGCTTTGTCATTCTTGTAAATAAAAAGTAAATTGACTTTTAATAGAGTAATAAGATGTTTTTGTAGCCTGGGAGGAGAATCTCACTGCTCTCAGTGTGCAAACTGCAACATCCTGTCTGCACTTACCAAGATTTATATTCTTTACCCCTCTCCTTTTCATTGTCAGGGGGGCATTGGAGCATATCCCAGCATGCATCGGGTTGAAGGTAGAGAGACAACTTCGACAGGCTTCCTGTCCATCAAGTCTCCAATCTACTTTGTGCTGTGAGGCCTGCAAAATAAATAAATAAATAAATAAAGTGGCAGAAGTCTCTTCTATCAGTATCACATCATAATGACACTAAGGGATTTTATTTCTTTCTTTTTTTTTTTTACTATTTATACACATCACATCCTGTATTTAGGCCATGCACGTGAGGGATAAACAAGAGAAATGTGCACACAAATATGAGATACAAGTGAGGCATAAAGTAAAATTTAGGACTGATGCGTGGCCAGATGTTCAACAACAAAACAAATCCCAATTAGGCCTACCCCTCCCTCCCAACTCCACTGCAGCCGGGGCAGGAACAAGCTCTGGAACAAGAGATGAATCAGGGACAGATTATTCAGGACACAGTCACCAGGGGATAGAGAGCTCAGGAAGAGAGCAAGGACTTGACCTTTTCTGAATATTCATGACGGGGGAGAGGAGAGAGATGTAAACTGTTTTTGAGACCTAAAACCTTTGTGGGAGTTTAATAACAGAAGGCAGCTTGTGATTCAGAGCAAAAAATAAATACATCTAGCCAGAGTGACATCAGGATATCTTGGCTGTCTGCCAGCCAGAAGGATCAATAGCCATTAACACCATCATGCATGCAGTCAGAGGACAGCAGGGATCTGTGGCTCTGCAGACTATTTCATCATGATGGGAGGTGGATTGAAGCTTTAGTTACAGTAAAAGCATCAGCGCTCCTGGCTGCTGAGAGCGATGCTTTCTGACTGACAATGTCATCACTGTTGTGTGTATGTAAACACATTCTGCAGCCTGGAGAATCTAGGTCATTTTCGGGCTGGGATGAGATGAGGAGTAGTCTGGAGACACACACACAACAAACCACAAATGTGTGCTGTACTCATGTGTCAAGTGTCAGGCCATAATCCACACGCTCCGCTTTTTATCTGCTTCATGAATCAGGTGAACATGCCTCCAGTGGTGATGAAATCTACCGAGAAACACAGGTAGTGAAGCGGAGGAGGGAGGGAGGGAGGGAGGGAGGGAGGGAGGGAGGGGGGGGTACGTTTGTAATTTCTTGCTCCAGTTCTCTTTGCTTTTGCACTGAGGACACAGTGTTCATTAATATCCAAGCCTTTCAGTCTTTAGGATACACAAAGCTCTGCATCATGTAATATTGACACTAGCTCACGTAAACACAAGGCACCAATGTGGCAGGAATTACACAGAGGATCTGGAACATCATGTGCTGCTGCACTGCAACGGAGATGATATGCTGAGGTTCTCTGCATAAAGAATCCTCATGAAAGGCATTTAAGCATCAATGCCATGTATAGCAAATTTCTTTGAACACATTTAAAAAGAAAATCTAATTAAACAATGTAAGAAAGCAGCAGAGTGCCACTGTAAGGCAGAGCAGACTGCACTCTTGTCTGGTTTGACAGCTGGAACAATGGTCTGATGCAGAGGGGTGGGCATCATGGGTAAAATCCTCCATTGTGGTTTAAGTCTTTTTATACTATGATACCAATGCATGAAGGGATTAATGGAAAATCTTTTTTGTAGTCGGGCGGCTGGGTCATTTTACAGATGGAATTAACCCTACAAACATATTTCACATCGGACATGTATGTTATAAACCACATTGTAACAGTGAGTTTTTAAAGATTATCCTCTGGGGATCGCAAATGTTACCAAAACATAGTGGTCATGATATCATGTATTATGTTCAGGACATATATGTCCAGATATCATAAGGTTAATGTGGTGGACCAACAAAATGACATTAAACTCTACCACAAGCACAGCTTTATTATATAAAATATGCTCTTAATCTGCCCTGAATCCACAGTTTTCATAAGTATATAGCTATCACTGTATAACAATGGCACCAAATTCCTACTTTTACCATCTCACCGCTCATGCGTGTCGTTTAGTTAATTCGAGCTCACAAGTTTTTATGTGTTTATTCACTGATTTTCCATTAAAGGATTACAAACTGACTATTTTTAAAACTGGAAGAATCATGCAGACAGTCCCATCAAAAAGGACTTAACAATAAGCTCCTGCACAAAGTAGAGCTTTAGAAAATGTCACAAAAAAAAAAATGGTATTAACAAGGCACTTCTCAGAACAGCACGACATGGCTGAATAAAACAAAACAAAGACTGCTCTGTAATACAAGCTGAAAATACACATTTTGGTCCAGAGCAAAAATTACAGGTGAATCAAAAAAAGGCACCTAAACATCATGAATTCAAAACATGCGACGTTAAATGACCTGATCACAGCTGAGATGTTGTTGCTATGAACAACAGATGAACTGACTTTAAAATACAAAATCAGGAGCAACACTGGAGCAGCAGCATCAACTCATTAAAAGGATATAATGAGAATATAATGAGAGTTTAAAGCTCCAGACCAAACTCACCTGATGATTACACAAACCTTTTGTTCCTGGTAACAGCGTGAAGCAGTCAGCTCGGACACCATATGCTGCTATTAAGGCTTTAATCGTCCCGGAACAGGTGGGCAGATTGTGGGTGACACTACCGTCTGTCTTGATGGCAGAAGGAGACGCAACAGCGGTGGAAAGGGCCAGTTTCCACCTAACACTCGTCAGCAGCAGGTTTACATCACCGGGAGGCAGATTCCTTTACCGGAGATTCAGTACATAGATCCAAATAAAAACTTTAAAACTTGATAAAACATTCTAGTAGCAAGGCTGAGGAGGGGAGCAACACTACCCACAGAGTCTGTGGGCAGAAACCTAGGATGCTCCAGATAACAAAACTTAAAAACAATCCACAGTCCTAGGACAAAAAAAGAATTATTTAAGTAGGGTAACTATAATAGCCACCTCTGTATTGTGGGAAAGACTAACTTACTTTAGCTCCAAATAAAAATCTTGATTTCATTTTTAGTGGTTTTCATAAGTCTGCTGAAGACAGTAATGACAACAACATTTAATTAATTTCAAAATCATGTTTATTAAATTTAGAAAACACCATTTTGTTAACAGTTTCATATCAATAGCAGGAAAGAACTGAAACTGTATGAGAGACATAGGTGGGGCCGGGGCCAACCCCTGAGATTAAAAACCATTGGAGCTTATCCGTCCCTACGCTCCTGCTCTCCGGGGTCACCTGCATCTAACCTGGCATAGACTAGAAGAGAGAGAGTCAGTGTGGTAGTCACCATCTCAAGGTGGAACACCGAAAGAAATGAGACGTAAGAAAACTGTAGACATCAGGTAGAAAAGTTGATTTGCAAAGTCACTTTTCAAGTCAAGGTATTTCCTGCCAAAATATACCGAGTATGCAACATTAACATGTAATTAGGTTGCCAAACCATGTCGGTATGTGGGTTTCATCACTCAGGGAGGGGTTTCTGCACAGCTTCAGGGGATGGGGGGCATATTAAGGGATGCAGTACAGATGTTGTCCGTAGATGAAGAAGTGCAAACAATGTCTATAAGGAGTGTTTGTTGAGGGGTGTTGTGTTGGGAAGGGGTTATGGGGGTATGAGCAAAACAGGGCTCCCCCCCTTTACTCATCAAGGTGCTGAAAGGGGCGACTCTCTGGAGGGTGAGCCCGAGATATCCTCTGGGGGAAAAACTGTGAGTGTGCAGGCTCGGATGCCGCCCAGCGATTCGGGCAAGTCGAACACTTTGTGCCATTCGTCTTTCTCGGGGTCGTACTTTTGTACTATTTCCACCATGCACCGATTGTTCCATGAGTAACCCCCCACCACATAAATCTTATTCTCAAACACGGCCACGCCAACGTCACTCTGACCTCGCAACATGGCAGCGATAGGAGTCCATAAGTCCAGAGCAGGGGAGTAGTATTCGCAGCTGAGCACATCGTCATAATCGCTGGTACCCCGGAAGTGATTGCCTCCAATCACATAAAGGCGGTCGCCCACTGTGCACATGCAGTGCAGGCCACGCACTGTTGTCATTGGTGCTTTGTGGGTCCATTTATCTGCATCAGGGTCAAAGCACATCAGCTCCTTCTGAAAAGTGTCATGAGTGATTCCCCCTGCGACAAGAAGAAAAAGAGCACAGGAATTAGCCTCAACACTTATCATCTGGGGGGAGAAAAACACTTTGTGAACTTGTCAATCAGATGACTCATTTGATCATGTCAACCAACATCCTTTACTTATCTAGGCCATGAGGTGCACCGGCCATATTACTGGGGATGGTCATATTTTAAAAGAAACTTTCCTCGATCCCCTCCTTCTCAGACTGAACAACTATTACTCAGGTTAAACACTAATTGTATAAACTAGTAGTCTCCTTACTACCGAGTGAAATAATGCTGATGAGGAGCACTCATTACAAAGCGGAACACCATTACAAAGCATCCGCATGCACACACACACACAAACAGACTGTAGACGCCGGGACAGAAAAAAGCTGAGGGAAAGTCGGAAGGGAAAAAAAAAACAGGACATGTCTACAGGGAAGGCTTAAAATAAAGAGGAACACAATCCCAGCATGCATTTGGGTGGGAGCCAGCCCACCCCTCCCCCTCAGGCAAAGTGACTAGGAGCAAATGCAGTAAAGATTTGCAGAGCATGCCGAATAGAAGCAGGATCCCGCTTTTGCTGCTGCCCAGTGATCGTGTGCTCGGTTTTATTGTCGAGGTCTAAGCTGTCTATTCAGCTGCCATGACTCAGATCTGTGATGCTGCACCTCCTTAACTGATCAGATTCAGAGATAGCAGACTATCCATTTTCCTCATCCAAGCAGTCCATGGAGCAAGTCTGCTATTTAAATCCTGACAAGAGAACAGTGCTGGGGTCAGAACCGGGTTCTCGTAATTCCTCTCAGGGGGCTCTGCTGCTATTTTGATTCAGTTTGAGGGCTTTGGACTTTCCTTGATACAACGATGTCTGATCGGTATCCCAGTATCTCAATGGCTAATCAGTGACATTAGTGAGAAACTAAGAGCGGACAAGGTTCTGCCAAATTGATCCCCTCCGGAGAAAGAAGGGCTAAAAGTCTTTGGCCTTCCATAGACAGCACAGGACAGACTGTTATTATTTGTACTCTCCCTTCTGTCCATGCTAAGCCATATAGATGTGAGATGTAAAGGTAATACAGGGAGGTGAGAAAGAAGGGGGCCTTAGCAGCAAAAAATAACCCATAGTGATTATGTGTCTAAACAAGAGAGTGTACTACTAATGATCAGCTGGGCTCTGATGTTGAATCCCTTAAGGAAGACACACCCAATCTACAGTAGGTATCGATCAGTTGAACTTTACAACAGCCAGGAACATATAGATCGACATCAACATACAGGCTGCTCCAAGCAGATGATGAAAGCAACTGAAAGTGCTACACAGGGCATAAATTTCACACTCGAATGAAATGGCAGGGGAGATTTACTGCAGTCAAGCAAAGTGTAAATAGTGTGTGACTTCAAACACAGTCTTAGCTAATACTCAGTATGACCTGTTATGTCGAATACGTGCAATATTTTAAGAATAATTAGGTATGGAGGAGACTGGCGGGCATTGAAGATCATCACCCTGCCCGCAGGGTCGGCGACAAGCACCAGACTTGAAAAACACGTCCGGCAAAGATGTGTGAGAGGAATGATTTGTGTACCTTTTTTTGTGTCTTTTTATATAGAGATATACACATACCTAGGAGTCGCCTATTCCAGAATGGTTCTAAATAGATACACTGGCTGATATAAATATAATGCTGTAAAGAAATATCTGATAATTTCTTTGGATTATCTGATAAGGTTGTGGTCTACAGTGGAAAAAGAAGAGTTAGACAGCTCTCACTACACATGTTTAATACCCGTTTGTCTAATTTTGTACCTGAGACAACTACCTCTACCTCAGGATGAGGAAGGAGCTCAGTGGTTGCACTAACTGAGGCACAACACTTGAAGCTCCACAGTTGCTGGTCTAAATCTGTACATGTAGAAATATACTGAGAAATAAATGTGCTGGGCATTATAAAACTGAGAGCACAATCCTAATAAATTATACAATAATCAACTGTTCCTGATGAGAGCCAAGTCTAAATGACAAAATAAAGTCTCATAAATAAGGCTGAATAGCAGGGGCGTGTGGCTCTGTGCTGGTTAATGCTCATGTCTGAACTCTGCCACACCACTTGAGCTGTGATGGTCTGTGGGCTGAATGCATTTGTCAGGTTCATCCAGCTGACAGAATACCTTCAGACAGCACAGCAGCACAGCCAGAGAATGTGACCTGATGTGCTGTGACAGATAGACACACAACTGCACTTCAGCATGGGTCACCTTGCACAGCAAGGCTGTAACCCCAGAGACTGTGGGTGCTACAGTGGGGCCTCCATACAACAAATGTGCTCTAATGGGTAATGCTTGTGTACCTGTACCATTTGCATCAAAGGCACTTTAAAGCATGTTTTCATAGGCAGCTGTCTGTTTTTTTCTTGTCATATAACTCACAGCTGAATTCACAAAACTGCATGATTTGTTTTATCCTGTAAAAAAATGTTAAGACAGTTTTTGTTGAAACGTTTTTTTCCTCACACATGCAGCATTTTTAGCTGCTGCAGGTGCAAAGCCTGTTAGTGTCACAGCTCAACCGGCTGTTAGCAAAAAAACAGACTGCTGAGCTGCTTGTGCGTGTTTCACTGAAATCAACAAGAAGAAGATCCATTAGGTCATCACACAGAGAGAGCAATACATCCCACCATGTGCTGCAGAGTACAGCCAGAGGCAAAAAAAAAAAAAAAAAAAAAAAAAAAAAAAAAAAAAAAAGACACAGCTGGATACCAGTAGATTAGCTCTGGTCATGCCCATTATGTTTCAGTTTATTTTAGTAAAAAGTGTCTAGATTGTAATAATAATGCAATGTTCTTATCCTGGATAAGTAAAATATTATCTAACAAAAATGGTTAAAACTGAAAACTGAACTAACTGGAGGTAGTTCTTAATGTTTTCCAGCACCGAAAACATTGGAATAAAAAAAAAAAAAACTGACAAAGAAAACATAAGATAACATAAGATAACTGGAACTAATATGATAGATAATGTGTGCATGTAGAACACCACAACATTAACAAAGCTTTGCAGATCTGTGGATTATGGAATTAAATTCACTGCTTGCATGCACGGTGATCAAAGTCGGGGGCTGTGCTGTATCCAGTTAACAGAGTGTAAGCTGCTCACATCACAAATAAGCTTAATATTGCTGCTAAAAAGCATTCAATAATTCAGTCTCCCAGGTGATATTGTGAGTGCGGTGGTGCACACGTTAATGCCTTATAATTCATTAAGGTTTAATACATGACTGTATTAACTTCCTCATGGAAATGTATTGGTGAGATTCCTGTACCCTTTGTTGGTGTATATATGACAGTAAGTCTCTAAAAAGATGGTAGTCTGTTCTGAACTGTGATCCAGATACGAATGTACAGGAGTTTAGAGAGTGCCTTATAACCCTCTGATGGAAACCTACAGGATCTCATTTTCCATGTTGTTAAACATCACAGTTTGTGCCCATGTGTTGCAGGAGGGTGGTACCCATGGCCAGGAGGGATTAACACCATCTCTTCTGTGTAACACCACCTACACAGTCCTTTACTTTGCTCCATCTTTCCCCAATTCCATTCCACCACCAACCTTCCCTGCCTTTGTAGCATCACTCTGGATTAGTCACACTGAGAAACTAGGACTCATCTCCATACCGCAGGATTTGTTTTCAATCGTGCAGAGTGAACAAGACACCTAAAAAAGCAAGTAGTGACTGGCAAGAAGAGCCATCCTGGGGTCCACTGTCGGCCCTAAGCACTGAACCCTCACAGGCTTCAAAAGCATCCTAATCATAGACAGATCAGATATGTAGGAGTGATTTGTAGTACTCCGAGGACTTTACAATACTTAATTATTTAAGGCCAGTCATCACTAATAGTCCCCTGTGTGCACCATGCGTCCAAATATAAATGACAAACGCATAAAAAAAAAACTTTAACATATAGAGTCTGCGATTTCAACCCCTCTGTGCCCCCCTAATTCAAGCAGTAAATACAATGTATTTACAACTTCAAGACATGCAATTGATTTTTTACACTTGCTACACATATACACACCAATGTCACTCCATATTTCACCTAATTATAAACTTACTTATCTCCCTCTAACCACTTACCTGAAATATACATATAGCCACCATACACGGTCCCAGCATGGCCATAATGTGGCTCATTCATTTTGGCAACATACGTCCATTCATTTGTCCTTGGGTTGTAGCACTCCACAGTAGCTTGAAGAAAAAGATGAAAAAAGACTGTATTAGTAGAAAGTAGGTCAAGACACAACTAAGGAGGACAAACAGCAGCAAATGAGGCCTTGGAGGGTCTCAGCGTGGGAGCTAAAACACGGATTTAAATACAGAGTACACATCCCTACAACCCCACCAGCACTCAATTCTCTGACTGCACAGGAAATAAGGAGATTGTTAGATCCTTTATCTTTAAGGCGCCCAAGGGTGGTTTCACAAAAACTGAGAGAAGCAGAACAGGGACACACTGGGATTCATGAGTGATGCTGATAAAAAGCAGCCAGGATCTGTCAACCTGTGGGCTCATTGGGAGGACAGGGTTGTGAGCTGCAGACCAAGCAATGATGTAAAGGTAAAAAAAAAAGCCAAGTCAAAGTGCCTCTACAGCTGTATCTAAACCTGTGGCCAGCAGGGTTCTTTTGTAAAGTGTGAAATATACCATAAAGCAGGGTATGCTGTGGCAACAATGTGATGGTTTCAAATCCACAAACCAATGGGTCACATTGTGGTTCACTTCTACTTTTTCATACAGTATACATACATGCAAGTTTCACAATTAATCATAAGGAGGAGTGTGCTTTTAAGCTGTAGCATTGTTTGTCATCTTCCCTGTATAAAAAGGGCTATTTTGGCACAAGCAAGAAACTCGGATAATATGCAAAATATCTTGTTTTCTCATTGTCGGAGAAAGGAGAATAGGTACTAATGAAAACTGCTAAACTTAAGAATATAACATTTTATGGCTTTTGAAGGTTTTTGGTAAATTCAAAATGAGAGTGAGCCATTCCTGGGCCAGCTGAGGTAATCTCACTAGGGGAGAAATGAGTGAATACCTTGATCTGCTTGCTCAACAACCATCAAAGTGACCTTCAGCAGTGCACAAAGTCTTACATTTGCCTAGTGAAAACAGTACAGGCTTATCAGAAAAAAATATTTGTACTGAACAGACCTACAATGCATGACAAATTTAACTGAAAATGGAACAGATAATAAAAAAAGAAAAGTGTAGGGTTTAAAACTATGTAACATAAAAAATACTGATGGTACCAAAAAATTCTATTAGAGAAAGGGATTGAGGAGAACACACTTAATTAAAAGTTATTTTAGAGCCCTAGAAGTCTCTGCTGAACTGCACATTTTGTTTTTGCAGAGCATATAAACAGCCCATGTATGCCTAAAAGACCAATTAAAGCAAACATGCACAGCTTTCTTTTTACATAATAAAACGTGATACTACTGTGCAAGATCAGTTCACCAACGAACTTACTGCATATTACAGACTACTTCACCCTAAAATCCAAAGATAGCACAGTGGTGAACCAAAGCTTTAAAATAAAATCTCATTGTCTTCAGGTATACTAGTTTGTTTTAAAACTACATCTTTGTTACACTGTTTTGAAAATATCAGCCTTATGTTGACTACTACTAGCAGCCAGAAACTGCAAAGTGAAACACCTAAGACGAAAAGCTTCCTAGTGTAAATATCAATTTTGACGTAACTTTAGGCTTTTCTTTTAAAATCTAGCCATTTCAGACTTAACAATAAAGCCACACCCTTACAATCTAACTAGAGTAAACAAATATAATACAGGGGCAGGGCACATCCAGAAAAACATCAGGATTAAACCACGGGAACCAGAGGAAAAGGCAGTTCTGTACAGGCAGTCTGTGAAGTGGGGCTGTGTTTTTGGTCTAATTATAACCCAGAAGAGAGAACCACTTGCACAGTGGCCTTGCTCTGTCCACTGATGTTACAGCTGTGTTTAAGTATTGGGTGGCACCTCTCTGTGGTCTACAGTCATGGTGCAGAGACTTCAGACTTCAGCTTTAACAACCAAGTAACAGACATAACTATATAAATACATCTGTCACTCTTTACTATAGGGGCACATTTTAAATGTTTTAGCTTTGTGAACCATCAGGTAACTCACTTGATGATTAGAACAGTTCTATGATTACTGGAAAACTAAGTAGATTTTTTAACCCTTTACATCTGCAACAGTTTAGTTAATAAACACAAGCAAAAAAAGGACAATGACAACCGAGATGGACTGTGCATGTGTTGAAATGCTTCTGTAATGGATTACATTAGATGTGGAGAGTGCCTGTGACAATGTGCTCATCATCTAAACTTTATTAAATTACACAGATTATGCACGCAACATGTTGAAACAGCAAATGATGTGTAGGCACAACACTTCATTACTGATGCCAGTATGCTGAAGGCCTTATTAAACCGCACCTTCTTTCTAGTAATGCGCCTTAATATTTAAGTATATAATCTCATACAACATTAATTAAAAGGCTTCTGTTGTTGCTTTAAAAAAAACATTAAACAAACAAGTGGGGAAAGAAACTCACCAAGCTCCCCGGCAGCATTTCTTCCACCAACAGCGTAGAGGTGTCCCTTGAGTGCACTGAGGTGGAAGAAGGTACGTTTCTCATTAAGGCATGAAACCTGGATCCATTTGTTGTAGCGAGGGTCGTACCGGAACACGGTGTCCACTGCTGTTTTGCCTTTGGTGTCATAGTTGCTTTGGCCACCCACAACATAGAGAAAGTTGCCGATGACTGCAATACCATGTTGGTAGCGTGGTGCATCCATGGGTGCCAGCGCTTTCCACTCATGAGCCTTCTCATCAAAGAGACGCAGTTCCTTACTTACAACAAGCTGCTGGCGTAGTACACCACCCAGAGTGACCAAATGGGCACTGTCTGAGCGGATGGCTGTCCGTTCTGACTGCATAACTGGCTGCATGTAGGGCATCATTTGGTAGTTGCTAGCTTCTAGGAGTAGGTTGACGCATGTGTTGTCTGTGCGCATAAAGTCCACTGTTTGCACATGGTTGATGAGATCCTGTGGGTTCATGAGTGGAAAGCGGATGTTCTTCATGAGCTTTGAGGCATAGTCCATACGACTGTCTTCATAACGCAGCCAGCGGCATGCAGCCTTAAACAGGTCCAACTCAGTGCAGTGTTTCAAGCTGTTACTAGACAATACAAAAGCCAACCGTTCAAATGGTAGCTTGACAAATTCTCCTGTGCCCAGCAGTGAGGGGAAGTTCTTCAGGATGAAGTTGTTGACATATTTGTCCACCTCTGTGAGGTTGTACGTGTTGGCAATACGTCCCACCTCTACACAGTTGTCAAGAGAAACCTGCAGAGAAAAACCAGAAGTAAAAATATCAGAAAGCTGTGATATACCAGAACACAAACAACGGAATCCTCTAAACTGGAGAAAGAAACTCATTTAGAATGCTACATGCATTTAGAGAACTAGTGGTTTAACATTGAGGGATGATGAAGTAAGAGGCAAATTAACATCAAGTCTACATGGAAATCACAGAACATTTCTTTTATGTTTTGGTTTTATATCACTTTAAACTTAAAAACTTTTGGTTTATACACAGTTGGCAACACCGAGAAAGAGGTCAATACAGGAAATTGCACAGTAAATAGCAGTGATTCAAAAGGAAAGAAGCACATTACTTCTAAAACCACCAAAGTCCATATAAATAAACTCTTTTTACAAACTGACTGCTGAGACTTCATATAAAAGCCTCCTTAAGAGTTTACCCTGCAGCTGTTGTCAACACTTATTTGTCAAAATATTTGACTAAATGCTATAAAAAGTGAAAGGTTATAGCTTTAGGGTGTTTTCACTGGTAATGCTGCCATGGGAAACTGGTCAGAAGACCTGTCTTGAGCTTTATATATACTGAATGTTTGATAACATCTATAAGTTATCGCCCTATACAGAAGCTGGGAAAAACAAATCTAACTGAAATTATAAGATAACATTTTAACTCGGCATTTAACAATTACACCTTCAACTCAAAGACACTTATCCCACAGGTCTTCCACTGCAGCTTAATTCTTAGATTTCCCTGCCCTGTTAAACCAAAAGAAAGCTGTCCGCTGTACATTGATATGTTGCTGTGTGTTGTGCATCTGCTTTCTTACCCCAGATATAAGAAAAACTTTGCAAAAGTCCAGCACAGGAAGGATCTGCAGGAAGCTGGCTGCCTCAAGCGTGTCCTGCAGATTCTCCATGTTGAGTGACAACTTTGCTGTGTAGATAAAGTCAATGATCTTCTTCAGGCCTATTCGGTTTACTCCATGAAGCTTGATGCACATTAAATCCTGTTCTTTCATTCCACCTGCATCATGAGTGAGGAGCAGATAAGAAAAACATGTTTACAAATAACACGTGTTACTGACAGCTCAGAAAAAATTACTACTGTACTAAAATATAATTCAGCTAAATAAAATAAAAAAATAAAAATGCATGCATAATTGTGATGCAAATTTCAAGGAAATGTTCAGCGTTAAAGGACTTGCATGCAGAGAAAGGACTGAAGATCTAAGGACAAAACCTTTGGTCTGCATTTTTAAACACACAGCCCTTTCATCCCTAATGAGCTATCCCTCATTCAAGCGCAGTTTGCTCCTTACTCCTATTAAAAACTCTCCTTGTGTTCTGGCCATTACAAAACCTTCCTCATCTTTAAAATGTCAAATCTCCAAAAACAGAGATCCAAAGTAATCCTGTCAGTGGTTGCACGATTTAAATTCAGTGCCACCATTCATTATTCACGAAGTAATGCTAATGATTATGGTGATAAGTTTCTAATCAAAGTTCTAGCCATGAAATATAAACATCTTCACCTGAGGCTACAAGTTAACACAAAGTCTATTTAACTATTGGCTACAACCACAGACTTAAAAAGCAATACAAACCTTAACAGGGTCCTCTCAGTTTAATTACTTTCTGCATCCTAAAATATTTGTACCATCTAAAAATTAAATCAAGCATATTTTGCTATCAGAATACACACACGCACTAAAGATTATTTTTCATACACTGCACCAAGGTGATAAAACAGACTTTTACATCACATTTACACTCATCTATATTCATTGCAACTACAACTGACCATGAACGTGAGTGCATAACAATGACTTCACTAGGTTGGTTTCGTAACATGAATACACAGAATACCAGAGGGATGTTGGGAAAAGGCCACTCTGAGCAATTTCTCAGCATACACAAATGAAGTGTTCATGACTGAAAATGCTTTACTCTGCAATACAGTGTTTAAATGCATTATATAGAGTATGTGGTATTAATGCTACATCTCTGGCCAGAGGAAGGCTCTGCAGACTCACCTGTGAACATGGCTTTGAAATAGTCGGAGGAGGAGGCCATCATTGCACGATGTACGGGGAAGGCTTCATCGCCATCCCCAGCCACCAGTGTGACGTCACATAGCAAGCCCTCTATCCTCAGCTGGTCAAATCCCTGAGCATGTGAAGAAAGGTGAGAGAGAAGTGTTAAAATACTGACAGAAGCTTAGGGGAGCTGGGCTGTACAGTGTTTTTATTCCAGAGTATAAGCACTTGGCTAAATCAAGGCCAATCTAAGACCACGTGATTACACTCTGCATTTGAGCTCAGCAAAGAAGTGTATTTCCCCTTTTTCGTTCCAAAACCTGCATGACCGTTTCAGTGAGAATAACCCAAAATAATGTTGGCAACGGCCTGTCAGACATGAGCTTGTGAACCTGTGATGGTATGTGACAGCCCTCTGGGCTACTGAAGCTGTCTGATTGTGGGCTGCTTATTTTCTTGACTGTCTTCCACATAAATGGTTCAGAATTATAGGTTTAGAGTTATAGTCATATGGTTTTCTTGTAGGCATAGCAACATAGTGCAGGAGCTACAGCTAAAAGGCATTTGCTAGAGTATATCCAGCTACAGCGCACATACGAGTAAGGTTTTAGGTGAGATGTTTCCAAACGCAACACCTAACCCAGTCTAACACATCTACTATTGTGGAGGAAGACTAGATAGCTTTGAAAAATCATTATTCTCTTACTGTGCCATGACAGCAAAAGATAAATGAGCAGCAAATGAGCCAATTTTCTACGAGTCGGTGACAAAGGACAGCCATTACAGCAAACAGCAAACCACAATACCAGCACCCACTACCACATCACCATCACTTAAAACTAATCAGTGATGATGCGAGGATGCATTTAAAGATTTCACAAGTCTAAAAAAGAGCCAATCAAATTGATGGAAATATAAGACTGTGAGTTTTGATCAGCAGTTAATCCATACAATCATGTTAATCAGATTTCATGAACAAAGTGTAACTGAAATATTATCTACAGTGAGATAAAAAACTGCAACAAGAAATTCATTATTCATCATTCATTTGCTTCAAGACCAAACCTGGCTAAAAAGGTATCGTTTATGCAATATTGAGAAAAAGTGAAAAACTTTGATATTCGGCCAAACTTTAAATTTATTATTCGGCTTCGGCTACAAATTTTTACTTCGTGCATCCCTATCGTTTTGTCAGGATGGCATCAGAAATGTTCATGGAGGGCTGTATGCTCTACTGACATGAAGAGACATGCAAACTCTGCTATCATACCCATGTTACCACTTTATGGTTATGAACTCTTACCTGAAGAACCACTGAGCTGTGTGTGTTGCTTGTGAAAAACCGAGTGTTTCCAGTCTTTGATGCCTGAAGGTGAGCAGAGATGCCCATATCACCATAGCCCAGAGCAACTTTCATGTGAGCGTCGTCGTCCTCCACGAGGGATCTATTGGAATAAAGTAAAGGAGGTTTTTTAAAAAAAAAAAGTGTAGGCAAAAACATGTGTTTCCATCTAAATTTAGCTTACAGAAAAGTAGGACAGATAAGTTTTCAAAGTGACACTTACTTAAGGACATATTGGGTGGTGGTAACCTAATTGTTAGACATACTGTCACCTAAAAGTTGTAAGCCTGCAAGACTGAACCAGGAGGGGAAATGTGACAGGGGAAGTTAACAGGGTATGCTCCTAACTCCTGGGGGCTCCAACTAATAGAGCTCTTGGTTCTAGCAAGGCTAGTCACTGGTCTTACTACAGGGCTACAAAAGAGATTTTTTTGATATTCTTCATATTACTGAAGAATGAGACCATTCAGAAGTTAAATGTCTAAGTGGTAAACGGCAATACTGAGGGTTACTAGGTAACACTACTTCAAACTATTTCTGAATGCACAAACATGTTGTGAAATCATACAAGTCATATTTCCATAAGGCAGCTTACTGTATGTATGTACAAGCTACAAACATTGTACATGTGCTGATAAACAACCCAAACCCACATCTGCCAAACCATGAGCAGAAGGCCAAGGATGATGATCTCATAATTTGTCAATGTGCCCGTTCACAGTTTAGTCCAAAGCGTGATATGACAGTACTGCCCAGGCTGTCTTAAAATCTGGCATGATTATTCATAGCCTCATGAAGATGGCCATTCTCAGTGACACTTGTGACAACCTGACTTGCTAGATTAGCAGGAAATTCATGAAAAATGAAATTATGAAACTAAAAATTTACAAGCTGAACTTAAACAGCACTGTGGTAAAGTGGTTTAATTCCCAGCTTTTCATGTCCAAATGTCAAAGTGTCCTTGGACAAGCCACTGAGCTCCAAATTGCCCTTGATAACCTGGCAAACACCTCGCATGGTAGCTTGCTGTCACTGGTGTGTGTGTGTGTGTGTTTGCTGTAGGGCAAAGAAACTTTAATTACAACAGATGCTTATTGACATACTGAGCATAATGCTGCATTTACACATAGTGACACTTAAACCTTCTAACTGAGGCAGGATTTTGATGGAAGCTCTTTCCTCTATAAACTTGCACAGCTTTGTCATCCATCATCTCTGAGTTAAATGAGTACGTGAAAGGAAAATAAACTAGTTTGAAATGGGCTATGAGGCATTAAAAAGATCATTAGTTCTGAGATATACTGTGACTAAATAAGAAACCATTTTACAAGTACATTCGTCATTTCTCAGTTTTCAGAGTCTGGAAAGAGAAAAAACATAGGAGGCAAACAGAGCTAATGCTAATTGAAGTAAACGAGAGTTTTCCTCAAAATGGGTAATTGATTTATAATCCAAGGATTCTGTACTGTTCTGTTTGAAACGTTTTCACCAGTGTCCTATTACAGAGAAAACTCTGCACTGTGGGAGCATGATGTTGTGGGGTTTCTCATAATGTGTATGTTCCACATCTTCTGATATGCCTGCATACCAGGACAGCTTGACAAAAATTTGATACAACAAGGACTTCAACATGTGATGTAACATGGTGTAAAGTCCTTAACTGCCCCTCAGAGGATGAATGTGAAAAGATGGGAAGTGTGACTCAGAGCCCTAAGGGGGATACTCTTGGGATGAGAGTACATTTTGTGCCAACAAAACTGACATTAGAGAATAAAGCTCATTTGGGTAAAAAAAAAAAAATGAAATCAGCTGAGATTTTTTTTTTATTTTATCAAACAGTATAACTGTCCATATCAGAAATAGCAGAAAAAGGCTTAAATTGGCATTAATGATGATAATTAATAATGAAATAATATGAAACAAAAAGCAATAGTTAAAATGCTTAAATTAAGTATGCACACTTAAAAACAATGGCATGTGCTTTCTAATAAGTGTGTTTCTTAATCTGCCTTATTTACAGATAGAACTCTATGAACCACATTAACAAACAACAAAAATGTTAATGAATGTGGCATCAGAGAAATAAAAAGGTGTTCATTTTTAAGTGAAGATTGGCCTGATTTTGATCAAATATTCTTTAACAAAAGTGTCTGGCTCAGCACAGCAAAAAAATGTGTGTCTTCAAACAGGCTCATGAGCAGGCAGCACTTGTCAGATGTAGAAGACTAATGGTTTCTGGGTGGACTATTTATATAATGAAGTAATTCGAAGTCCTTGTCTGGCTGAGTGCTTGATTTTTTTTTGTGGTAAGTAGAGCAGTTTTACCATTTGTAAGTAAATGTTCCCTGTGCTTCGCAGAGATGTTACTCAAGGATTTGAATAAAACATAGCTTTTAGATGCAGTTAAAAAGGTTTGGCAGGCTGCTGTCATGCCACACAGTTCTTTTTAAGCTGATGATCTGATATTCTAAAGCCATTTTACCTGAAAAAAACTCATCTCACTCCTAGTATCAGTGAGATAAAAATAGAACAAAGGTGAGGATATGTACATTTTCTATTCCTTAAACACAGCAGAAAAACACTCACTCTCAGGTTCCCTAAGGATCTCAGTGTTACGTACCTCTGTAATAGGCAGGCACAACAGACTTTATGTAACAGATACATATCATTAAATCTTTTGATGCTAGTCTATTACAGAAAAAAATACCTATCACTACTAATGTAACACACCAGAGACAAAAATGGCAGTATTGATGACGTAGATCAAGATTTGCATTAGAGATCAGGATCAGAGTCAAAAACCAGTAAACCAGTAATATGTTCCATGTTAATGATTTTAATGATTCACGTCTGATAAAATAAACATGTACTGATTCTTTGTTTATGAACAGAACATACTAGTAAAATGTCAAATTGGTATTGCTATATCCCTGATGTAGAGTACTGTACACTAAAAGATGAAACTGTAAATGGTAAATTGTTGCACACAGTAACTGATTAACTTTTCAAAGTAAATAAGTATACTGGGAGCTGTTCTTTATGGGAGTAAAAAGATTAAGAGGAAAACAACATTATAATAGAAATATATTATAACCATATTAAATTGCAAGGATGTGAGGCACAAGGTGTCCTGGAGAAGAAAACAAAAACACCCTGTTTTTGTGCATAAACTGATCTATGATGTTAAAAAATGTTTTACAATATGTCTGCATGGCCAGAAATTGTGGAACGGAAACTCTTTTTTTCCTAAAAAAAAAAAAAAAAAAAAAAAAAAAAAAATACCTTTACTTTAGGGCTCCGATACGGCGGGCCAACCTCAGAGCCAACACAGGCTGGCTGATCAAACGATTTGTGTCACCTCACATCGCTTCACATCTTTGCACTTGAACACACCACCAAGACTTCAGCCGACTAACAGTTGACTGCAGCCTTTATTCTAACGCTTTAACGATTAGGCCACAGACATTAGGGATATATGATGGAAAAAACAAACATTAATAGAAGGTCAGGCTGTATCTAACAGAACAGGCAGGAAAACCAATGAGGATACACACGTCAAAATAAGCACAAAAACATAGATTTCTACTACCACAAGAGGAACAAGGAAAACTAGGCAGCACGGTACGATCTGGTTACTCGTGTTCAAGGTCTGTTACAAACAAATTTCAATGATTTGTACAACACCATGTTTAAAATAATGAGAAGATGGGATCAGTAACAGGGTACATTTTAGGAGGGGATGATAATGGCAATGTCTACGAGGAAATAGCGAACAGGATCACCACTAAACGCTGATGGCTTTGAGAGTGGTCACAATCACACTGACACAGAGCACAGGCAATGTACTGGTACATTTACCCCGTCAGGTGGTAAGTCGGACAGGCAGCGAGGAGAGAGTGGGTTGTCCAAACCACAAAGGAGTGTTGGTGGCTGCCGGAACGAAACAAAGAAGACAACAGCTACAGCATCCCACATAAAAGTTCCTCTCTTCCCAAAGACACCAGAGAACTGTATCTCTAGTTACATTAGTGAACTAAGAGCATCCTATTAATATTTAACAAACTATTCTCTTGGTGTTTCACAATGGTACATCACTTTTTCTCTTTAATGTAGCATATGGTTTTATATATGGTAAACAGCATTCCATTTGCATAATAAGTTAACAAAAATAAGGCTAGATGAATGTAAATCTTTATATAAAACCACATATTGAGAAGATGCTGACTGCCTATCTTTTAAAAGGTACAGTGATCAGAAGTTTTAATATCATTTAAAAATGACCAAAGAAAGTTACAGTTTTATCAGTTTTTCACCGAGTTTGAGGTAAAGATATTAGGGTTGGGCGGTATCCAAATTTTGATACAGTCAAACGCCCTCCACATTTTACCCCGGTGTACATAAATACCGTGTCGTGCCATGTGCCGTGCACCCCTGCAAATTTCATGCTGGCAGCACACCGCAGTATTAAACTGGTATGAGCCCATCCCGATATGTTTCTGTTTGTTTTTGTAATTTTATCATGTTAACTAAACTAAACACTAAATACTGCCTTGTGCGGTATTTATGTTATGTCCGGTAAACGGAAAACCTGCCGGTCATGTTTGATAAATGTAGGCTCAGACGGCACAAAACTGTTGGCTTGTGCCTACACCGCTCAGAAACTAAATACCATCTCAGCTCTGGCTCGTCCTCTAAAGCGCAGCAGTGTTCTTCTAAGGGACCCGGTCACAGTTGCGACTACAGCTCTCTCTCTCTCTCTCTCTCTCTCTTCTCTGCTGTCTCGTCATGTTCGTAAACTTTATCAAACGTCTCCAAAAGTAAAATATATTATACTACTGAAGTAAAACTGAAGACTCAACCACACAAGACATCAAATAAAATATGTTTAATATTTGATCCTTATTTTATTTTTATATAAGTACATTGCATTTTTTTATGTTTTTTTTATTGACGGTATTAAAAATGATACCGTCGCTACCTGTGTGTCCTGCCGGTATACCTTAATACCGCCCAGCCCTAAAAGATGAAAAGGACTACATTTACTTTTAGATTCCCAGTATACTGACATGTAGTAGTTGGTGGTATCTTAGATGTTTGCTGCTTTTACACCCATCACTCAATACTGTTTTCTGAACAGGGTCAGGTGTAAAAACAATTTAAGTGCAACATGTGGTGTTTTCTTTCCTCAGTCATTAAAAGGAAAACTAACTTTGTGCAGTGTGTAACAGATGCAACAGATCCAGTGACTCGGAAGTTACCTTTGTAATGTATAGGTTTTAAACAGAGGCAGGAGAAGGAGACAGAAAGAGTACATTATAAAGCAGAAGAGGAAGTTGGAAGGTTGAAATAGCAGTCACGAAAGAACAAGGATTGCAGACTCTCCAGTCCGCTCATGTCAGAGGAAAGGTTAAAAAAAAAAATCCTTTCACCAGTGACAGTTCAGGAAGGTAAGTCACTTGGCTTTGTGCCTGGGATGACATTGGAAGGCTCTTAAAGATGAATGAGTACGGCTTTACTGCCCCATCATGCTTAGCTATGCTTTGATAGACACTTTATTAATCTCATCTATTTTAGGTGCAACATCTACAGTTACTGAATAAAAATTAAACTTTGTGTAATTTAGCACTATTTTACATGTTCCTCATCTTTACTAAAAAGACCAGAATATTTCAAACCATGAACAATGCTGTGCATCTGAGCAACAGTTTATCAGCAATGGTCAGTATTAAGATTTTTCATCATTGTCAGCTTACAAAATTCTCACTTGTGATGAACTTTGTTATTAGTCTTTCTCTTCAGGTTTCATTTAACCCTTCCAGGTCTATAGGCATTTTAGGGGATTTTCGAAATAACGGAATAGTCGCTTTAACAGAGATTGAGAAGTCCTTTGCAGAGACTGAAAGGACAGCCACCTCAGCAACACCACATCAATCAGGCTTTTAAGGTAAAAGTGCCCCGATGGAAGTCACTTGAGCACAATGCATATGACAGCCCACTTGGAGTTTATCAAATGGCATTTAAAGGTCTGACAGCATGATGGAGAAAGATTCTCTGGTCTGATGAGAAAACTGGAACTCTGTATGTAGACCTAGAAGCACTATGTCTTGCCACTGTCAGATCCTCCTCATATACTATCCCCATAATAAGCATCATGCTGATGAATGAAAGATTTTAGATTTTTAATGCATTCACTCTACACTCACTCCATAACTAAAATATAGCCTTTACAAAATTACATCATGGTAAAATATGTAAATGTGAACACAACCAACTGTACAAACATTTTAGGGTTATGTTTCAGTGGTCAACCCAAAACAAAAGAAAGATCACAAGACTGCTGTCAGACCTTTAAGGTCTGGCTTACACACTCAAGTACTCCATATAGCAGCAGCTGAATCCTAAACATAGAAAAGGCACAACAAAAAAGGGAACAAGGTGCATGGACAGAAGCTAACTAAGGACAACTCTGTAGCACTTCTCAAGCAACAGGTGGGAGGTCAGGAGGAAAATCTCTATTTGCCCTTGTAAGCACAACAAGTGCTACCAGACACATACACTGAAGAGCCTTTTCAAACACAAAGCACAACAATGCAATAAGACCATGTGGTAAACAACAGAGTCCCCAGGGTAAAAAAAAACATCTAAAGATGCAGCAGTGTTAAAACACATGCATGAGTTGAACACAATCCTATCCCAATGCAATGATCTTGCAGTACATTGCACTTTCACAAGCATTAAATGGATTTTAGTCAGGAAAGAAGACATTTCCAATAAAACGCAACACAAGCAAGAACACAGCCTTGAAAATGACTGTGGCATCTGTCCTATGGCAGTGAACATATAGTAAATAGACTGCAGAGGTTCTGTGAATGTTATTGAAGACAATATGCTCGTGTTGATTAGCATACAAAACACAGCAAACCTAAAACATAACTGTTTACTCCATCCCAGCATATAAACATGCATAGATTCCACTGCCACACATCTATAAAGCTTTAAAGTCTCGCCCGCAGCATCTATTCCCCCTCCTTAAACTCATCTGAAAAATCAACAACTGAGAGGAAAATTTCTTTCACAACTTTAGACGACCAAGCACAGAATGTGTTTGGCTTTTTCTACTACAGACAACAAGCAACAGTAGGGCAGAGAAAATGAGTTAAGGGTAGTCTTAAAATTCCACTCTCACACCGAGTCTATTCTATCAAACAGACCTCTGCGCGTGTCAAATGTGGGAGCAAGTCTGGTGGCTAGACTGTAAATATGCTGATCATAATAATTAACTATTTATGAACCAAAATAACACCAGAATTGTGAACATTTGCTTTTTGGTCTAATTTGTATTTATTTCCAGTAAAAATGAAGCGATCACTGATCAGACATCTGTGTGTGGTCTGCTCATACTTAAGAAAATTGGCAGTTCCCTAATACATACTGTGGCTTAACTAAATTAATACTACAATGAGCTGCTTACTGACTCAACAGTTTCTCTTTTCAAGTGTTATACAACAGTATATGTATATGTGGCTCTCTCTGGTTCTAAGACTATCGAGGATCTCCAGGTAGTTGATCCAATTGCTGCTAATAATCTTAGCGTGCACTATATGCTACAATGACTCTGTAATAATCAAAGATTTTTGTAAGGTTATAATACATTTGCTTGTGTAGCAGTTTGCACTGAGAGACATCTTTACTATACAGGTCTGAGTTTTGCAGCATGCTCAGGGGGAAACATGTACACATACTGAATCCAGATTCTGAACAGAAAAGGCAAGAGATGTGTCAAAGCAAAGGGAATGAGAAGTGTCAGCATAATATTCCCTGAGAAGAGAAGCACAGCTTTGCATACAAAGGCTCCTAATCTGTCACTATCTAAACAGGGGGGTGCACGATTAATCGTGCAGCCTCTGCCACAATCACATAGGTCAGCAATACTGAAAATGATTTCTATTTTTAATTCCCCTGGCAGTCCTGATGTGCTCCACCTTCCATTACACAAAGCCAATTACAGCCTGTGTAACTGTGTGAGCAAAGATTTTAAAAAAATGGGAAGGAACTGGAAGGAACATTGCTGAGAATGAATAGAGGAAAGTACAATCTCATTGCACTTGTGTATAGGGACAATAAAAGGCATTCTATTCTATTCTCCTCTTCAGAATAGTAACAAGGTGTAAATAGATTTGGCAATGGGAAACTGAGCTGACCAACAGTTAAGGTCAACAATCTGAATTTTTTTTGCAAGACTCTGTTACCACACATGCAAAAACATATTTTGGTACACTTTGAGTTGTCTTGCAGTTTTCCTTTATTATTGGGAGTTCTTATCACACACTCCAGCATGTTCAGAAACTTAGCTAAGAGCAAGGCAAATCATTGGATCTGATAACGGCTACACACACTGACTGGTGAACTGCTTTGATGAAACTACACTGAACTTCATCACATCTTACCCCAAGTGCATGTATGTGTGTGAGATGAGTGGAGATATGACAGTTTCACCTGACTGAACTCAGTTGATGCTCTGCCAGGCAGACTGCCTGTGCCTCCCCTCTGGCCCTTCAGTGAAAATAAAATGATCCCATGGGTGGCAGTTGCTTTTTGTACAACATGGCCAAAAAGACACTGGGAACTTCATGTCCATTCCTAAGGGCAAGTAAATAAAAAAAAGACAATTTTCTAGGCTATAATTTATCCAGTAGCAGAGCATATGCTCAGCTGCACTGTGCATGTGTCTGTATTTGTTGGACACATGAATATCAAATCCGTAACACAAACCTGGCCTCATTTAAAAACAGATGTTGCTTCAAGAAGGGGGCATTTAATATTCCACCAATTATACAAGCTCATTAAAATATTTTACATAATTGTGATCAGTGACTCTCGGCAGAGAATAGCAAACATTAATGTGAAATGTTTTCATCACAGAGATGCCAGCACATAAGACACAAGAAACAATACATCATTATCACAATGTGCTGCTATCTATACATTAATGTGTTATTGCACATTGGAGAACAGTACACTAGCTCTGAACAGCACTATACTGTAGTTATAATTCTCTGCTGGCATTTGATCCCTGACTCAGTCCAATTAACACAAATCATGGTGCGAAATATCTAGTGAGGCCCTTGAGAAGAATTCCACTGTTTTATGCATTTTTAACCATGAAAAATGTCTAGAAGCTGATATTCCCCCAGTGCAAAAAACCCAGCTTACTCAGTTTGTTGTCAGCTGTCAAATCAAATATGCTGTGACGATCTATTTTATGACAGATGAGTCATTTAACTGATTGAAGAATGACTCCAGGTTGGTCATGAAGTAGTCTTTAATGAAACACGTGTAAAATAATGGGCCATTTACCTCAGAAACTGTGGAAACATATTCCCAACACAGTAGCACAGGGGACTGTAACAGCAGCAGATGGATTTGACAGCCGCTTGAGACATGCGAGTCAATCTCTTCAAACTACAATCCCAACACTTGCTACGAAAACAAATACTCTATAGCTTTAATACAAGCAGGCAGCAGGTTCAGTAAAGGATGTAAACATATGCATCAATTTTAAGTAAATTAAAACGATAAAAAAATTAGACTGACGATGCAGCAGTATGAGTAACATTTAGACTCCAAAATATAAAAAAATGTTAAAATGTGCAAGAGCATCTACGAAGGGTTGATTTTTCAGCAATTTGCCTGTTGGACAGTTGAAGAGTGACAAGAACACACAGAGATAGAAAAAGGGCATGACGTGCTAAAGGTCTGACAGGAATTAAATGGGTGTTGCTGCAGTTATGGCTGCTGGCTCATCATGGCATCTCCAAGAGGTGATTACTATGGACAGCAGTCACATATATTAAGTGTTTAGCACTGAACCACCATAAGATGAGGCATGACATTCATATCAAGGACTTTTTGGATTTATTCCCCCCCCCCCCCCAATTATTCTATTGGCCAAACAGGCAGTGAACCTCAGCCATTTCTTACTGGCATGAAATCTGCACCACAACCTTTTCCATATATAGATTTGGGTGGTTCCAAGACAGGCGAGTACATTGTGCAATCAATTTTTGAATACCCACTATACATCACATATTCTACAAGCTTTCTCTACTGCACATTCCACCACTATGCTGCTTAGGACGCATACAAAGATTACACTACCAGAAAACCAAGTTAAAAATGTCTCTAAATCCAAAGGGACAGAGGACCTATAAACAGTGACTTCTTCCTGACCACAGGCTAACCTATAATTGGGAGCCAAATATCAGCATGCCTGAAAACACAGCTTACTATATACATGTTTCAAAATAGTAAGTTGTCTGGTGTGCAGAGCCACACTAGGCAGAAAAAGGTGGAGCCTCAAGGCTGGAATACTTTTCACTTGTCACACTGTGTCCAGATTACCTCCTATGATGATACACGCCAGTGAAGTACACTTTATGTACTCATCTTTGTGGCTTCACTGGAAGATTTGCCATGCTTTTCCAAATGACATGCTGGTGGTATGAAGATCCTCTTCTTGCATTTGTACAAATGCCACAAACACAGTATACGTATTTCTTACACTGTCTCTGACAGGTTCTTGATAAATGCTGTAGTGGAAGGAGATACCTGCACCCCCTGATAATATACAGCACATTGGATAAGACGCAGCATAGCTTATTTTTAAAATGTTTAAAATAAAACTGCAACTATGCCAGAATGACACTAGTAAAAAAGATGATCTATCAAAAATATCCTGGGATGCAATATAATTTTAGCCTGGAAAGCTAATGTGGTGGATCTTTTTTTAAATCAAGTAATGTATTTTTAACCTTACAACCACTGAAAATCAGAATTAACTAAGAGGTTCAGACTAATTTGCATTTGTCCAACTATGCCGGGGCTTAAATAACTTACCTAAACCTACATTAAAAAAAAGAGAGCATATGGCTGGTCTAAATCCACAAAAAAAGAAAAAAAAAAACAAAAAAAAAACAAAAAAAACAAAACACACACAAACACAGTTTTATGTGCTGCTGTATTTTAAAGGAACTTCATTGCACAGACATCAATAATCTAATAAAAAAACTACATAGACAAAATAGGTTTTCAGATGTTTGTGGAAAATATTCACAAAGTGTCAGTTCACTATCAAAAACATATGCCACTTAATTCTCATTAACAGCTCAGAAGAAACACTATGCCACAGAATTAAATCCAATATTAACTAGACATCAGATCTACAGACAGGAAGTGTGGGATTGCATTTGCCACTATTATAATCACTGAAGTGCCCTTAAGCAAGGCCCTTACCACCCAAATGCTTCAACAGAGAAACCCAGCAGCCAACTGTTAATATTGGTCACTGAGGCCCCAAGTGAGAACATAAATAATTGCGTCGGTGAAGCAGGACAGTTCTGGCTAATCCACCATGGCTAAGTAAAGATTAAATCCATTATTAGTCAATCAATAGTGAAGTATTTATTGTGTCAATTTGCAAACCATGCAAAAAAAATCAGCATATGGCTAATCTGTCAGCAAAGAGCCAACAAAGTGACACAATTTAGTTGAGACGGGTTTAGGACAGTATGTCCTCAGTAGAATAAATATACAGATTTATTGTATTTTGTATTTTGTACATTTACAATTAGCCATGCTTTGGAGATTACCCAGTTCACTAAGGATAAAAATTGGAATGTAAAACAAAAGAGCATAGATTCTCTTGAAACTCATAAATAAAGCTACATGATAACTCAAGACTGCATTAATCCAATTTTGTAAAAGGGTACCAGAAGTAAACCATCAGCCTGTGCAGTTTCCTTTAGGCTATCAGTTAGCCAAGGCTGGCTACGACACTTGTGCGTTTGAGTAGAGCTTTGGAAAATGGGTAAAGCAAGAGGATGGCGAGAGGCTGTGTAAAGCAACCCTGTTCTACCCTTCCCCCTTCCTGAACAGTAGCAGATGACAATAGCTTCTAAACCAGGGCACGCCAGACATCCTGACAAAGGCAGGCTCCTCCCAAGCTGCTGAGTCCCTGTTCCCAAATAAACATAGCCACAGGGAGAGGGCAAGAGTCAGGGATGTGGTGCTTGCCATGTCCACACTAGCAGCAAAATGAGTCCTTTTGCCCAACAGCAAGGCATTCTGCCAACAAACCATAAAAATCATGCTGGACAAGGCAAATCTCTTGATACACTACATGGTTCAACTGCATTCTGCCTAATTAAAGCTGAAAAAATATAATAGTGGCATACATTTTGCAAAAATATGATGAATTAAAAAAGCAGACAAATTCATTTTATACACATTACTAAAATTGTACATTGTGAGAGACATTTGGCTCTTACTCACATGTAGGCAGGCGAAAGGGGTGAGGACCTGGATGTCTTAAGAACTGGCACTGGGAATTTCCAGCTGACAGGAGAACCGCTTTTCCATTTCAACGGCATGTTGTTGTCACCAGAATGGTGCTACAGCAATACCAACAGCAAAGACCATTTCCATGAAAAGGTTTCCAATGCAGTCTTCCATCCCACTCTGCCCACACCATTTAAGGGGGAGGGAGAGCAGCAGCAGCACCAGCAGCTACGGAAATACACTGGTAAAGGCAGTGCAGGCTACAGTCAGGGTTGTGACTTTAGCAGCGGCACTGAGAAGCCAATAGATTGCATCCACCACGACTGCTTGCCCTGCTGCATTCACAGCTGTCTCATGGTGGGAGGGGGAAGAAGCCCTGCCTTCCCATCACCCTTTCAGGGACTGAATAGTACAGTACCTAAGCAACAGTGCCACCTTGTTAGAGGAGTTGTGATTACAGCTATGGGCTTGCTATCCAAAGAAATGAAAGGGACATAAAAAGGAAATTATTCCCATTATTATTATTGTTAATTGACTAAATGTAATTCTGTTCACACCAAGATTTTTTAATGGATCAGTGACATTGACTTATACTTAGATAACACCTCTTGAGCTTATTCCACAGGCACATGCATAAGTCATATTCTACAACAACTGAATTTTACTTTCTGAACTACTTCCTCAATGCCATAACACATAATAACTTTAAAATACCCTGAAAGACTGTGGTGTGCTATGTTGCAGAGAGAAGGTGGTGAATTAAAGGCATGATACACTTTTGCGGCACAAGGAGATGAGAAAATGAGCATCTTTACCATTGGCTGTTCAGGTTCAATGAGTCAGACTGTAGCCACAGGATGATCAAACTGTAACTAATTTTGGCTGCAGTCATGTTATGGTCATTATGACTACAGTAGTGAGACATCAGTTTATACCAATATCTCACTGTTGGTTACATGTATATGCAGGAGTAACTGATAAGCACTGCAAGCTCAAATCCTGTCTGGTATAACAGAGCAGTAGTTACATTACATCTTGTTATTTCCATAGCACCATAGATTCACCATTCACAATAAATGTACCCAGAGTCAGTAAGTCATAACAGAAAGGAAAAACAGCTCTATTCAGGTTGTGTACTGAACGAACTCTGACCTTTTAAAAGAAATGTGCAGTCTCTTTTTTATAGTCCATACTTGCTGTGTACTGGATCAACACACTACTGTTCATATGGGTCTAGGAAAATGAAAAAATATTTCACGATACACAAACCTTAGAGGTAAGAGTAGAACCTTTACTAAAAAGGTAAAAAGAAGTTCCAGAAAATTTCAACAACCCTTGATTTTGAAAAGTCTCAGGGGAATGTCAGACCTGACTATAAACTGTAAATACTGTCATTACTACTTTGCATAACTATTTCAGATGGACATTTGAATAAAAAAATAATCTATAAATAATAAAATGTAAAATAATAATAATAAATTATCTGTAAAATAAATAATGTGACCTTGCCAGTCTGCTGTTGATGTAATGTAAATAAAATAGACATATGAGTGTGTGCATAAATTCTAGTGGACCTAATTCTCTAAAGTCTGAAGAACAGAAACCTACTGGTGTAATATTCAATTCTCTCAAGCCTAACTTTGATGATGTGAAGATTGAGTAAAAACAGCAGAATTAGTGAAAACAAAATCCTCTTTCTATATTAATTTACAAATAACCAAGGTTTAAACACAAACCTATTGACTTCTAAATGCATCATTATTCATGATTGCTAAGAAATGTGGCAACACCTTACCTTGCAATATATTTTTTCATTCCCTCTCTGAAAAGCTGCATATTTTTGCAGTTAATCCTTACTTGTGTCAAACACCAACTGGCCTGCAAGTGCACTGCAATGAATCTGAAGGGATATTTCTGGTATGACACACCTGTCTTGAGCTTCAAATCAAACCATACCTTAAGAACTGTTGTATTGGTTATTACTTAAAACCAGACCATTTTAAATTCCTTTTCATTTTGAAAGACATAAAAATGGATATTTTTATTAGGATAACTTTGCTATTGTTAATAAAACTTTCTTAACCATAAACATGGCAAAGAAGGCTCCTGCAGAAGCTACAGCACATTTTCCTGCATCTTCTGAACCCTTTTCCTGTCTTCTTCTACCACCTGCAGTGCTTTCTGCCCAACAACCCTGTCATCACACCTTCTCCCTCACAGCTAATACTGTAAATGGCAGAACAACCTTGCGCCGACTGCAAGGGCAGCAGTCATTCCGTCTCTTCAGTTAAAGCCTGAAGGATCAGTGTTACACCTGTTATCCTTAGTTCAATACAGCACTCTCCTCCCATAATATTAAATCCCCTTTAAAAAGGTGCCCATTTCAGATAATGCTAGCAGAAGCACTGCCATGACCTCACACCTGTCAAGTGTAAAGATTTGGTTTTAAAAAAAAGCATAAAGAGATGTTTATATACAATATGCAAATAACCCAACTGTGCAAAAGCAATAAACTGATGTCCTGGTACATTATGTTTACTTCTACACTAGTCGATAGCTTATTTTAGTGTGTGTTCCACATCTGACCATGCAGTTGCCGTTGTATCAGCCACCTTTACAGTCACAAATCTGTTTTTTAACTGAGGAGAACCTTTTGTAGTCCAGCTTCACAAAAACAGTTCCAAGAAATCTGCTAGACAAAAGCATTATAGATTTTTAGCTTCAATAAACCTGGTCAGTGCAGTGCCCATACTATAGATTTAACAAAGCAGGCAGTGCAGGCAAAGTGGTGCAGAAATAAGACTGGGATCTCGGTGATTGCCAGTGTCACAGGGTTCAAGAAACCACATTGTTCCTTATTCAGGATTAACTACATAGTTTTAGTACGTAATAGGTCTGAAATAATCAGGAAAATTAATAAAAAAAAACTACAGGAAACCATGTCTTTGGTACAACAGCTAAAAAAAAATACAATTAGCAATGGTCTTGTATGCTACGGTAAAAACGTTTGAATTTTAAAGTGATCACACCTCTGACAGAAGAAGCTCCGCTGTCCCCCTTTCACTGGCCTATGTTAATAGTAGTATCAACACAATCTGAGAACAGTTTACTGTAAGTGTAAGTGTGTTCCATAAATAAGGAATCTCAGCCATAAGCATGGAAAAATGTTCTCTTAATTATGTTAAATAGAGCACATGTACCGGTATGCTTCCTCAACATGCATGCTTTTGGTTGAGTGAGAATACAAGATGTTCTAAATATGAAACAAACATGATAATCAGAGAAAAGTTAACATATCACCAACTGTATAACTCACAGCATGTGATCTGTCAAACTAATATTTCTCTGCAGCTCAATCAAGAAAAACTTTTCTCAATCTGTCTCATTAATCTCTAATTTTCCTCTTGGATTATAAATCATAAGCTGTACAATTGCTGGAGAAAGCCAGCTCTAAATATAAAAAGACCAGACTATTGATATCTCTTTACTGCTACTTTGTATTGTTAAAACACAAACTTTTTACTACACTTTTTGTCACCACATGTGGGGGTGCTAGTAATAATGTTTATACATTAATGGAAATGCTTTTTCTCTCCCGACACTTCAACAAGGACAGTTGCTGAAGTAACAATGTATGGAGTCAATCTAGGGGTGTGCGATTTGACGATAAACGATCGTGAAGGATTTGAATTACCAGCTCGTTATATTCAGGTTCGCTGCTGTTGTGCCGTCAGCAACTCCTCCACTGTGTGTGTGTGTGTGTCAGATGCAGACAGAGGCAACAGCTAATGACGTCACCAAAACAATAACACAGGCATTTGATGAAGAGGCTCCATATGAGGACTCTAGTAAACGGTGGACAGAGCTGACAGCAGCAGCTCCGTTTGTCCTTAGATACGATTGCCATTAAAGTTTGATCATTTGTTCTAAATCACATTGAACTTTAGGAGTTACTTAAGTCTTAATACTGTATTTATTGTTTAACCTTAGGTGGCACACTTCAGTCTGCTTAAATGACTTGAATAATACTTTACGGAATTACATTAGTCTTCTTTTTAACCTATTTGAAATAAAACTTTATTTTGTTCTGTAAGTTATTTAAATTTTCATGTTTATTGAAAACTAAAAGTGCACATTATCAGAGTTGTTGTTTGCTTTTAAAATCTACTGATAGTTTTTGAGAGGTGACATTTACACAGAAACATGCAAATTAGTGTCAATGTAAAATAAAGATTGTGATTTTATCATTAAAGAATCGTGATATAAAGTTTTTGCCATATCGCCCACCCCTAAGTCAGTCTAAATTAACCAATACTAAATAATCATGCTGGAACAATGTATAGCTTATATTATTTTTCACATGCAATTGCACACACCCAATTAACAACAACAACAACCAGACACACGTGGACATGAAAATGCGTCAAAAAAGTTGTCACTGCTGAATTACTGACTACACCATCATCTTTCTATTTCTAGTTCCTTGCCGAGACTGATACTATTCAGATTAGGATCAGTCTCCAAAATAAGCAATTTCACTTAGTTGGAATTAGTTAAGAAATCAGTGAAATAAAGTCTTCAACAATGTCAAGACAATCAATACTTAACTACTCATAGAATGTTGGCAGGTTTTGGCAATTTAAGTGAATAAAGTGCAAAGCTACTAACAAAATAGAATGCAAAACAGTCTGCATTACCTGTCATGCAGTCCAATGGGCATTGTCTCCCCTCTATGTACAGGGTGCTCCATACCCTCACCAAATCCACACCTTTAAAAATACAAACATGGTGCTTTGAACATGTAACTCTTTCTACACAAATACAAAATATCATACCAAAGTTTGAGAGCTTAAACTTTAAATTGATGCAAGGTCAAGAATGAGACTTTCTAAAGGTCGTACTCTTAAAACATACATGGAACAAAATCATTTATGTATTAAACATTTCAATATATACTTTCTGTAACTACTATCATTTATTTACAGTGTTTCAAAACCAGATGATAATAGCCTGTGGTGGAATGTAACTAATATTTGTACTTCTTTACTGAAGTAAAAAAAAAATGTATACTTTAGACTTTTACTCTATTACATTTTGCAGCTATTATCTATACTTTCTACTCCGCTACATTTCTACATTGTTTGTTTTTACTTGTTATGAATATAGTTTCACCAGTGTTGCCTCGATCTACACAAAAATATGGATTGTGTTGCCATCTCTGAAGTTTAAACCAATCAGATGGCTCTATTAGCTCCAGTGAGCAGAGCTCGTGTTTGGCAGCAGCATGGGGGTAGACACACTGTTACTGGCCTCTTGTCCTTTGCAGCTAACATTACCATTGAACATAGATCCAGAATCAGCCTCCACTGGACTGAGCCAGCCCGTGGGTGTATTTAAAAGATATATTTTAATTCAGAGGGCCAAAAACCATAGGTGGCTATACCAGTGCATTCTGTGTCAGCCTCAAACTTCTTCTACTTCAGTATGTATTTTGCTGGTTAGTTGTACTTTTACTTAAGCACCAAGCTTCAGTATTTCCTCCACCACTGACAATAGCTATAACTATAATAAATCCTCTCAACAAGAGAGGGGTATTTTATTATTGAAATTAATATTGGTGTGTATGTGTGTAAAAGAGAGAGAGAGATAGAAGGAGAGAGAGAAAACATGTTTTTTTTATATAAAATGTTGCACAGAGGTTGACAGCAATGTAAATGGGCGTTTCTTGACCCCCATCCCCTGCTGGGATGTTACCATTGCATAATATTTCTAACTTGTAGCTTTACATAGAACTAGGCTAATTGAAGCTAAAAATATCGGCAGTGTGTTACTTGGCAGAAAAAAACGTCCTTGTATTTTGAAGCAGATTAACATTGCGTTAAAAATAAACGGCAGACAAATACTGGACAGTGACTGTCACGTTCAGTTCAATGCAATAAAGTTTAATAGTTGACATAATTGAGCCCTGTAGCGCATAACATAGTAAAGTGCAAGTACTTTCATGACACAAAGTCTATGAAGATGAAATGTTTGACTACAGTCTGAGCTCTCAGAAGGACATACAGCCGGTTAGTCCTTTTAAAGCTTAACATGATACAGTTACGTGTTGGAAGAAACTAAGTCCATGCAAAGGCTGTTGACTTCCTTGCTAGCAGAGGCGTGTACTACCATCGTTTCGAATGTTCTTTTTTTATTAGCCGGGGTAACCAGCTGTTTTTCTCAACTGAGACAATGCTGTCATATCGTAGCTTTGCGAATTTTCTGGCCATGTTGACTCCACACCGTCTACATATACAGTGGGAGCAAGCTAAGGCTAACTAGCTAAGCTAACCCTAGTGTTAACATGGGCTAGCTTGAAAAAAAATCGTATATCATAAAAGACGACTGTATTGCTGTCAAGCTGCTAGCTCTTTACTAATTACGGAACTATCGACGGCGAAACCGAGCAGGGTCTTAACTTGAGTTAGTTGGTTGAGTTAGTTGGTCTGGTTGGTTGGTTGATTTGCCACCACCAACAGATGCCTGTGACTCACTGGCAACCTGGTATCTGTTAAGCTTAGTATAGTATGTATGATATTACAAACACTGTACGTGTCTTAAATATATTCTATAAACTTTTAAATAACAGATTCCATACCTTCAAGAACGAGATAACGTTAACTAGCGTCCTTGTTTTCCTTCCAAGCCCTCAAATCCACTTATACCACTGGAGCCTCCTTCCTTCTTTTATATCCAATGGAGTTGTCGTTTACTGGGAGAGCCGCAGCATCCAAACTTCCCATTGGAGGAAGACTATGGCAAGCTTCTCTCATTGGCTCAAAACTTCCGTTACTAAATAAAGTGGTTTTAAGTAGAGTTCCTTATTAGAGGCTCACAGGGCATGAAGTGTCTGCACTTATTAGTTTGATTGCCGTTGCTAGGCAATCAAACTCTTGTTCTTCTACGTCTTTATTATTCTTCCGTACGTTTTTTGGCTCAGCATATCTTCAGAATGCATGGGCCGATTCAAACCATTCAAACATCAAAAGATTCAGCTCATTCAGGACATTCCCGGAAACCTTAATAATAATAATTACAAATATTATAATTTTAAAAATATTAAACATTTTCCACCCTCAAATTAACATGGGAGTCAATGGGAGAGCCCTTCAAACCATGCCTTCTGCAAAATGCTACTGCTCCTACAAATATTAAGTTAGAGAAACCATTTGAGGCTTAAAATACTTCCAACGTCTTGGTCTTCAAAAGTTGTATTCAGAATTTGGAAGTTCAGCTCCGTCTTCAAATGACAGGGGATTAAAGATGAAGTGGTTTTTGAGGTCTCTTCTGAGTTTAACATTAGTGTGTATTGCGTGGAATGTTGGGAGCTAGAGTGGGTGAGTCATCGCTCAGAGTGGAGAGAGGCTGAGGAGATGCCTAAAAAAAATCTCTCTAACCTGCGCTTAGACCTGCACCGTCCATCTCCCTGAGGTAATTTGTATATCAGTTCGAAGGAAAACTCGTTGCCTTTCTTATGGTGTCCCTCTTAAAACTCCACACCAAACCATTTTGCCCTGAAGGCCAGCTGTTCGGGGAGAGTGCCGGTCATTCCTCCATTAAGACATAATGTAAAACCAAAAACAGAGAAGCAGAGCTGCCATATTTTCTAACTCGCCACAATCTCCACATCTTTCACATGCCAGACATAAAAATCGTACCAGTTGTAGAGCAACTTCTTGGGATTCTGACGGTATCCTTACTTTTTGGCCAATGGCTTCGGTTTGGACAAAAAGAGAAGTTGTTCGGGGTGGTTTTACCTAGGAAATGCATTAAGAGGGGGAAAGAGAGAGCTGCAGTTAGGGGCAGCTGATAAACATTCCGGTTGCCATGGATGCAGGCAGGCAGGCAGGCAGGCAGGGCTGTTACCATGTTGACAGACTGACACACTAGAAGCATACAAAGCGGCCATATTTGTAGTCTTTATCAGACTTTAAGCATTATATCTGTCATATTGATCATCCTTCAGCTGTATACTACTTTTCCACATTCAAATCACACAGCCTGAGCTTCTTATAGTCTTATGGTATTATTCCACCCTCAGACCTTTCATATGGTATATTCACAGGCTATTCTTTAAGGTCGTGACTTCATACTGTTCTTGTCTTCAGCTGTTTCTCTTTCATATCTTCATAATATTAAAACATTTTCTACTTTTCCAGATAAGAGCTTCATCTTTCTAAATTCTTAACTGTGTTTCAGCAAATTAAGTTCAGATTGCAGATTCTCCAGCAATTTAGAGCAATCCTTCACATCAGTGTTCAAAGCAATGCTTCAGCTGCGGCAATCAAACTTGCATTTTCTTCAGGAAATGCTTTTCTAGTTTGCATTAAAACGATTAATTATGCTACAGGGAATATCACTTATTGAAATGACTGTACTACGGACACAAACACAGAGCAGAGTGATGGCAAAAAGAGAGACCTTACTGATGTGCCATATGGTTATCTCTACAAAAGCAGAACTGCTAAATACTGGAAGAACTACAGGGTAATGATGATTAGGTGTCTCTTAAAACAAGGAAGTTACATGTTTGTTTAGTGGTGGGTGTGGAGGCTGTGCATTGCACCCTGTAAAATATTATTAATCAAAGAACATTTATTATCTCTGCAGTTTTTGACAATATGTGCAATTGCAATTGAAAGTCATACAAAGTGAATATTAGTTTGTTGATCATAAATTGTATACCTGAAATCATAGTTCAAAATGCAAATACAATTTTAATAGGACACAAACAAATCGAAGTATGCATTTATTAAAATGCATGATTTCTAATAATAATAATAATAATAATAATAATAATAATAATAATAATAATAATAATGAATTTTATTTATAAAGCACTTTACATTTAAAAAAATGTCAAAGTGCTACAGAAGTATCATAATAAAAGAATTATTTGATAAAGAATTATTTGCAGCTGAACAAGTGCCTGCAGGTTGCTACAACAAATATCTAATATTGCTTTTACAGTATACTTAATGTTTTTAATAAATGATTCCCTCATATTCCCAATTTTTGATGACCAGTTTGAGTGTCCCTTGGGTTATGAAGAAACATGAAGCGTAGGAGAGTAAAGCTTTGCAGTACAAGGACTTTTAAGAGATGATAGGCTGAGTCTGGCATATGTGAGAAGCTTAAGATATGGGGCCTGAGGCATGGATTAAGCAGTGTTTGAACTGTGAAGATAAATATGGGCTTCAAGAAGAATCAGGGAAGACAAATTTACTGAAGGAAGCAGTAATTAAGTAGGATTCTGTACAGAGAAAGGGATGAAAGTAAACCAACACTGTACACATTTATTTGTAAAATGTTACTTAGCCTGGTGTCATCTCTTTAGATATTATTTATCACACAATAAACTATAATAATATAATGACAAATAAGATAATTGGATTTTTTTCTTTTCCAAGAGTTTAAATCGAGGCAACTGGACTCAAGGATTGTTTTTTTGAAGACGTTTCGCCAAAGCCACTTGGGGAGTAAATAATAAGGACAACATAATGTCACGTTTTGGACACAAATGCATCATGTAAACATTTTAAAGAACTTATTAATTGTTACTTGTTTTATTCTCACTAATTGTCAAAATGAGTTTTGCTACCAGCTGTCACGTGACAGGCAGTTCAGGCTGTGTAAGAAGCAGTTCTCGTTCATTTGTGTATTTGCTCTCTTATGTTTCCACATGCTTTGAATTGCTTTTGGTAGTTGTGTATTGTACTTTGTCAGCTGAAGCAAACCATGTTGTCTTCAGTATTTAGTGTTAGGGGTTAACCCTGACTCACAATAAGATTCGATCACGTTAGGCTTCGAGTAACTGAACTGAGTCCGTAAAAAGAGTCGAACTTACCAACACTGGAAGTTTGAAAACATCAGCGAGGGCAGTACAACCCTTTTGCTTGCTGTTCTACCGGCTGTCCGGTGGTGGGCAGTAGTGTGTCAAAGTCACACACAACACTTTCACAACATGGACGCAGAAGAAGAGACGCCTGAGCCCCGCCCTTTGACTCACCTCCTTAAGATGTATTTTTTGTGTTACTGGTTTGTTTATGACGCGGCTCGCTGTCTCCGTTAGCTTGACAGCTGATCGAATCTGTGCTGCTGTAAAAACGCGTATTTTTTGCGTCTGTTTCAGCGCGATATATGTTCTGCTGTGAACGAAACAGATTTAACAGAGCTAGATGGCTAGTTAGCATTAGGTATACTAGCATATTGGAACGATATGGCGTGACGTTGGACAGGAAAGTGGTTGCTTGACGACGTCCGTGACAAGCCTTTAAAATAATTGTATTACTATCGAAAAGGCAGTATATAACGAGACAAGCGCATGTGTGTAACACTTGAATTTATCGCAGGTTAGGCTTTTAAGCAGCTCCCTGGCGACAAAGTTAGACTAGCTAACAAGCTAAATTGACGTTAGCATGGCGTCAGATACAAGTGACACCGAGGAATTCTATGATGCTCCAGAGGATGTTAATTTCACTCCATCTCCTAAAGTGTAAGACTACCTATTTTGATAGTTCTATGTTTGATAAAAGTAAGGGAAACGTTTTAATGTTTGTGTTGTCTACTGCCTTAAGTATTTATCCAACGCCTGTAAATGGTTAGTGCCCATTTTCATACACTGATCAGCTGTGTTTATAGCAAAAAAAGAGCCAGTTATATGTTTAAACAATATACGTATCTTACAAAATAAGGGGAGCGTCTTACACCCCCCCCCCCCCCCCCCCAACACACACACACACGTCACATGATGTTATTCGTGAGATCTTGGAGCTGTAGGATATGGTTTGCATGTTGGAACAGGGTTCTTTTGAAAACTGGATCCAAGATGCAAAATGATTGAAAAACGTTTCTGTTCAAAACATTGTTTGTTTGTTATAACACCACAACTGGCTGGCTCATAGTAGATAAAGCAGGAAAGCATGGCAAGTTACAATGTAATGCTAAGAAATACAGTCTTGTTTAAAAAAACTCATGGCCATTTTCAGAGTATCTGCTCTCTTTATTGCTGAACAACCTAAACAACAATCACCAGTTTTAACTGTGTCTCCTTGTGTTTTTAGGTCACCTGCAAAGTTTGTCATTCCTTCACCTCAGGTATGTTTATCTAAACGAAGGCACGGCCTTAACAAAGCAGGATGTGTTGTGCAGTCAGCAACAGAAAGATCACTCTAGCAGTTGTTAACACAGTTATTGCATAGTTGTGGAGTTTAGAAACAGTTGATCACTTTTTTGTTCAGAAGGAGAGTTAAAATATCTAATTGACTCTGGGTATTTTGCCATATTCGGGTACTACTGGCCTTTGGAACTGTACCTGATTCAGTACACTGTTAAAAGTTTTTAGTCTGTCAGACTAGCCGTGACTTAAGTGTTTGCAGTAAATCTCCTTGAGGTTGTTGCCAGTTAATTTAAGGTGCATTGATTGTAAAAACTTTTAAGAGTATAAAAAAGTTTACGCAGTAACTTGCTTGTGGAAAAGTTATACTTTACAAACTCACTGTTTATTTTGCATTGTGCACTTCATGCCGTACAGGTATTGGGGTTTGGATTAATGTCTTCTAGCAAAGCCCAGGTGCTTTTCAGTTTATTTTCTGGTGCATGACATTTGCAACCACAGTCTCAATCTATTTCTCTTCACCTGATGCTTCTTTTGCCTTCGTGTCAGTTGGCAAGGCGTCCTTTTCATTTAGGTGCTGCAGGTCCTTTCCATACATTTGCAGTTGTGGCTACAGAGATAATTTTTTCCTCCATCTGTCCAAAGCACCTGAACAGCTCTTGCTTATTCAAATGCTGCTTTGTGTACCTCAGACACTGACTTGGTGAAGTTAAATGTAAGGTTTCTGCTTGATGATTTTTTTTGATGTGGCAGTACATAGCTTAATCATCTAAAACTTGTAGCCAGTTACTTACAGATCCTGTTAAACAGTTACTTCACAGAGTGAAACTGCAAACTGAAAGATGATCTTTTTATATACTTCTCTCATTCTGCAGTTGTCCGGTAGATTTATTTTATATCAGTTTGTTGCTTTGTTGTTTAGTGTTACCACAAGCGTTGACTTGTCAGAGGATTTATATCTGTTGACAGTGCAACTGTCATGCAAGTCCTGTGGGTGCTCATGCCCTCACTGTGGTCTAAATTACCCTTGCTACATTAAGATAATAAATGCAAATAAAGACTGTGAAAACACAGTAATGGTGTTATTGGAGTGGACTTTGGAGTGAACCCTGCTTACAGGCCATCATTAGATCGATGTGCTACATCTGCACAGAGTATAGCTTTTTGGAAATTGCATGTTACAACAGGTGGCAGAAATGGAGTCAATTGCAGATATTATCAAGTGGAAAACCGGCTCTATGGAATGAATGAAAGAAAGAGAAAATGTAATTTTAAGTTAGATTTAACTATTTGTTATATTTAAAAACGTTCTTAAAATCTGTCCTGTCTTTATCAATTAGTGTTTTAATTTCTGCTGGTAAACTTGTGTCAGGTGGTATCCAGGTAGATGGTGGTGTAAATGGTGGTGGTATATTCCCATCTGAATTACTGTCCTTAAAGTAAGCTGCTAGTTTGATTTTCCTGTGGTATGTTTGTAAATCAATTTCTAATTGTTTTTTTCTGAAATTCCCCAAGACCAATAGTAGGAATAAAGGTCAGTCCCTTGTTGAGAAGATCCAGCTGTGCTTGAGTAGGATGAAATTTTTCAGTCAATAAAATGACATTTTGACAGATCAGGGGCTAATTCCCCTGACGCCCCTCCTCTGGGAGGCTTATGGGGCTGTCAAGTTTAAAACTGGTGCCCAATGTTCAAGCATTACATAGTTATGTATGTAAAATTATGCAATTTAATTAGGTTTTCCTTGGTCTGGTTTTCTCTCTAGGTAAAAATGTCTTGTTTGTTTTCTGTCTGGACAGCTTTCACAGAGAACAGTAAAGTCAACTCAAGTTGTTAGCTGTGCTGCCTCTGAGGCTCAGCAAGATGATTCCCTTCAGGTATGATGTTCTTCTCTAGCATTCTACTTGAGATTACTCTGATAAAATAAGGAGAGAATATCATCACAGTTACACTTCCAGCACTGGCAGAGGTTAGCGACCACTCCAGTAGCACTGCCTTTTTTTTCTTGAATTTCTCTTGGGATTAATAAAGTATCTTTTCTATCCTATCATCAAAATACATTTAATTAGTATTAAAAATGATGTATTCGGGATGGTGCATCCTTGACCGTACCATTCAGCTGCTTGCCTGGTTCTATTTTTTTTGTTAGAGGTAAACTGCACATGAGAACAGCTACACTGTTAAATTAAATTAACTTCTGTTTTCTCTTCCTCATAGATTATTGATAGCATCATTGAGGAGAGCCAAAAGGGAAGTGCTGAGGATGTTGGTAAGGTGGTTCAGCTGTTAGATCAGCTACATGTTGATGCAAGAGCAGAGCCACAGGAAGAGAATAATGCTGAGGGAGTTCCTGAGGAGCCTGCAGCAGCAGCTGCTATTGAACCTCAACCTGTCGAGACATCAGAGGAACCACAGAAAAGTGTAGCAACAAATGGAGAATGTTCTGTACCTGACCCTGAACCCACAGACCTCCCAGGCCCATCAGCTGAGTCACATGACCGTGTTCAGCCTCCAGACATAACCAGAACCATAGGACACAGTCGGCCTGACAGGGCTGTTGTGGTTACAGAAGGTGAGCAGGAGCAGAGACCTGCAGACATCTTGGACCAGGTGCCCTTGACAGATAGGCCGCCTGACTCGGACTCCTCTGGGCCCATGAAACCCCCACGTCAGTTCACAGTGGAACCAGACATTGTAGCCAGCACAAAAAAGCCTCCTCCTTTACGTCCACCCCCTCCCAGTGGAGGTCCTCCCCCAAGACCTCCTCCACCATCTTGGCAGAGCTTACCTTCTAGGAAGTCGCAGGAGTGTCTGAGGCCAAGTGGACTGGAAGGTAAAGAAAAACGTGCTCAGTTGATAACACTTGTAACTATAACCTGTAGTAATTTTGACATATGGCATCACATCCATGTTTGAGATGCTAAACAAAGGACTAGTGTTTACTGTAGTCAAATGTTGTTTTTTTTTTAACCCTTGATCCATCATCATACACTAACAATTGCTGCGCATGACAGAAAAGATGATCAGTATTTTTACCGTATGATTGTCCAGTGTCTGCAGTTGGTCCAGTCAGCGCTGATCCTTTGGAGCCTTCTGGCCTGGTGTCTCCTAGCAGCACAGTAAGGAGTCTAACCAAAGAGCTACAGCATTCCTTAGATCTGGCCAGTGCCACCAGTGGGGACAAGGTGGTGACAGCACAGGTCAGCAAAATAGACTTTTTTTGGTGCCCATCCAGAAAATAAAATTGTTTATAGTGCAGCAGTTTGCTTATCTATAGCTTCACTTTCCTCTTTCTCAGGAAAATGAGGATGAACAGGCCTCATCTCAGAGTGGAGCACAAACGCCAGGCCCTCAGCGCCCACGTTCCAACTCTGGTAGAGAGCTGACAGATGAAGTGAGAGTGCTTTTTGCAATATTTTTTTTGCATCTTGAATTCATGCAACTTGTTTGACCAGTGTCAAAATCTTGAAACAGGAAATCTTGGCCAGTGTGATGATCAAGAATTTAGACACAGGGGAAGAGATTCCACTAATTCAGGCTGAGGAGAAGCTTCCTGCGGGGATCAACCCCCTCACTCTGCACATCATGAGGAGGACCAAGGAATACATAACGTACGTACTTGTTGTAGTGTTTAATAGAAATATGGAAAAAGCGTCACAAGATTGTCACACTAAAATGTACTGAATTTGATTTGCCAATCAAATCAAACCTCCAGGATACTGTTGCGTGAACAGTGTGTTAAAACATTGGAAAAGATTTTTGAGCCTTACCCTGTAAAAACAAATACTTATTTAGAGGAAGCTGATTTTTTCCTTATTTTTCCCTCCTAGGAATGATGCAGCCCAGTCAGATGATGATGAAAAGTCTCAGGCTCCGCTGGCAGACACAGATGGAGGAAAATTAAAGCAGAAAACGTATGGATCAGTGTGTTTTCTTCCCTTTTTCTCCATGCAACCTAATATAGAATATAAAAATTGGTTGTCGGTTTTCCCAGAACCCAGTTAAAGAAATTCCTGGGCAAGTCTGTGAAGAAGGCCAAGCATCTTGCAGAGGAGTATGGAGAGAAGGCAGTCAACAAAGTAAAAAGTGTGCGTGATGAAGGTAAAAAAAAACACACACAGATATATATATATATATATATAAACAAGGATTTAGTCAAGCTAGTGCATGCTAATAAAATATGAACGTCCCTGCTATCAATAATATTTATGATGCTCTTTGTTTGTGGGGTTTTAAGTGTTCCATACAGATCAGGATGATCCATCATCGAGTGATGATGAGGGCATGCCTTACACCAGGCCTGCCAAGTTCAAGGCGGCGCATAGCTTCAAGGGTCCCTTTGACTTCGACCAGATTAAGGTTGTACAGGACTTGAGTGGAGAGCACATGGTGAGAGGATCTTTGTGTTTTTATTTTAATATTTATGATTTATGATAATGTGATTCTTGTTATTACAGCGTATTTGTCTTTTCCTCAGGGGGCTGTTTGGACGATGAAGTTCTCTCACTGTGGGAGGCTGCTGGCAACTGCGGGCCAAGATAATGTGGTTCGCATCTGGGTCTTGAAGACTGCCTTTGACTACTTCAATAACATGAGAATAAAGTACAACACTGAAGGTAGCACACTAGCAATTTCGATTTTTTTGTAGTATGATGATTTATTATTTTTAGATGCTCAGCCTTTTTCTGCTGTAACATTTTTCTCTTTTTGGCTTTCTAGGTCGAGTTTCTCCCTCTCCCTCTCAGGAAAGTTTATGCTCTTCTAAATCTGACACTGATCCTGGGGTGAGTCAAATTCATTTTTGATTTGTTAGTCCTATATTTAGAAACGCTTACAAAAATTATTTTTTTTATCTATTTTATCATTAGTGTGAGGTTCAAGAGTTGCACTTTGCAGTTACAGTCCTTCTAAGTGTCTGACCTGGTATTCTAGGCAAGTTGTGTTCCAGAGGACCCAGACGCAGAAGACAGAAATGCCCCTTTCCGTCAGGTCCCCTTTTGCAAGTACAAGGGTCACACAGCTGATTTGTTGGACTTGTCCTGGTCAAAGGTGATTGTACCATCCTGTCTTAATTTCTTACTTCACACATTAAACCTGGGTATGTACCTCGTCACACTTTTTGTATCTTTGCATGGATTTAGAACTTTTTCCTGCTCTCCTCGTCCATGGATAAAACTGTAAGGTTATGGCACATATCCAGGAGAGAGTGTCTCTGCTGCTTTCAGCACATTGATTTTGTCACAGCCATTGCTTTTCATCCCAGAGTAAGTCACCTTGCAACGCACCCCTCAGCACAAATCATACATTTATTAGTTTTGCTTCCCGGGCTGTATTTATAGTATTCCCTTGTTCCCTAGGACGACAGATACTTTTTGAGCGGCTCTCTGGATGGAAAACTACGACTCTGGAACATTCCAGACAAAAAGGTGGCACTGTGGAATGAGGTGGATGGCCAAACGCGCCTCATTACTGCTGCCAACTTTTGTCAAAACGGGAAGTACGCTGTCATTGGCACCTATGATGGCCGTTGCATCTTCTATGACACAGAGGTATCCAGTTATGCTGCTCTATTCTATTTAAGTATTTTTTTATGTGATATATTTTACCAAATTGAATTTTCTCCCTTCAGCGTCTGAAATATCATACTCAAATTCATGTGAGATCCACCAGAGGAAGAAACAAAGTTGGACGGAAAATTACAGGCATTGAACCTCTGCCTGGAGAAAATAAGGTAACATCTGGCCTCCGATACAGATATGTCTAGTGTGTGTTTGATGTCCCTAATATGAGACATGCCAGTCAGACTTATTAAATGTCAAAACTCAACCTGCCCTCACAGATTTTGGTGACCTCAAATGATTCCCGTATTCGCCTTTACGACCTGAGGGACTTGTCACTATCCATGAAATACAAGGGTTATGTCAACAGCAGCAGCCAGATCAAAGCGAGCTTCAGGTGAAATTTAGATTTGTATCCAACACTTTTAAGATGGAATTGTTATCATGTTTGTGTGGTATGTTGTACAGCTAAAGCTCATTCTGCTTTTACACTGTCTTCCTATAGCCATGACTACTCCTTCATAGTCAGTGGCTCAGAGGATAAGTACGTGTACATCTGGAGCACTTACCATGACCTCAGCAAATTTACTTCTGTACGACGGGACCGCAATGACTTCTGGGAAGGGATTAAAGGTAACTGTGCTGTGTGTATGTAATGTAATGCAAGTATGCCAGTTCTCTGTGTTAAGAGTCTAACTGAGATATTACTTTCCTTTCAGCTCACAATGCAGTGGTCACCTCAGCCATTTTCGCCCCCCATCCAGGCCTTATTGTTCCCCAAGAAACTGGAGCAGAGAAACCAGAGGCAGAGTGTAAAAGCCTGGACTCCACTGACTCTGAAACAATACCCTCAGGTAAGGATGTGTGGATTCATCCAGCAAGTAAAATAAAAGCATTGTCTGTGTGAACATAGCTTGTCATTTTGGCGATATAAAATTCCATTTGTTTGTTTATTCTTGCACAGGCGCTCTGAAGACTGATCACACAGAGGTTCTTCTCTCTGCTGACTTCACTGGAGCCATCAAAGTTTTCATCAATGTAAAAAAGTATTGAGCACTTCAGCCCTGTCTATTAAAAATGGAGGACAACACACCAGGAGCCTTTCTTAGGTGACCCAACTACATAAAATAGTGAGACAAAGCTGTCTGTAGCTCTAAAAATACAAGATCAGGGAATGGGTGGAAGAAATGGACTGTACACAATGGACAAGGTGTAATCCCCTGTCACATTTCTATTTTTTAACTTTCATACCAAGCAACTGTGAAAAGTTTGGCAGGAACCTGTTTGAGGTCTGTGTAAATTTACAGCTCCACGGTTAACTGACTGTACAGCTACAAATCTATTTGTAACAGTATGCGCACCTTAATAGTTTCTTTGACCCCCACGTTGAAAAAATGTTGTGTTTAATATACCTTGTCTGTTCAAGTGTGTAACTATTTGTTTCAAAATCAAAGTTGATTGAAAGATCGTATACAAATTATTTGTGCCTATAACATCTAGGTTGCTTTTCTGAATCCAACTTAAGCTTTCCTGTGTGTGTCAACATTTCACCAGATAACAGCAAATCCACAGTACAGGACACTGTATACAATTGCTGATGATTAGGGCTGGGTATCTTATTTTTTTCAGAGACAATACTGGCTCTTTTGATACATTTCTTTGTTCAATGAAAGCACATTTCATTATTAAATAGTACTGTAAATTTACTGTGTAACATTGCAAACTTACTGCTTTTATAAACAAAACTGATGCTCTATTACTTTCCTCAATAAAAATCTACACAAAATACAATGCTGATGTTTTTACAGCCTTGGAGGGTTTAACAATCTAGTAGGGTATAATAAATATTTTGACACCAGCACCCCCCATCAATCATGTTCTCTGTACACGCACACCTTTAATCACCAGCAGTGATTTATTTAGTGTCAGAACTTTGTATCAACAATTCTGGTTATCATTTAAAAACAAACAAAACAAAAATATATAATTAGTTACAGTGTTTAAAGTTGTTCATACAAAAAAATGGTGGATAGTGTATGTTGGTCTGTTTACAGACCTGCAGAAAGGTGTTGTGTAACTTGGACATGAGTAGGCCGACGCAGCACAGTTAACAGATGATTAGGTCCAGAGCTGAGAGTCAATATTTGCTCTTCTTTGCTTTCTTGTGAAATCGATGTGGTGACCGTGACCTGGATTTGCCTACCTTCTGGTTTGGAGATGGTGAACGAGAGCGTTTGGACCATTTTGGAGATCTTGACCTGTAAAAATGTGTTGAACGTATGATTACAGGTTGGATACAGTAGTTTTTTTTAAATAAAATACCTCATGGTGTTTACTTTAGGGGAGAAATGCTCCTTGATTTTCTCTCTCCTGGATCACTACTCCTTCTTTGGTCCTGGTCTTCATTTCTTTTGCTTCTGTCTTTGTTCCTTCTGTCATCCTTCGACTTATCTTTGGGCTTCAATGTAGATCTCTCATCTTTTTCTTCATCTTTTTGAAACTCCTATAATAAAACAGTGTATCACCTCATTAAACCAGAGGCAGGCTTATGTGCCTTTGCCAAAAACTGTTACACTGAAGCTTAGTAGCTTGAACTTTATCCACAAGGGGGCCTGTATGAGCCTATAAGTGCTAGACCTCAGGCCAAACTCTGGCCCAAATATTTTTTGGTAAATGTAAGATTTTCATTTTACATATAACTAATATTTAATCATTTTTTCCATACTGCCCATAATTGCCAAAACCCAGGCGCAGAACTGGAGGGTCTGCACTAATATTCAGGGACTCCTTTGTACCAATAATAGGGAGTGATAAATGCAACTTTTAAGAACTAAAGACAAGATTGATTAGAATCTAATAATTCATGATGTGTGGGCTCAGCGTTTCCCCAAAGAGGCACAGAGAGTCGTGCACATTTATGCACAGGGCACAGCTGCAATAACTACCCCCTACAACAGCTACCTTTTTATAGGCAGTTGACTTATTTGGCATTATAAGAGAGATATAAGAGATTCCTTAGAGAGTCCCAAAAACTATCCAAAAAGATCTCAAGCTACATCAACTCACCTTCTGTAGCAATTTGTTTCTGTAGTGCTCCACTTCTTCTTGTATGCTCATTCCAGACTTCCTCTGCCTTTTTCCAGACTCCAGCTCATCTTGGATCTTCATTACCTTTACCTGTGTCAAGCACAATTAAATACATGAAAATCACATTTCCCTCCTGAATTTAAAAGTGCCTAAATGGGATATGAAAATGTGCCTTTAAGAGAAGGATGAGTTGAACCACAGGTGAACAACCACCATGTTTCTATAAACACAAACACTGTTTTCAAACCTGCATAAAGATACCTTTTAGAAAACATGCACTTGCCTCCAGTTCTCTCAGCCTCTTCCTTTTGCTGTCAGACATCTGAAAACTTCTAAGTGAGCTCTGGAAATCTGCACTGTTACAGTTTGTTAAAGTGCAGGAATCTGCACTGCTGTCACTCTCAGAGCCCTCATCTCCACCCTGTGAGTCGACGCTGTTGCCAGGAAGGAGAGCAGAAATCTGACTTTCCGTGCCATATTAACATGTATTAAACCAAGCACTTATTGTAGTCCTTACCTAACATTCACTTCATCTTTGCTGTCTTGCTCCACTGTGGTGTCCCACTTAGTCTTGACTGAGAGAGGAAGGAGAAGGATGAGCTGAATCAAATTCATAATGACAGAATGTTTTCTGACTCATGTTACCTTGAGACGATGTCCTAGTATCACCTGTCTTCTCCCACTTAGACAAAGGCACTCTGGAGAGAGGAGCATTGCTCTCATCTACTGTAGAAACAAAACGACAGGTCTGTCAGGAGATGGACTATTCATTAGTTCTGGACTGGTGACCAGTCCCGCGTGTGCTTTACGGACACTGACAAATTTCTCTTATTCCCCTAAGAAGAACCTGTTTTTGCACATTGTTCTCATAGAGATCAGTTTGCCAGATTATTAAAAGAAAAAAAATGAAGTTGACTCACAGGGCATTCCATCTATGTCATCAATAGGAGCTCCTAAAGGAACACCGTCAATGTCATCAACAGGGACTCCGTCCAGAGGGTCCCAGCCCATTGGGCAGCCGTCTAGGTCATCCAAAGATCTGCCCAGGGGTAAACGATCTACAGGTGTGCCATCCATTGGTGCACCATCAAGGTCACATGACACTTCCTTTAACAAAGCAAACACACATAAATTGAGGGTTGTCCATGTTGGTGCCATCACAAGCAGGCAGTAATGTCTTTAAAGAGGACATGAATGGTTCACCTCTGCTGTCTCTGTCAATGACTCCTCTGCTTTGGCGAAGCCCAGAAAGATATTCTGAAGGCGGATTAGATAAGGCTCAGGGTATATGGCCCAGTCTTCCCATGCTCTGAAACAACTCATGACCTTTTGCTGAGAAGACAGGGGATGAAAATGTTTCCTATTATTCTATTTTTGGTAAATGTCCTTGTCTAAGGCAAATAAATTACATAATTACCTTAAACTGTTCAGCCTGCAGCCTGGCTTGTATGTTTTTGTATGCTGCGTTAAGGTCTCCAAATATCTGTGGTAGTTTTGATTCAAAACTGAAAAAGCAGAGAAAAACTGTAAGACTGTCAGATGGAGAAGAAATGAAAAGTGATCGTAGTGTTTAGGTTGAACGTGGATGAACGTCTCTTACTATTTACGATAATAAGATGCACCAGCTACTTTGGCACATGAGTTGTGCAAGATGTCTGACACAAGATACAATCTAGCAATCTGTGGAATCAAGAACAAACAAATATGACATGTTTCAATTTGTATAAACCAGCTTGCGCTGAAAATCCTTGAAGACATAAGAAAATAAATTTACTTTTTTCTGAAGTGGTGTCTGAAGCAAAGAAAAGGATTCAGTAATGTGTCCCACTACTTCCTCTGCTGCATCTGCTCTGTCTAGACAGAACATCATGGCATTGGCGACATCTTCTCTGCCTGGAGTGAGCTCTTTCAGCAAGGTCTCCAGCTTCTGCCTGTGCCTGAGATAACAGAATAACATTCAGTTCAACTAAAGTTACAAGCATAAATGTCACCATGTCTGCTAGACATACTTACTCAGCTCTGAGCTGCCCTTTCTTCACTTCCTCCTCGGGAGAAATGTCATCCTCTAGTTCTGTTCTCTCTTCACCTCTCTGCGAATAGTCGTTTAAAATAGGAGGTCTCCATAACGAGCCACCCCGGAACATACGGAAGTCTGTCGTCCTCCACTCCGTCAGCGACTCTCCCTGCGACAAAGACACGGCAAACTCAATAGCTCTCTCTTGAGTTCTCTACAAAGAAGTGTAAATAATAATATAAACATATACATACCTGCAGGATGGAGAACAGTTTCCAACGATAGTAAACATGATCTTGGCTTTTGTTGTCAAAAAGGAACCTGAGACAATAAAGAATTAATTAACATGTCCCCTCTGAAATCACTTAAAAGACCAACACTGGGCCTAGTGTTGCATACACACCGATAATCTGGATTGTTTTTCTCTTTGCTCATTATCATGGCTTCAAACACTGGACCTTCACGTACCACAAACTCTATCATCCTGTGAATGAGGAATAACAGATTCCTGCCAGGAAAAAAGCATGTATCAGATATCTTTGTGTCAGTTAAAGCATGAAATCTCTGCTACATCTATTTCTAAACATGTGGCCAATGAAAAATATATCTGAATAAATGCAGTTTAACATCACATTGTTTTCACAAGTTTTTACATGCAATAAATATGTCAGCTCTGCTTTCATATGACCTGACCTGAGTAGTATTAGTACCTGTTTTTTTAAATGGCACAAACATGAATCTACTCTTGACATCATCTGGCTGGGGTAAATATTATATTTATCTGCCTTCTAGCTGTATCAGTCTGCAGTGTCTCAACCAACCCATGGGAAACCAAAGGTTCAAAGATGGTACATATATATATATTAATGGAACTAACAAAGACTACCATACTGACTTTTTGCAATAAAACTCCCTGGATGTAACAAGGCGGAAACAAAATGAATTCTGTGAAACAGAAGAGGTAAATCTAAGTTAAAAATATATATATATATATATATATATATATATATATATATATATATATATATATATATATATATATATATATATATATATATATCTCGAGTGCGTTACAATTCTTAGGCCCTGGGACTTCCTGCCTTAAATACCAGTGCAGCACAGCCTCTGTCTTATAAGACAAGAAGAAGAGAGTATGTACCTTTCGGTTGGGATAACCACTTTGACTACGGCATCGGACAGAGTCTGTTTGTGAAGTCAAATCAAATGATGAAAATATTAAAATGTATACAGATGAAACACTGCAGGATACATACAGCATAGAAAACAATGATAGCATTCATAGTCAGTGAAATGAGGCGACTGGCACAACTTCAGTAAAGTATTCTGAATGCTAAATCATATATACGAACTAAGCTAATGTAAGTGAAAGATTAAAAAAAAATTATATTGACATTTTGTATACAACATTTTTTATTATTTGTGCCACCCTTTCCCTATGACAGTGGCATGTCATCAAATGATCATTTAATTAATAAACAAACAGGCATTGGCCCTCATCAGTCACTGTTGTTGCTTCAAATGATAATGTTCATTTAATATTAAGGCCAAATTATTCTACTATACCTGGTATCAACATGACAAAGCATATTTTTTGGAGCTGTAACTTTACCTTGTCAAACTCTGCTTTGGACACGCCCAGCGGCTTCGTGAAGTCATTGCGAAATCGATCCCGTGGCTGAGCATTAAAAGGCAGGCCTGACTGGGGTGGTGGTGTGGGTCTCACGCCCACCGGTGTGTAGAGAGGCTGACGTGGGATGCGAGCAGGTTTACCCCATCCTAGCTTCATTTCAAACCCCATAATTACTTTGCCTGCAATACAACATGGTCAGGATCAGTAGACAGTTTTATTTAGATATATCAAAAACATTTTCACCAGTACCATCAAGCGCAGCCAAGGCTCTCTCTGCATCTTTCCGTGTCATGAAAGCCACAAAGGCTCTGTTTGATGTCCTGCACCGCTCTTCATCTGTTCGGGGCCACATAATCTTTACGCTGGCAAGGGGTCCATACTTTGAAAACTCTTTGCAGAGAATCTCTTCATTCATCTGAAAAACAATTAAAGTGAAAATTAGAGATAAACTTTTGCACTGTGCTGAGATTGAAGTCAATGGGCTTCTTTACCTTTGGGCTAATGCAACTGATGTAGAGGTTAGTGGTGACTGGTACTGATAGGTCATCGTATAATGCTGGAGGATGAAACAGGATTAAGATTTTCATACTTTGGATCTTAGTAAATGTTTTAATAACTAAATATACTAAATAACTAAAATACTGAAACTGAAAACAGATTGTTACATGATCGTCCCGAAAACGGTACATCCGGATCTCCAAATCCTCCTCCGGCACCGCCAGGGTCGCTTCTCTTTCTTTTATGTCTTTCTTCACGTTCTTCTTGTATTCTGCATTTTTACACAAAAACAGGCTCATGTATTGAAAATGTATTAACACTAAAACATTTGACCCCTTCAGGGAAAAAAAAAGAAACTTACAGCTTAAGCTCCTCTTTGAAGAGCTCAAGATTACTCTTCTTCTTTTCTTCTGTCTTTCTTTTAAATGCCTGTTCATCAAACAGGTTGTGATTATTGTTATTACAACTGAATGATTGTATAATTCCACTTATCAGAGTGTGAGATTATGACCAACAGATAAAAGATAAATTAATGATAATATATGATCTCACTTATTACACTTTTGCACACACACATACCGACTTTTTGCTGTCAGCAGAGGATACCGGCGAAAGCTGCTGGGACACAGGGACAAACGTCCTCGCAGGTCGATACAGCTCATTTTTCTTTACTTGTGTTGCTTCTTCTTCTGAAAACATTACAGTATGATTATACATTTTAAAGCTAATAAGACCTTTGTTGCAAAAAAGTTATGTTGTGATGACTATGCGGGACCAGAACGTGCACTGTAATGTAAGCGCAGGCCAGATTCTGCCCATCATAATATTACGTTGGTTTAAAAGTCTGTCTGCTCACCTTTAGTTGGATTCACAATACCCCCACACACAAATGTTTTCACTTTTCTTTTCTCACTGGCCTCAAATGATGCCAAGAACTCTTCAAACACCTCTGCTGCTTTTTCGTCCTCCTATGATGTCATAGAAAAACACATTGACATGTACTTCATTGATGAGGAAATTCAAAATGTATTATAAAAATATTTATGTATATAATATCCCCAAACTACTACATACCTTTTTCTTGAGTTCCCGTTGTTCTTTCTTTGTGAGTGTTTTGACTGGAGTAACTGGTTTTCCCTTTCTATCTGCCATGCTCAAACTGTAATAAATAGAAGAAACTGCAAGTTTGATTGCTGCAGCTGAAGCCCTGCTTTGAATGCTGATGTGAAGGATTGCTTTGAATTGCTGGAGAATCAGATTAATTCAGAGCTTTGTATGCTTCTGTATGTCAGTCTGTCACTATGGTAAAAGTAGAGGAGACCAAAAAACCACTCCAACTTTGAGAGCCTGGCGTGTGGAAATGATTCGGAATTAGAAAGTTCTGAATACAAGTTTGATAGAGCAGCATCTAATGAGACTCAAGACTAAAATGGAGTCTGTAGCTTGAAATTTGTAGGAGGAGATATATTTGGCAGATGACACTGAAATTGCTTAATATTTGAAAAATTTAAAAAAAAAACTTGGAAGTTGCCCCAGAGTGTCCTCTGTAAGATTAACATTTTGTTTCACAGTTTCATTGTCAGAAGATAGGAATAAATCTTCTTCTCAAGAGTAAGAGGCACGGCAGACATGACACTGGAGGGCATAACAGACGGAACCTAAGAATTTTATGTTGAGTAGGTTGACTTCATTAAATGAAGAGGCAGTCATATGGGTGAGGTAAAGACAAACACACACAAAACTGCTAAAGAAAACACACTAAGCATGATGACGAGCAATACTACAATATCAATTTGAATTGTTATCAATACTGGAATACATACCATAAATAAAAATTGCTAAATTAACTGCAGATATAAGAACTTTGACAGTAAAGAGTAAGGGAAGAAGAAACATATGTAGCTACCCTAAACAAAACAAACGACATTTGTAGTTATTTCCACTAATTATATGTTTATTTATTCTACTTCTACAGTATATAGTAGTGAATACTCAAAAAGGGTTAAGTAACGCTATTGCTTAGACTCTGTGCAGTCCCATGAATTGTATTTGAATTGTCTTAAAGTGCATCTTCATCAAATAATAACAAAATATCTTGTGCTACCCATCATCATCCTCATTCACTGCTAACATTTAACCTACGGCTAGGTGGGATGGACACTAAGAATCTTAACAACCCTTAAGATACACCCATGAAGAAAAGTGCATTTCATAATGTCACTCTGTAAACTTGATCAAACTATTAATTAAATGTCCGTCCATTTTTAACTGTATCTGTGAGTAAAAAAAGGCCTACACTAAAATGTATGCTCCACTTTGCTAACGTTAGCTTAGCTCACCTAACTGTCTACTCCAGCAAAAAAGTCAAGCTAACCTGGTGTTAACCTTTACACAACTAATGCTGTGCACAGCACGATACTTCTCTCTCAACTATGATCCTGACAAAGCCACCGCGTATAAAGATTTGTGAATAAACAGCACCTTGAAATCTGCTCACTCTGGATGTCATCCACACACACACTGTAATGTTAGCTAGCTAACACAGAGCTGTAATGTTGTTGTTTTGTAACGCTAAAAGCCCCGACTGACCATGCAGCAAATTATGAAATCACACTGCATGCACATATCTCCATACCTTTAGCCCAAAGCGGCAACTTGCAGAGTGTGTTGTGCTACTGCTTCACCATTTTGTTGCGACGGACAACTGTTTCTATCACAGTGCTGACAAGATGCGATATATCCGGCTGGAGCTCCAGTGAGGACGCTGCCTGCTCGGTCCGCTCGATACTACCCGAGTCTGTGTGTCCTCCATGGACAGACATTTGTTTTGTCCTGTTTTTTGTCTGTTTGTTTGTTTGTTTTTTTATAGACTCTTTCGACTCCACTGACACTCCTGTGTCCACTCCTCCTTCCTAAATCAGCTGTACAGGAGGAGAGTTATCCTAACTTGACCTAACTTACCCAGGTCTGGTAAAGAAGACACATGGTGGACGAAAGTAACTTTTCATGGATATAAAAATGTGTTCTGATGACATGTCTCATAAACATCTCCAGCTCATTTATTGCATATCATGTATACACATATTTTTTCCACCTAACTGCAATTTAGTAATTACCAGATGGGGGAAAATCCATTTCAATGTTTATATTGGTCAGGTGTGGACATCTTAATGCTTAAACTGGTAAACATGTAGATGATATACAAATTATATTTTTTTTTCTTCCAGTAAGTGGATTTAATAAATGACTTTGATATCTTTGCAATACATGATAACTTAGAAAACAATTGCCCAACATGCATTCATTCCCATCATGTATGACATTATGCACACATTTTAATCCAAGAGAAAACAAAATATGTAACCTAATTTGTGTAACCTGCATTGTCATAGTAACAGTCATTGATTGATTATCTCTTTAATCATCATGTAGGACTGACCCAGATGTGTTAAGCAGCAGAGAGAAGCACTTACAGGAAATCTGAGCTGTGATTGAAGCCTTTGGTTCAACCATAGGCGTGTTTTGGTCCAGCCAGAGGTCAAACATAGGCTGACCTGTGACCGCTTGGCCAGAGGATGGGTACTTCAGCTGACCTGTATAGTGACCTGGGGGCTACTTAGCGCTTCTCTATAACATTAGTGGGTAAAGTATATGTCCCACGGTGACTCAGCCTGTGGTGGAAATGATTACAGTGAAAGTCTACACAGGGTCTTGAGCAGAAATTCACAGGGTGCAACTAGTGTCCATCACCACTAATTTGTATATAATCTGACACCAACCAAAAAAAATCCTTGTTTTCATTTTCATTAAAAATGCACTAACACTTACAACAGTGTAAGTGAGTCAGGCAAGGCCCCATCAGGGAGGTGTCATGCTGTCCACATAAATTTTATACATTGCTACTGCTGTAGTTTAACGTTTCTTGGTCCTCAGGGGCCCCAAACTGTCCCAGGGGCCCCAAGCAGTTGTCTGTGGTGCCTCAGCATACTTACTCATTAAACAGGAGCCTAAGCTTAAGGACAGTAAGGACCTTTTAGATGGGGCTGGATTTTTAAAAAGAAGTGGTAGAATTTGATGCATTATTTTTGCCATCTCTCAGATCTGTTGTGCTGTCTGCATTTTTTCTTATAACTCCTTTAACCCATTATTTCCATCAAGGCACAGGCAGCCAAACTGAATAAAGGACATTTTGGGTTTGCAGGATCCTTTCCCCTGTGCTACATCGGGTCTCCAGATGGAAGTGTGTATTACAGGTTTTTAAAAAAAAGGCTAAAAGCCTAAAATGGCCACCATACCCTCCTCACCATCACCATCATCATCACTACCAGCAGCATCACCACCTCAGAAGCCCATCCCCTAGCGTCCGTCCCGGGAATGCACGTTGTATGCGCATGGGCGGAGAAACTGCCGCTGAGCGTGTTATTATTGTAAGAGTAATTTCTTTTTTACGAAAATGGCGACTAGTCAGGGAGGTGTGGGAGCTGTCACTGCTCTACAAAGCCATCACTACCCTAGCGGACCTCACTGGAGCCCGGGCATCAACCAGTTCCAGCACCAGCAGCAGCACCACACGGCCCGCAGCCTGGACCGGGCTTTGGAGGATGCCGTGTGCTCGGGGATACTGAACCTGAGCGGCAGGAAGCTCAGGGAGTACCCGGGAGTGAGCTATGATCTGACCGATACAACACAAGCAGGTGGGTTGGCGTGCATGCACGCTGTATAGGAAACGCTTTCCACACATATATATAGGCGTGCTGGTGGATTTACGCGTTCATGAATCCAGCCTGAATCTTTTGTGCAGATTTTCTGAATAGAGGCGCATTAACGTGTAGGTGACACTATTTAAAGGGATTAGCCGTTTACTGAACTGACTTCTGTAAATGCACACATCCACCCTGGCTCATATATCACACCGGATTAATGCGCAAGGGGCTCGGCTGCTGTTGTGTGCATGTTTTGGTCGACGCCAATATAGCTTTCAGTTGTCTGTGGCCCCCCCTGAGACACATGAATGAGACGGCAGGCGCACCCAGGCAGGCGCTGTGCAGTGGTTTGCACACCGAGCCGCAGTTGATTTTGCACCGGGCAGCTGGAGCACAATGTGAATGAAGCCTGAGGGCAGGTATAAATTCCTGCTCACTGAATGCCTGGCGAACATGTGATAGCACACTTACGAGCTTTTTCTTTTCTTGCACAATCAGACAAAAGATGCAGCGTACATGCAACCTCACCCCCCTGCCTGCCTGCATGCCTGCCTTCCTGCCTAGGTGTATATACCCATATAATCTGTCAGACAGGAGGAGGGTGTGTTTTTGGTTTCATGTGCAGGCTGAATGCTCTTCTGCTGTTCTGTGGACTCTTTGTTCCTCTAGGTCACCTTATTCTGTAGTCAGGTCAGTCGGCAGGTCAGCAGTAGACTCACGTTTTCTGAAGGCTGTGTTATCAGGGTCTGGTCATACATACTAAGTTTTACTACAGAAGGGCTTATCTATCTTGCACACACGAAGGATCCCCAGACAGACAATAGCACCTTTAGTAGCAGAACCTTTATGGCTGTGAGTTAGTATAGAAATATATCTTTTTGTACGACTGAAGAGTAAAAAATGAGGTATTATTAATCATCCTCAGCCATTTTCATGGACACCTGGAGGATGCTGAATCTCAGAATGATTGTCTCCTCCTCCGATGTGTCCACGTGCCATATGGTGCTAGTTGCTAACATGTGCAGCTCATCAAGGCAAGCCACTGGTTCACTGGAGATCATACCCTAGGCTGTTTAAATGTTCTGCTCAAGATTTTTCAAAAAGTGGAACTGATAGATTTGAACATATAATGTGATATTTTTAGAAGAGCTCAAAATATATGTGTGTCATAGACATATGACTTCATCTGCACCCTCTGGAGACCAGACACTTCTTTTAAAACTAACTTATTATCTAGAAAATCTTTTAAGTGCAATTCATTTCTGTGTTCAGCAGGCCTTCATCTTTTGACCTAAGATACTCTAATGCAGTAAACCATCAGTGTTGAACCTAAACAATATATTATAATGCTACTGAAGAGATGGATTTTTCAAATCTGAAGTACTTATGCATTGAGTTCTTTGTTTCATGGTGACAGTCTTATGTTGGAATAGTTACCACTGAGTTTCCTCTTCGTCTAGGGGAATGAATTAAATCATGTGTCTGTTCAGCTCTGCCTGTCTGAATGGATGCATGAAGGCTGATGTTAGTGCATTTTCCTATAGAGCACTGACTTGCAATTTTCATGTGAATAGAATATTCACATGAGTTATTTAAGAGAAACGAGAGCTTCTACCTTAGGCTACAAACTTATCAATCAACCCTAGTAGGTTCAGCATTTCCCCTGAAGCACTGACTGTTTAGTGTCAGCCTATCATGGGGGAGTTAGACACAACAGGAAGTTAGTGTGTACTATTTCTAGACTGGTGGGCTGAGTCATTACAATGTGTTATAACAATAATGACCAGCGTGCCTTTGTTGAAGGCACAGTCGTCGGTTTTTGAAAGAACTGCTGTTATCTTGAGTGCATTTACATAACAAGGATAAAACTCCAAAGAGATATAAAAGTATGCATTCCTGTCACAGCTTTGATCTCTTGTTTTTGGCTGAGGCTAATCCAATCAACATGAATGCAGCACAGTCTTTTCACTTTTTTTTTCTCCATGTCTTCACTTTGCTCCCTCGAATAAAAGGTGTGCAAATCTCACTTTCAAAGGTGCAGAATGTGATCAACACCGATGCAGTGACTTCCTCACGTCATCTATTTCACAGCAATCTCAGCTGTGAAATAGTGAATTTCTGAGGCATCAGTGAATCAACCAGATCAAATGAAAGTTAAACTGAATTGAATAGTTTCAAACTGAATATTTTCATCAGTTGCATTGATTTTGAGATGCAGCTCATTAGAAGTGTGTGACGTCAGTCAGCCTTCTCATAATTCTGTGAGCTTTAAACAAAATAGCCTTTGAAGACAAAGACAAGTTTTTGACATCTGGATGTCTTTTTTTGAAGCAGCTGTAATCGGGACTTTCCTATTTTAATACATTCCATGCTGTTTTTAGGAGGAGTTCATACACAGAGCAGTGTCTAATGAGTGTCCTCTATTTGAGGCCTGCTCACATAAGGGTGTCTGTGTTTGCAGTGTGCTACTGGCAGTTTGTCTCCAGTCAGTTTGTTTTCCCATGGGAAACTGCAGAGCACTGTGAGATGCTGCCCTGACCTTGTGTAGAGGGGAGCAGGCGGAGCAGTGCACCAACCTGGGCAGATGTTCACGTTCATATCCCAGCATGCCCCTGCCTGCCATTACCCTACCCCCGAGGGTGCGCGTGTTTGAGTGCTTACGTTGAAGCACCATGTGGTGTGTTTGCATGTGTGCATTATTCTCAGTCTTATAACAAAGCAAAGACTACCCGCAGACTCCACAGAATGAAGGTTTGAAGGGACAGCCAAGAACAAAGCAAGATCACACCCTAACGTTTGTAGTGTGTCGGGCACAGTTGGTTGAAACAGGTGGCAAAAATGTGTATTTGCACATTTTATTTGATTTTGTGCAACTTGAAGTGGACATGTTACATTCCTTAGAAGTTAAACTCCTAAAGGACATTCTCTACAAGGACACGAGTAAGGCTGGTATTCTTGGATTTAATAATCAACCAGTGCAAATAAAGCCACTGCTCTTTAAACAAGCACAATAAAGGCTGACTCACTCAAAAGGCTCTGAGAGGCCTGGAAGTTAACAGTGATTTTCTTCTAAAAAGCTTTCTGCTTAAGCCAGCCTGTGCCAAATAGTAGCACTGAAAAAGGCTATATTTTGTTTAAAAAACTTTAACTAATTCGAAGAGCAGTTAAAGTAAAGTGAGCGTAACATTCCAGAGTTTCTTTTTCCCCCTCAGGGCTCTTCCAGATAAATCTGTGCACGTCTAGGCAAGGCATATGCATTCCTGCCCTACTATAACAATGAGGATGTTGCCAAATATTTGGATACAAAAATCAGTCAGTGTGCAGTAAGGTTTCTTAATCGATTTTACTGAGTGTTTAGAAATGTGATGCTGATCGTTTCCTCACATAGCATGATAGAAAATAGGTCTGCAGGTACTCTGGTTAGACTCCTGTGGTATTTTAAGAACAAAGTGTAACCTGTTCCTCACAGGCCCTCGAGAGGAAACAGCCTTAAATCAGGCCATGCATTTATGTTAAAATATGCACATTTATGTAGGTTTGAGTGTGGTGCCTGAGGTTCATTTAGAAATAACTTCTTACCATTTCTAAGATTTTGTCATTCAGCTACCTTTTAATGAGCCATGCGTTTTAGCCATTGTCAAAAAGCAGTTCTCCTGTTACATCTCAATTCTCATTCTCTTGTCTGGACACTTAAAAATCAAAATATGACAAACCTTCTGTGATGTCCCTGAAGCCACTCAGCCCGATTTGTCTCATTTAGGCAGAAATGTTACTTTGTAGGGTTAAAGAAATCTGAGCTTAATGTATCAAGCAAAACAACATACTGTAATAGTATTAATATTTTATATCTAAAGTGGTTATGGTAATGTGTCTATATGTATTAGGAGCAATTGTGCATTAAGGCAGCTTGCTTAGTGTTGTCAGCATGGAGCCACTGAGTGTGAACTTATAATGCACCTGGAATTGATTTTACAGAGCATGCCTACCAGGAGCAGTGTGTGAGTGCTATGCATAGATCAAGGTAACACCTGACTGTGATAACAAGCAACCACAGACCCACAACCCCACAAAGTAGCTGAGCAAATACAGCCCCTCAGGCCAAGCCTCACACACAACAGTCTTCATGGACAAGTCCAGCAGTGATTTATGTCAGTGACTGACCCCGCAAGATGGCTCACAAATCCTGAGCCCATTTTAAAAACCTAAATTACTGACCATAAACCACCTTCATCCACACACTATACCCACCTGGCCACACAGCAGCACTCCAAGCCACACCCCAAAACTGCCAGACAGCGGTCACGTCTGCAGGCAGGGTGCAGTTAATTAACCTCAATAAATCATGTTTTTGTCATGTTTCTGCCCTGTTTTCATTAAAACCCCGAAACCCTGTGGTGATGTTGCAGAAGTTGTACAGAAAGATTTAAGTGTTGCTCTGTGTGTTTCTCTGCAGTTTCTGTTCTTTATGCTGGGCTGTGTTGCAGTGATTTAGATGATTGCTCTTTGAATTTCTTTTTAAGACAAGTCCGTTTATAGCAACAGTGGATCCAGTCTTTCACTGAATACAGTGTTTTAGTAGCCCATACAGTTTGCTGTATCATGAAAGACCTATTCATGAATCATCTGCACTACTAACACAGTAATGAATAGATTGCTGATACGGCAAAGAGGAGCAGTGGAGCTCGTCTGCCTGGCTGGCCTTGTCCTGCGGGAGCTCCAGTCAGCCAGCAGGTGGATTAAAAACCCACTGTGGGCTGCAGATGGTGCATGGCCTGGGTTAGAGGAGGGAGAAATGGGTTGGAGATGGACAGGCATACAAAGACTGCCTCCACCCACCCCCACCTCCCATCGACCCATATAATTCCACTGCTACAGAAGAATCCCCAGTTGTTTGGCTTGAAGAGAGGGATGGATGGTGGTGAGGGAATTGTCTGTATACAGCTGGGTTACAACAACATCAAGGTCCAAGCCTCAGGGATGGTAGAATTCACTCTTAATGGAAATAGAGTATACCCTGTGACCTCAGCTTTAGTCTTTCCCCATGTGGTAATTTCTGCTTCCCTTAACCTCTTGACTCCTTTTCCCTTTGTGCTGCTTACTGTCTCATGGTCTGCTTCTCACTTCTGCTTACTGACTGCTGTCAGATTTCAAAGTGACAGCCTATCAGTTCTGTTGTTAGTCATTTAAAGCCTGCCAAATGTTAGAGTTAATTATAAGGCAGAGATGGATATCCTCATGCTACCAACAATATGTTAAAATAACTGATGGATATTCTTTAAGCTAAAACAATAACAGTAAATTGATGTTCATTGAATTGTTTATTAAAGAGTTATAGTCATATAATTGCACGTATTAAGGGGATGGAGGTGCAGTAGTGTTTGCTTTTCCATTGCTAAGGATGTGGCACTCTAGTTAGGTAAGACAGAATAATTGAAAGTGCTCCGTTTATCAGGGTTTGTCCAGCACCTCATAGGTCTCTAATTATCTTGTCATTCAGAAGACAAGAGCCTTTACACACACACACACACACACAGGCATATGCACACACACACACACACACATGCTAACATCCCCACACAATCAAGCAAATTGTAGCCTCTGAATCAATACTGGATGTGTCTGAAGGTGAACACGATACAACACAAGGTTGCCTTTATATGTTTGATTTTCAGTATGCTTGTGTTTGCTATTTAAATAGATATAGTATGGATCTATGTGTACATTGAAATGTCTGTGATATAGTGAGTGATTCAGCAACGTGGGGGAACAATGCACCATTGCTCAAGCTCTTTGTACTTGATCTAAAGACATGCAAAAGACTGAAGAAGCCATTGATGAAAATATGCACATGTGCACTGCTTATATATACAAGTATACTCCATTAAATATTCAGCCAAACATGTATGGTATGATATAGACTTGTACATGTTGGAATTTAATAGGAAATTTACCATGCACATTGTTGTTTCAGAGAATATACCTTTTCTGATTCACATATACTGTAGGAAACACAAAAACCACCAGAACATTATATACATTATTATTTGTTATTATCCGTCAAAGAAATTATTTATAATACAGCTGCAAATGACTTTGAAGATGTGTCATGGTCAGATGTATGGGAGAATGATGAATGAGGACAGACAGCTTCAGTATCTGCTTCAGTGTGCTCTTTCACATTCTTGGGCAAGAGAGAGCCAGAATCGTGAATATTTTATCACAAGAGGCGGATGCAAATGGGAGGCTGTGCTTGTATTCATTGACTGGAGCAGAGATTGCGTTCATATTCTCAGTGCAGAATACAGAAGCACCCACTCCTAGCTGATTAATGTTGGCTGTGATTTGATAGTAAACTGGTTTCATTAGTAAAGCAGAGCACATGAGTTATAGTCCGGTCTGCACTTTCTGTGTCACATACTTTTAATTTCACAGCCAATTTACAGGCATTAATTATTTCAGCACCACTGAAAATCAATTTTACCTCCATAAGAAGAGGGAATACAGTATATGTGTTACCTATGGCTGGAAAACACTTGAATCAGCTTCCCCATTCCCAACATGTTTAATTATTGGATCAGATACTGAAGTATAGCTGAAATTTATCTCATGTGAAAACCTTTAAAACGTCAAATTTAGATTTTACAAGGATAGCTTGTTCAGGATGTGATCTCCGGCTTGATGCATAGTGTTGTTAAAATACTGATGCTACCCCATCCTGATGGTTTGAATACTTGGAAACAGGGGAAACTGGGATTTTCACCAGTTTCAGCTGCAATTTTAACTGATAAATGTACTGATGGATGTGATTTATCTCACTTTCACATACACCAAGATACAAGTCAAGTCATTAAGAAATGTGTAAAAGCAATATGTTGCATAAGTGCACAATGCAACTCAAATAACAGGTCTTTCAACACAACAAAAGATGTAGGGTGAGCTCTGATAATACTATCCACCCATTCATACAAATAGTGTGAAGTCATACTGTGCCACTCCCAGTAAGATCAATGTTAGAAATACTGAGATATTACACTACCAGAAGCACTCAACCCTTTAAAGACCAAGACTCCGGTGTAATCTTAGACTAGTGTTCGATGAAGAGGCATGTTACCCATTGCTCTGTCGTGGAACTGTATTGATCAGTCTTGTGTGTCCATGGTCTCTAAAGCCAGTGCACAGTGGCCATCCCTAAAAATATCACAACCACTATTTTACATGTGTGCTTAAAGTGGACATATTTTATTTGCGTTTCTCTCCTTGCAGATTTGTCGAAGAATCGTCTCACAGAAATCCCTCCAGAAGTGTGTCTGTTCGCCCCTCTTGAGTCGCTCAACCTCTACCACAACTGCATCAAGTGCATCCCAGAAGCCATTATCAATCTGCAGATGCTGACTTATCTTGATATCAGGTAATGAGTCTCATTATACACATTAAACATAAGTGCGTGTTTATGTGTGTGCAGCTTTATGTCTCTCAAGAGGAGCTTGTTCCCCTTTCAGTGCGCCAACAGGGCAAAAATGCTCACATGAGAGCGATGTAACGGAGACATTTCCTCATTTGGCTGAAACACAATTCCCAGTCACAATGATCGCAGTCTTATATGTTTCTGTATGCCCTTTTAAATGTAAATCAATGTTTTGTGTTTCTTCACAGCCGGAATCTTCTATCAGTTTTACCAAAATATGTGTTCAACCTCCCCCTCAAAGTTCTGCTTGTGAGCAACAATAAACTTGTGTCTATCCCTGAAGAGATTGGAAAGGCCAAAGAGCTGATGGAACTGGTGAGCAGTGTGTGTGTGTGTGTGTGCAGTCAGTGGACATCTGATTATAAAGACACATTTCTTACACTTTGTCTCCCCTTGCAGGACGTGAGCTGTAATGAGATCCAGGTGCTACCAGCTCAGATGGGGAGGCTTCAAGCCTTACGAGAACTCAACATCAGGAAGAACTGTATTCACATGCTGCCTGAGGGTGAGTCCATCACTCACCATGGACTTGTTGTTCTTCTCCTTCTTCACACCTAAGAATAATTTTCGCAGTGTTTTTTTTTGTGTATGTGTTGACAGTCATGTTACCATTGGCCACCAGCCCAAATCAAGTGATGAAACCAAGTTCCACGTGGGAACAAATCTGTCAGCAACAGAACCAACTGTATTAAAAATGTTATTAGACTAATCTCACCTGTACTTTCAGAGTTGGCTGACCTGCCTCTCATCCGACTTGACTTCTCCTGCAATAAGATCACAGAAATTCCTCCAGCCTACAGGAAACTCAGGCAGCTGCAGCACATCATCCTAGACAACAATCCTATGCAGTCTCCACCGGCACAGGTGTGTACATTCATAATTTTTCTCACACCTTCCTATGTTTCAGCAGAAATATGGATGTAATGAATGCATTCATGAAAATTACCTCACATTTTAGTAAACCTGTTACAGCTGCACCACCTAGTGGATGGAGGGAAATATTGCTCTGTGGAGTTGCAGCAGTTGGAGACACCTTATGCATTTTTATATGTTACAGATTTGCCTTAAGGGCAAAGTGCACATATTCAAATACCTGAACATCCAGGCATGTAGAATGGACAAGAAACCAGACACCTTGGACCTCCCTTCCCTCGGCAAACGATGCCTTCCACAGCCCCTAACAGATAGGTACTGATTCAAGCTGTGTTTTGTCATTGTGACATAAAAGCACCTATTTATCCTTGTGAATATTTTATTCTGATATTAACAGTGTCTTCTGGTACCTTTCAGCATGGAAGATTTTTATCCTAGTAAGAACCACGGGCCTGACTCTGGAATTGGCAGTGACAATGGCGACAAGCGGCTGTCTACAACAGAGGTCAGGACACACAGCACGGAGGGAATACATGATGGGCATGTTGTTGTGTTTTACCCCATAATAAAATGCAACATCATGCACCATCAGCACCAGTGGTGTTGGCTGTGATTCATTCAGTCTGAAAGCACAACGATAAGCATTAGAACAAAATTATGAATATTGTGCTCTGTAGACGCCCTTAATGTCACACATTAATGTTTAAAGAATTGTTAAATATCACCTGCTAGCCAGAAACATATATTTTTTGTAAAAGTAGAAATAGTAGTAGAAAAGAATGAAATAGCAAAAAGTTGGCAGCTACACTAGAGCATGCCAGTCCACAGGGCCAAAAGACTGGCCAAAGATAACAAGAACAGGTGGGCAGGCTAGACAAAACAAAGGCTGAACAGGTTCACGTGAGTGGGAAGGAGGAGGCAAGTGTGACAGGCTGGAGGTGGAAGCTTTGAATGTAGGACAGACAGTGGAAAAAATGTCAAGCTAAGGTTACTGTGGATGTCTGCGCACTGTATGAGAATAAACCTCTGTCCCAGAGTCAGGCGGCCTCCCTGTTGCGCCTGAGCCAAAGAATTGCAACATATTGTGACATATTTTTCTTGGAATGTCTCAGATCTGTAATGTTCAGAGCTGCAATGGTTACTCTCAGAAACCAGTTGTGGCAACAAGAAATTGTTGCTCATACAGTTATGAGTCAGTCATATCTGTGCCCCTGTTGTGGTTATCTTTATCTGATAAATCACTTTTCCTTGCCTATTGATGATCTTTACAGACGACAGTCACCCACTGGAAGACAGATAATATGTAATTTAGTAACTCATTTTTAGACTTTTTTTGCATTTTGCAACTTTTCACGTTTAACATTTGATATTTTGTCTTTGTACTATTTTCTAGTAACAATTCTACACAGATGCGTGATGGTAAAATTCATATAAAATAACAAAAGTTCATTTTTCGTTTTCTTTTCTGCAGCCGTCAGATGACGATACCGTCAGCCTGCACTCTCAAGTTTCAGAGACAGCCCGTGCTGATGCCCTCTCACTCCTCTCTAAAATGGATTCTTGCAAAGGTTACCGAAAATAAGTATCAAATATTCCCTTTGAAAGCAATAACAGAGACATGGGGTGGTAGAATGAAGTGCCTAAAATGTGACAGTTTATGTGATGACCGCGGATGCTTCCTCCCTCTATCAGATCAGGATCTCTATGACTTTATAGAGCCCAACCCTGAAGAGGATCCTGCTCTGTCAGAGTGTGACGGGCAGCAGAGCAGTCATGTGTCTTGTATAAAGGTAAACTATTTGTTTATCTGCAAACAGGTTGTCCACAAAAATGTATAGGAGAGCCATACAATCAATCCCATAAAGCCATATAAATCAGCTCCTGTTTATTTTTCCTTGACGTGGTGTGTCTGTATGTTTTCCAGGAATTGGAAAAAGTTCTTAACATGTCTCACCAAAGCAAAGAAAAAGACAGCTGGAAAGAGGAGTCAGGGTGAGTTTTTCTTGGGATTAGTCAAACATCTTGTACCTCTTCTGATTGAGTAAACAGAGCCCTTTTAATTACAAAAAACACACATATCATTTTTGGCAAGGGGAACTTAGTACGTGTTTCCTGATGACACATTTGAATTCTTCACTGGGGCTGCCAAACATTAGGAGCAAATCAACAAGTTGTCATTATTCGAAATAAATTGAGATGAATAGAGACATGGTTCAGATGTTGTTTTCCATTAGAGCTATCGTAGCATTTTATGATTGATTAAAAGAGGTTTGCAGAGATGTGAGAAAATATTTTTGAGAAAATAAACATTTATTAGGAGAGGCAGGGTAAAAGAAACAAAAATGAAAAATTACAGAGCAGGGTGCAGAATACAGCAGAAATACAATGCATGCCTTAACTTGAATATAACTGACAGGTTGTTTCATTTTTTCATTTTTGTAAAAAAAAATTAGTTCCTAGAAATAATTATACTCATACTGCGGTATCTTTTATCTGCAAATGTTATTTCCCATATTGAACTGCTTTAAAAATGTTATGCAGTTCTGGATATTACATCAGTAATACAGATCATATGTTCGTTTGTTCAATTTAGATATGTTGGTGCACATATGTTGTAATGTGTAACCGTTTAGCAGTATCTGATGATGATCCATTTTCTCCTAGTTCTGATAAAGAGCAGCTAATTGAAGAAGAAGATGATGAGCTGAAGGAAGTGTTGGACCTGAGGAAGATTGCCGTTCAGCTTTTGCAGCAGGAACAGCAGAACAGGTGGGTGGTACTTGCTTCTCATTCCGCTGATGTCAGCTTTGCTGCTCCATTTAAATCCATCTCTTGCTTTCTCTTTACTTTTCATGGTGCTATGTGTGGCCTGACAAACAAACTGTTTCTTTGGTTTCTCAGTAAATGTTGCTCCACTCTCTCTCTATCTTCTGCTAATCAATTATGTGATTGCGTTCACTTCTCTCTCTCTCTCTCTTTCCTGCCTCCTCCTTGGCGTGCTTCTGTTTGATGAATCCTATCTTAGACGACGGTCCCTAATTTGCAGAGCAGAGAGTCTTATTCACCGACGAAGAGTGACTGGCCGGGCACACAGGTAGAGGGATTTCCATCATCACCGTTTACAGACAGGTTGCATGTCACACTGATTGCAGTGGCACAGTGGTCTCTTTGTTATCATTAGTGCCATCTGTACAGACAAGCATTGGGAATTTTGTGGTTGCGTACATGGAAATAAAACCTGTTTCGATACTTGAATGTATAAAAATATTTCCGTCTTCATCCTTCCCATGACCAGGTTTTTGCAAACTTTGATTATTGTTGTGTGAGTCATTGCTATTGCTGGTGTTGAGATAGTGATTGTGCAATTGTAATTGATGATGAGTCCACCCAATTTATTTGTTTGTGTAATTATTAATCATTCATCCATAGAAGTAAATGATAGAACATGGACTATACATTTTGTTTGTTTGTACAGATTTCTAAGTCACTCCGGAAGCTCCAGCAGCAAACCGAGGCTCACACCTCAGACTGCTCGTAGGTAGGTACTGTCCCACTATGTTCAGAAACACACATCTGAAGTATAACCAGTGTAGAGGCAGTGCTGCAATCTCTGCAAGGCAAACCTGAAATATTATTTATTTTCTGTGTTAAAGCAGCTACACTGGAGCCTAAAGAGATGTTATTACTTGAGCGCTAACCGCAGCTGCTGAGCAAGGCGTTATGTGACTCTCCTTGCAAACATTTTGGAATATAATCTTTATATTTTGCTACAGATGTCCAATAATGGCCAGATGTGTTCACAATCTCAAGTTATCTCAGGAACATGAGGGGCTTGTTTTGTATTTGCAGGCTGCAGTAGCTCTCTTTCATCAGATCAGGCTCAGACATTCATTAGAACATATCATCTTCACATTACAAGCAACCTTTTCAATTCAGATTTTTTCAGTGTATCAGATCTTGACAGTTTATTCATGTGACATGACCATGAGTCAGATGGTAAGAATTCTGATGTAGAGCAAACGTGACTCAAATCTGATTCAGAAATCAGGTTTGATAATCAGATTCCTGCGTCCATTCAGGCTTCAGCCTGTGTCAGTCTAAACGTAGCCTTGGATTCCAGGACTGACAGATCAGATTTTGCTGGACATGATAACATAAATATGCCTGTTCAACACGAATGTCCCAAAGAATAAAATAAATGGTGTTTTCAGTCTTATTGTCTCTTCATTTCAGCGCTTCTTTGGATGAAGGAAGCAGCGGAGCATCGGTGCTGAGTGGGCAGGTACAGACTGCTATGTGTGGCATATTTCCCATCTTTCTCGTTTCTCTCAGGAGGGTGCAGTAAATAATTATAATTTTAACTCTCTGCTTTTTACAGCCCTCTTCTTCCTGCTCATTTGATGGTAGCCTGAAGACAGATCAGTCAGACTCAGACACAAAGTGGCCTGAAGTCCCACCTGTCCTCAATCAGAATGAAGATCGCAGGCGGAACAAGTACCTGAGAAAGGACTATCTCAAGGTATGAGCATGCACATGTTCCTGAAACTGAGTCTTCTGCAGAACAAACCTGTGCATGCCTGTGGGGGAATTTTCTCACTTAACTCACTTACAGTAACTGTTTGTAAGCCTGCATCTACCATGTTTAACAACCCAGATAAGTGAAAATGAAAGATTTGTGTTGCCATCCTGGCATCCCATGGGGTTAAACAAATACAGGTTTAAAGGTTTTTTACTCATGTTAATATACCATCAAGGTCCACATGCCACTACAATGCATTTTGATATATTGATTTGCACATCAAGCACCACCAGTGAAATACATTTTTTTGTGAGTTAGGTGAACTGAGCCTTTAAACAGTAAGGTTTATTCATGTATGGTTTCTGCAGCATTTTATCTAACCACAATGATCTCTGAAAAAAAATCCATGCTTGTCATAATATAGAGAGCATTAATTAGACCAAGTCCTTAACAAGTCCTTTCTAGTTTACATTCCTCATCAGACACCTTGCATAACTAGAGGCACTTAAAAAAATACCAGTCAATTGATTTTTCCTTTTTTTTGACAGTACAAGTGTCAGAGTGCTCGCAAGAACTCCAATGGGAATGATGATTGTGAGGTAGGTCTGAGAAAAACTCAATACCTTACATATATTTGACATGATATGGTAATTAGGGTTGGGCGGTATTAAGGTATTAAGGTATAGCGGTGGGTATACATTTTTAATACCGTCAATAAAAAAAAATGCAATCAATTATATATAAGACAAGGATCAAATATTGAACATATTTTATTTGATGTCTTGTGTGGTTGAGTCTTCAGTTTTACTTCAGTAGTATAATATATTTTACTTTTGGAGATGTTTGACAAAGTTTATGAACATGACGTGACAGCGTGGAGAGAGAACTATAGTCGCATCTGTTGCACCTGGTCCCTTGGAAGAACACTGCTGTGCTTTAGAGGACGAGCCAGAGCTGAGATGGTATTTAGTTTCTGAGCGTTTGGTGCCGCCGTCTGAGCCTACATTTATCATTTTAATTGTTTCCATTAGAATAACTTGGCAGCGGAAAACATGCGTTTACCGGACAAGTGTTTTTTTTATATGCGTAGCTTCTAACATATATACTGCGCAAGGCTCTTAACATGACATCAAGACTGGCTCATACCAGTTTAATACCGCGGCGTGCTGCCAGCATGAAATTTAAAAAAACACGGTACAGCACGGTATTTACGTATACCGGGGTAAAATGTGGAGGGCGTTTGCCGGTATCAAAATTTGGATACCGCCCAACCCTAATGGTAATGTCCATCTTACATCTTGTGAATTTCACAAGATGTAAGATGATGATCTTATCTTATCTTATCTTATCTAATCTAATTCTAATCAATGTTTTGTCCACAGGATGGTTTACGCAACACCGATTTCAGCACCACCACGCTGACAGTATTTGGGCTGAAGCCAAGATCAGGTACTGCACATGCTAGTTTAATTTGACTGCTATTGTGTTCAGTTCTTGGCTTTGTTTTTTATTTGGAGATTTTTTTGGAACTTTCCCAGGTTTATAAATAGATCAGCTACAAGGTTATTATCTTTGCAGTGACACCCATCCAGGCACATAGTAAAATTCACTCCAGGCAAGAATACAGGCTTTGTAATTTTTTTTGGAAATGAAAATAAGTTGGAATGTATTGCATGTGCATTGGCCTAACTTGGCCCATGAACACTGGTGTTCATGCCAAGGTTCATATCAATGCATGTTTATGTTATGTTCACATGAAACTGAAGTATTTTTTTTTAGGTGAGGTCCCAACATCCTTTCCCTGGAAATGGTTTCTTTGGAAATGTTGATTTGTCCTGTGCCAAATATGCACAGTAATTAATTTTGCTTCATTGAACAATAACACATTTTGTTATAGTTGCTTAACAGACCATGGCTTTGTTGATTCATAACTGTTTGCGGACACACCTGTGCTGGAGGAAATATTGACATCCCCTTTTCTTAAGTATCAATACAACAAATTACTCAGTATTAAATGTGAGGTTTTACATATCTTTTAAATATTTATTACTTCTGCTGCATTAGGTGCAGATCAGGACCCTGATCATTTGTCTGTCTGTGCCATGTTGTGAATAACATGAGATTATGTGAGTCATATGCGCCTACACTGAGGTTAACAACACAAAGGGCAACAAACATAGCCTGCCAACTCCAACCTCCACAACCTGCCTCTGCCCCAGCGCCTCCTTTCTCTTCTATGCCATCATTTATCTTGTGTTTGATGAGTTGTCATTGATTTCCAGATTAGTTCTGTATCTGGGGTCTTTTCTCTGCTCACCTTTGCCTTCAATACATGAAATATGACGTTGTAACAGACATTGCTTTCTGGCTTTTCTAGTTAAAGCTGCACAGACCTCATGTTGACCTGCCTTCTTGTTGCTTCCTAAGAAGCTGTAATTGTTCTTACTCGAATATCCCCGTCTGTTCTCTGATATCTGACTGAATCTTGTTTTTAATTCTTCAATCTATGATTTCAGCCTTCACCAGAGGAAGCCGCCAAGAGTACAGCTCGACAGACCCCAGTTTTACTATGAGGAGGAAGATGGAGCACTTGAGAGAGGAAATGGAGCAGATAGGACTGTTACGACAGGTCAGACCCCACGCTTGTTTATGCCTTTGCGTTTTGCACCAGTCCGAGTCACACGGAGGCCACAGCCTGCCAGATCCTGCTTTTGTTCAAATGTTTATCCCATTGAGTAAGCAATTTAAAAATTGTGTGTGTGTGTGTATCTCACACACAAAAACAAGTACCGGTATTCCAGGGGCCCTGTGTCTTTTTAAGGAGTTGAGTCACAGGGTCAGTCTGCCCTGTGCCCTAGGCTTATGCAATGTGTATGAAATGTAACCTTATCTCATCATTATTTATGGTCATGTACTCTACTAATCATATGTTTGAACACACTTTTCTATTTTTAAGCCACAACATGTTTTAGATTCTTTAAAGTAACCACCTTTTGTTTTAATGATGCTTTAAACGCTCCCTGCATTCTCTCAGTTAACTGCACTGGAGTTGTTGAGCAGTTGCTAGCTGCTTTGCCTTCCCTCTGCCGTCCATGCCAGCTCTAACCACCTTTTTTTTTACTACACACTATACACATGTGTAGTAGTTCATCAATAAAGCAGTAGTATCTATCTATCTATCTATCTATCTATCTATCTATCTATCTATCTATCTATCTATCTATCTATCTATCTATCTATCTATCTATCTATCTATCTATCTATGTCTGTCTGTCTGCATGGCACGAGAGACTTATTATAAGATCTAACCTGATTTGACGGGATAATTGCAAAACTTTGTGCAGACCTGGACAGGAAATTTGAGGTAGGTATTTGATGTTTTCATCATGATGTTTTTTTCACATGAGTTAATGAGTATAGTATGTGTTTAATCCTGTCCTGAGTTCCACATTAAACATGATTCACCATTTGCTGCAATTATCAACATTGTTTTTGTTGAACTGATTCTCATCGAAAAGAGAAATAACAAAGATGCATGTGCATCAGATGAGCTGGGTTTCCTGTGTAACTAGAATCAGTCTAGCAGCTTTGAGTTAGAGTCTGTGAGACAGACAATGTGAGGCATTGTTCTTTGTACAGTAACGCAACAGGAAAAGGGAAAAAGGTAAACAATAAGAAATAACATTGTGAAGTCATATGCAGAGACACTGAGGTCATGCAGTTGATATCAGTGGTTACAACCTGTAATAACGTGCACAAATAGGGAAGGTCAAAACAAATTTACAATGTGCTGCTCAGTCAGATATTATCACAAACCATTCCAGATGCTCTGGACTTACCCTTTTACCCTTTTAAGAGGGCAAGATGTCCTGATATGTTGCTTAACAAGCAAACCATACAGCTGATGTGACATTTTCCAAAACATTGTCTTACAAAAGAGGATAATAAATGTGGGAGGCTGTTCCAAATTTGAGATTTTGCCAAAAAAAGTGCTGGACATGTACAGGCAAGACACTCCATGCTGGAATGAATACAGCCTACAGTCCCTTTACTAGCAATGGTAGACCACTGGGTATGGACTAAAAGACCATCATACATAAATAATACGACTAAAGTAACTACTCATCCACTAAAAAACAATAATGCAACACAAAACTGTGGAATAGAAATGTCTAATATTCAGCACGGTTTTGCAGTGTATTGCAGACTGTGGTAATGTTAAACACAGGGCATTCAGCCAAAAGCAATGGTTAACTCAAACTGGATCTTCCATGCCAGAGCATTAAAGTGAAGACAGAAAGGCAGCCATAATAAATGGGTCCTCACGCTATATCACAAACTGGAGCTGGCTGTAAAATGATGTGGAAAGATTGGAAAATCATGATGTGGTCAACATCATTCAACAGCATGGTGTGCATGTGATGACAGGATTTTGTGTATGTTAATCAGTGGTGTCACAGCCGCTTGCCTAAAACATGCAGGTACACTCTTGTTTGATAAGCTGCTGTTTCTAATATTGGCTGTGGTGCCAGGGTAGAACAGATCGGTTTAAAAATGTGGTGGTCTGCCTGGATCACTGGGAGCTCTGGAGGTGTATGCTGTATGACAAATAACATCAGGAACAGCTTTCAATACTTGCATGAGAGTGTGTAGTGCAGCACACTGGCAATGTTTTGGAGGTAAGACTTATGATACCGTTCAGAATACAGTGCAGAAACACGGGCTGATTATACCCACATGTACTTCCTGCAAAAACATTTGGTTGTTTACTGTTGCCCGACTTGTTTTGTTTAACATCAGTGATGTAATAAGGTCGTTGTTAATGTGTTTGCAGAACATTGAGTCCAGACTGAAAGTGTTGCTTCCAGAAGATGTCGGAGCTGCTCTTATGGATGGAGTTGTCCTGTGCCATTTAGCCAATCACATTTGTCCTCGGTCTGTGGCCAGCATCCACGTGCCATCGCCTGCAGTGGTGAGAAGGCTGAATCTCATTTTTATTAACAGATATGGGAAAAAATAATAATACAGTGGCCTTTCCATAATTGTTTTGGTTGTACATGTCTTGTACTTGTTTATGTTTTAAAGTTGTCATTGATGTTCTTCTGTTCAGCCAAAGCTCAGCATGGCTAAATGTCGTAGGAATGTTGAAAACTTCCTGGATGCTTGTAAGAAGCTGGGTGTTCCACAGGTAATTGATTCAGTGTTCACCTTACTGCCTGTTTGCATGCATGCTTACTTACCATCTTTCAAGGCCAGAAGATTTACACTAAAGTCAAGATTTAGGATTTAGGATTTCTTAGTAAACTATTGAGGTGGGGAACATACATTACAAACCTACACTAGTGCTGATTGTCTACTTAATTGCTGCGTGTTACATCATGCACACTCACCAGTCTGGTTTGTAACTTTACTTAGCTGAGCCATCAACTGATCTCCCTTGGCTTATTCCATTAGCTTTGCAGACGTATGAACTGATGACAGACCTCTCTGTTAACTCAGGACAAGCTCTGTCTGCCACATCACATCCTAGAAGAACGTGGTCTGGTGAAGGTGGGTGTGACCGTCCAGGCTCTACTGGATCTGCCTACAGCAATGCCCACGCAACTGTCGACTGTTTGACACAAGCCTGAATGTTGCCTCCAAGCTGCTGATTAGTCATCCAGCAAACCTCTCTTCCAAAACCTTCACCCCATTGCCAGGGACCAGAGAGCCCCTTAGAAGGCGAGGACCCAGTGGCCTTTGGGTCTTTGGGAGTTTGTTTCTGCCTGATTGAAACAGGAGACATGGTGATGAAATGTCTCTGTCTCCTTATATGATGTCAGCCACCTCCCACTTCCTGTCCATCACATTTTCACTTGTATGCTGTTCCTTGTTACCGGGGTCATCTGTGCTGTTGGTGTGTGTGGACCTGCAGTTTGACAGTGTGTTTTTCCTGAATCTGAGACAGACATGACAGTGTGTCTATAAGGAGACCTATACTTGTCTTTCTCTATTAAATCTGCAAGTGCCAGTACTGACAACTTCTACATGGTGTTGGACACATTGGGCAGTGAGGAGATGACAGACACATAACTCACTCTTTCACTGAAGAGGACTGAGCTGCCTCGCAGCCACAAAACACTGAGCGACCTCACTTTTCTCCTTTTTTTGTGCAATTTATTTTTTCTGTAAAAAAAAAAAATAATGTTTGAATTTAGCACTATTTGTTTGTTTTTGTAGATACTTTGTTCTCTTCTTAGCAGCCAGGTTGTCATGTGTATTTATCACACTGCAACTTGTGATCAAAGTGATCAAATCTCTGCTCCTCTTTGAGGGGAGATTGGAATTGGTGTTGTCTTTCAAGACACCACACTGCAACATTCACATCTATAATCTATTGTACAATCCTGTGCAACTGTGTACTAAAATTCTTTTTCAAAACAAACCCGCATGCACCAGGTGAAGTCACATTTGGCCGCTGTGATAATGTGCTTGGCTGTTGCCAAAAGCATGACGTCCTGCTGTGTAGCATTTTTTTTTTTTAAATGTTGGTTTTTGTCGTTGTTTTTTTGGACAATATTCTGACTTTTCTAAAAGTTTTATACCTTCTTTCCAGTTATTGCCAATTATAATTTGCCTCATTTGCTGTGTTGTACACAAGCAGCTAGGATGCTAATGCTAAACGTCAGATGGAACCTGCTTATACTGCATGGGTTTGTGAGGTGACAGGCAAAACTTCCACACATGGCAAGGTCTTATCTCACTGCCAGGCCACCCTGCTGATACATTTCATTATTTCAGGGATATTTAATTATTTATGTATTTATTAACTTTATGTTTATGTTGTAGTTTTGTAACCTCAGGTGCAGGTGAACATTTAGAACTATTTTCTGTTTTTCTGAACAAAAAGCAGCTAAACACTGTTCCTTACGGTGTCCATGAAGGCACCGCATCCAAACACAAGCAAACATCTTGATTAATTACACAAGAATCAAAAACAACAACAACAACAACAACAACAACAACCGTAACCAGTAAAAATGCTTTTTTCCATGTGTGTTTCTAGCTTTCTCAGCCGACTGTGCTTTGATGTCTGAGAGCTGCCGTTATATAATCAATCACTTAAAATGCTTTAGTGGCAGCTATGGTGCATACCTGATTTTAATCAGTGTAAGGTCACCCTGTTAAACTGAAAGCAAATATTTAATCTGCTAATGATGGTGACAGCAGTGTTGACAGCATGAAGTGTTGCTACATTGTAGCAGATAGACACGGCTCTTCTTTTCTTTTCATGTTATCAAACTACACTGTTTACTTTTTGATATGTTCTTAGATAGTATTATTATTGCTATACCTAAAGGGCACTATCAGTTTTCTTGTCATGTGGTTACTATAACAAGTCTTTTTTGGGAGACGTGCTGCATCACATCTGCAGTTTTGAATAGTTGTGTGTGTGAGAGAGAGAGAGGATGTTATGCTGTCCAGACTGTACTGAATTTTCAATAGCATACTGCTGATATGGCTTCGCTTACATGCTCTCTGGTGGCACTTGTTTGTTTAGTTTAGCTATGGCAGCCAAGTGTCAGCACAAAGTACAACATAATGGAGTAAATAGAGTATGATTGTGATGAAGAATGTGCCAAATCCTTTAGGTGAAGAATCCAAGAATAACTGAAACCTAATGCCAAGCTGGCCTCCACCTTGCTGTGTCTCATTGTGTTAGTGCATCAGTAAGTTGCTGTGTTGAAATTGAAAATGAACAGAAAATGTAACGTAAGCTGTGTATTCACTGAAAATGACAATAGCATCTACTTGTGTCACGAACTAATGCTAGCTGGCACATTTTACAGGAGTGAATCATTACAGACTGTTGAATGAATCTTCTAAACATACAGATGGCTTCCATGGTGACACACATGTAGCTAAAATCTGAGATGTGTCTATTATTTCACATTCAAATTTTTGTGCCTTAAAGGACATTTTTCTGTGTTATGAGTTTGTTTAATTCACTTTTTTCCTGTTATAGTTTAAGCTATTAATTTGGCCACCAGACTGAGAGAGAGCAATGGTCAATGTTTAAAAAAAAGAAAAAAAAATCCATGGTATATATTTAAGGGACTTGACTCTTAACTACTGTGATCTAGTCACATGCGTGAATGTTGTTCACTAGAACACCTAACTCATCAGAATGGGGTTCTCTGACTTCACGTCATCATATTCCAAAGAACAGATGCCACACAGATAATACAAAATAATACAGAGCTTCCTGTGTAAAATACACCCGGTTCATCACAATGTCTCAGGTTGCACGTCTGTAATATACATATCTCCTAATCTGCTGTTTGCTTCAGGAAATACCCTTGTTGCACGCTTGTATTTTTTCCCAGCCGCAGACATAGATACAAAAAAAACCATCAGAATCAAATCAAGTTTTTAATGAGTCTGTTCTGTGTTAACTGCATATAGCACCAAATGTGCTTAGGCTGTAAATGGTGGTGAGACAGTATTTCAGAAACCAGATAAGGGAATATGTGGATTATTAGGAATAGAGACCTGAACCCTGAAGCTACCTCTGGTTTTTTGTGTTTAAAGGAGACAAGTGACAATTGTCCTACTCCCCATGAAAGGGTGAGCTAATACAGCTGTAAAACGATACCATTGAGAGCTTATTCATCAAGCAGTTTTTGTGGTTTTCCCATGTGAATAAACACATCTTTGATAAGAGAGAATCTTGTCACTGAGTGAGAAGTGCCAGTCTCTCTCTCTCTCTCTCTCTCTCTCTCTCTCTGAGTGGCTGAATATCTGTGAAAACAAAAATGAATGTGTGCATACACGTAGCTGGTATTTCTTTTTTAATAAAACACCAGGAGGTTTTTTTTATCTAGGTGTGGCGACATTGGAACCAGCACACACCCAAACAGCAAGTGTGTGTGTGTATATTTACATGAAAACACACATTGTACCTTTAGGTATGATCCTAAATCAGGCTAATTGAACAGATTTGGTTTTATTTTTGATTTCGTATTCCTTTGTGTTTCAGTACCTGCTGTAAAATTCCAAGTAGTGTGTGATGTCTCTTGTTGTACACATGCAGTGTGTATGTTGGTCTTTGCTTTTGTACACTTTTTACCGTGGTCTAATCTGTGCTTTCTCAGTGTTTCGATCAATATCTTCTGCATATAGGTCAGAACAGCCAGAGAAGGATGCTTGTGTTCATAGTGCTCACGTCAGCACACTGATGCCTTGCTCTTGTTTTACTGTGTGGCACTGGCATATCACCAGCTGTAAAGGTATCCTTTCATCACAGTGTTTGGTGTGATATGCTGGGGCCACTGTCTGAGTCTGCAAATATCTCGTAAATGATCAAAATCGCTTACACACAATGTGATTATTTTGAAGACTAGTCCGTCATCACTTCCATCATGGCGACTGATCAGCAGACATGCTGGCAACTTCCTTTCTTAAAGTGCAAGCAGATGTCTGCTCAACAATGAAAAACACACATGTACGAACAGAATTTTCGATTTTAATCAAGCAAATGAAGTGCTGCGTTCGCATGCCCATGTCCGTTGAGTTTTTTGTGAAGAGTTTGTGAAGACATCATTGGCGATATGGTTTTCAGAACTTAAGCAAATGATAATACGAGGCTTCACCAGGCAGACAATAACAATTAACAATCTACTAGGTATATCTCAGTACAGAGGAATTTAAAGTGGAATCTCCACATTCAGCTCTGGGGACAGGACACCTCAGAAGATATTCACTTGAATTCATCTAACTATTTGGACCTCTGGAAGTATTTTAGAACAAAAACTGTCTGTTCTCCATCACACTAAAGTCAACGGGTTTCTTAGGGGTGAGCACAGATTGGGGGAATGGTTCTGGTAAAGGATAACTGCAGGATACCTTACGGGCATGTGAGATATGTGAAAAGGTGAACCCAGCCTAAATCAGACTGCAGGTGAAGCTACTACACTGAAATAACTTCATAGTAATTTTAATGTCACCTATCATCTCTATGTACAAACTCTGACTTATATATAATTATAAAGTTTCATTGAAAGCGTGTAAAGGGAAGCGTGTTCTGAAGAACATAACATTATTTTTTTTTAAAGATGCTGACCTACATTTCATAGTGTGTGTAACTGCATCAGTACCTGTTGTTGCTTTACGTGTCCTAATTTTGATTTGACCTTTTCATCAGCTGAAACAGTGAAACAGTGAGTCATGTCCGACTGCCACACTGCCAAGAGAATTCAAGCTAGTGTAGTATAAGCTTTTTGTATTTTAAACCTAATGCATGTAAGACTACAGAATGACTGAACCTCTGTACATACCATCTGTATAAATCCCACAGTTTTCTTAAACAAGACATGGTCAATATAAAATAAAGTCCAATTCTTTCAGACTGTGTTGTCTTAGTGTCAATCACAGTCTTTAACCTGTTAAGAGGATGCATCCTCCTTCCTGGGAAGGTGTGGAAATGGTTTTCTATAAATGTTTTGTTAATGGCACAGTACTGAGAATAGCTCTTATACCCAAGCAAGTTCCTTCAGCGATAATACAGATATTGTGAAGTAATTTGTGGTTTTTCTGTCAGTGGGTGGTAAGGGCTGCTATCCAAGAGAGCTGAACTCCATCAACACCCAACATTGATTTGGCACCTTAGACTGAAACATGTTCTCTGTGAGGAGGAAGGAGATCAGTGGTTCTTACTTTGACTGTAATGATATGGGGAGGGGGTTCTGTGCTGGGTTTTCTCTCTGTCCTGTGTTTAATAAAGGTAAAATCAGACAGAACAGGTTCCAAACTGGAATAAAACCCACACTCCTTCCTTCAGTTCTTCCACTCCCATGCAGCTGAACCATCAGTAAGTTTGATTTCTTGTTTTTTTCTGTTACTATTTCATTAAATCTGCTCCTCGTTGCCAAAATCCTTTTGTTTATGTTGTGATATAATGGTCTATAGTTTCAAGCACACACATGTGAAAATTCCTGCGCTCTTGGTGATTTACTTGGAAAAGGAAGTGTAATTTGGCAGGGATCCCGCAGAAGACACCAGATCTGGGTTCCTGCTCAGATCGCGGCTTTTAAGTTGTGATGATACTGACAGTGACGCTTGTGTTTTGAGGTTATAGAAAAATTTTGGTAATTGGAAACATCTGCGAATCAAAATATTTACCAGACTTGATGTACCATGAGATACTGTGATGACACAAAAAAAAATACCTGCATCCTTAAAAGCGCTCATAATGTAGCACCATTGCTTTGATTCAAATCTCTCCAAACACCTCTCAGGAACCATTATTTCTTTGTGATTGATTGGATCAAGGATGGGTCAGGTTTAAGCTGTGTGTTCTTCAGAATGCTTGTTGCTGTTTTTCAAAACCAGGTGGTGACTCAGCCTATCATGAGGTGGCAAGGTAACTCTTCCTCTGTGTATTCTGATCCTCATTGCTGATACATTTTTCCACTAGTGGAAGGACTTCTCAACAATTTCACTGAGGTTGTAATTGTTCAGTGACTCATCCAGGTGAACAGTAGGTTAAAGGTTCAGGACTTACCAGAGACCAGAATCTGCCTGTTGTCAATATGTCTTGAGATATTGTCTGTCTGTCTACCCAAAGCCAATCCACCCACCTTCTATTTTCTTTGTCATTCGCATAGAAACAAACACACTTGACTGTTTTTTTAACAGCATGTCAACTTGAACTATGGTTGAGCCTCTCAACAAAGAACCCTACTCAGGTGTCAGTGACACAGCAAACCACAAAGATTAAGACACAGTGATGTTTGACGTTCGATGTGAGTTTTCTTGGGGGGGGGGGGGTTGATGTCAAGGATTTGTTGGAGTTGGCGCCAAGACACGGACCTTTCACTTAAAAGCCGTTGTTGTTTTAGCCTGAGCGCATCGTCTAACAGTGTTTGTAAGAGGGACAGGTCTTCACCAAGATACCACAATAATCTGTATATAATACATGGTCAGGGGTGCTGCAGATGTTCAGCATTAACATGCTGAACATCTGCAGCACCCCTGACCATGTATTATTAAAGCACCTGTAATATTAAAATGACATCTGTGTATAATACATGGTCAGGGGTGCTGCAGATGTTCAGCATTAACATGCTGAACATCTGCAGCACCCCTGACCATGTATTATTAAAGCACCTGTAATATTAAAATGACATCTGTGTATAATACATGGTCAGGGGTGCTGCAGATGTTCAGCATTAACATGCTGAACATCTGCAGCACCCCTGACCATGTATTATTATACACAGATGTCATTTTAATATTACAGGTGCTATGAGTCATCTAATAGAGCCATTATTGTACCTGCACCAAGGAGGATTTCAGTGGAAGTTTAACTCGATAGCAGTTTCAGGACAAGAGCCAACAAGAAAGTGTAAAGAAAGTGGTCATCAATGCTCAATGCAGACTCCTCCCAGATGTCAGCTGCTATCGTGTTCCACTTCCACAGTACATCACTTAAAAGTATTCGATTCCAAAACAGCGTCTACCTCTGCGGGACTGTTACTCATCGTGTAGTTCCAACTGACATCATTTCCACGCAGCGCAGCTACAAATTGATCTCCTCCACCCACACAGTGCCAGTCTGATACACTTTGCCTGAAGATAAAGCGGCTGTCGCACGTAAGTCTTACAGCAAATTTCGCACAATGTATGCATGATTTTACGTTTGTGACATATTTGAACTTTGTTTGACGAATTTAGTGTCGACTTTTTTTCCCTTTTAAAAATTTGTATCTTTTTTTTAAAACTTTTTTCTCTTTCTTTCGTTCTTTTGTTGTTTTGATTTAGTTTTTAGAATAAATGGCTTTTAAATCATGGCTGAATCATTCAGCTACAGTGATGCTGTTCTTAATCTGCTGGGGGGACTGCAACGGACTCACAGGTTGGTCCACATGAATCACTCAGCGTATTTATCTGTGTTTAGCTTGTGTTTAAATGGGGAATGTGCTTCCAGAGTTTTATATATATAAAATACAACTGCTAAAATGTAATGAAAAATAGTGCATACACGTTCCTGAATGTCCTTCTAATTTACAGTGGACCCTCCTGCGGACCTTTCAGTATTTGACAATGGTCGTCTTGGATATCTGGATATCACATGGTCCCCCCCCTCCAGCTTACGCTACAGGACAGACTGTACAACTGTGTATCAGCTGGAGTACTTCAACACTTACAGAGGAAGTTGGAGTGTAAGTGTTGAGCAATTTATTACCAACAATTATAAAGGAATACAAAGGAACAAAAAAGGAAAACAAACGTTTGTATTGTTTGTGGATATATGGGAGTGGATATCATATAACTCCTAAATCTTCCTACTTTATTTTCATACAAGCAGGGATTGGGTAGCTTCAAGGGAAACCTCAGGAAATTGCCTCAAGGAGCTTTGTCAACAGGGCAATACCTGTATTGTAATTCCTAAGACAATGATCAAAACTGTGTTTATGGTGAGGGCTGATGTGAAGATGAATGTTATATCTGGACTCAGTTAGGCTCTCTTTGTGCAGTCAAAGTGGTTTTAAGTGCAGAAGTTAAAATATGAACCACAGCAGATATACTGTGACTTTAGTTTTAGGTACTTACATGCTTGTTTGTGCTGGTTTTGCAGACCCTCAGGACAGGCAGGAGGACGTACAGTGCCCAGTTTGATCTGATGAAAGACATTAGAGTGAGAGTGTACACTTTGCTAAGTGGAAGCTGCACCAACAACAGTCTGCTCATGAGCAACTACACTGAATGGATTCAGAAGCCTCCCAGCACAGGTCTGTCCTCCTGCTTTAAACATCAGACAGTGCAGAGAAGTAATTTAGATTAAAATGAACTTATGTATTGTTTTTTTTCCCACATATATACATAGGTGTCACAGGTACTGAAGTCCACAATTTCACCTGTGTGTACCACAACATGGAGTATGTGGAGTGCAAATGGAGAAAGGACCCAAAGACGCTGGCCAGCGCAAAGCTAAATCTATATTTCTGGTATGTTTATGTGCACTGGAAAAGAAAGTCTCGGGTGTCTAACAAAGTATGAAACATAATAGAAAAAAATTAAATAATAAATAAATGTGGTGACAAGGTCTGCCCAGGTGATCACAGAAATCTATTACATGCCATGTGATATCTGGTCTGCCTCCCTTCTTGCAGGCATAGTGGTCTGGATCAGGCAGTAGAATGCCCACAATATATCGTATCAGATGGAGTTAGGAGTGGCTGCTACTTCACAGGAAAATCTCTCCCTGAATTCACCAACATCAACTTCTGTGTCAACGGCTCCTCCCAGAAGCCACTATTCACCTTACTGCAAATCCAGAACCACGGTATGCATGTTTCCCTCACAGAGCTAACACGCACACTGACTCCTCACTGAGGACAACGTGATTTTCTTGCCCTCAGATTTTGACTCCATGTTTGTGTCAATGCACGCTTCACTGTGATCTCAATCGTAATCTGTCAGATCTGTCTTCCTGTTTGAATCTGTCACAGTCTGAACTTCTTTGTTTTACATTTATGCAGTGAAGCCTGCAGCTGCAGACAACCTGTATGTGCAGATATGTTCAGACATGCAGCTGGAAGTACACTGGGAGAGTCCTGGGAGGGTTCCCATCCACTGTCTGGAATGGGAAGTGGAACACATTATAGATGGAAAAACACCATTGGTATGTTTTATCAAATGCATTTTTTTTCTTTGTTCGACCAACCAGAACCTTTTCTGAGAAATGCTATTCACTTGGTGTGCGTAGACACAACAAGCATACGCCTGTCATAGATCAGACTCCTGACATTGACATCAGTACCTTGGTGGACCAGATTATTTTATCCAACACAGTATCATGTGCAGCAGACTCAAACAGGAGTCCCAGGTTTGGTTCCATCCTGTGCTGCTGTTGCTTTGCTTGTGCCTCATGTGCATTAATACACATACTGGCTAAGGTTGCTAAGGTCATGCTGGCTTTATGAGCATTTATGTCATCAAAGCAATAAATTAAATCAATACTGTGCTGACAAAAATGTGCCTCAGACATGATACAGTATTCTTTTGAAATGTGTGCCTCCTATAACATTGATTAAAAATGATTTTACTGTTACTGTGTTATTTTATGGGAAGTTCCTTCCTCGTCTTCAGCTGCTGTGATCACTCTCCAGTGAAGTGTCAGACAGGATTAAATATCAACTACTCTTAAATTATGTACTCATAATGGTCTGTTGTCCAACAGTCCCCCCCCCCAGTTCAACAGTTTCCTTTTAATTTCAGTTTACACCATCACCTGCGTAGGCTGAGGTTTTGGATTTTCCTGTTATACCAGAATTAATGCTCGGGGAAAATCCCATCACTTCCCTGTTACTAGTAACTTGTTTACTTGCTCAGGGTAGTAGTTTTTGGGCAGCATCAATCATTTGGCACAACTCCTGCACTTCAGTAGTGCAGGACACATTTTGAACGTTATCATCATTTTATCTGTAACCTGACACTTTTTGTCCCATCATCTAGTCTTTAGTTGATTAATCAAAGCATTAGTCATATGAGAGACTGCTCTGTTGACAACACATTATCGCATTATTGTCATGTATTCTAATAATTTCTGTACAGATTTACACCAGTGACAAGACAAGAGTAACTCTGCCCTCCATTACCACCAAAGAAAGAAGCTGCTTTAGGGTTCGCTCCAAACTGCACAAATACTGTGCAGACACAGGCTTCTGGAGTGAGTGGAGTCATCCAACGTGTGACCCAGGTAATAGTCTGTCACCTCATAACAACTCTGACATAAAAATAAAGTTTTTCTGCATCTTTCTAGACATTCATTAAAAAAAGAAATGTTTTTCAAGTGCGAAGCTTCAAAGGAAATACAGAATCAGTCACTAAATATACATTCCATTGGCAGACAGGCATATTTTAAAGCTCATTAAAGTGTGTTTCCAGAGTAAAATATTTTACAAACTAAAGTATAAGGCGTCTTTTTTGTTTAAAGACATAACTACGAGTTTTTGCAACTTACTTTCTGGATCCCCAGCTGCCATCACTAAACCGTAAGTTTTAATTTACATTTTTTTAAACATAAATTGCATTTAGGTTATTGTTTTAGCTATTAATATTATTTTACATCATTGTGTTCTTTGTTAACTTTGTAAACTTACTTTACAGATAATCCAGATGTTTTGATGATATAGTAATATTAATAAAAAAGTCATGCTACACATGTAACATAGCTTTTGATACATAATTTAAAGAAAAATAGCAAATATTCTGATTGATCTTATTTATTTATTTATTTTCAGGTATTGATGCCGCTGTCAAGTGGTCCAGAGGAAAGACTGAAGCTCCTCACAGGGCCTCGACAAAACAAACAACAAAATGACATCAGAGTGATGTCATATATATATATATATATATATATATATATATATATTTGAGTCATATTGAATGTGGTAATAAGTCACAATGTTTGCATGTCAGTGTAATATTAGGGTTACAAATGATGGATTATTTAAAGAAGCGCACAAGCTGAATTTCAGGAGTGAAACAGTGATTCATACTGAAAACTGGCTCCTTATTTATGGGGGGAAAAGAAAAGAAACATAAATATTTATTATGTGAAACAAATGACGTGATGAGATCATTGTCTTTGCAGAGAAAAGGGCAGAAAAGAAAATCTGCCAGCTGTTACCTTATCTGCTGTGTGTGTCTTCTACCATACAAAGCTCCCTGAGTTCAGTTCTCTTTTGAGTGTATCCTAATTTATTTTGTTTATTTGAGTTGTGGCAAAATGAAAAGCTGTTTTGTGTAATGAACAGAAAACACATACATGTAATACAGCTTTAAAGCATCACAAAATACATGATGTGATCAAAGTCTGTGTGAGTCTCCTTTATTTAACCCTTTAACACCCATGTATTACACAGTCCACCTGGACTTATTCTTTTATTTTGGCTAAAAAAAATAACAGAATATTTCAGAATTCAGAATAACCTGAGCTTTTGACATCTGTCTGTTATTATATGTTACGTTGTGTTATGTGAAAACAGTTTAACTCCACACACCTGGTTGTGGTTGTGGTTGTTTAAAGTAAAAAAATGTAATTATATTCTACCAGTGCCTGTTGATTTATTACACAGTGTGAGTCTGGGTCCAGAAATCTGGACTGACCAAAGCATGATTCAAACAGAGCCTATTAAACATCTGCAGTATGATCTTGTGTTTGAAGTGTTTGAAGCCTGTTAACATGAGAGCACACTAAAAATATTTACACTGTCACACACACTGTGACCAATTTTATTGGTGTGCTCTTCGTGAATGTGAAACATTCAGACATTCAGCTTTTAAAATCACAAGGCAGAGCAATTAACGGATAACACATCTGGATCTAATGTCTTTATTTTTCTTTCTTTATTTTTCTTGTACATGTGTACATGTTTTATTAATCATCTGTAAATGGACTTTTTTTGTTTCTATTTTAGAGATTGAAGTTGCCCCTAAAGCAGACCAGGACGTGGTGCCTGTCTACGTATACGTTGCCATTGCCATCGTGGCCATAATGGTGTTGTCTCTGTGTGTGGGAGCAGTGTTCAGATTGTGAGTACATATTAAGTGTTGTGTGAAGAGTGTGAAAGGACAGGTGTTCCTGGATGAATGCATAAAGTTATTGACTTCAAACTTGGTCCTTAATCAGTTAAAAAGTTGAACTGTGCATTTTTTCAATAAGAGCTGTGTAACTCACTTCACTAATTGATCACACGAATCATTTAGAGTCTAGTACACACCAAGGGCATAGTTTTAGCATGGACGGAGGTGACACATCCCCACCAATGTCCAGCGATTACTAAATTGTCCCCACCAATAATTTGATCCCCTCCTTCCTGGTTGCAGGAAGGGCTAAATTCTGTTGTTGTTCTGGAGTCCTACCAATAGATAACCTCCTGTCCTCATACCCAAAATCCTTGATTTTCTGATTCTGATTGGGTTATCTCAAGAGCTCTGCTTCTACTGTAACACAGATGGCCATGTGATTGGCTGTGCCTTTCCCTGCTGTCACGTGTGGAGCTACGTTGGTTGGCAGCACCAAAAAACTCATGCAAGACAGCGAGTGAGAGACAGTGGTTGAAATCTTTGGTCCCCACCAATGTCAAAAGCAAATCTACGCCCTTGGTATATACACCACATACACACACAGATGTGGAGTCAAACCAGAATGTGAACCCAATCCAAACAGTGCTTTTCTTTTAGGAAGAAACCAAGACAAGAGGAGAAGCTGGGGTCTCTGCTCACCACCCTGTTTACCAGACATACATCTGTTACAGCCACAGATATCTAACCAGGAAACAGAAACACCTCTGACAGATGATCTGTCACTGCACACCTCCTCTCTCATTTATCGGGGTCTGAAAATTAGACAGCATAGCATACAGCGAGTGAGTGTGTAACTACTGCTAACACTTTACTGAAGATGTTAGACTGAAAGCTGCAGTCTGTTAGATGCAGATATATCACAGCCTATTGTTAGACAAGTGCCTTTTGTATACTCAAATTCTTGAATTTACACAAATATGTCATGTAACTGGAAATTTAACGGACATCAGTAACCTCTTGGGATCGGTTGTTTACTTTTTGCTATGACTCTTGCCAGCAGAGAATTCACTCATTACTTGTTTTGTGAGAATTTTGTATTTGATATTCAGGGTTACTGTTTGTCAGACTTATCGACAGTTAAATCAGTAAACTCGGGTTCATTTATGTTTAACATTTATTTTTTTATTGATCTGTTTGTTTACTTTGTGCCTCAACTCTTGCCAGTTTATTTCTCTAGTGGTGTGTAAATGCAGGATTAATACATTGTTTTTGTAACATCTACCTTGCACAGGCCAGTGAAGTCTGTAATCAGTTAAATTACGCAATTTATGCAATAGTTAGAACAGAACAGAGTTTTTTTCAGTGCTTTAAGCCATTTTTATTGTAACAATGTTACAATAATTTTGTGCACATACCAAAATGCCTCATGTAGATCAAAAGAACTCCAGCCTCTATTATCTTATATTAAATCATCGAGTTGGTCCAATGCAGTCATTGTTTATGAGCTGTATGTGTTTTACTGCTATTCATGTCAACCTAAAATGAATGTATGCTTTAACAAATGATTGTATTACATATATTTTTATAAGTCTAAGTTTAACCAGAGGAGTTAGTGGAATGTAATACACCTGCTGTGTGATTTTAAGAAACAGTTTATGGGCACACGAACAAAGCTGTTGTTACTGGGGTTTATTGAATGTCTTCATATCAGTGTTTGATGGGGGGTGAGAACTGTTGTACAGGTCTACAAGCTGAAAAGTATTTTCATGTGTATGAGAAAAAGTGGAGGAATGATTTGATGAGCTTAGTAACATCACTGCTCCACAGAAAACAGTAATAGATGGGAGTGTTACATTAGAGAAGAACCTTTATGGTACCTTTGGTGTAGAGGAACAAAAACAACAGGTTAAAAAAACAAGGTTATTGTTTTGCTAACACTGTTCCTGCTCTAACATTTATCATTTATGTATTGAGGAATCCATAAGCTCATTCTTGCCATATAATAGAAGTGTTTAACACTGATCAAGTAGAAGAAAATCTTGCTGCCTCATGTTTCAGTTATTCAAATAAAGTGTATCACTGAAAGCCACTTTATCTGTAGTATGTAAGTTATTCAAAGACAGTGTGTTGACAAATATTACTGCACACATATGCACATTTCACATGAATGCTGTGAGTTACTTCTACCACATGACAACAGTAAAAATGACAGAAGAGAGACTGACATGAAGTTTATCGCTTACAGTGTTGTGTCATTGTACCGCAACATCACGTAATTTTTGTGATGCAAGGCAGTGTTAGAGTAATCCAAAACATCTAAAATAGGCTACATCACTCACTTTGATTGGTTTGATTGTGTAGTTACAGTCAGTTAGTGTGTCAGCTATAGTGTGCCATTCAAGGATGATAAAATCAGCCGAAGTTGCTGAAAGTCTTGAAAGCTGTCTCTCTTAAAAACAAAACATCTTTAACTGCTAAGTTATATTATTTGTCACGAATCATTTGAAGTGTGGGCTGTAAAGTCACAGCTGTTAACGATTGTCAGCCAGAAATCTGTCAGTCAGAAGTCTGTGTTGCTGGATTTGTTGGGAGGGCTTTTCGCATGACTGTATTTTTGAACTGGTTGAACCCTGGCGGTGAAGGTTCACTCCTCACAGTCAGCTCCAAAATGCTTTTACATCTTGCATGATCCTACATGTTTCTTATCTCTTCATTTTTCATATGCATGATCAAAAAATATTATTTACTTTTGCTGATAAGCTGCTCTGTGCTGAACTGTATATAGAATGCGCTCTTGCCCCCTAGTGTTCAGACAGCATAAACCCATAAAAAAGCTGCATTTTGTGGCACAGGTGGGTTTGATGTTTGCGCATATTTGTCTGAGCTGAATTAAAAAAAATTGCCAAGAACACATAAGAAATCTTTTTATTTGCGTTCCACTGAGCAATCATTCTTTTCATGTTGGGAATTTAACCATCTGTCTCCAGGCTGATAGCAGCTTTTACTGTTTGATCCCGATGATTACTGACACCTACAAGGTCAGCTAGGCAGCTGACAGCTTCCCACAATACAAAGCTGGGACTGCTCATGAAGGAATGATTTAACAGATAATAAAAACATGAACAATGCAACACACACATGACACACAGAATGTCTCATATTGTGTATTTATATAGAAACACATAGGTTAAATATGAAATCTCTGTTTGAATGAAACGACCTGACTGCTGTATTAACACCAGGTTTTAGGAGTACAGCAGTGTGTGGGTTAAACGGGAATCAGGGGCAGCAGTGGTGATAGTGGAGGAGAAGTGAGTAACTTTTTTGGGTTAATATGTAATTTTTGTGGAGCCTGCATTTACAAAGGATTGGCAGGAGGGTAATGTATAGCCCAGGTGTTCCTTTGCAGTCTGCCTTACTGCTGTAATGACCCTCATCTGCAAAGGACATCCACTGCTGGGACACCTTCAGGTTTGTATTTATTAAAATAAATTTTGGGATCAAGTGTCTCAATAGTGCTTTTATTTTCTTCCTCAGGCAGTGAGGAGCTGGAGTCCATGTTGGTCTCTGTCCCCCAGGCTCAGTAACTGGAATCTGTCCCTGCAGAGTGAAAGTGTGCAGGGCCTGGCTGGTTACTGGACCCAGGGGCCAGGCTGCTCTCCACAGGCAGATGCAATCACATCTACAAGAAGACAAGAGAGGAAAGTGTGTTGCCTTGCTTCATACAGTAAGAGCTGTGTTAATGTTTGGCAGTAATGGGAGAGGATGTGGTCATTTTAAAAGCATTCAAAGATGAGAGACTGTAGGAGCAGCTGCAGTGGAGATCAATAAACTCAGCTGTGCATCAGTTTAAAAAAAGGCTTGTGAATGAAATATTTACTCACTCATAACATCATTTGTATTACTTGAGGTTGGAGTTTCAGGTCAGCTTTGCTGATGTGTGTTCTTCTAAGTTCATTTCTATCAAAATGATCTTAAAACCAACCATACGTACTCGCCTGTGCGAGTCGGTTCCACATCTTGATTTTCATAGAGCGAAGAGGACAAAATGATATAGATCAGCTCGTACTGTGACTTAACATCACTCTTCACCTGAAAAACAGCCATTCATCACGCAGCATATTTGACCACTAGGTGGGGGAAGAAGACAGAGTTCACTGTTACTGTGGTTGGACATGGTGTTCATTACAGTCAAATAAAACAGTTGGTGATTTTATAACTGCACACAGCTTTACAGAGCAAAAAAGAGTTTTTATGATGCATATAATGAAGTGAACTGTGTAGGTGGAAAGTGAGACCCACTAGCCCACATGTTGACATTTAACATTAAACACTGTGAGTGCATGTATTCTACACATGAGAGCAAAGAACACTTGCTCTAGGGAGTAAATGTGAATATCGTGGATCAGTTCTGGTACAACAATATGTTTATATTATTACAATATTTATTGTTTTTCTAATGTTTTTTTTTACATTTGACAAAAGCCAACATGCATTAAAGAAATGTGTGACACTAAAGTAACCTGATCACCCGTGTGTCATGTTATAGAAACTGATACACCCCTTCTCTGCTAGCTGCCATAACCACCTCACCTTTAACTCCTAAGTCACATTTCACAGATTCCAGAAAGCTATTATAAGACAGGCACTGATGTGTCACCTCCATAAATTTTACATATTTCAAAAGCCCATTGTGTGAAATCATGATCTTAAAACGTAAAGCTGTAATATATGTAAAACACAACATCTCCCACTAAATTGTAGTGAAATGTGAGAAGCAGAAAATGGGAAAGTTCCACCACTGTCTCACACACCACATTACCCGGGATCAGGCCCGCATGGTGCAATTGGAGCCTCCCCGGTGTAAAGACTGATCACAGCTGGCGAGTTTTCACACTGCTGCAGCTGTGGAAACTGTTTATCTTCTTCCTGTTTACCAGCTGCTGAGTTTGGACTCTGTGGAGTGCAGAACATGTGTAAAGAGAATTTTCACCAGGCAGCTCAAATGTGGCAGCAACTTCGGTTCTTCACAAGAAATAATAACAATAAACCTTTTTATTATTTTGAAGTTTTGACAAGTTTAGACAAGAAGCTGAATTTATTGACATCTGATGATGCAATATATAATTTAGAGATTAATATTTTATTTTTTTGTTTTTGCTGGACAGCTACATGTAATATAAGCCTTCAGGAACATTCTTCTTGAGGTTATGCAATACTACTAAGGTCCTGTTGCAATAATATGTCACTCAGGTTTTTACCCGAACTGGCAACCTGGTGGTGCCTCTTTAAACAGCCTGGGGTGGTTTCCTGTGTGCTCTGAATAATGAAAGTTGTTTGCATTTTTCTCTCACTGCTGTCCCATCAAAACAAGTGGCGCCCCTCTTAAAAAGTCTGCCAAAGGTCAGTTAGTGAAGCGCAGGTGTCAAAATTCCATGTCCTAATATTGATAACAAGGTTTACACCTCAAAATTTTATTTTCCTTCACATAAAAACACTTTGTACACATTGATACTTTTCATTTGAGACACACTAGTGTGATTTTCTAAACAAATTATAAACACTTGTTAGCATATATCAAAGACTGATTGACACTCACTAGATATGTTGCAGCTAAGACACAGTCATTGGGAAGTGATACCATAAATACATTGACAACAAGCTTATCCTTGTGAAAAACTCCAAAAACATTATAAAAGAAAAGATTAGTCCTGTAAAATATTCATCCACTGCACCTCTCTGTGCTGTTTCTCTCTAACAATAAAGATCCAGGTCAACGTGCAGTGGAAACATCCAGCATCGGTGGCTCGAGCATGTCCAGAAAGCTCTTTAGCTTTGCCACCTCGCCCTCGATCCCACCAGGGCTGAAGGTAATGGGAGGAGGGAGGGAGGGAGGGAGGGAGGGGGTGTGTTTCTATTCATACAGCTGTGGCCTAAATTAGGTCTTCACAACCTGTCTAAAAATAACAGAGAGAGCAGGAGAAACTTAGAGTGCTCACACCGGCCCTGTGCAGAGTGAGGAGGAGTCTCTCTGTGTATTTGTGTTCCCAGCAGCGGAGCTGATAAAAGGCTTCAGTACATTGCATCTTCGTATATGTCTGTCCGCAGGCAGAAGAGGATTCCTCCGCCCAACATGAAGATGGTGGCTCCCCAGCCGAGGCCATAGCCCCAGTTGAACTCGTGATAGGTCTGCAGAACTGTTCCATCGATGAACTTGATTGGGTACAGGACCAGAGCACAGGCCTGCAGAACAACTAGACATCCAGAAAAAAAAAGAAAAATTACACAGGCAGAGCTCCACATGCTTCATGTTAGCTTGCTGGAGCACGAGTCAGGAGTGTTAAAATGTAACTGTATTGTTAAAAATAAACATGATTATATGGTTTAAACAATCCACCTCCTCCTACTCATTTCACTTCTGACTGTGAATTTACCCATTCTTTTTTCAGATTAACCCATCGCTTTATGCACCAAGCATCTGCTCTGTCTCTACCAAGGAGTATGTTTGTGCTTTCAGCACAAAATGTATCATTCAAGCCTAAACCCTGTGATCTTCATGGCCTTGCTGATGTTAAAATGCAGATTGGAAAACTCACAAGCTGCAATGATGGAAGTAAATTGACTATGGCTGCTGATGAAAAGAGGCTGGGGGATGAAAAGGAACACAGCAATGAAGAAGGTGTTTAAAGTGTCTGCAAAGGAAGCTGACAGTCGCTGAAGGTAACCACAGACAGGTTATATAAAAGCTTTTTCTTTTCAAGTCACTGCTTCTGACAATCTAGATGTATCAGGACATGAAGTATAAAGGACTCTGGATTCAAGATGCTTATATAATGTAGTGTATTAAACACCAGTAAAATATATCCAATTTTATATTTATAGCACTTTTTCAAGCAAGGGTCAAAAGGTCTAGCACAATAAATGCATTGGTTTAGGATCTGTGTTGTGTCTGACATGTCATGATATAAAAAAGGTCAAAAATACTGTCCTTGGAAAATATGACACACCTCTGTGGGTTTCTTGCTCAGTGGAGAGCGGGGGTCTTTTTGAAGTGGCCTGCCTTTTGTTCCCTGACAGCACATTCTGGCACCCCAAAGTCAAATCCTTTATCATGACTCTTTTAATGTCGACATCAGAGGAAGAAAATAACTTTAATGGTTTGACATTGTGAATCATTCTTCCTTTACATCATTAAGGACCTTGAGCTCCTGATGGCGCACTGCGGTCTGCTTTAAAAGCTTCAGTTCCTTTTCATGCATGCTAGGTGAGGAACAGGACTCAGTGTAACAGTGGCTCCGCCTTTCCTTCCTACAGGACGGAGCTGTGGGTGTGCAGGGAAGGAATGAGTGTAGCCTGAGAGTGTAGTAGATGTTGATGGAGCCCAGACTGAGCTCAGCCCGCTGAGGTCATATTTCTGGACAGAAAATAAATACCACACAGTCACAGCGCTGCCAAGGGGCATTTAACAGTCCACCCCTTCTGCTGCTGCACTACTGAGGTCTGTATGGAGACTTTATTCCTGCAAGGCTCTTAAAGCAATTACACAGAGGAAAGGATAACACGGCCTTCCCACGCTTTTCAGTGAATGGCTAATAGTCAAAAAGTATGGCCATTGAGTAGACTACAGTGGTCCTTTGTGACTGCTGACAGAACAAGACAAAAATCCCCCTGAAGGTAGATATTATTTTATTATTTTATGCAGATTTTTGCAGTACTGTTTGTATTTACAACAAAAACTGTGAAACTTTGGAAATATTAACATATTTATAGCTTGATAAAACAAAAACTGTTTTGGTCTCTGTATCTAATATCTGACTGTAACACACAAACTTTGTTTTATATATATATTTTATGTTTAAAACTATACATAATTATGGGTGTGGCCACTGAGTGATGGGAGTGTGGCTTTACAGCTCCACGCATCCTCCACTCCATCTATTTCTAAATAAGTCAACAGTCAGAGTAGAGTTTCCAAGCTGCACTTCAGGAAAAATATGGGTAATATCATAAGTTTTAATTTATTTATAACACAACAAAGTCACACAAACTAGAGAATGTGTCAGGCAAGCAACTCAGAGTATGCTTGTACAGCTTTGAAGTAGATTTATATAACAGCTTCAGTTCCTATCAGAACAGGCTGCCTAACAGTGATAGTATTCTAAATATAACTTACACTGAAACACATTTTTTTCTATCATCCATCACATGTAATAAGACCGTATTCATTTAACAATAATGAGTTAGAATGGAGTTTGTCATGTCATTTAAAGTGGGGACTCCCACAGTTTAAAGTCTTCATGTTAAGCAGCATGGTATCATTTTTAAATGTCAGACTACCCCTTTAATTTTGGCTACAGGGACAATGTGATGTACAGGGACAGGATGTTCCTTATAATCCAACCACTCACTTATTTTTGGAAACTGAACTGAGGATGAGTTAAGAGCTTCATCGTGGCTGATCATAGCATGTATGGAACAATGTGTCTTGACCTTTGATTTTAATTACACGGTTTATAGATACATCGTCCCATTATAGTGTCAAATTGTGTTTTTTAGCCTATAAGGACCCTCAGACACAGCATGCAAAAGCAGCTATGAGGCAGCGCTGGGTGAGGAGTGGTGGTTTCTTTTCCCTCAGTGACTTCACTTTGTTGGTTAGGTCTAAAAATTCTGTGGCTGCTTTTTCTTGGCTCAGGAACCAGCAGCTCTCCAGTCACCACACCACAGAAAAAATGAGCTCAACCAGCAAGCCTTATTCAGCTGTATCCTTCTGTTTAATGCCAGCACTGGAACAAAAACACATTCCTATATGGAAACTGTTGTGGTGAATGCATATGTGCTTTCTGTTCCCAAAAGTGCATGATCTGCTGGAATATTTGATTTATATATCCACACAGGGTGGAAAAGCGTAGCTGCTTTCTGTGACATACCTGCAGTGAAGAGGAACACGGCCACGGTGCGGTAGTGTTGTCTCTGCGTCCCCCTGCAGAGGGAAATGAGGGCCACCAAAAAGGCCACAAGAGTTGAGACTGCACCGGCACCGAGCAGCACCAGGGTGGCGATCTGCCAGTCTGCAGGACGAGACACACACACACACAGGTTAGAGAGGAGCATCGCACTCAACAACAAAAGCTTGATTCACAGGAGCACACCATTGAATTGAACCGCTGTGTTGACAAACACAAAACAAGAGCTAATCCTACAGAGAGAAGTGAATGGAGCAGAACGAACGGTGGCCTGTACCAGAAACAGGCTCCATCAGGATCACAAGGCCCTGAAGTCACAGTGATTCAATAAAGTACAATAAACATGGCTGAATTATATTACACGTTATATAAATCCCCACTCTGCGTACCATTTGACCAATGCTCAGTATTTTGATGTATTGTATGAACGATATATACATATGAATGATTTCTTTGGATTGTACAGAACATATGCAGAGAGTTTTAAGCTAATCACTGCAAATATTCAACATAACTTCCTGCTGTGTGAGGTCATACTGTTGACATGCTGATGTTTTCTGTTGGCTTCACTGCCCACTCGGCTATATTTGGAACAAAAGGTCACGGTTCTCACCCCATCTAAAATACAGGCGTGAGAGTGGTCTGGTTATATGGCACCTTCTCCTGACACTTGTAGCCGACACAACCAAGGCTGAAGGTTCCCTATGTGTTATGACGTGACACACATGTAATATGGCCAAGCTGATGAAGAGACTGCTTAAAAATAAAACATGCATACCTTACATTGTAACCTGTGACAGAGGCCGCAACAGCTGTGACTGCTCTGCTATAGGTAGCGTTGCATTTCCGCTCATACACAGACATCTCTGCAGCTAGCATCACAGAATGTGCAAAGAAATTGAAGAAACTGTGATCGTCTGCAGTACAGATTAACAATGAGGAGCAGCAGCCCAGACGGGACGTAGCAGCACTTCCACAGTATTGTCACTGTGTTGTGTTTTTTGCCAGTCTTTTCCATCTCGTTTCATCGTGGTGGTTTTTTTTTTAACACCACATTTGTTTTATTTATTTCAAACAGACTGCAGTTGCTCCTACTGGAAAAGTAAAACTCATCACTTCCTGCACGTCAAAAGGATTCTTTCCCAAAAAGACCTCAACATTTCTAACATTTTTAAACTGAGCTTGACTCTCAATTCATCAAATGCAGAGTCTGAAACCAGCAGAAGAGGTTTCATCCTTCCATTTGTGCCCACATTGTGTATTCCCTCTCTGATGTCCCACTTGTCAGTGTCAGAAGAAAGCAGAACCACAAAAGGGCTCGACTCAAATAAGAGAATTTGCATTTGCTGAAGTTAACAAGCTCAGCCAACAATATTCACTGTTCACTGTCATTGTATTACTTATTATTTCAGTCACCTGCAATATGCTCTGCACTGAACTGCATGTCAACATGTGCATAATGGGTCTGCTTGGCCTTTTGGGTGAACTGCACCTTTAACCTCCACACACCCCTCCCTGCAGACACTCAAACCCGCCTCCTTTTCACCCCGACACATTCCACAATATCAGAGCGCGCTCCATCACATCCAGGCCCAGTGTCTCTGAAAAAAAAACAACTTTTTATCTCCACAGTCAACAATTGGGTGTGACACACCAACAAAACCCCTGATATAATGAGCCAATAGTGAACCTGCCAGCAGTTTAATGCTCCTAAATCTGGTGCATTTAATGCGGATTTGTGTCCCTGTGGGGGGAATGTTGGGGGTTGAGGGGGACACAAATACTCCTGTCATGGCTTCTCTGCTTCACAAAAAGACAACCTGGTGGGTCCAGGCCTGGTGGGTGATGATGTGGGGAAGATGCCGATTGTGTCACTTCAAACACACTCACAGTCTAATAAAGGGTTAACCCCTTTGTTTGCCAAAGAGATTCTGTTTCTATAGAAGATGATCATTTAAACAAACACTGATTCACTAGCATTTATAACATGATCAGAGCAGATCACCACAGTGTGCCTGACACCACCTCATTTCTCTGGTATGAGCAGAGGAAATGTATCAGCAGCACATGTAAGCCCGAATTCCTCAGCTGCTGATCAACAAGCCAACTAAAACAAACCCATCCTTGGGGATGATGGCCGGAGCTGTCTGTCTGATGCTTTTGTACAGTTCTACAAATCCCCCTGTTTATTATTAATCTGTGCAGTAAAACTGAAACACTGAACACAAACTACTGGTAAATCCTCCTGTAAACATCAACACAGCAACTTAGTAAAGTGTCTGGACCTTCTTCCCAACATCCTCACTACAAGAACAGAAAGTTAAAACAACAACAACGCACAAAGAGAAGGTGTCAAAACAAACATAAACAGAGCTTCCTACCAGATGTGAGGGTAGAGAAGCAACTCCACTGAGCCTCCTCCGTCGGGTGCCGCGCCTCGGACTGGGAGCAGGACTCCCACAGAGACAGGGAGAAATGCTCCGCAGTGACCCAGGCTGGACTCAGCAGAGCCACCACGTCCAAACACAGCGCCAGAAAGACGCACAGCAGCGCGATCAGCTTGAAGGGTCGGAACACATACACCTCGTTCACAGACATCTTCTCACTGTTCTTACACGGAGGGCGGCAGGTCACGCTCAGTCAAATCAGCTCGCTGCAGGTCCGTGTGCGACCGTCCTCTCCCACCATAGCCTGCACTGCTTTGTGAGGGTCCAGCTGGGAAAGTTTAACTGGAGACATCCGGTTTGATCGGCTTTTCAAAATAATTGCTTCGAAGCTTTTTTATATTATATTATATTATATTATATTATATTATATTATATTATATTATATTATATTATATTATCATACAACTGTTAAAGATTGCAAAAAGAAATGTGAAATAAATTAATAAATAATGAAATTAAATAAATTTTCTTAAACCCCGTTCTAAACTGTAGTTAAATTAGTTCATACATTAGTTCATCCACACACATTGTCAATTTGGTGCTTTTACTTTGAAAGAGGCCTCTGAACTAGTTGTTTGGATCTTTGTAGATAGAACATATCTCAGTAAAAAAAAAACACATAAACATCCAAGCATTATCAAATATAGTCTATCAGAACCTACAGATACAGCAAGACATAAGTGAAACAATATATACAGAGACATCAACACTCTAGAATAGGTTAAAAAAAGTGGTGTGCCTTTTGTATCAGGCTCAGTGGCCCACATTTCTCCTCTGTAAAAGCTCACTGTCACTATGTCTGTTGATCAAATATTCATTAAAAATATTGTACAGATTTTAACAGAAGAATTAAAACACGAATTCAAATCAAAGCAACATTTATAACAAGAGTTTACATCCAGTATCACGGTTTATACAACTATTTCATGCGGGATTAATAGACCAGCTTTTTTTCCTCTTTGTAATTCAGCGACAATACCTTTTCTTTCTATGACGTACCGACATGTGCTCACACAATTATTGAGACTGGAGCAAATGTTGTAATGCTTCATTGGTCCACTTGATGGCAGACATGCAACACTTTAACCATTCCCAAAACACTGCCATGTTACTACCTATTACTGCCAAATGTACAATATTTTTTGTAGAAGTTAATGGGAAGTATTTGTACTAGCAGTGGCAGCAAGTGCATTTTTATTGATTAAAATGAAATAAGCAGAGCTGTCTGCTCGTCTCTTCAGTAGAATCTTTTCTGACTTCTCTGCACAGCCGGTGTGTAGGCTGAGCGCTGTGATATTTTTACCTCTTTTGGGAAATAACTCATTCATAATCAAAGCTTAAACATATGCTCAATATCACCCATGGACAGCTGCAGATTAAAAACACACACCTAATAAACCCCTCACATTACATGACAAGTGTGAAATTTAATGTGACTTCAATGTGTTTCTTACATAGACTATGTTTTGTCATATAAAGCAGAACTTTAATCAATCAAGTGCATTTTCTTAAAAGCCAAACTTATCAAACTAATCCACTTCCTGAGTGAGTAAAAAAACAACCAAAAATAAAAACATGTACCCCAGTGAAAGGAGTTGACAAAAGCATCTTTCTAAAATTAAAACAGAGTTGTTTTATCAACATGAGCAGAGACAAACCATCACCTCCTCTGATATGTGTGCGCGACCTTCACACAGTTGTGCTTGAGTGATTTATTGACCAACTGTCATGTCATACATCTGTCTACAATAATAACACGATGACAAATGGGACGGCCCTTGTCAAGATATTGCTCCATTTAATGAGGTTTACACTTGTTTTCCTCTTCTTCCTGAAGGCACGGGTAAATATGAAATGTGTCCGTGCACAAAATCAGACCATTTGTTGCCAATCACAGCCGAAAGAAAGAAAATGATTTTCATGAAGCTATATTGGATCAATACTTCAAGCGATTTTGCCCAAGTAAATATTCTAAGCTCTGTATTTGTTCTCTAAATAAGGCCGTCCACCATGAAGTACAAACAAAACTGATTTGAGCATTTTGAATTACACCTCTGCTGCCTTCTTGCCCAGCTCGGTTTAATGCCACCCCTATCATTTGGAGCTTGGATTAGAGGTTTTCAGTGTATCTGACATAATGAGAGTTTCAGACTAATGCCACCCTTTTCATTCCTAATGGTGCTGCCAAGCTGCCAGCAGGGCATCTGAGTGGGGGGGATCTAGTATTAGGCGTATCCATGGACAGAGCATTGCTGGTTTCCTTTAAAGGCCCCTCCTCCCCCGACAGAACAGGCAGAGTGCTCTGTCATCCTCCTCCAAAAGCCCCTCATTAGAAAATCTGCCGAGCAGACAAAGCTACTTGAGACAGCACAATGGTGAGTCCCCACATGGTGATTTAAATGGGCATAAAGAGAATCCAGGTCATGTATTACTTTTTTTTTTTTTTGGATCCTCTCTCCCTAATTGTTACTTGTCCACTGTGCCACCCACCAACTGAACCCCCTGTTGGTTTAGTTTAAACCACACTTTGAATCGTCAGGTATTATTCTGTTTTTCACATGCCAAAATGGCTGTTTCATACATTTTCTCTGTGATTAATATATTGTTAAAGTTAAACAGCATTGTGTCTGTGAGGAAGAAAAAGCCCCTCTTACATGATGTCATCCTGTATTGCTCATCATGGTCTTCCTGGAGTAGCTGCAGCTGATTAGGCTCACAATAAGCCTCTCAAGGTTTTTCCTGGCTATGAATAAGCTTCCATGGTAACTGATGAGGCCTTGTTTAATGATGCTGCATGCCATTACTACAGAGGCCCATCTCTGCTCATCTCTCTCTCTCTTTACACCATCAGGAGTCATGCTGCAGTCAGACTGGGTGAGCAGATGTGCCTCATTTGGACAGTTTTAGGAAACACGAGGAGGGAAACCTAGGACTTAGTCATCCTGACAGTCTAGTCAAAAAACTCTGACCTTGTGGTGGAAGTCATTGGAATTAATACCCCTGGAAACATGAATCTCTACACAATTTTGCATCAATGTATTTTCAGTCTGTTACTTTCAACCATCCTCACCAAGAAAGCAACAGTTGTGGGTGAATTTTTAAGAAGATTGTTGTAGGTACTCACCCTCCTGAGGTTATTTGAATAACTGTGGGCAAATGTATCCTCTCAGGTGGGACCCAACGCAGAGCAACAAACCTTGTAACTGGATCATTATAGCTCAGGATTCTGCTCAAGGGTTTGCTTTAAACCATAATTTGTCTCCAAATGATGACACACCTCTGGTGCCTAACTGTGAACAAACAGTGGTTAAAAGTAACTGATAATCTGCTACAGTCTCCTGTGTGAAAATCCTTGTCACCTCTTTGGACCTTGTGTCTTATTTTTCACTCTCTCTGTGTTGAAAACAAATAATTGATGAAACATATTGTCTGATCATTTTTATCAGAGCACAATGTGAGTCTCCTTGAACCTTCAGCTTGTTGACCTGATGTCATAACAGTTGCATTGTTTTCTCCCTTCAGTGACTATTTCCTTTGTGTCCACCACATTAGTGTTCGAGCGCATCTCAGAGCAGCTGGGTTTGAAGTGCCTTGCTCAAGGTCATGTTGACAGTTAGCACTGAGGGAGGCGACAGCATGTCTCCTTCGCCTTGTGTGCTCAGATTTAGCAGCTTACCCTGGGACTTGAACTGATGGCTTTCTAGTTTCAGGTCTATATTCTCAAAACTGCTGCTGCTGCAGTGAGTGCTGATAGATCGTAGGGCTGCTGAGATGAAGACTTCTACACTGCACCGTCATCACTGTTGCATGTCAGTGAATTTACAGGGTGAACAAGGAGAGCTGCCAACAGGTTTCAGCTTTTTATATAGAGTTATTTTAAGATGTATTAAGATGAACTATTACTTTATTAATCTGTGTGGGGTAGTAGAAGCATATTTACTTAATATTGTGGACAGTAAACTAAACAAAAAACCTTTAATTTGGCAACAGTGATTGCTGCAAAAAAACCACAAGAGTAAAACACTGATCGCTTATGTCAGGATAGCCATATTAACTGGGACAGATTTATTTATGAGAGAATCCAGTGTTTGGAGTGTGGAGAGCCCCACTTGGCTTCACAGTCACTCCACAGCCTCACTGTGTTACTGGATGCCCACCTGTCTCTCAGTGGCTCCACCACTTTGGGCCTGCCTGCCAGCTTGTGGACATCTGTTTACTTCCTCCTCCATCAGTCGTCATGGCTGCAAACCCCCTACTACCGACCCCCCCACGCCCCTCCTCTTGGCGGCTGGCCTTCTCCGCCCTTCTCTCGTGTTTCCTCCAGACACCAGCTGTGAACCACTTATGCTTATCCTGCGCCTCATTCTGCCTTGTCATAACGGCGGCCAGCACTCTTACTGAAATGGTCGCTGGACTGGTTTGGTTTTCCACAGAGTTCTTATTTAAATTTAAGTAAATCTTAACACTCTGTATCTTGCAGTGTCACAGTCAAACAGGTGTGCTTACTGTATATTAATAGCATTTCATCATGTTGATATATGTGATATTTACATGTCTACAGACATAACATTGTTGAAATATGAGTATGTGACAGGGAATAACTTCCTCTCACCAGCTAGCTTGGTGATATTACATACAGGTCCTCTTTGTCCATAAAGATTTCTTTGTCTAATTCTACTAATAAATGTCATAAATAGGGCAATGGTTCAAGACAGGCAGGTGTGTTGTTGGTATAAATGTACAGTTGGATCCATTGGAAGAATACAAGTAGAGAACCAAGTATTGATCCTTGAGGGACCCCACTGCAGATGGAGACTGAGAATTATTATAATTATACAGCTGATACATTGAAGCAAAAAATGTCGTCAACAAAGATTTTCCACTACGCACAAGGAAATATATTACGGAAATGTAACCTAGAAACACATCTACTACTTTCATCCATTTACATGAAATTTCCTGCCCAGTCATGTCATACCATTAGCTCAGTTTGTAATGTGTCACCTTTGTGTCATGTTTTTTTTTAAGCTGTTCAATGAGTCAGCAACTATAGGAGTCATTATTACTTCAGTAATGTACCATGGCCTCAGCCCAGACTAGATTCTAACTAAAATGGTGTTGTAGTGGGTCTTAAAAATGTCATGTCAGACAGTCAGATAAATCTAATAAGAACTATGTGACCAGATTTGGAGAGTTGCCGTTTTACAAGCTCACTTTTTTGGCCCAAAGCTCAGTGTGACACAGCACCCAGCCGAGAGCCAACAAAACTAAGTCTGCTTCTCTTCCCCATATGCCCCCAAACCTCATAAAACAGCTCCTGCATTGACACTTTCTTCTCTGTCCCCTCTGACAGGCTGCAGCCAGTGGGCAGCGGCCCTCTGGGAGCTCACTGAGGGAGGTGTGGAGCAGCCAGTGATCAGAGTGAATTAGAGTTATGTGTGACATGCAAAGGAGAGGCTCCAGAATGTGACAACAGCTGAGTTTTAAAGTGAAGCTTTTCTGCCTGAGGGGAGAGGAATAGATGACAAAGACACTGCAGCCTGCTGTGAAAAGAGCCAACTTCTTTTGTCCACTCTTTAAAAACAGCGTCCTGTTATCCATCGGTCTTCTTGTTTTAAAGATCTGGGCTGCTCCGTGAGGTCTTTACAGTCACAGTGAAACAATTAAGTAATGAACACGGTTACTACATTTAAAGTTCCTTCTTACAGTCAGCATGTGTGGCCATGCTGAAATTAGAAAATAGAAATGTACAGTAATGTGACCAATTTAGATCTCATGCTGACTTAGAGTAAATTCAATATGAAATCTGTTAGATTTGATTTTATCTGTTCAAATCCAAGTTTATCCTAATCCAAGATTTAGCAGTTAAATTAATCTTGGTTGTAATTTTTAATCCACAAGATTTAATAAAAATAACCAAAAGACTGGAGACATAAAATCAGCCGAGAATCTTTTTGGGTTTTGAATCTTCTTTTTGGAGAATAAGCATTTATATATATATATATAAAGTAGTTGTACTGTGTGTGCATCTACACTTAAATAAAATACAAAAGCATCTCCAGGATGGGTCGATACCAGGTTGGTTTGCCCAAAGTCAACACCAAAATAAACTGTATACGTTTGTATTGTGACCCAGTTTTTAAAGCCTGGAGGTCATTTCTTGTCAAGGAATTTCACAACAATGAATTTCATTTGTTTTTGTGATGTTTGGATGGATGCTGTGTTTGTTCTTGCCACATTTTACTCCAGCTGGGAGTATTGTGTGACACCTCTGAAGCTTTGCATCTCACCTTTCCTCACATGTATGACGCTTTCAGTGATACCGATACTGCACCAAGCACAACTAGCACTAGCTTTTTTTGTGTGTGTTTTATTAAAACAGGTTACATTGCCACGAGGATGAGCAAAGTTTACATTCCAAATCTGTAAATCAATACTGCATGTCTTTGTTTTGTTTGTATTGCAGACATCATTTTGGTGCATCCATCATGAACATGTCTTCCATAAAGGACTGGATATTAGTTATCTTCCTGTTATCATAGCACCATTCAAGACAGCACAGTGACTGTTCTTTGAAGCTGTGGGAAAGATTTTTAGGCATGTTCTGTCAAATGAAACCATGAGAAAATAGGTTATTTGAACATGTTTAATCACTGCTGATCTCCTGTACAAGCTTTCACTATTCACCTACTATGTTCCCTTACAATAAAAAAACAGTCCTTTAAGAGAACAAGAAAGAAAAAAATCAAGCGAGGTAGTTGAGCTTTTATCTGCTCCTAACAAAGAGCTCCACCAGACCAGAGCATCAAACTGTGGTTTGTCTGAAAGGCACACACTCGTGATGAGTTTGCCTCACAGAACACACACACAGAAGGCCACAGTCTTGCATGAGAAGTTACACAAAAAACGATGAAACCCCTAAAATGAGATTTTCACCTGATGACAAAAAGGTCAAATATCATGTCATCTCTTCCCCCTTTCATCCATTACTTAACAATAAGCCCCTCCTTCATTCAAACCTCTAGCCAGCACACAGACCACCTTTGGTGATTTCAGCTCCACCCCTGTCCGCACTAACTGGCACCTTAAAGCATTACCACAGTGGGCGGGTCCACTACTCTTTAGGACCCAGTGGCTCCTCCAGTGAGGCAGGCAGCGGCTCGGCTCTCAGACTGAAGCAGACAAAGGCAAGGGGAGAGACGGCGTGCCGCTATCCTGCAGCATCGACTCACACACTCTCTCATCCACTCCCCCCCTCACACACTCCCTTCGCTCCGCAAGCAGCGACGCAGGTGAGTCCGCGACTGGATGGGACTTTACTGATTACAAACAGACGTGTAATTGTAGTGACTGTGATGCTGGGTGTACAGGTTGGGGTGTCAGTGTAGATTTTTGTGTTTGGATGTGATTTAATTTTTTTTTAAGATGTGCGTTTGTGCAGGTGGATCATGAGAAGGTGTGCGCACACCCAACCCCCCCTTCCTCCTTAAAAAAAAAACTTGCATTTTTTTTCTGCTTGATGCCATGTGGCCACACTCCATTATAAATGAGGAGTGTACTATCTTCAAACTTTTCTTTCTTCCTTTTGTGGCTTAAAACTGCCTCTGTAGTGTGGCTTGCTGTGATAGATGCTGTATATGTTAATGAATTTTGATGACTGGAGACTCATGGTGTGGTGCTGGTTTGTCAGGAGTGTGTAGTCACCGGGGTGTTGTGTGTCTGTGTGTGAGTGTGGGTGGCTCTGTCAAGAACACAGAACCAGCCAAAAATATCAATGACACCACACAGTGATACTGCAGTGCTGCTTAATGCCCAGCTCTGGATTAAATTTGTGCATTTTACTGTGGGTGGGTGTTTAGAATTGAACATCTATTGTGTTGGCCTATCGATCAGTCCACACTGTGTGTTAAAAGCATGCCACGTAATGTAGTATAACACTGGAAAGATTTGATTTTATGAAAAGCAAAATCCACTGAGAAGATGTACTTTCTGGACTTAAGCTGGCTGAATGAGCAGGCTGCAGCAGGAGCAGCAGCAGCAGTGATGGTGATGTCACTCTAAAGGCAGGCACCCTGTTTGAGACAATGGACTGTCCTAGTTGATGCTCCACTGGGGAAGGGTCACTGTTAGCTTTGCCTATTAGTGCAGCAGATGGGCTTGAAACCTGGCCTTTGTCAGCTGAGGAGCACCCGGTTCACTGAAGTCCCACCCCTATCAATGTCGCCTGTCATAAAAAACCAGTCAGCAGCTCAGCCGGCATGGTTTAGGGCCCTGCCACATGGATGGGTGGCGGCAGCATTTCTTTTTGGTTTGTGAATGTACCGGTAGCTGTCAATGCAGTGCTGTATACATCATATATGTATGATTATACTAGGAAGTAGGCCTTAATGATGTGTTTGAAAAATATCAGATTATTATTATATTTTATGTGAAAAGACCTAATATAGAAGAGTACAAACTGATTTCTCTTGCATATCTTGTTAATGAGCAGCCAGAAACCTAAAAGATCTTCATCTTGGAGATGTTAAAACCATAGCATAATGCTAGATAAATGGTTGAAACAACTACTTCTCTCATATTGTTATTTCAAGTAACCACATCATCTCCATTCAAAGCAGTGGATCATGATCTGTTGTGCACACATTAGATGAAACCCATCACTCGTGAAAAAACAGGAACTGTAATGGCTCAATTTGGAAGCAACACCATCAATTCTCCCTTTTTATCACCATAAATCCAAAATCAGATGCTGCTGGTTGAATCTTTTTCCTTCATGCTGCTAATTTGTGACGGCTAGTAAGAGAGGGACAACAGGTCCTGTAAGACGTACACAAATGTGTGTTGTTAAAAGCTTCTCAAGAGCAGTGTTGAAAGGCTGGTGACCTTTCAGTCAATATTGTAAGGTCCTGTGAGAATATTGTGACCCGTAACAGAAACAAGTGACTTGCATCTGACTAAAGGTGTACACTTCATGCAGTTTAAAACCCTTCTCTATTGACAGACAACTTCCTCTTTCATGTGGAAGGGTGTGTGTGTGTTTGATGGGTGTGTGTCAAGTGTTCAAAAGATTAATTTGGAAAAAAAAAAATGGTTCATTGAGTTTTTGTGGCTTCTGGGGACTTTGTGTGGCCACCATGTGGGAGGTTAGCAGGAAGTGACCGTGCAGTCTCTCTCACAGCATAAGTGGCTGATTGTTTATGGGTTGTACAGGTGCATCATTAGAATCACTTCTAAGTGACAGCAATAAGTCATATCTCCACTCATGTTTTCATTCTGTGAGGCTTTGTCTACTTAAATATTAAACAGTCTTTTAAACATTCAGTATTTTACTCAGTACAACAGCAGGTTTTCTTGACAATACCAAGATGTTTAAGCCTGAACCAATCGGCAATAGGAAAATTAAAATGTCGGATCCTTCAGTAGCCATGAGAGATGCCTTCTTATTATTCAGTGGACACATAATGGAACACACCATTTTGCACCATCATTGTATGTGCACAGAGGATTGTGGGTGCTTTGACATTGATGAGGCATTCCTGAAAATACTCTGAACGTGGGTAGGATTCTAAAGGTCCCCCTAGACACTGCAGCAATCCTTCAGTGAGGTTTGATGATACTTCCCCTGAGCCTCTCCTGAAATGCAGCCATTAAAGATCCTTCTTCCGATGCTCACTTAACCCATCAACAATCTAGGCAATCAAAGCTTCTATGTTGTTTTGTTTTTACAATTTGAGATGTCTAAACCAGTGATCACCAACTTACCAAACATCCTATTAAAGAATTATCATTGAAACCATGGCCCTGAAGGGAGACAGCTGTGCAAAGGTGTATGTAGGGAGGAATTTATGTACTATATACTGTCATATTCTGTTTCTTTATCATCAAGTATTTACCAGTCAAAGGTTCTCTTTGAAGTGGTTTAATAATACCATTTGGCTTATTGGCTTTGTATTGTTTATTATCATTTCAGGAAGATGATTGATCACCTCTTTCATTCAGTGCCCATTTAGGGTTAAACAGCCAGTGTTCTAAACCAGCCTTTTTGTCTTCTTTATCCACCTGTGTGATGATGAAATGGCAGATTCGTGTAATCCAATCTAAATCACAGCCTTCTTTTTGTAGACTCTCCGGAGCTGGTCACCACCACCACACATCTCTCACAACCACCATAATTTCAGTCATCATGGAGCTAGACTTTGGACATTTTGACGAACGAGACAAGGCATCCCGTACTCCACGAGGTGGGCGCATGAACGGGCTCCCCAGTCCTACCCACAGCGCCCACTGCAGCTTCTACCGCACACGCACCCTGCAGGCCCTCACCAATGAGAAGAAAGCCAAGAAGGTGCGCTTCTATCGCAACGGAGACCGCTACTTCAAGGGCATTGTGTATGCTGTGGCCAATGACCGATTTCGCACCTTCGACGCTCTCCTGGCTGACCTCACACGCTCCCTTTCTGACCACATCAACTTGCCACAGGGTGTCCGCTTCATCTTCACTATTGACGGTTCACGCAAGATCGCAAACTTGGATGACCTAGAGGAAGGTAAGACTAAGCATATGGTGCAGTTATTCTGTATCGTTGGATAAAGAACAAACTGAGGCACAATGGGTCACTTGAGCTTCAAGTTAAGTAGCATAGTATTCTGAATTTAGAAGTCTTGATGCCTCTAATTGCACAATCACAAAGATAACTTTTATCTAAAAGATTATGATATAGCAGTAAAGTCCATGTTTTGCTGTAGGGATCGTAGATTAAACTGTATAATTTTCTCCTCCTAATAAGTCTGAAAGCAGTTCTACCACCTTGGATCTTGGTGGTCTTAGCGGTCTTAGTTTTAGGGTGGTTAGTTTCAATGCTGAAGTGTAAAGTTGGCTCAGTACAGCTCAGCATGGGATCAGAGTTCATTAATGGAAATCATTAGCATCTGGTTCTTTAAAGAAGCCTCCAACCGTCCGAAGTTTCCTTCAGTATCCAAAGTAACACTGGCTGCAAACAACCTTCAGCTATTTTTCTGATTAAGCAGTCAAACTACTTCACACCTGACAGAGCTGCCTGCCTGGAAAGCTGATCTGCTTGTATTTCAGATAGGAGTACTATAAGTGATAGACAGACATGTGAGCAGCTGCCATCATCTATATTTGGCGACAGACGGCTGCTTAGAACAAGATGTGATTTGTTTGCCTCCAAATTCATGTTGTGAAAGTTGCCAAGGATGATTTGGAATCTCTTTTGGTAAATGAATGAAGTCGCAGCATCTGACAGGATGATCCGTGCGTTGACCTGCTTAGAAGAAAATCATATGTCAGTCATACCATTAAATCTTTAAAGAATTCAGGGGCATGGGGTGCTGAAAGTTTTGATTTTGTGGAAGAAATATAGTTTCTATTGGTGACAGCAGTGTTTAGATGTCTGTTTAGGAATAACTGAGATTCCTTATAGAAGGAGGATGAGGTGCAGAGGGTGAGTTTGGGGTAATGCTGGAAGATAAACTGCAGCTTAATTTGTCTAAAATGAGATGATCATCTCTGCTGCTTGAGCTGCTTAGGAAAGATAGGAATGTGTGTGTGTGCAGTTTTGCATTTGTGTGTGTGAAGGGGGGGTAAGTAAGGGCAGCACAGTAAGCACTCTGGTTGATTCGGGGGGTATTTCATTGTGCTTCCTCTTGCGGGTTATAATTAATTGCTCAATCTTGTCTGCACAGTGTAATCCAGTTTTGTGCCTTTTGTCTTGGCTGTAATTTCTCCACATTTGGCCTAATTGTTGGATTCTGGAGTGTTGCCAAAATGTCTCTCCATCTCTTCCTGTTGCTGCCTTTTGTCTATAGTGGGTACCTGTCAGAACAAGAGCAGCACAGTCGGCAGCAAAGACAAGGAAGTTGATATAGATTATTTTTTTTTTGTAACTTGTTTTAGTCATCCTGCCATTTTAAAAGCATGCTTCATCCTGCATGATGTTGTTAACAAAGCCAACTGTGCATGTTTTACATGTGCCTCTTTATTTTCCTTCAGGAAGACATGTAGACACAGATTCATTCATTCAATTTTGCACATATTAATGTTTATCTTCTGGTGTTGAATGGCATGTCAGTCCAAATCTACTTTCATTTACTTTTCTACTTCAACAGATTGTCAGAGCACTGAATGGCTATTAGTGTGGTGATCAAAACTTGCATTTGGCCGAACTTGACAGTAGCCTCTCTTTTCAGAAACAATCCTCAAAGCTGACACCATCTGCATGCCATGTACCATGTAAAATGATTTTAGTTGCCAGTGAATTACAGGAAGTGAAAGCCTAGACTTAATTTCTCCCACTGGTCTCAGTATTCCTGGAGGTTCAGATGATTTGACGCTTTGGGACTCTCAGGTGTCAAGGTTCAATAGCATAGTGTGTTACAACACACTAACCTAATTTTCCTATGCCTCCACAGGGGAGAGCTATGTTTGTGCATCAGAGAACTTCTACAAGAAAGTTGACTACACAAAGAATGTCAACCCCAACTGGTCTGTGAACGTAAAGGCCTCAGCAAGCCAGAAGAATCTGCAGTCCTTTGCTGCAAAGGCTGCCGGTGAGTCCCGAGAGAGCAGGGACTTTATTCGACCCAAGCTTGTCACTGTGATGCGCAGTGGAGTGAAGCCACGCAAAGCCGTCCGTGTCCTGCTCAACAAAAAAACGGCGCACTCATTCGAACAGGTGCTCACCGACATCACAGAGGCTATCAAACTGGAAAGCGGGGCGGTGAAGAGGATCTACACACTCGACGGCAAGCAGGTATGTTACACCCACACATACTGCTGCAAATCTGAATTCACTGGGCCCTACTATGCATATGAAAATCTCTGCCCTTGTAAAATTCAAATGCACCAAGCTGCTGATGGATATTTTTCTGTCTGCATTTGTTTAGTTTGGAAGAGGGCCCTCCCTTGTGTTAAGTGAAATAAAGGTGGTACAGTTCAGTATGTAAACAAAGCTACACCACAGGAAAATGTGTGGTTGGGATTGGAGACAGTCCTTCATTCATATATCCACCCATATCTGCACAGGTATGATCAGGCTATTTACCTGGAAATGCAAACAAAGACAAAACCATGACACTACATCCTCTGTGGTTTCTTTTAACTTCACAGGCTTATTAAATGAGGGAAACATCATTGTTCAGTCCTAACCTCAGTCAACACTGGCAAGGTTGGTCCATGAGAACCTTGGACATCTAAACTTTGTACACAATGACCTTCATTGTCAGCACACTTTATTGAAGAGTTCTAGTCAGAAGCAACATGGTCTTCCGTCTTATGGTTCAGATCATCAGTATCCTGTCCACCAGCCTTTTGTTGTGGGGTTAGTTTTTAGGCCATTTGTGTATTTTAGTTTTTGTATTATGACAATAGTTTTAGTATTTAACAATGAAAAGCTTTACACCCACTATGGTACAAAGGGCCCAGCCCTGCATTATCTTTAGTCATTTTGTCCTCATTGTTGCTCTGTTTGAGATGGTGCATGGTATTGTGCTAGAACTGTGAGTGTCTAGAGAACCTTTGCACTAATATGTGAATTTTCAACCGGGGCACTGTACCTCACTGTGACAACATGAAGGCTTCAACGTGCAACAGAGATCCATTCAGCTCCATGACCTTATGGCTTCTGTCCGGTCTGTTTGACAGGTTTAGAAGAAGATCCAAAATCAGCAACAAGCCCTTTGCTCATGTTCTTGGCTGCCATAGTGACGAGTGCGTCACAGCCAAATGGACGGAGGAGGGTGCAAGCTGCGCATTTCTCTATAAATTCAACCACTATTGATGTTTTTCTGCACTGTGAGGCAGACACTTAAATATTCCCTAAAAGTCACTCCCTGAGGAATACCGTTGTTTACTCAACACACCAGAAAACCTAAAGGACATAATGTTTTATTCATCTGCACACTTTATTGGAGTAGTGAGAGTAGTGGACCCATCATGCATGGTCACCCAGCTGGAATAGTCTTGAGAGATGATGCTGTGTGCAATATGTAATGTAATAAATGCATTCAGATGTATACAGCTACTGATTGTTTCACACCTGTCATATCTGTGATTAACATGGATCAAAAACCTGTGCTTTCTGTTCTATCAGTGTAAATTAACAGAGGCAGGGATGAGGAGCGAACATGACGATGTGTGTGGACGAGGACATCTGTTCCTCGGTCCTCTCTTTGATAGGGCTAAATGTTTGCTCAGTCTCCTGTGGGGATGTGTTATTGATTACAGATGGATGGGGGTTTGGGGTCCCCTTTAGGTGCTGTACTAGTTTCTCTTTTGTATTAATAAGGAAAGGATCATGTGTGTCTTGGAGGAGGGGAGACACACTGACATGATAGATGGGGGAATTTGATTTAAATGCTTGCTTCAAGGGGTGCTCCCAGGGGTCTTATACTGGTTTCCTGCAGAACTGCTTCCTTATGTGCATGATGTGTTTCCACAAAACGGCTTTAAGCATCAACATCCTGCACATATTGATTCTCTTGTCATAGATATGGATAATTTTGTAATCGGGGACTCCTCGGTTTCATCGTGTTGCACAGAAATGTGAGAAAAGCTGTGCATTTGTAGTGTCTTTGTGTGCAGAGGCACACTGCAGTTACTCTGTGGTGGAGGTGATATGGTAGAAGCAATATTGATGCAGTGCCCGCCCCTCCCTGACTCTGCGCCGATCCTCCTCTTCCCATTCCATTGCGATAGCTGCTGGGACTGGTTGCTAGGAGACCACATCCCAGGCACAAAGAGAGCCCAGCTGGTGTGGACTGGTCTGTCAGATACCACATCCTGTAGTGGGTGTGAGAGTTTACTATCAATGCAGCCTTTGGGGTTTAAAAAAAGTCATGTCATGTTCCTTTGTACCTGTATACATTCCATCATTGAGTGCGCACTGGATGCATGATGGACTGCAGCTGGCACAGTGTGCGTGCGTATATATGTGAGTGTGCATAGTTGTAAAAGATCTGTTTGTGACAGATAAAAGGTGTTTCGTCTTGTGCTTTCTAGCATTTAAAATGGCTACTTTTCATGCTTGATGTTCCCTTTAGAGCTGTCTAGACTCTAAAGACAGCCTGCCCTCCTCCTCTTTGCCAGTGTGGTGAACAAAATCACTCCCATTTTCCCCTCTAATTCCGGTGCTTTTCAGCTCAATTTAGGAAGGGTGGGGACATTGGATTCAGGATCCCCATTCTTACACCAAATTAGGATCATTTTATTTTCACTAATGGGGAGTAATTATTCTCTCAGTCTATTGAAAAAAAAAAACTTGTTTCACCCTTCCTGCTTGTGCAGCCTACACCATATCTGGGTGCTTATTTAATTGCTGGCAGCCATTTTGTATTAATTTTTTTTGATGGAGGTGTCTGAAGACGAGAATAGTTTTGATTTGCATTTGAGATCATCTAAATATTGCTTGTGAAATAGATGCATTGTGTTGTTGATTTGAGTTTAAAATTTAGCTTTTTAATTAACTGCATTTTTAAAGAAACTGGGTTTTTCAAGAAGGCGACAGAGTAAAACAAGTGGATGCTTCAGGCATGCTTCAGGCACAAGGTCGCACTGTTATTGTCAGAGAACAAAAGATTCTGATTCGCTTTGAAAGTTAATAACTATGGTAAGGAATTATTCAGTGAATAAGAGATGGATGCATGCATGAGTTCAGGGCTTCTTAACGACTAAAATACATCCGCTAACAGGCAAGAAAAGCCTGCTTTTCTCTGGTTATCAGGGCTCTTGCAGTCTGCCTGCTGCTTGCCATGCTGCAGAGGCAGTTGTCATGGCAATAAGCTCTGCTGTGATGAATTCAGTTTGTGACAATGGCTGTAATACGCTGAGTGTGCTCTTTACATTGGGTCTTACCTGCCCTGCCCTCTGTTCCTCCTCCATCAACAGCTCACCGCATCCAGATTTTGCTCACACATGCACACGCACACGCACACGCACACGCACACTGTGTAACACGGGCAGACAATCAAGCTGACATAGGGGCGTGGTCCCTTAGATGAAGCATTGTAAGCAGGCAAGCCTATAAACCTACACACATCCCTCACAGCTACGTTTTCCTGCACACACCACATCAACAAGTGAGCATGACCTGGAGGGGAAAAGAGTAGGAAGCACAATTTAATAATGCTACAGCCACATCAGTCAGCCAAATGGAAATCCAGCTTCCTTAGGGTTGGTGGGGGGTGGGGTGTGGGGGGTCGTGTTAAAGCAACATCAGGCACCAGCTGGTCCCCATGACTGTGCAGATATTGCTGCCTAACTGGCTCATCTGTGCTCCAAATGCATCCGGACCACTTACAGTCACACACAGACTCTGTTCCGGTGCACAAAGGTCACAGACGGGTCAGGAAGAAAACTGGAAGAAACATTTATAAATTATAAGGGAGGAACCACAAAAAAAGAAATATAAAAAGAATGAGTCACAAATATGTTGATTTTGGTGTAGTGACTTTTATCCTGAACTGCTGTTAGAAAAGCAGACACACTGACACTTTGTACTGGTTTATATTGTCTGTGAAAGCTTTAGTTGAAATGCACAAAATGGAGACTATCTGTGTATTTTGGAGGAATATTCCACTCAGTGTGGGGGCGCTGGTATTGATTGGGTCTGTGTGCCTACAGTAAAGGGAATGATGTGGGTGTTTCCCCATGGGCTGCAAAGGAAGGTCATACAACCTATTTTCTTTTCTTTTTTTTATACTTCTCTCTCTCACAAAGCTCAGTGATGCAAAGGCCACACAATGTAACAGCTTGGTGCCTTCTAATTTAGTCAGTTTTATTCTAGGCCTCTGTGGTGTCCAGGCACCTAATCAACTGTATTAAATTCTACTAATTAACCATTTGCTGACTCATTGCAGTGAGTGCCTTGTGTGTTATATGTACTGATGAAGCATCACCAAATAGCTTTACTTCTGCACAGAGATCAATGAATATAGCATCGCTGAGAGATAGAGGCTGCCCTCTGAATCATTAGTGGGTCATTAATTTCTGCTGCAGCTGACAGGATGAACTGAAGTCAGTAGAAGACGTCTGTGTGTAGACAACAAAGGATGCACAGGCTTTGTCGGCTAATGTTTCCTCCTGCTTTTCTCAAAAGCAGTTGCACCTGTTATTATGATTTTACTTATCACTAATCTTTTTACACTGGACAAATGACCTGTAGGACTCACAACAGCTGGCTTTTGATCAACTGAGTGAAATCAGCATACAGACCCAAATCAAAAGTGTTTTATTCCAGCTTTGACGGGCAGCAATGTGGACACAAATGTAGTCCTGGTAATTCCTAAAGTCTTCTCTGTGTAGAGATACACAACACACACTGCTGAATGTTTATGTGGCCATCATTGCCTAATGGAGAGGCTGTGCCCTGTGGACACTTCGCTTGAACTGGGCCAAAGGAACTCTGAATAATTCAGTTACTGTATTTGGTGGATCCCTGCGTAGCTGCTGGTGGTTTTCTGTGGGTCATGTGGTCCTGACAGCTGGTAAGGCAGAGATTAGGGATGGGCTTGTTGGGACAGAGGGTGGAGGGCACCTGGAGTCTGGAAAGAGCCAGTTTTTCAGAAAACTCCACCCTCCTTCTTCCAGCAGACGCAGAGATGGATACTCTAACCCTGATGTTTGCGTTTTCTTTGCAGCATGCATATATGTGAGATAACAGAGCTTTGTGAATTTAAATGGCATCAGGTCACCTCATATTGTCCTTCTCAGAGTTATCATTGCCAGGTGGGTGAGGTTGACCTTTTCAGATTGAGAGGGGAGGATTTTGAACCTTATATCCAAATGTTCCAAGCTGGCCTGCCCTTTCCTCACTGCTGCCATGTTTCAAAGGGACACTGACATTTTATATTTGATTTGATAGCATGCAAAACAGAACAGTTTTCCCACAAGATTCTTGCCAATTGTAGACATACGCCAGGCCAATCTTCAAAGAAGATTGCAGTCACATGAGCAGCCCATGTCTGATTATATTGTCATCAAGGTTGTACACATGGAGTATATATGGATTAGATGGTGCCTTAATGATACATAGATCTGCACTGTAGTGGTATAGATAATGTGGATCTTAAGTGATCTCTGTAGGGAACAGGATTAGTAGGATTGCTTGGAAGGATTCAATGTTTTTGACTCATAAGGAGGTTGAAGCTTTCTGAGACATGGGGTTAAATCCAGGTTATCCTTATAGATAATAAACGAGACCATGCAAAGCTCTTGGTCAGTTTAATGTACTTGTTATTTCTGTGAGAATGCAGATGTTTTCACTGTTCAAACCTTTGTTTGGACACAGTGTTGGGAGTTTTATTTTGGATACCTTTGTTCATTTAGACAGCTTATTATAATTAAGAAATTAAGAAATACAGTGATGTTTTTGAGTGGAGATTCTGTTAAGAAAGATTAAGCTCGTCGTCTGTTGGGTAAACACTTTATCCCTTTAATCAGCTCTCTTCTTAAAGCCATTAAAAGGGGTACTGTAGCCTCTACACTCCCACCCCATTCCAGCCCATTTCTATCTCCCCTCCCCTCTCTGCTGGCCTTAGGGAAACGGAGCACTTCTTAATGCTTCTATCTTATGATTAACTGTCAGGTGCGCCTCTTGCCACGCAACAGTTTAACCTAATGAAAGTAACATGTATCTAATCTCTTGATAATGAACACAGATGAAAACCCAAACGTGCACCCTGTAAATTAGCTTTGGCTGCAAAACCAATTAGATTTTGATCCCTGGAGTCAAAGCACCATCTTTTCGACTCAGTTGGGATCTGCCAGGCCTGTATCCGGGGAATCTCGATGGACGCAGAGAGGGTACAGCTGTTGGATACCACACCACCGAGTCACCACCGCACACTTTTAGCTTGTCTAGCAGGATAGAGAAGTAACATGGCAGCTGCTGGGGTGGGGTATTCCCAAATTATCTGTAGCTCATAGTTTGGATGTGTATCACAATGGAAACCATGATGCATCTACAGTATCTTGGCAGACATCCCGACACTGGGTTTTTTAAAAGTGACCAGTAAAGTGTTATGTTTGTGTAAATGTTCAACTCTGCCAACTTTGTTTAAATCAAAGTGAGTCCTGTAGTTCAGTCAAGGCTGTAGTACAGTCTGTGTGATTGTCTTATAAATAAAAAATAAAGGAACAAATTACAACAGGTGTTGAAAGAGAAATGTGACTGAGATTCTTTGTAACAAATCTCATCTGCACAATAAAGGAAAAAAGCAGCTTTTAGCTTGAATGGTTTTAATAGGCGTGCCTGAGCTGGTAAGAGAGCCTATTTAATGGAGAGCAGAGAAGGTGTGGCCCAAAGACATCTGTCCACTAAGTAGGCCATATTGTGTCAACAGCTGCTGTAGAGTGAAAAGGCCCTGGGTGAAGAAGCCGAATCACTTAAACATTACAGCAAAGGTGTAACATTCACATCTCTGCTTGTACTTTTGTGTGTGTGTTTTGTCACATCAACCTGAAGTAGCTGACAGCATGTTAACACGACAAGTTAACCACAAAGGTGGCTCATTATGACCTGAAGCTTTGGTCACTGAATTCATCCAGCATGGTGCTTCATTGCCTCATTGTTATTCATATTGATGTAGAAGACATTTTTAAAGAGTCCTGAACCAGCATCTTTAAACAATAACCACACAGAATATCAGGGCTTTGAGTGCAGCTGTGTCTTGATCCTGTTAAAATTCCAGATCAGTGTTGATGCTAAAGGTTTCTGTGTTTTGGTTTCACAGGTTACCTGCCTGCAGGATTTCTTTGGTGAAGACAATGTCTTCATTGCATGTGGCCCGGAGAAATTCCGCTACGCACAGGATGACTTCTCTCTGGATGAGAATGGTAAACTTAATGGTACTTGACATCAGAATATACAATACATTTTTACACCATATTCTCCATGTCTTGTTCAAACTGGTTCAGAGTCTTGTCACTTTGAATGTACTCATACTCATACGGTGCTGTACCTTTCTCTGCCATGAGATTAAATCAGACAGAAGACTGAATTTGTCCAGAAACAAAAATACAGGAATTCATCTGTACACTATGAGCTCACAAGGAAAACAAACCTGAATAATTTGATAGATAAAAAGAGAAACAAGGGCAAGGCCTTTGCTTTTATTTTGACAACCCTAATAAACTGCATATTACTCAATTTGGAGAAAAATCCACAGTATCACTTGACCAAACAAATGTATCCTATATAGTGGCTAAGAATGGACAGTATCCACATAGAATGATTGAAAGGTTTATGCTTTTGAGCAGTTTTTGTGTTAATGTACAAAGCTCCATGCCGCTTTCATAGTATGTGTGAGACGGAGCAAAATGTGTGAGATATGCTGACAAAGAGAAGCAAGGAGTCACAGAGAGGAGTGTATTATCTGCAACCAGCAGCAGGGATGGGGAAAAGGCAAAAAAAGGAGCCATTAATCTGTCTGGTGACAGGTTTAGGCCAGCTGATCTGTTGGTGCTGATACTGCTGAGGAGTCTAGGAGAGAAAATGTAAAAACCAGTCCTCTCACTGAGTCGCTCTGCTCCCCGCAGACCTGAAAGTCCTATTTTTAACAACCTACTTCTACCTAATGTCCTTTCCCAGAAACACTGTCTTTGTGTCTTTTAATCTTCACGCAGCACTGATGCAGGCTTGATTTGTCATCATCTTTCTTTCATTCTTTGTGTTTGCTTTAGTGTTTTTGTCATGTAGCTGCCAGTTAATTTACAGCAATCTGGGTCCGTTCCTCTTAGCATATAGCAGACCCCCGGTGGAGGCGAGTCTGAACAGTTTCATTCAGTCTGTAATAACCTCTGGGCCAGAATGGCTGAATGTCTGGAGCATCCACACATCACTGAGATAGGAAATAGGAAATAGCCCTCTCTGTGATACATCATGTGGACATACATTATATCCTATAACACTCAGGAGGTCTGGCTGATTTATGATCACATCATCATGTTTAGGAAGACGACCCTTCCTGCAAAGTTCAATGATAGTTACCATAGAGGTGTTTTTAAGAGGCTTAGATGGATAAGAGACACACATTCCTTGAAATACCCCTTTCTCCTGTGCTGGAGTTATACTGTGAATATATTTTCCTCTTCTTCTGTTCCAGACAGTTTCTGCTTTAAGGTTTTGTTTGGCACGTTTACCAAAATAGATTTAAATCCCTTGTGGTTACTTTTCACACTCCTTATGCTAAAGACAACATTATGCAGATGGACGTGCAGGCAGAGAGTAGCGCAGTTGTGTACCTGCAGCACTGTTTTTGCCGCCACAACATCAGTCGAAGGCTGAGAAGGTATCTGATAGACTCGGGAGGGGAAGGGGGCTATTTTAAAACCACTGAGGAAACTAGACAAGCTGCCAGTCTGAGGTATCGTCAAAGGCGTGGCGGCACACCTTGCAAACAATGGCACACGAATGTACATCTGTATCCAGTAGTGTGTGAAGGTTAAGAGAGAGAAGGAAAATATCCCAGGAGATGGAGGGAGGACAGATAGTATAATTAGCATCAAAAGTGGAAGAGAGGAGGAGGGAGGGGGAGGAAAGAAAGAGCCTGACAGTACAAACAGAGGGGGGAGATGCAAAGGGAGGAGCAGCAGTGTCTGGAGTCTGTCTACCCTGATTAATACAATGACCCAGAATACACTGCATTTCCTTTATATGGTTCATCTCAAATCAATCACTAGTGCATTGATGGGAAGTCAATGATGTTTCTCTTACTGGAGATATAACCCTGTCTCTAACAGGAGCCGACTGGAGGTAGCGACCATGTTTGATAAACCTTTGACTTCTGACATGAATTCATGCTGCTCAGTCATGATTGCTTTGTGCCTTTTTCCCCCCACAGAATGCAGGCTGATGAAGGGACCGCAGCGTGGTTCTGCAAAGAGTCCTGGTCCCATCAAGCGCAGCAAGTCTCCAGCTGAATCAAGTGAGCTCATTATTATCTCTCCTACACTGTGACCACCCTGTGTTTAAAATAATAAAAAGGGCTGCTCAATTCAGAGCTGGACGAAAAATAAAAATAGGCCATTTGATAGACTGGGGTGGGGGGGGGTAGCAGCTTCTCTTGACCTTTGACCTTATTCTGATTGGTATGATGAGCTGAAACATCTCTTTAATCCCAACACCTGATAAAACCTGTAGAGAGCAGAGACAGTAAAACTTGAGCCTTTTGTTTAATGAGGTAATCTTATGAGATGTAGTATAGTATTGTTGGTGCAGCCTCTGTTTTTTTAACATGAATAAAACATGAAAAGTAAACAAAGACAACATACGTAGCTCTCAGCTGTTTGTTGGACGCTCTGGCAGTTTAACATTTAATAACATCCAGGAGGCTGTGGAGGCTCAGCTGCTGTTTCCTGCTTACATTTTTATGTTAAAGCGTTTAATACCAGAAAACAGCACTTTAGGTGCAGTATGTTACAATGCTGTTTTTACATAGCCGCATCATGAGGTGACTGTTTTCACATAAACAATGAACACAAAGCAGAGCTGGAGCAGCTGAGGTGTTAAATTGCCTGAAGGGCTGAGTTCATGTTTCATGAGGGGCGTTTGGCCTCATGCTGTACAGGTTCCTTCAGTCCTCCAGAAGTCTTAAATGTTTTTTTGTTTTTTTTTTTTGTTTTTTTTTAATCACTGATGGGGGGTGATGCCTGCCCTTTGTGACAGCAGATGGTTTGCTAACATGTTGGGGGAGGCAGTTAACTGAGCTTTAATCACCAGTAGAGAGGTCAGAAGAGAGATAAAGGGGTCATAGCAGAGACTTGCATATGTTAATAAATTAAATTAAACTTCATGAGTAGTGTTACTGAGAATTAAAACAATGACCATATGAAGCCAGTTATGCAGCCAGTTATATATCTGGAGCTGACTAGAGATGTATCAACAGAGAGTAGGTTCACATTAGAAGAACAGTCTACGCTGCAGTGGGTCTAATTTTCAGAGTTACCAGCAGTTTGTTCAGCCACTGGGCCTGGCTTGAAGACAGTTACACAACCAAACACTGAGATGTTTAGTTAAAGATCACCACACTGCAGTAAGTTTTATCTGGAGACAAAAGCTTGGCAGAGTGAGCAGCTCGTCTCAGAAAAAGGTTACGTTGGCCCTTCTACAGCCGAGTGTTTGGTTTCTAAATAAAAAACAGCTGCAGTCTCTGTTCGGTCTGTCTGGAGGAGCAGCTTATGTTTAGATTTTAGGATAATAGGATGTGATCTATCTGTTTTTGGGAGTCTTCTTTTATAAAGTGTTAAACACAAATAAAAGCTGTTTTATCTGCCTGAGTGGATAAACGCAGCCAGCGCCTTTACTAGTGACGCTTTATTCACTTTGTGTTTTCAGCACTTGCTGGCTTAAACTTACACCGGCCATCTGGTTTATAGTCTTCAGAATTCTTTTCATCTCTTATAGACAAAAACTCTTTTAAAGCACTTAACACGCACAGCTACATCACATCACACTGCTCTTAGATGTAAACAGAATGTTCCACACAGAGAGAGTCCTAGCAACGTGGCAGGACGCAGACTAAGTGAATAAAATGTCATCTAACAAACAGAAGTTGTCAGCGACGTCAACCTTCACTAACTGTCACTTGTAGCCAAGTGGGGCCACAGTTCAGGACTGACTTTACCACAGAGCCAGAAAAAGAGTCCCTCTAATCCACACTCCTGTTTCCCTCCTCCTCTTTTATCCTCCTCCTCCTGCTTTTTCTTCTCCTCTCTGCTCTTTTGGCTCTCTCAGCCAATGGGACAGGCTCCAGCAGCCAGCTCTCCACCCCGATTTCTAAGCATTCCCCCACCTCCACCCCTACCAGTCCAGGCCTCAACAACAAGCAGAAGGTACCCAAACCTCTTGTCCTCTCTTTACCTTTCATCTCATTGCCCCATTTTCTCTCAAAATTGATCATTTTAATATCTTAAATGCAAGTTCACTGTTCTCCCTCTGTGTTTGCAGGATCTCTACCTGCCCTTATCTCTGGATGATGACGATTCTCTGGGTGAATCCATGTAGACTCCCTCCTCCTGCAGCCACCCTCCTCTTTCGGCCTGAAACACAGAAGTTTGATACCTCTGCTGCTTTCCACCCTCAATCGCAGTGCCACCTGTTTAGGAGAACCACTCTTTGTTTTGTCTCTCTTCTTTCTTTCTTTTTTTAAGGCCTTAGCCACCAGAGCTATGACACCATTTGCTGCTTGAGAATAATACATTTTTTTACAAATCTGTTTCAGACACGTGGTTAACAATCAGCTCACTTGTGTCCAGGTGTGTGTTTCTATGTGGAAGATTCTCAAAAGGGGAGCACAGTTCACTGACTTACAGATTTCACGGTGTAAATTCACTTTGGTTTCAAACGTTTTGATAAAGTATGCACTCTTGACTCTATTTCAGTCACTGGATTCCAAGCAGCAAAAGGGATACTTTTAGGTGGTGTTGACTCAACTTTTGTATCACTTAATGTACTCGTGATGTTCCTCCTTGTCCCTCTGCCCTCTAGTCAAAGGTGTGAGAGGTTCCTTGTCAGATAAAGTCTGTTAAGCCAGTTGAAACCTTTTCTAACCGCTGTAAATACTGTGAATAGCCATCATAACATTCTGCCCCGATGTCCATTGTTGTGCTTCCATAATGTCACTATGTCCGTCTAACGTTCACTCCACATAATACAGGGTACAGTCAAAGTAGAAGAAGAACCAAAATGAACTCCATGTGGGATGCGGTTCCAGACCTTCTCTATGGGACTCCACACTCCCACTTTAATATAGATTACAGATTATAAGATAAATATAAAGCTCATAATTCTTGGAATTAATTGGCATTCCTTTTGTCCAATCAGAGACAAAGCAATAACATCCCACGAATCTTCATGTTGGCACTTCCTCTATTTTGGCCCTTTGTTTTTACATACACAGTAGGCTGCACATGGTATACATATACCCTCTGTGTGTTAGAATTACACAAACTGCAGTGCATGATGAATCATATTGAAACTCCGGGCATGTAAAAAGATGATTTGAAGGACCTAATGGTGCATAAAAACAACCAAAGGACAAGCAATTAGACCCTTTTTAAACACAGTCAGCATACAGTTTTTAATAATTCCCTTCCCTAAGCCAGTTTCTCGACTCATCTTCTATTAGAAGTGATTGCACCGCAGTAAAGTGGTGCCATTTTATATAAATATAAAGTAAATGAATAAATAAAGGTCTTAAAGCCAAAGTATTTTTTTTTTTTTTTAGAATTATAGAAAGGTCGGAATATGAAATTTTAATAGTTATAAAATATTGTGAAGAGAGCACACCTGGAGTGTTATGCATGTTACGTTTAAAGCATCAAAATCAATAAAATCATGCTCATGATGAGGCGATTAGGGCGCTAACAGTAGTGGGATTTCTCCTATTTTGCATGGCTCAGCATAGTTCTCCAAAAAGGAGGGTTAGGGGGGGATATTTGAAAACATAACCACTGTCTAAATCTATGTGTGGGTTTCAAAATTTTTATAAAGTTTATTAATTTATATTAAGTACTTGTGTAGGTTTTTTTTCTAGTTTTACAGCTGAGCACTAAGCGCTCTTTTTCAGGCTTCTGTGTGCAACTTTGTATCACCATATTCCTTTTTCTATAACGATGACCCGCATCGTGTGTCCAGACTAATCTACTGAAAGAGAGATTCCTGCGACTTTTTTTTTTTTTTTTAGTGCAGGGAACGAAGCGTGAGGAATCACTAAATTGAATGAAGCACAAAGCAGGGAGCTAATGAGTCACTTTACTGTCTATGTGCTAGCATTACAATGCAGAACCACCAATAAAATTCTCAAAAATGCTGCACATGTAGCATCCTTTTAAATTAATGTCTATGCATTTGGATTTAAGAATTGTAACTCAAAACTTCTTTTCTGTAGGAATGGCCTTTTTTTTATTATACCCAATAGAAAGTAACCTAAAACAGAAATTTCCATGCAGTTATTCCATTGTGATGATGATGTGACAGTTGTATGTCTTAGGGATTGATCAGGTGCTCACCTTCTGGATAAGCTTTGAATAGCTGTTCTTTTGATATTAGTTACTTACTGCTTAAGAATAACTATCACTGAACTCTCTGGTGCTGTAAACCTACACCTTTCTCCTGCAGGGAGCGCTGTTACACCAGCACAGCAGCTAATAATATCAGCTAATCCAACAGCAGGGACACCTTACTTCAGCCGCCATTATGTATAAAAACCCTATTTGAAGTCGTTTTCCCTCAAACTCTCAGTTCTGTACAACCTTACATGCTAATAATTTTCTTGTTTCCTTGAGTTTTCTGCAACTTATTACAGCGTGACTCCATATAAAGCATTAACAGTACTTGGGTTGTCTTATGTAAACCAGTTGCCACCATGTAAAATGGATGGTGTGGTTCATCACCTTCAGTGGTGCCTTTTTTAGATTTCTGAATTTTGATAAAAAAAAATAAAATAAACTGGGACATTAAAGGCTTGTTCTTTGTTGACGGCTGTTTGTAGAACATTTTTAAACCTCCTGACACTCTTTTTTTGTAGAGCTACAGGACACTTTATCGTGGTGTATATATGCTCCCTTCCTGTTCTCTTTCATTGTATGCCTTTCTGATCGAATGAATGACTTTTTTTCTGAAATTTACAATGTCCTTTTTAGTGGTACTTTGCAATGTCACAGTGGCTTGTTTCGGTGCATCATTCAATGTATTAACCGGTATCCTTTTGCAATTAAAATCCAATTGTATTTCACCTCTAGGATCTTGAGTCTTTCATTATACACATTTAAAGGACCAGCATGTCGGATTTAGTGCCACCTAGTGGCGAGGGTGTTAACAAACAATTAAATATTCCTTTACTTTCAGGAAACTAGAATTAATCAACATGTCCCCACACAAAAAGTACCATGTTTGGTCAGTATAATATAATATATATAGTATAGTATATTAATTTAATAGATCTCCTAGATATGACACTTGCTTACCTTTGTGTTTGGTGGCCTAGATATGCGACTACAGAAATACATTTGTTCCATTTTCAAGGACTGAAACATTTTCCTAGCGTGAACAGGCTGGAATTTATTCAAGCTGATAAGGGACTTTCTAAAGTTAGTTATTTGTTTATTCTGATATCACTATGAGGTAATTCTCTACACAGTAGACCAACACATAACCTTTCCTTTTAGTTCCTATTCAATGATCAATCAATAGTGTTGAACATTTCTGGTAAATTACTATGACCATACGGGCCAATAATAACAGACTTAATATTTGTGCTCATTGTCTCTGTACTATCAACCACTATTTATTCATTTTATAGCACGCTAGGCGGTTCGCGTCAATGCATTTATAATAAAATCTGATTGTTTAGGTACAAACCCTATAACCCTTTTTGATGTGCTGCTGCATGCTCCACCTGTTTTAATGTGAAGCTTGAATGAGACTTCCGACACTGTGCTTGTGCTGCTCTCTACTATTAGGCTAAAGGATGGACACACACACACACACAGAGGTTTAGAAGCACACAGCATGTGCAGCTGTGTAATTCTGCTGCCACCTGTTGGTTTGTAATGTGCACCTGAAGTAAATGAACATTTTTACAAATAAACCACAAGTGGAGCTTCACTTAAATGCACTTTTAAATTCCACTGAAGTCACTCACTTTGTGTAAGGGCTTCATGCCAAAAACAAAGATAAACAGTCACTATCTAACAGTGTAAATAAACTATATAAATGGCTGTAAATGTTTAACATTACTGACAATTTGAACATCTGACTTTGCTGCCAAGCATTTAAGGTCATGAAAGGTCAAAGCTCATCTTTAAAGTATTTAAACAGTCATTTTCTGTAACAAACCTTTTCCACAGCAGAAGACGGGCTGTGTGGTGTCGGATGTGGCTGTGTCTGGGTCGCTTACAGTTTAGAAATGATCCTTGAGCAGCTTGTTTAGTCCTTTTTCACCAAACTTTGTTTAAACACCAAAACATGCTCCTGATCTGCAGTTCTTCCAAAATCAACAATTATGAGTCGTGGCGATTTCCTTATTTGAAGAGGAAAAATGGGAATGAAAACAGATCTACAGGCTTTGTAGAAATACATAATCCAGGAATTCATATTTGTAATTCCTGAGGTCCTGTAATCAATATTTGCAAACAGTATCCTGACCTCTGATTTAAAATCCTGTGTTGGCTGACATTTCTCTTTGCTTTGTCCTGTTTTCATCAGATTCACAATCAGTGTCCATTATGTGTGGGATCCATAATATGTGTCCTGATGTTGTATTTGTAACAGAAGAAACAGAACTCTACTGTGATGTTTCAGGTTGTTACATAAAGTTCTGACGTTAAGTTTCTGACGTTAAGCTTGGCTTGAATTTACTAGCTGTGTAGCTATAAAACATATCTGTGTATTACACATCCATATGCTTATTTTTATAAATAAGAACTAATTCCTGAAACATGTAATTAATTAAGTGTATTGAAAATGATGCCCCAGATGATAGTTGACCATAGTGTGGACAAATATTGTACAGTGGTACATCACTGTTGAGGTTTTGTGGTTGCTTCATATTTCCTGTATGTAAACTGGAAGGCAGTTTTCCAGGCACTGTTAGACCATGCTGTCCTTCATTTACTCTGGGAAATGTTGTCTATTAACATGATAAGATCTTAATAAGGCCTCTCTATGACATGAAGTGCTGCTTCTTCACTCTCCTCACTTCCTCGTGAACTTTTGCTCATATCCCAAATCCTGCCTGTTCTCACGTCATAACTAATCTGAATGATTTACTTTTATTTTGTTCTTCTCTTCTTCGGCCCGTCTACTTAACTCCTGCATGGATTTACCTTATTACTGTTGGCTAAAAGAATTCCCAGCTGCCTTTACTTTAAAGCTGGAATTACTCAGACAGATTTTTGTCAGTCTGACACATTCAAAGTGTTTTTAAGCCCCCGACCATAGATTGTCAATTCGTCTGCTTTATCAGTGATGTTTGTTCAGTCTGACACACAGTGAGACAATAAATGTGAGTTATCTGATGTTATTGATGTTAGGACAGGTCTTTACGTGTTTCACCTACAGGTTGTTGGGTGGTAGATCTGTAGGTGTTCAGTTTCAGTCTCCCCTTCCCTCCCTTCTTGTAATCACCACATCAGCCCTTTGCATAACACCTCCTGCTGCAGAGAAGTGCTGGTCAGACCAGTTTTCAGGCTGGCTTAGTGTGTTTTGGAGAAGCCCTCAATAGCCACAAGGAAAAATCAAGAAACCGTGTTTGGTGCTTGAGGAAGGTGCAACGGATTATTGTTTTATGTAAAGGACTTTATGAAGAGCTTAACAGGACACTGACTCTGTTTGAGCTCATCACTGTAAGGATACCACATCTCTCCAGGTGAGTGCTGCTTTTATGGCTTTGTGCATGTCAGACTTACAAGCTTACAGCTTCTTAATATTCATGTGTACCTTGTCTCAGTGTGTTTTTGCAGGGGTGGTGTTTGACATTTACTCTTTTTTTAACACCTCAGATTTATCTTCTGGCTGACACTCTTGTTTCATATCTTTCTTCCTCACTGTGATATTTACTTTCTGCACTTTTAATATTGTACAAACAGCATTTTTCACAGGTAACACTCAGCACTAATTGCACAACATGCTGTGACAGCACCAAAAAGCCTTAAAAGCCTTAAAACTTTTAAGCAGCGTCTCCGAGTCATCTCCAAGTACCAGCATGTATGCCGGAAATGTGGGGAATGTTACCGGCTGACACTTTTACACCTATACCACAACGTAAACAAAGAATACACAACCAAACACAGCAAAATGGTTTTGTTAAAATCTGAAGCAAACACTTCACAGATGTGTATCACCCTTAATTTAGTCCAGTAAGTGAAATAGCTAACCAAAAATAACCTGTGTGAGCACATAAGCCAGGGACAGAAACCGATAACACACTCACACACATGCGCACAAAACTGACTCACAACCTCATCTACCCTCAGAGACACGGAAGTGAATAATCTGATGCCAGTATAAAGTATTCAGGTGAAACAGTAACACTGGGAACTGATATCGTCCAGCATGTAAAGACAAACACAGCCAGGGTGTGGCTCTCTGAACAATGCAACAATAGGCTACTGGGTGTGTGGGTGTGAGTGAGACAGGTAGGCAGATACAAGACCTGGAAACTTCCTTGTTGTGGAGCAGGAAGGATTGAATGTCTGTCTGAGAGGTATGGTGGCTACATCTTCTCTTCAGCCGGTTTTCTTGTAATGATTTTACCCAACATATACATATTTACATTTGACCTGTGTAGAAGACTGTTTTTTTGAGGCTAGAACAACATATCTCTCAGAACTTTCAGTAAATTACAATTTGTTGACCCATTGTGTGATATTCTTGGCACAGATGAAGTAACAAGCTGTATCCCAAATGATTTTATTGGCTCTTATTATCATAACTAAGCCTTGATGTGTGAGAGAGCAGGGACAAAAGGTTAAAGAGTCCTTCCCATGAGAATGCAGCTGTTTTGTTCATTCATGTTTGTGTCATGTATACTGTATAATTTTTCACTGAATATGTGTAGCTCGTGGTTAAAACTGCTTTATGGAGGGCCTATCACTGAGGCAGCCTGTTGATGTGTCAACATGTCATTATTTTAGACTTTCTATCAGTGTTGATAGATAAAAATAGCCAAAGGCCCTATACAGTACAGAACATGTCAGTTTTTTAGCATGCTATAAATAACAATTACACAAACACTGTGTGCTCATCAGTAAACCTAGGCTGTCCGCCGGGACTTTGGGTCTGCTGTGATCTGGAAATGAAGTCCTTCTGAGATTTATAGGGTTCACTCAGATCCTTCCCTTATATAAAGTCTGAAAATGTATTGTGTCTGTCATTCATCTGCAGCTGTGAGCCCTCAGTGTCTGGACCATGTTTTCCTCTGTGACCCCTTACAAAAACCAGCACTACGCTGAGCTGAAGAAGGCCTGCATCAGAGACAAGGCACTATTTGAGGATCCAGAGTTCCCAGCCACAAACTCATCAGTGTATTACAGTAAACCACCTCCTGGTGTTGTGGTGTGGAAACGACCAGGGGTAAGTGACTGTTGATTTTCTTTCTTACTGTGTGAGGTCTGCCACATTATTAACTCTGCTGTTGTACTGCAGGAGATAAGCAAAACACCTCATCTGTTTGTGGAGGGCATCAGTTCCCATGACCTGAACCAGGGACTTGTGGGAAACTGCTGGTTTGTGGCTGCATGCTCCTGCCTGGCTTTGAAGCCACACCTCTGGAAGAAGGTGAGGTTGTCTACATTACATTTACACTGCTATAGTATGCATGTAAAATATTACTTTTGCTCAAAGATGATAGCTGAATAACATTGTGTATCTAACTGGTTTGATGCCAATAATGTGACTGCTGTATTCATCAAAATGTGGGTTTTTGTATTATTTATTCTTATTTGCTGGTCCAGGTGATTCCTGACTGGAAGGAGCAGGAGTGGGATCCCAAACACCCAGAGAACTACGCTGGAATCTTTCACTTTCAGTTCTGGATCTTCGGTGAGTGGATAGATGTGGTGGTGGACGATCGACTGCCTACTATCAATGGAGAGCTGATCTATTGTCACTCCAAGGACAGCAATGAATTTTGGAGTGCTCTGCTGGAGAAGGCGTACACTAAGTCAGTAAACCTTACTTTACAATACATACTGTGTTTTTAACATGGTAGATGCTACTAGACATATAAAGTGCATAAATGTTGCTTCTCCTTGGGCCCTCTGTGTCCAGGCTCTCTGGCTGCTATCAGTCCCTGGAGGGTGGAAACACTGGAGACGCTGTGGTGGATTTCAGTGGTGCTGTGACTGAACCCCTCAACCTGGAGGAGGAGGCTTACTATAAGGACCAAAAGAAACAAGACCAGCTGTTTGAGGACCTGCTGAAGGTGTATGACTGTGGAGGAATAATAAGCTGCTCCATTAGGGTGCGTGTGGTTGTTGAATGTTTCTGTACTCCTCTCAGAGCCGTCGGCTATAATAACACTGTTTAAATGTCTCAGGCACAGCCTCATGAAATTGAGCTAAAGATGGCAAACGGGCTGGTGAAAGGCCATGCATACTCAGTAACAGCGGTGAAAAAGGTACGTTTAGGTCACGGGCTGTTGGCCTACTTCAAAAATGAAACCATCCCTCTGATCCGCATGAGAAACCCCTGGGGCAAGATGGAGTGGAAAGGAGCCTGGAGTGACAGGTGAGGAGCTCAATCTTCTCATTGTTAGAATAAGGAAAGATACAATAAAAAACTCTGTTTGCACAAACCACTTTCTTTTGCTTTGTTGTTTGTCAGTTCTGAGGAATGGTCGAAGGTGGGTGACACAGAGAGGGGCAACCTTGGCATCACAGTGGAGGATGATGGAGAGTTCTGGTAAGCAAAGATCCTCTAAGTATAACCCCTGTGAAGTTTTTCTCTTCTCTCAGACTGTCATAGTGTGTTTGCTTGTACCCACAGGATGTCGTTCACAGACTGGTGCAAGTATTTCACAGACGCAGATGTTTGCCGTCTCATCAACACCTCGCTGATCAGCATCCATAAGACATGGAATGAGGTTGTGCACTTTGGGAGTTGGAGCAAACATGCAGAGCCGCTGTTAAACCGCTGCGGAGGATGCGCTAACCACAAACAGACGTTCTTGCAGAACCCACAGGTACCCATGGTTCTGTCTCCACACATCACCTGTCGTCATCCATCCAAACATGCAAACTGACTCATTCTCTACCTCTTTTACAGTACTTGTTTGATGTTACTAAGGAGGTTGATGAGGTTCTGATCTCTTTGCAACAAAAGGATATGAAGATTCACAGGAAGTATGGTCAAGGAGAAAATCTGACCATCGGCTTCAGTGTCTTCAAGGTAAAGGTCATTATATTAAATGTGTGATGTTGATGATGATAAGCTCTGAAATATGTGTGAAGTGTAATGATCCTGGTGGGACTGACCAGAATTGAGAGAAAACAGTGCATGTCTGGGATACAAACCATCAATTGGAGGTCAGTTTATTTTTTGGCAAACACTGCATCATTTCACCACTTTCTGGCTTTCATTCTGGACAAAGAATTTGGCTTCATTTAAGTTGTTTTCTTCTCATTTGTCCAGCAAACAGTGAACAGTACATGTTGTAATGACATGCAGACATGACTTGATACTTTTATCAGATCCAAAACATTTCAACAAGTGGCTAAACCGTACGTGATTAGACACAAAGTATGTCTGTAGTTTCAGTGATTGTTTCAAGCTGAACACAACTTTAAAGGTGCAGACAGTCCAGTGCAGCCATGTATTATGAATAGATGTGACTGTAGGCAAAGCATATGAAATCATAGGATTAGATGAGACAAAACTTTATTAACCCTGGAGGAAATTCTTTGAGCCCACAGTATAAAATGTATTTGCATTTATTTAGAAAACAGTGCAATAATAACAGAAAAACATGCTGTGATTAGTTTACACATTCAAACATGGCCAATGTAACCATGGAGAAGCTGATATAGTATTTCCTGTAACATTTACTCATTAGATATTTGGCTCAAACACACACACACACACACACACACACAATCTTATCACGCTGATTCAAGCTTTGCCAGAGGAATAAATTCTGGACACTATGCATGCTGGTGCTTGCGATGAAAAGAAAACAACAGCTGGGTGCACACTAATAAACTGCCTTGACACTGAAATGTGAACCCCGATTTAACTTATACGGTCATCAAGCAAGTGATGCATCCTTCATCTGACAGAGCCCAGACACTACTGTCCACATCATCTGCTGTTTTTATTACTGTCAACTACACTCTGTAACTTCCTGTTCAGGATGAATGTCTCTGGTAAAAGACTCTTGGACATAAAGCAGCTGGTAGTTTTCCAAAAAATCACCACTTATATTAAATGACAGGCAAGATATGTGGTAGTTATCATCTGAGGGCAACTTGAGTTCAGGGATTATAACTATCATGATAACTATATGAGTGGCTTCTCACACAGAAAAACAAGCCTTATAATCCTGGAACATGCTCAAACCTAACACATTATAGATATTACAAGTGCAAGAATTACAGCACTCAGCATGTGCAATTCATTGTGCTGCCACCAGGAGGCAGAGGACTCTGTGTATGAGGGAAACAGCAGCACAGATCAGCATTATCACATATACTGTTTATAGAATAGAAGGCATTTTAAAACCAAAAACACAGAAGAACTCTTACATTTAAGTTAATCTTAAAGTCTTAAACTTTAAAGTAACTATATTATTAAGTGTGATGATTAAGTGTAAAGTACCATATTTGCCTCTGAACTGCAGAAAACTACAGTACACTGTATGCCTCTTTTCCAGGTGGAGCTAAACAGGAAGTATCGGATGCATGACCTCCTGACCCAGCAGTGCTTGGCGACCTCCACTTACATAAATGCTCGGACGGTGTTCATGAGATGTGTGCTGCCTCAGGGGCGATACATCATCATGCCCACCACCTTCAAGCCTCAGACGCTGGGAGATTACATGATCCGAGTTTTCACTGACGTGGAGTCTGGCTGCCGGTATGACTGTGAAATAGATGTGATGTCATAATTTGAAGCTAAGTCAATGAAAATATAACATCATTAGCAATCTTGTTTTAAATGTAGACATATGGTGTGAGATCACATATTCTTTTTTATAATTATCACACTTAAGAAAGTGACACAGCTGATTTTAGACTGATGGATGGATAATGTCCAAGAAAAGCTCTTTAACTAGTATTTTGGGGATCAAAGATATTCACATTAAAACTCTTAGAAAGTAACCCCCATCTCTGAATGCTATTCTTGGCTAAAGATTTAGGTCAGAAATAAGATCTTAGTCATGGTCCTTTTTACCGTCTTCTGCTCTTACAGGGAGCTGACAGAGGACAAGCCAAGGATAAAATGCTGGAGTTCATTCCTTGGATACCCACAAGCAGTGAGTCACATCTATGTCCATGGAGCTGAGGGCCTGCAGAACCAGGACAACACAGGAGGTCAGAGGACCATCTACAAGCTTTATCTTTATGATTCAGATACATTCAGTGTGATGTCTTTTCAACCTGTGGATCTTTCCTGCAGGTGCAGACCCCTATGTGATCATATCCTGTGAGGGCCGCTCAGTTAAATCCACAATCAACAATGACACTTTGCAACCACAGTTTGCAACCAGTGGCATTTTCTACAGGAAAAAGCCCAGAAAGCCCATAACTGTGGAGGTAAGATGGAAACTCTGTCATTTCTCAGTGCACATGGATGCAGAAATCCCAGTCTGCACCACCTTTGCTTGTTGTTGAGTGAAAAAAAAAACTTCAAAACTGACTGGTCTTCCTTAGGTGTGGAACAGCAATGCAGTAAAAGATGAGTTTATGGGCCAGGTAGTGCTGTCCGGGTCAGTGAAGGACACCACAGACCCTCAGAAGCTACAGCTGAGGAAGAGGGGTCAGGAGATGCCCAACGAGATGCCCGGTTCCATCAGCCTGAGGATCGTTACTTCCACTGAGCTGACTGCCATGTGACCTGTGAGATGGCTGAATCACTGATCAGCTGTTTAAGTTATGTGGTATGTGCCTGCAGTGAGTCACCAGCAGCTGCTTTGTATACCAGTGTATGCCATTATTTGCACGTTGGGGTAATTATGCGGACAGATCAAGGTGATCAATGTGTTATCAGACTGAATGTCACTTCCTGTTTGTTAGTTTGTAAGTGTTTTTATAAATCTGCCATTTCTTATTATTATGTTTAACTTATATTTGTTTTATACAGATGATTTTGTAAATGCATCATGGTACACATATTATACTGTGAGTAATAAGGTAGAGGCCTTACAAGAACCACAAAAGGCTATGCAGCACATATAGCTCCTTGTAATGTATGAATATTTTCTCTTACTTTCTTCCATTGTTTTCATGAATAATAACAAACAAAATAATCTTCCAGACCAAGCACCACCACCACTCTGGTTTTCTTCCTTATTTTATTTCAGTCCAGTTCCCAAACTGCAATATTTTGTTTGTTTTTTTGTTTGTTGATGTTTTTTTTTACACTCAAGACACAGCCATGCACAATTCAAAGTTCAAAAAGTCTATTGCTTCAACCACAATTAAAAATAGTTTATCCAAAACCTCATTTCCCCGTTGCTCATTTGTCCTTTTTCAAAGATGGGGAAAGGCCTGCTGAGGTATGCCAGATGGATCAGCAGTTTTACAAAGCTAGACAATAATAAGAGTAATAATAATAATAATAAAGATAATAATTTAAAAAGTAACATTTTTTGTCTTTGTTCCATTCTCTTGATACACATTAATAGAGGAATTTTCACACCACGTGTACAGTTTTACACATTCAGAAGATAGGAATGTACAGGAGCAACCACAGAAAAGGGGCACGTCAGCTGTGTCTCTTGTCCCGAATTTCACCTTTGTGCTCATAGGTCAGACCTGTACATGGGGCAAAGACCAAATGTCCCAGGGGCCAGAGAAGCTTCCTGACAGGCCACCCACACCTACCATACACACACACACACACACACCCACACACACATACATATATACTAACACTCAGCAGTGGTACTCAGGACAGACTGTGTGGGCCCGCACACAGAGTGCTGCACTCATCAGCTCTCTGTCCAGATGAAGGAGTGTCCGAAAAAAGCCCAAACAGGAGAAGTGGATCCAGGAGTGCGGAGTCAGCAAAATGTGTGTGTTTGTTTTTCTCTTTTTCCATTTCCAGGGTGCAAAACATTTATTGATATATACCATAGAGCAACCTGAATATTGTTTAAGTTACATAGTTCTGAAAAAAGGAAGGGGGATTTTCCCATCATATTTACATACATACATACATATCCTAACAATCTTAACCTATTTGAAGATGAGATACAGTGTATAGTTTTACAACATGCATGGATTCTGTTGCATCCTCCTGTCTAACATCACTCCTTCATCTTCTGTACATTTGCTGTAAAATGGAGGTACAATATGACTAAGCAGCTACCCTGCACCTCAGAGTCAAGGTGGACAACACGAGTGAGGCATCTTTAAGTGCACACTGAGGTAGCCCCCAACACACACACAAACACACACACACACACACACACACATAGAGGGACGCTACACTGGAAAAAAATGCCTACTGAGTTCTTTACAGGAATGAGTAACCAGGTATGGAAAGAACCTTTCTACTACAGTTTCTATTGTCTGACAGGAAAAGGTACAATCATAATATTGCGCTCACTACTTCACTCACTGGATAACATTCCCCTTCTATAATCTGCACACATCCAAAAAGTTACTACAAAGTTGTATAAGACACAATTAAAAGACACAAAAATTATGAATGAGCAGCATTTTAAATATAAAGGGTTAAGATTAGGGGGGAGGATGAGAAGGCGTTTTGGATCATTTCGATTGAAGGTTTATATAAATATAGACTGAGCATGTTTGAATATTGAGGGTTTTGATTAGATCATTACTATGTCAAGGGCATCTTTTATTAGTTTTCTAGGTCAAAGGACTGCTTGGGGCATTGTGGAGGTGATCCAAGTGTGATACTGCACCTTCAAGTCACAGTGTGTCAGCATGATAAAAAGGATAATCCTTCAGGTTATTTTTGTCTTTTGGTTATTTTTTTTTGCCAATGATCTCAGCTAAGATGCTACTGTGTATGTATGCATGCATTTATAGGCAATTCCAACCACAGGAAATATGGTGCATCTATGTAATCATGTGTAAATACATTACAAACATGGCCGAATGAAGAGGAAAAGGTTTCTCCTGAAACTGATAGAACAGTGTGTATATATCAGGAGTCATATTATAGTGGGCTCAATACTTCAACAGAATAAGAATATATTTCTTCACTGATATGAGGTGGACTATCAAAGGACATTAAATAAAGCTAACACAGGTCAGGTAAATTAATTTAACCTCCTCCATGTAGCTGCACCCCTACACACATTCACACACATACATACTGACAAAAATATGCCTCCTTGAAATGTGATAATCTGCACAGGATTAGCAATGTTTCTCCAAAGAGCCAAAGTCATGCAGGCAAAGGTTGGGTCCAGAGTCACTCTCTCACAGCAGCCGGTCACTGCAGGTGCAGCAGGTTTGGCCTGTTTGTGTTCCATGAAAGGACTATAAAGCCTAAAGCTGTGGGCAGGGATGGAATCACAGGGTTCTTCAGGTTTGTGGTATCCTCTTCACTCCTGCAGTTGCTTCTTGAAATGAGCACACTCTTTTCAATCATTGTTTTTTTTTGGATTGAGTTAACGATGACCTCCCAACCAAGATGTATGACACAAAGAGATGTGCACAGTTTGATTACACACACACACACGCACTCACACACTCGCTCACACACACATACTTGTGATGGACTGCTCTACATGTACAGAATGCTGGAGAAGTAAACGAGGAGACAAGGTCTTTTCAGCAGCATGGGCCGAAAGAGGCTGCAAGGCCAGATGTCCGTCCTACATATGAGGCCTGGGGGGACTTTTGTCCTTGTGCTGTCACTGTAAGTCACACAAACCCCTCCTTGTGCTGTCGCTGTCACGTCACCCACCTCCCATACACCCAAGCCCCTGCCCGCCATGATGCATACATTTTAGACAGGGCTCCAGCCTTGAGTGCGGACAGAGAGCACACCCTAGCGACTGCTGTTCTTTATGGCTTCCTTCGCAGCTACAATCAGAGGTGTCAGGCTGGATAGAGGCTTTGCCAGCTTGAGGAAGGAATGCTGCAGAAAGACAAGATGAAGGAAAGACACATATGAAGACAAAGAGAGCAGTTTGTTTGACATTATTTTGTTAGTCCAGAGGCATAGGTTTAATATACCAGTGAGAACGTATGTGGCGCACTTGCAGTACAGCTTTTTGAGTGATTTTGTAGGAGGTCTGAAGTCAGTATCTTTGTGGTTTTTCAGTACAGCACTGTCAGCTGAAATCTGCCTTAGTCAGTCTTCATGGATGCATCAACTACTTCAGTCCCATAAGGACATGAAGACAACACTGAGTGTTCCATCTTACAGCATGGTGTAACAAAAAGACACCAATGTGTCCATGCAGTTAAACTCAGTCCACTGTGGTGATGACTGTCATCCAGGGGATTATAACTGCATTTTTATATATTATATACAAATTTAGTGATGATGGAGATACCTGAAGCAACTCCTTGGCAGAGCCTCTGCGGTCCACATCCATCTCCAGACAGCGGTTGAGGAAGTCTCGGAAGACAGATGACAGTCTCTCTGGATTCTGCAGCTCTGGAGTCCCGTTGGTTGCAATCAGGTAGAGTGCCTGAAAAAAAGGAGCATTGAATGTCTAACTATTCAGTCTCCATAGCAGCTCCTGACTTCTGGCTGTGTGTCGTGTCTTACCCTGAGTGGATTCTCATTCAAATAAGGCGGTTCTCCCTCCACCATTTCTATCGCCATGATTCCCAGGGACCAGATATCCACCTTTGGGCCATAAGCCTTCCGGGTCACCACCTCTGGTGCCATCCAGTAGGGCGTTCCTACCATCGTGCTGCGCTTGTTCTGCTCTGGAGTGATCTGGGCACAGAAGCCGAAATCGGCTGCAGAAGAAGCAGAGAGGGAACATTTAAACATGCTTTTTTTGACAATGAATTTACATCTGTATTTCATTCAGATCTTTGGTATTACATGCCATTTCTCCTAACCTGAATGTGAACCTGATATTAAGAGTGTTTGTACCATACAAAAGACTTACTGAGCTTCACAGATCCATCCATACCCAAGAGGATATTGTCACTTTTTATATCTCTATGGATCACTTGGTTGGAGTGTAGGAAGTCCAAAGCCTGAAGACACTATAAGGATGAGAGAGAAAAAGAAATTATGAGTGTATCAGTATTCACCTGAACATAAGGGTCAGCTTATCATAGCAACAGATGTAGTGAGGGGGCATGGCTGATGTCTAAACTTGGCTTCTTACCTCTCTGCAGACTGCTGCAATCTGGCCCTCATCCATGCAGGTCTCAGTCACTACATCTGTCAACGAGCCTCCAGCCAAATACTCCATCACCACCCAGAGCTCATCTCCTACCAAGTAACTAATGCAAACCAAAGCATGAAGACATTAGAACCCTCCTGTAGTGTTAGTATGGCATGGAGAAAAAAGCTCTTGCAAGTTAAGTTAATTAAACATGCAGTAGGTGCCTGCAGAGGGACAGATATAATGAAATTTGTGCTGAGTGGAACAGATGCCAGAAATCTGGAAGTTATTAAAGTCATATTTGTTTTCAACAGTAGGTGGCAGTAATGCACCTTAACATAAATGCAGCCTCCATTATAAGAAAACTGACAGTAAAAGAAGAAGAAGAAGAAGAAGAAGAAGAGAACACCTCAATGTCATTATGGTAACAACCATATTTAGCTGAAATCGTTACTCATTCAACCACCAATTTAGATGCTTTATATATAAAAAAATACATTATGAGATTTTGATTGATTGAATTTTTGTGAATCCAGACATCCTAAGCATGTGACTGTATATTAATACCAGCTGACCTGTCCAGGTAGTTGACTATGTTGGAGTTTTTGTTTTCCCTCATCACCAAGATCTCATTGATGATCAGCTCTTTCTTGGGCTGCTGCTGCAGGTTCATCTGTTTAATGGCCACCTGGGAAAGCAGACACAATATTTATGAATTATAAAATGTTACCATAAGGAAAGGAAAGACAATGTTTAAAATCAAAAACATAATGTCACTTACCTCTTGGCCAGTTGCTATGTCGATGGCAGTGTACACAGTGCCGGACGCTCTGATGACACACAAGAGCAAAATCACATCAATGACACATCATTTAAGAGTTTTAAAACACTAAGTTTATATTTCAGTGCCAGCAGTCATAACCAGAAATAAATGGTTTTATCATAGAACTACTGTTTTGTGAAAAAAATGAAAGGAATAAGATTGAGATAAATGGACAAGTTAGCATATCTGTGTGGCTAAACATTTTTTTGATATGAAAACATCGTAGTTAAACTAAAGCTGTAATGATGTTGACTACAGTGAAAGATGGATCCTATGGTATATAGCTGGCCTCATCACACTAAAAGTCTTCCACTGTGACTCTTTTCTCTTCACTCTCATGCCGTCAGCTACACCTGTGTGCTGTCAGAATCTATGAATAATGAAGCACAGTTCCTGGTAGCACAAATTAAAGATAACACGACAGAGAAAATAGACAGTAATCTACTGTTTAAAGCAGAAGCTTCCTGAACAAATATGGAAATAAAGAGGGCAGATAACAGCTACACACTTTTTTTTCTCGGTTCAGATGTGTTGCAAACAGGGAAAGTGCCAGAAGGCCGAGACAAGCAGAGAGAAGGAGAGAGCAACTGAGCTAATCTGGCTCTAGGCCTTTTCAGGATACAGTTCTCATTTCCTCTCTGCTTATTTTCCTCCCAGTTATTTGACCTGCCTCTGTTGCTCTGAAGTGGCCACTACATCTCCACATTACCCACAAAGACCCCTGAAACTGTTCTAATTCAATCCCTGTGACGATCACAGAAAGACTTACCCTTGTCCTATTTTCTCAAAGCGTGTGTACTTCTTTTTGGGATCCCCAACACTTACAATACTCCCTGAGTCAGATAGGGAAAAAACATATATATGATGATCCTGTAGATACAGATACACTGAAAACATCACAATATCTGCCTCACATGCAGCTCTGCATTACAGCTAGCAGAAAGAGGAGCAGTGTAGGAATGGCCAATTAATTAAAAAGTATTTATTTGTCCAAATTAGTGCATAGCTCCTCTATATATCCAAACATCCAGCCTGACTTTTGAATGACTACACATTGTCACAAAAACAAATCGACATCAGTGCATTAGCTGAGGACACAGAGGTCATGTCCTAAGTACAGTTTGATGAGTGGATCCCTCAAAGGAGCTGACATGCTGTAGCGTTTGAAAGATTATGATGTTGTGTACTCACATTATCCTTAACCATGCTAATAGCAACATGTAAAATTGAATTGTATGAATAACTATGTTTAATCATGCATCTAAAGACACATACGGAGTCTTTCCAGGATCTCCTCATCTGTCATCTTAGACTTCTTCCTCTGCCGGTCAGTGTGTCGATACATTGTGTTTGATGTGTTCTCTGGCTGAACCTGCGACTCTGGTGGAGTCAACACCTCTTTCACAGGTGTGGGGGGCTTTGGTGGGTCCATGACTGAGCGAGTGTAGATCTGGATTGACGAGGAAAAAAAGGGTCAAACAAATGCTTTTGTTGCTGACGGATTTTACCTATATGTGTGAACTCACAGATTTGGTATGCTCAGGACGAGGCGCAATGACTGGGGGCAGTTCGTCATCATCATCCTCATCTTCGTCCTCCTCTTCCTCTTCTTCTTCCTCCTCATCCTCCTCCTCTGACACAGGTGGAGCGATTGGCGGTTCTGTCGATGATGTTTTGGCACCCTGCAGGAGAAAAGTGCAGTTAAGTCTGGATGTATGCGGCCTGCAGTCGCATGAAGTCTTCAACTTTTTCCACAAAGTAAACAAAATAAAAACTGGCAGCCATGTGCACAGTTTGACTTCTAGTAAGTTAAAAATAAGTGAAATAAGTAAGTGAAAAATATTATGTTTAACATGCAAACTGGTATATTTGTATATCAACTATATATCAGACTGCAGAATAAAAGCATGATAAGTAATTAAGTGGTTGAAAAACAGCTCATATTCTACAAGAAAAAAAGAGAAAAAATGGGTTAGTTGTTTGAAAACATTATGTTAATAGCAAAGGGAAGGAATATGAGTCAAGTGGGAGCTAAAGAGACAGGAGTGAGGTGGCATTCAGTGCAGTTTATCTGAAGGAGTTTGAACTGTGGGTGTGCCATGAACCACTGATGAGAATGTTATATACTGGACCATGATATAAGAGTTAACATACTGCAACACTGCAGTGTGCAATATGTCGATGAACTGCAGAGATCCTGTTGATATGGAAGATACCTTTTAACAAGTTTGATTAATGAGCCTCAGGCATATTTATTATGCCTAATGCTCAGCCCTTTTCTCCCCCATCCAAAACTCTACTCGCCTTGGATCATCTTCCTCTTATGGAATGGAAACACTTCCACATCCATTTCCAGCCTTGTCATGCATAAATGAAGCAGTGCAGCTTAGTTCAAGTGATTAAAGGAAATGGGTCTGGATGAGGGAATGTCCCAGTCCTTTATTCAGACATACTGGGCCTCTGACCGGCTGCAAGGAAGACTGGGCCAAGACTGCAGTGCAGAAATGAGTGTCTGGCTAACTGTAAGCAGTGAGTTAGCCAGTAAGGGGTGCGTGTCTGTGTGTGTGTGTGTTTTCTTCACAGAGCCATGCGGTAATGTCTACAATGGTGATGAAGTTAACAGGCATATTATTAGCACAGTGGATCTAATAGTTAAGAGTATGAGCTCAGACATGCAGTTTGACAGTCATCACAACCCTCTGTGGCATGTGCCACTGCCCTGCCATTTCAAACAACAGACAAAACAAGAGGTGCTCTTGTGGTGGATAGTAAAATGGTGGATATTAAAGGTGTCTATTGACATCAAATAGATCAAATTATTCCCCTGAGAAATTTCAATACAGAGAGTGATGATGCCTATTAAGTCAAATATTTGTATTTGCATTAGCCAAATGGGATAATCAATATTAAGCGATCAAATAGTTGAATTTAGCCTCAAGGCCAATGCAGAGATACATCATGTGAAAGTAATATGGAGGAGTTACCTTGTCAAATAATGCGCTGCAGGTTCTAAGGCTGACAGGAGGCCCAGATGACAGCAGTCGGTTCTGAATGTGAAGGTTGAGAATGGGAGGATTTACTCAAAACAAACCCACACAGTGTGTAAGACTAACTTCAGGGGGGAGAGAGGGGGGAGGGCAGGGGTACACTACTGAGGGGTGGACATTATGTCCATACATGATCCCCTTACACACCAAGAGGACACGACATGATAGAGACAAATCATGCCACCTTAGAACAATAGTCTTCTCTCCACTTCTTGATTTCTTTACCACCTTTTATTTGGAGCTACTTTACAGACACTAAGCTTCACCTGAGTTCATGCAGTCACATCAGTAAATCCATTACATGATCAAAATGAGATTACATCTCATTGTCATTATCATAATTATACACTCAAGCACACACACACACAGACATGAGATTAGCTCATCTGCCCATTGTCTTTATGTGCTGCTCAAACCACTGTGTTTAACTTGAAATTACCAGTTACCTCATATGATTTGTTAGTATATATATATATATATATATATATATATATATATATATATATATATATATATATATATATATATATAAATAAAGATGTCTAGTTATTCTGGGGTTGCAGCTCCTCTCAGTGATATTGGTGATTAATTTTTTAAAGAAAAACTACTGACACACAGTCTCAGGACACAAAAAAGTCAAAGCCAATGTAAACATCACTACTGGCTGTATAATTCTTATATTAAATATTTCATTATTCAGCTGATTCTCTGTTTAATAAAATACACACAGCCATGTACTTTATAGTATGAGCATTTCCAAACTGCACAAAATATTTCACTAAAAATCTATTGCCAGAACTTAAATATAATATATATAAAAAACAGATCCATGCACCCACCATGTTGGATTCAAACTGCAAAAAACACAAATAAATGAAATATCAAGTGCAATGTAAGGTAAAACCCAAACTCTCTGAGGACACTGCCAATGTACAGACAGCATGTATGCTGTCTGCAGTGTGGCATTTGACACTGTCACTGTTTCCTTTTTGACAAAATGAAACTAATATGGAATGATCAGATGCGACACATGGATAGAAAAAAGTTACCAGTCACTTAAAATGGAAACAAAAAGTGATGACAAGCATGCCAAAGTCAGTTAACAATATGTTATATAACTTTGACAAACAGACAAACAGTCTCTGGGATGCATCTGATGTCTGATACAGACTCAACATGAGTTTCTCTCATTTGTATTAGTTTGTGATTATAATAATTGTTCCCATACAAACTACCTCTTGAATGAGCAGTGATAGCCTGCTTTGTGTGCAACTTCCAAGCTACTTTATATGTAGTTATTCATGTTAGATCCATAAAATCTGTAGATGAATGGTGACTTTTATGCCATCATCCACTTCATACAATAACTGAAACAACTTCAAGGTAAGGCGTGATCTCAGATGTGCTCAAAGAGGTCAAACTAAATGGATTTTTCCAGAGCAACTTTTACTGTTTTATTTGCTAATCTTTTATAAGCCAACCAACATCAGGTTGGACACGGACTGTTGCAGGTGGTAAATATATAGGTGAAGTGAGTTGCTTATAGAAAACAGTGCCTCAGTCCTCAAATATTTTAACTGCACTGCAGAGAGCATCAGCTGATGATGGGTGACTGTCTCTCTCTTTAGGTCAGCTATTGGCACATTTTCCTGCAGCTCTGTTCATTCAAGACAGCACTGCCAATCTTAATACAAAGTCTGTGCCTCTGTAGCCAATAGCTGAGTCACACCAGCATGCTATGGACCTCTATGATAGTCCAAGACTAAGAGATGCTCTCAGAGAGCCTGACTGGGCTCACACAGTCCTTTAGCCTGACTGCCACACCCGCTCACCCTTCACTGGCAAAGAGATCTTCCGAGCAATAACCCTGCATGAAGATATCGCAATGTAGATCGCCTGGAGCGGCAAATCCTACTGAACAGACTTAGATTTTACTTCACCCAGTGTGCACAGGCCAAGGCATTCAAAGCATAGATTACTCTGGTCAAAGCCAGGAATGAGGTCAGCACAGCGGGAGTCCTTCTACATGCAGTTGAGCCTCCAGTGAAGCCCGTCTATGGGTATTTCAAAATCTGGTTAAGTAGATTGGAAAAATAAACAATGAGCTGTAGCGCTCACAGCAGTCATCGTTTCTATGCTGGAGCAGCAGAACTGTATGGCAAGTATGCAGGAATCAAAGAATGATGCCACAGAGTGAGGGTAGGAAGGCTCTGAGGGATGCACGCACAGGTCTGAAAAAAACGGTCTATCCAAAACAGAGCGAGACAGATTCACTGTGTGTGGAGTGGCTGCCCTGAGTTTGATGATAAAGAAATAAGCCCAGTTAATGTTGCAACTTACCTGTTAATATATTACACATAATTTTATATATTACTATAGAGCAATAAAATAAAGCTGACTCAAAGCAAAGACTAGGTTGATTGTTAATTGTACTATAACAATTAGAAAGGCCCAGAAATGTTTAGATATGTGAGGACTCACCAGAGTGTTTGCTGCTATGTACCCATGTGCTGACTTGTCTGAAACAGAAAGAAAAAACATGCTTATAGATCCAGCAAATAAAATATTTTCTATCAGTCATGAGAACAGTTTACTTTAGTGGTCTTACCTCCCGAGGTGAAGCTCATGTATTTCTGGTTGTTCACAGTCTCTTTGGAGTCGTAGAACTTTAAGACATCCAGCACGGCCTGTGGGTTCTTCTTCTGCTCCAGCTTGGTGATGTTGGAGGTCTGTAGGAGCCGTGCCCACTGCTCTGGGATGCCCTGCACAAAGAAACAAAGTTCACATGTTAAAGGATAAAAAGACACATGTAAATAATGTTTCTGATACACAAAATTCATCTTAGAGGAAATCTGCTGACTTCACCTGCTAATTTAACAATAAATTAGTTGTGGTTAATAATAATGTGTCTAGTCTTTACTTTTTATTTTAGGAAGGCAAGTTGAATTCTTATCTCCGCTCCCCTGTTAAACTGTCTTTGCAATAAGGATATGTGCTGTGGTGTATTTGACTTCCAAATGCTGCACTCTGTACTGTCCATGACATCAGTAACACTCAGTTCTTTGTTCATTGGAAAAGCTCTGTGCCTGTGGCACATACAGCCCAATTAAAGCAGCCGCTGTGCTTTTACTTGTCTCATGCTTTTCTGGGAAAATAAAGCACATTACTGTTGATTTGACCCTTGATCCTTCTCCTAGTATCCTCTCTTTCTAAACTGCTGCTAATCAGTAGTCTTTTTTTCCCAACATTACAAAATGACTTTTACCCTCTGTGTCGCCATCCTTAGAGGAACAGTTTCGAAACTGTTAAACTTTTCCATGACTTACTGCAGGATGCCAATATGGGGACTACTGGGACGATTGAACTGGGTCTTTCAGTACAGCATGCAAAACATATGACTCTGTGCTGTATTGTATTTCTTTTGTGCCTGTATAACATAAATTAGATGAGATCATAGACTGCATGGATCAGATTCAGCCAATACAATATTAAAGTAAGGGAATTAAAAACTGTTTCATAGTATTGTGTAACCAGGCTTGTGTAAGATCACCTGCAAACTGAAACTGCAGCTAAAATGTAATTTACTAAGAAACACCAAAGGAATCCGGTGCAGGTTTCACCTGATAGGGGAGATTATTATTCAAGTCACTTGTATTACCAACTTTAAATGAAGAAAAATAATTGATTAGTTCAATCTATCCTCTCAGGGAAATGTGATTTTTTTTTTTATGAAGTGCATGCTTGGGGTTTTTGCTTTTTGATGGCAGATGAATTTTAAAGGCAGTTCCATTTATATGCCTGATCGTCAGGTGAAAGAGATACTCACTGTGAATTCTCCCGTTACGGCATCAAAGCCGACATGAATGGTGTGTTCAAAGTCTGAGGGTAGGGATATCTCTGGACGTTCCTTCTCCTTCTTCTTGTTCGCTACAGAAAAAAAGAAGATTACAGGCAGTTTTTCTAAAGTATTACAGGGCTGTGCATGAAGGCTGAGCATGAAGGTGACAGAATACTCACTCTTGTCTCCCCCAGGAAAGATGGAGCGCAGGCGGACTTTCTTGTTCTTCTCTTCAGGAGCCATTGGAAGCGGTTTAGATGCGTGATTAACTGATGAAGAGTCTCGGGAACTACTGTTCATTCTCAAGGGGGGGGCTGGTGGTTTCTCTTCAATATCGACACTATCAGACATCTTTAGTAGCACTCACAATGTCCTGGGAAAGAGAGAGAGAGGGGGATGTAGTTCAGTGCTCTATGTATAGATCAACAGGGTTCATAAGGATACCAGATAACCCTCTGGATGCTCAGACTTTGCATTTTGACTTGTACTTAGTAAGTGCAGAAACAAAAATCGATAATATCTACAGACTAAATTGAGAAATAAAAGTAAATTGTTTTTTCAATATGAAGGTCGGCTGAAAGCAGTGGAGGTCAACCTTGGAGAGATATCTCTTGGGAGTCTGTCTGACAGTAGAAAACATATTGTAGAGTTTGTTTTTATTGGTGAACTCTATATCTATAAACTAATCTATAAAATATCTGCTGAGATGGAGCTCAAGACGTCTGTCTAACTGTATGAACCACAACAGTGAACTACTGTGATAAAAAGAGAGAAAGCAGGTAGTAGTCATATGTGTGGGCTACTTTGACACATACATGACACAACACTACATACATTGTGTCCCCCTTGCTGTATGAGCGGAGGATATTCGGAGCTATAGGGTGGAGCCTGAGGTGCAGTTGGTCTGTTCAGCTGTGAAAAACAGCAACCAGGAATTGATTCTAAGAGAATCTGGCAACATTAAGCATTTCCATCACTCATCCTCTCTTTTCTTCCATCTACCCATCCTACTACCATCTTAGAGTCCTCCACTGCCTCGCCCTGAGGCCAAGCCCATCATGTGATGTGCAGCACAGCCATCCCAGAAAACAGGACATCCAGGCCGGCCCCCTTAGTGGGGACCTACATTAGCAAACAAAGACACACTCCCTGGGCTCTTACTCCGTGTGCACTGCCTCTGACAAATTACACATGTGCCTTCACAGCAGCTTTTTATGTAAGCATCCCCTCAACATCTAATAGGCTACACCACAGTCTTTGTTAACTTCCCAAAAGAGCTTTTTTTTTTTTTTTTAATAAAGGAATTAGATTAGCTGAGAAATGTAACATAAGAAGCCATGATTTCATCAGATATGCCTGCAGTAAAATTACACAAGAACTCTGTGCATCAACTTTTGCTGCTTTGGAATCTGAGAAAATATAAGAAGATACATGTCTCTGGCAGTAAAACATAATTTCCTCATAAACCTGTTTGGGCAGGACAACAGAACCAACACTCTCAGCATTGTTTTTATACGATGATGCAAGTCTAATAATGGACCTTTCTGCTTTTGGTTGACATTAACTTTATTTTATTATTTACAAGATAAAAGACTGTCAACATCATCATAGGTTCCTCTGCTAGTGATGTGATAAAGATTGTGAAAACCCCACTGTAATCATATCACTTAGATAAACCAATAATAACGACTGCAGAGGATTATTTGGTTGATATCAGCCCATTCTCTCTGCTGGCTTTGACAACAGTCTGAGCGGGCTATATATTTATTTTCAAGTCTTATCAGAGCTACATCAAACAGGTTGTGCAATATCAAAAGTGTAGAACATGATAAAAATAAATGTACAAAAAAACATTCCAGCATCCTTTTCAGATAGGGGTTACATCAGCGGAATTATCCTTTCCTATGAAAGAGTGACTCACTCCTGATAAAGTTCCATTTTGATCCAGCTTAGCTGGAAGGCACCCTCTATTTTTGAATAAAGCCTGATTTTAAAATACCAGTATGTTCTCATGACTTTTTTTTCTTTTTACTGGTGAATATCCAGGATCATGTGAGATGCACTAGTGGTGGGGGTGCAGAGCGTGGGCAGTTTCTATCATTGTTGGCTGAGTTCCAGGTGAGAGTCCAGACAACGGCAGAAAACTGGTTCGTTTAGGTTGGAGCTTAGGTGTGTCGCCGACAACAAAAACCCAGCAAAACTCTGCCGTTTACAAAAGAATGACACAATGTTGACACACCAAACCAGCTAGAAGTATAGCGGACAACACGGCTGTCGAAGCAATAAGGAAGACGATGGTGGGATGTTGTGAGAGCTTTGCATGCCACCTGACACCATGAGCCCCGAATTTAGTTAAAGGATCACAGGGATTATTTAGCTATATCGCTTAATACTGTACCACCAGGCCTGTGGTGCAGGGATACTGTGTGTGGAAATAAGTATTTAATATTTGAGCTTTTGGTTTTTACTGTGCTGACAATTAATGCAGATGCGTTTTAGGGCTGCATTAAACATGGCAGGAAATGGTCCAGACTGGCTGAATCTCTATTGCTGAGTCTCACACACATATCAGTGCATCACAAATTCTCCTCATATCACAGCCGACATCAGTTATTTATTCAGTAAGTAAAATCATTGTTACAGCTTCAGACACACTGTGCCGCAAAATCCCTTACATGCTGTATATCCACTGTGTCTGGTGTTCATTACAAAGACACTAATGCAGCTGTGACTGTTTAATCCATTAACATAATCTTAGGAACAGTCTTGCACACTAGCAACAAAGTATGTCATACAGCTTATGCAGGGGGAACACTCACATAACAATAAGGAATAAATGGAGGAGAGGCCCAAGGTGGAAGCATTAACTACAGCTCCTCAGAGAAGTGACTCCATGGATCCCCTTGTTAAATGCCATGTGCAAAGATGGCTTCGTCTGTATTTGAATAAGTTTTATTATCATCAGGAGAATGAGCAACAGAAGGTTGCGGTGTCCATGTGTTGCAGAGATAGTTACAAAAAGCTAGCATGGTAATGCAAGCCTGTCCAACTTAATTGGAAGCAGAAGCTGCTCTGCACACAGAGAGCACTTTTTCTTTTGCACAGTCCATACATTTAACCTCTTGACAGTCCTGTTGATAGATAGGCAGCCAGTGAAAGAAAGCGTATATATAATGGCTGAAGCTCTTGTCAAGTGACCAATAGAGCAGGTTAACATTCCATCCATTTACAACTCACAATGAACATTTTCACCCATTTTCTTAGGTTTCTTGAATGAAGTTCCTTTTATTATTTGGTATTCCTGTCTGCCTTGTGTTACGTGCCGGTACTCGTTTGTTGTGTGTATGTCTGTTGTGTCTCTGCTTTCTGTGCAGGTTCCCAGTGCACTTCCAGTGAACCAAGTGGATCATCCACAGCTGAGTCCACTTGGCTCTCATCAGCACACCTATATCAGCTGGAGGTGTGCACATGGCCAGGGCCAGTGGGCCAACTTGTGGACGTGCACACCATGCGTCTTTGCTCCGTCCAGAGGGACGAGAGTATGATAATCAGCACTGATCTTTTTAGTTTTGCTTTTGTGTTTGATTTACCATTTTGTTATTCATTTACCGGTAAGTAAATAAATTTAATTCATAGTCACTGTTTCTGACTGCTGTCTCTTCCTTAGGCCTGGGTAACATTATTGTTGCTTCCCCTCATCCCCTGGACTAACCGGGGAACGTAACACTTGGGAGACTGTAATGCTTAAAATAGGCAATAAACACATCCATATATATGTGATCTATGAGAGCTGTGTGACGGAGAGACAGCTAAGGCATCTGTGTGGTCACTTCTGCATCAGGCGAAGAATGGCAGAAGAAACAGCACAGAAGTGAATGATTTTATTTTACAAAACACTAACTGTGGTCCTCACTGCTGCGTGGCTAATCACCCACCTTCTGGCCGCTGCAGCAGTGCTGCTGAGCGGTCAGACGGCTAAAGATGGTAGATTCATGAAGGCCCAGACATCACTGATTCCTCGCTCACATAAAACACTGACCTATTTACTGCGCAGACTGACAGGCAGGCTAGCAGTCAGTGAGAGCACTGTGCACTGAAACAAGCAGCTACTATTTCTGAAAGACACACAGGCTAGTCTCTCAACATTATAAATCTACAACAGCTACATCTGCCTTTTTCCTGGTGAAACTACTCCACCTAAAAAGACCATTCATCTCATTCAATGTTTTATAGATTAAAAATATAAAAAGTGTAGAACTGCAACTTGTAATTTGTCACAGATTACACTTCATTTTGACAGTCTGACAGTTATGTAAGAATGCACAACTCTAAATTATAAAAAAACGAAAATAAATAAAAACTAACATAAAACCACCACAGACACGATGAAAACTTAGATATTACTAGAGATGTTTTCACATTTCTCTTCCATACAATATTAATCTATCCACGAAGAGCAGCATTTTCTCTGCTCTTTCAAAAATTAATGCTGAATTTGAATGGCTAACACAGGAAGACGCTCTAATCTTGAGCCCATGGCAGCACAGTAATGGCCCCCGCAGTGGGGGGTGGTGGAGTGGGGGGGGGGGGGGGGGGGGGGGGGGGGTTTGGGGGGGGGCTCCATAAGCTTGGCTCTCCATGCCTCTGATTAGGACACACTCTCTGTTTGACTTGGCTTTAGCTTTGGCTGCGCTTCTTTGAAGGATGCTGATTACTTGGATGGGACAGACAGCTAGAGGACATTCAAAGGATAAAGGAGGAAGAAGGGATACTCTGAAACTACAGTTCACCATTGTTATCTGCGTTATCTCACTCATCACTGCGTCTACTGCTGTCATCAGGCAGACAAGATTGTTCGCTAACAGTCATATAACAGACACATCAAAAAAAAAATCCCCAATAACACAAAGAATGCAGACCGACAGATGTCAACATGTTACTACACAAACCCTCCTCTCTTCATGGTTGGCCTCTCAAGGTCGGGATAAAAAGGAGTCACGGTGCACACGCCACGCAGTGACACCCGCTTTTAATTGCAAATGCAGGCTGGGGAGGAGGAAAAGGAGGAGGAGATATTTCTCTCGAATAAAGAGGACTCCCATTTTAAAGGGAATGAGGGGACTTTACTACAAGATTAAACCCTGATGTAGTCATAGAAGCAACAGTGTCTATGAGGATATGTACTTTATATTTTTGTTAAATGATGCCTACATGAAGGAGATACTGACTGATACTAACCACAAAGGGGGCTAGTCTATAGTCTATAGACTCTATAGTCTATAGACTATATATAAACTGTCATATTCATGTTTGTCCAATGAAGCTCCACCTCTTTTTGTCGATGCAAAACCTCTGCTTATCATACAGCTGCCTCTTTAGTTTGAGGTTAAGGCAGGTTGTACAGATTTAGAGCTCCTTTTTGATATTTCACTGCAGAAAGTTAGAATTATTTTCATCTAAATATCACTAATGTAACATTAGTGATATTTAGATGAAAGCATTAATGATGCTTGAACAAGAGCTAGACAACAGCTTTATTACACATGCAGAAATATTGATTCACTTGTCATGTCCAATAAAGCTGATTTCTGTTATTATTTGTTTCACAGTAGTAGAAGTACCTATTTTATTACAGCAGACAAAACACAATTTATTCCAGCTTCTATTTTTAGGGGATATACATGCCTTGTGGGGAAACCGTCTTTGATCGTGTTGGTATAAAGGCTTGTACCCGTTCGTAATATGCCAACTAGAGCATGATTACACATTATAAAAGGGAAACTTCCACTTTAAATATCCACTCACATGGACCCATTACATCCTTTGGAGATGTACAAAAAAATGCTGATTCACATATTTCGTGTGAGTGTATATTTCCTATAAATATTTAAATTTATTTGTATTTTTGTATCCTCATGCTTTTATAATTCTGCTTTATTAGCCTGGCCAGTCCAAATTCTCTCTGTGAAATGGGTCTAGCATCCCTCCCCCTCACACCTAGTTTTCCTCATTATTGTCATGTAAAACTGACTACAGTCATTCATGGACATACCTACTACTCTGCAAACTGTTGTGTGTCTGCTGGAAAAAGATTTAGGAGGCTTGCCAGATTACTATTTTAGACATGGCAGAGATATTAATAATCACTAACCAGCGATGTAATATTAGCTACTGGCCACATGTTTGTGTGGGATTGTTTATCACCGGCAAATCGTCTATAGCTTGCACATACTGGTGGCGAATGACAACATGACAACAAATTCTCCAAATGATAAAACTCACTGACTTAATTTGAGATTACTAACACGTCGTCACATAAACAAGAGAAGTGGTTGTCAGTGACTGCCATAAGGCATTATTGTCTTTATGGGAAACAACATATTTCAGCAGCAGGCTGTACAAAGAAAGAAAAAGGTTTATAAACAGAGGTAGAGGAGGATGGCAACCTTAACCTAACCTTTGACTTTCACCCAGGAGATGAGGATAGTGTCCCATGTCACAAGGACAACATCAGCAACAAACTTCTTCACTGTTTTCTCCAAGGAAGCGTTCACTTTTATTCATATAACCACATGAGGGTACAGGACATGTAAACACAGCAACAACAAATGTTATTCTCATCCATTTAACCTGAATGTGATTGCTGCAGTGCATGTCTTGTTTGCCCATTGTTGCTCTTTTCTAATGCTAATTAGCACAACACTAAGCCATGATGATAAAAACCTGCATATTTTAGAGCTGATTACTGTCTCACAATGAAAGGTTTCAGCAGTCTAACCAGACCATGTCCCTCCCTGGCTGACTGACTTTCCATTATATTACCCCCTGCTCACGAGCTGTGGTATAAATTTCCTCATATTCAAAACAGAACAGAAAAAAAATAGGTTAGTCTACACTCAAGAACCATTTAATCCCCACAGCCTACACTCCACCATGACTCTCATTTTACCAGGCATCATCTCTTCCCAAATTCCCCTGCTGAAGAGGCTTGAGAGCTCACTCTGTCATTTAATATTTAGTTCTGGGATCCTCCTCCAGTGCTGCTCTCTCTCATGTATGCACAGACAGACACATTCTCCTTTCTTAAAACTGACAAGTTACTTTTCTTATTTCTAGTAGAATATTGTATTAATATTGCAAAAAAAGTTGGTTTTCTGAGGTAAAATAATTAGAGGTGTGCATGCATGCATAAAACACATTAAATAAAGATATGAAGTTACTGTTGAACAGCCCAAGCTGACTGAACTGCTGCTTCTGAGCTGGTGCTGAAATAAAAGTGATCTTAAATGAAGCCGTTTATTCTGCCAGGTGGTGAATGTCTGACAGCACTGACTAAAAATTTAAATATGCTTAAAAAATACAGCAGCACACTTATCAAACATGATAAAATTAGATATCTTATTTTTGAGCTTTAATACTACATGGCTGTCTGTCTGTTTGAAGAGATCATTCATTGCTGCTGGAAGAACCTGATTTTATTCAAAGCACAATTCTATAACTGGTAGTTCATTCATATGAGCATTTCTCGCTTGACAGGGTCCATTTATCAGCAATCTGTTCTCGCTGACAGTGAGCTTCCGAATTTCTCATTTTCAAGAACACTTGTTGTTGTTCATCCCTCTCCCCTCAAAATGTGTGTTCTCTGTGATGTTTCAGCCTCACTGCATAGAATAATTTTTTTTCTGCACTCATCTGTGACTTGGTAAACTTACACAATGTGCAATTTGTGTGCAAGACTTCTGAAACTGAAACTATGAATTTATTCTTGATTGTGGGTCCAAAATAGAGACATGAGATGGAAGCAGACATTTATGATTGCTGATGGTCCAGTGGTTTAAATGATTGTTGGTTGTGGAGACACGCAGGGAACCAAAGAAGAATTTAATCAAAGATGCTTCACTTATACTTTATGCGTCTTCGACCACTAGGCCCAAAAATCTTGAATACTTAATACAACTGTGAGATAGCTATGCCTTATGCAAACCATGGATATATGAATGAAATGAATGCACTTTAGAGCTAGAAACATTCCAATGTCCCTCAATCTAATAGTTGACCTTTATTGTGAGCATCCTGTCATATGTGGCCATCAACTTTAAAGCATCTGGATAGATTCAGGTAAGCACTGCTCATTTTGAAGTATCAACCTTAAGTGACAGAGATGGGTGTGGATTCCTTCTTACCATGCCAGCGGGTGCACCTGTGTTGGGTCAGGTGGGAGCGGTTAAAGTGCACCCAATGTTGGGAAGAAAGAAAATAGCTTGTAGACATGTACACAATGTCACTATCTACAGTATTTATACCTGAAATAGTTTCAGGAAACTACATCTCCAGTCCAGCTTTGTAGCATGTACGGTAGGTGTTAAACCTCCTGTTTTTTTACAGCTGCTGGCTGTGCAGCTAGCATTTTTTTTAACCTTTCCGCTGTCAAACAAACATCAGTCATAGTTTGCATAAGCAAATACAAGCATGAGACTATTTGGGTGAACAAATATAATGCAGCAAATGCCACACAGAGTAGTTGCACCTTCATGGAAACAAGCTGAGTTGCTAGTAGTTTTTTTGCCAGAACAGCTCAAAGGTGTTTATTTGTTACAGACAGATAAATCTATAGCTTCATCATGTCATAGTTTAATGTATGATTCCTCACCCAAGGAAGTGCAAAGAGTTAACAAATTTAGAAACCAGACTCTCCTCATTTTGGTTGATGTGTTACCAACTACCAACTCAACAGTCACCTGAAAAGTCTGCAGAACATCTCTTGTCTAAAACTCCCACTAAATGCCCCTTAATATTTTACATTCTTCAGTCTGTTCACCTTCAAACGTATTCAAGTTCACACTGCCTTCTGCGGCTCTCTGCAGACTCTTGACTTAAAGAAACTTCTTAATGTCTTAACCCCTCCTGAACCCGCTTCCTCCTCTGCAACATTTCATCCTTTCATTCTCTGCAGTCTCTATCCATCTGGAATATCCATCTCACTGTAAAGGCTTTAACACCTCATACTTTCTGGAACGTTAAGTCCTCCTAAGACATGTCTCAGACTACCTTAAAGACAATTTATGTTTCAAACAGGAGGCATCCTGTATGTATTACCAGTACATTTGTAATGTGCTCACACAGACAACAGTTAAACATGTACACAAACACACATACAGCAACCCTATTCTAAGTAGCAACAGACATCAAGTAGGGAGATTACGGAGGGAGCTGTGTCAATGTGTCAGTGTGTGAGTGTTTCCTCTCTCTCTCTCTCTCTCTCTCTCTCTCTCTCTCTTTCTCTCTCTCTCTCTCTCCCTGTCTCTCTCCATCCATCTCTCTCACTTACTCCCCCTCCCCTTTCTGAGACAAAATGGCCAGATGGCTTCCAATCCTACATGTTAATCCACAACACACAGACTGTAGCTTTGACACACCTACCACAAGACTACCACTCCACTCCACAAGTCTGTGCCCTTAAACACACACACATGCACAGACTCCCCACACGTGAGGGCTCTCCACATACACTGCCAACATAAATCCTAAATGATGATTCCACTTAACAATAGCAGCATAACTCACTCAGACTAAGTCCTCAACAGATGGAGGCCTAGTTGTATGTGTTGTATGTGTTGTGTGTGTGTGTGTTGTGTGTGTCCTACTATCATATTTCAAGCAGCCCAGTTAGCAGGCTACAGGCCAAGATGAGCTTCTGTGTCCACTGCTTTTGTTAGTTGAGGTGAGGTAAGAGAAGCTGTGTGTGTTGGGTTACACAGGCCAGTGGAAAACATGGGGAAGCCCTGAACAGCACACTAAGACACATGGAGACAAGCAGGCTGGCAGGCTAGCTGTTTAACATTGTTTCAATGCTTGTTTCAATGCCTTTATGCTGTGGCCTATTGGATCAAGTATCTTATTTTGGTCCCATGGGTGTGGACAGATGATCATATCAAAACAAACACAAAATAAAAATAAACACGCAATAATATAAATAAAAGTTCTTTAACCTTTTTTAAGTTATTTTTTCTTTATGTTTCCATCTTGCAGTTTAATAATATTGGTTATAGTTGGTCACAAGTTGAGAAAACATGTGGATTAAAAGTCATAGTCATAGATTTTGAGTGCACAATTCATGTTTGCACTGTAAACAGTACGCTGGGGGGCACAAATGCACCTTTACATATAGTAATACAGAACATATTGTGTGTATATTACACCTGTCAAATAATAACATTATGACTGGAAACATCCTCTGGCTGTATCCTGTGCATGTACACACACAACGGCTTATACAGGTATAAACACCTGCATAAATATCACAAATCCATAAAGATATATAAAACGCAGAGCTTTTAATTGTCCATTTGTTGGTGATAAACTTGTGCAGATAGCTGTGTGATAAATACATAATATATGTGGCATGTGAAGCATAGCATCAGGGAGACCAATTATCCAGCGACAGTTTCACAGATCAGTTGAACAGCAGGATGCATAAACACCAAACACTTCTACTCTAATGGTGTATCACAGCATCACTCCTCACTGTCTCTTGTCTCTCTGCCTTCTCATTGTGACACTGCATTCGATTACTAATGTAGGTCTGCTCTCTGCCAAGCTCAGGGCTGGGTAATGTGCTGTACTGGTACTTACTATTGTATAAACTGACAAAAAAAATCCCAGTGAGTTGACAGGCAATATTATAGGTCAATATATGTTTTAGCCACTTAATATAAAAGCCTTAACAACAGAAAATATAGGGTTGTCATGGTGTTGAAGGTTTAAAATGGTAGGGCATGTATCACATCCATATCAATATAACAGGCCAATGTTCACAAGGAGACGCACCTCCAGGAACCCATCCCCCAATTCTCCTCTACAATCATCTCACCCTCCCTCCATCACTGACACGACTCCCTAACATCCCTCCTTCACACAACAGGTCTCCCATAGGGCCCTCACAGGATGACTGCCCTTCCTGGGAGATGAATCTTTCATTCCTTCTACGTTGGGTCTGACACCACATTTGAAACCGACAAGAGACAGCAATGGGAAGACACACATTCAGCCAGTGTACTGTAAGCCTCTTCCATCTTCCATTCTTCCATCCTCCACGACCACAGACGGCTGTGGAAGAATCTGAGGTAGAATGGCTCAGCTTTCACAGGACCAGCCCCCACCCCCACTCCGATCCCCAATGAAGTCAGGTGACCAGATGTTGTATATCTCCCTGTCACTACAGCCGCCATGAAGCCGTTACACACATCCATGTTAAAGCCATGATACAGAGGCATGTCTGCTGTGTGTGTGTTCAGTGAAAGACAGAAATAGAAATAAGAGGCAATGTCTTCACGAAGCCCACTCTAGAAAGGCCATACATGAGGCGGCGCAGAGATAACAAAAGAGCATCCATCAGTGTATTAACCATCCATCACCCGCATCATGAGTATATAAGGCTCAGATCCATCCGTCAGCCTCAGGTTTACAGACCCAAAATAGCATTGCTTCTTTTTTGTTCCAGTGTTGCCACTGCAGCTGCTGCATTTCCCCAGGACTCACACACACACACACACACACACACACAAGGCCTGTACCAATGCCACCATTGATTCTAACACCTCCCCATCAATATAGATGCTATTTGTGAGGCACAAGGGAGGGCACACGGAGATGATGTGATGCAGATGATGGTATGTGATGATATAAAACATGTTCAGTCCATCTGATGCAGGCATCCATTTCCATCGTACCCTCACGGACAGACTGCTGATGAAACAGCTGCCTCCTAAGGAGGGCAGAATGCAGAGTGGAGGAAGAAAAAAAAGGCTACAAAGCACCCCTACATACACAGCCTCCCCCTCCTCCTCCTTTTCTCCTCTCCTCCCTCCTTTGCCTCCCCCTTCCACATCCCTTAATGCACACACACAGAGAGGGAATTACCTGAAATATGTCTTCACATTCTCTTGCTCAGTGCTTCGCCTTTGGGCCTGGAGTCATGGTGGATTCATCGTCAACCGTACAGTCCTAGTGACAGTTAAAAGGCAGGATTGCCATTCTCTTGTCAGACCAGTTCCTGACCCTAAAAGCAAGCTTGTTCGGCAGGCTGGATGCTTCACTGGCTGCTCACTGTTCCCTAGCCCATGATGTCATCCACCCTGCTTTGCTGATTGGCTGAGGAGCTGAATATTAATGCAGGCAGCAGGTCCAGGGGAGGAGGCAGCCAACGGGCAGACAGAGTTGGTTTTCTGTTTAACAGACCAAACCTGCTGAGTGAGAGGGCTGAAAAGACAACATTATTTACCCAGCAAACTTGTGAGGCGGTGGTCTCAGCTGCTAATAAAGATGGCTCCTGGCTGACAACTGTTACTTGATACTATAACTACGCTTTTAACAAGAACACCTTTAAAAGATTCAATTTTATGCTCTTCAACAGTGCCACTGCCACAGTGGACAGATAAATAAAGTAGTAAAAATATAATGATGTATTGTTTTAAAATTAAAATGCCAGTGTTCACTTGATCCCATGGTGATCTGAAAGACAATAGACAATATTCCTGCCACAGTCGCATTGATATAGAAAATTTGTTCTAATCAGCTATAATTGTTAGAAAAAGTTTTTATTGTCCCTATGAAGTTTATGTGTATCAATCCTGAAATGTTGATTGTTGAATGTATTTTAAATAATGATGGATGGATTGGTACTTATTATTATTATTTGGTTGACATGAAAAAAATGTCAAAAAATCTTATCAAGCTTTCCTTTATAGAATATCTGTGGGTCTGTGGGTTCATAAGCAGGCAGAGACGACAAACAAAATACTCACTGCATTTGCCCTAATTTGCCTATGATGTCATCTTTTTCCTCTATCTCACCTGTGATTGGCTCACTGGCACAGCATCTGCTCAGTCTCATGGCTAGTGCTTCTAGCCCAAGGTGGAGGCCTATCTGAGGCTCTGTGAATCATGGCTGGTTGTCCTGACAACCCCTGTAATGTCGATTCCTTGCAGGAGAGTAATATGGCTGTTCTGTGGACAGTGTTCACTCAGACGGCGAACCTGATGATCACAAAAAAACACAGTGTCTCAGAAACCTGTCAATCACATCAGAAAAATAAACTGCAATTATACTATAAACTCTGCCAAAAGACATAAATTGCTTAGATTATATTGTAAAATTTGATAAATGTTAGTAAATATCTGAACATTTGACATCTGTGAAGAATCAAATATATCAATCGTCTATATACACACATATTTTTTTAAATAAACCAAACTAACATAAACAACAAACAAAAATTATTTCAGCAGTGACAAACATACTTTTCAAAGCAGACCAGAGGTTTTGCCCAGGCTCCTGATAGTAAAAACAAAAGAGCTGCACAGTTCCTGAATCTGACAACACACGGCAGAAAAAACACTGACCATATTTCACATTTTAGGACATTTATCATAATCCCCCCCTCATAAGTTAGACAGCAGCGACTCATTTATTTCCAATGCTTATGACCTCCACACATGTGACATGCAATTATGAATGGTCTGCGTCAGAGTGGAGCAGCCTCAGCAGGCATTTGGCTGAAGGGAACCCTTGATCAGTCAGCTGTTCATCAAATTTCCAACACATGGACAGACAAAACACTCTAAAACATATGACCACACTCATCTTAACTCACAAGTCTTTGAATTCCAGAGAAAGCCATGGATGCATTAAGCTCCAGCAGGATGAAATCACCTTTGCGTGGTGGCAGCGCTGATTGATCGATTTGTGCCCTCTGATATCACTTTATTTTTTTGTCCTTGGATCAAAGCTCTCACAGCTTTCAGCCTTCACAACATTTATGAGGCCCTAGAACATAACACACATTTGCTTATATGAGAGCACTGAGCTTAAAAAAAAACCTGGATTGACATGCTTACAGTGGCCCAAGAGAAGAGCAAGCCTTTTGTACTCTGAAAGAAACAACCTGCGATGGCACCAATGATTAGAAAGGGCACAGACTCTCCACCTAAGCTGGTGTGTTTTTTCAAAGCCGTGTTGTTGTTGCTGTGCCCTTTAGAAATGCTCAACCCATATCTGCCCATTGTAAGCCACGGTAGACGAGAACACATAAAACATTTTGATGACCCACACCCTGGATAGAAAAACATCTCTCACTGACACACCATATAAATATATTTACATGTATTTACAATGTCTTGCTGCATCATTGAATTATGCAAGATTTTGCTTCAATACAGTTGTTACTGTTTACTCAGACTTATATGCAAAGTACATCATTTCCTAATGCCTGACAGTAAACGCTCACATCAGGCACTGACAGGACAACCTGCAGCTGCATCTCAGAGGAGCATGATTTACGTACTAGTATCTATAGGCTGCTGTCAGTGATCAGGTTTATATAATGAATCCTATAAATATCCTTGGAGGCAGAGCACATCTCCGTGGTGACATTTTGTTATAAGCTCTGTCTGGAATTTAGTAGTGTTGTAGGCAGAATTGGGAAAATGGCTTCCAACTCATCTGTTCTACAAACAGCACATGCAAGTTTCTATATACAAATGCAACAATTGTGTTATTTGTTTTTATTTTCTGCTTCTCTGCAACATCTTCATCAAGAGGTGAAGAGTTTAGAATCTGGATTGATTGATTGCTTCTGTGTACAGGTGTCTTTTATACATGTAATGAGCTGAGAGGGCTCTCAGTGTCAGCTCCTGGGAAAAAGGAACTATCATACATTGCTACAGTGTGTTCAGTAAGTTATATTTTCTCAGAAGCATTGCAATCCAATTCAGTCTCTTTAATCTGATAGTGATTTTTTTTGGCTTACCAACTCAGTAAGGCCCGCCAGAAATTCCATCAACAAAACCATCCTACAGTTTTTGGTTCATAAAATTAATGTTTGCAATGAAAATGTTGAAATGCCGTCTCTCTGTCTTTGTGCAGCATTTTCTGATGAGCCTGAGAAGAATGCATCACTGTGCAAAATGGAAGGAAGGAAGGACTTTAAAATGATGGGTTCTCTGGTTTAGAATCAAATAATCATAGCGCTGGTCAATCACTGGTGTATAATCCATATCAAATTATGGTTTAGATTATCATATTATGGCGGAGCTTAGTGTGTCCTGGGAGCAGAGGCAGAGGGAATCTTCACTGAGACATTCAAGCCTCACAGGAAATTATGATATATGAGAAGAGGTGAAGTATTTGTACTGTAGGTGAATCCCACTTAGCTTAAATGTGCCTTTTCAGGTTTTGCATACAGGCACAGTGGTGCACTGTTTAACACTGCTGCCCCACTGGTTCCTGGTTCGAACCTGCCTGCTAGCCAGGCCCTTTCTGTGTGGAGTGTACATGCTCTCCCTGTGTTTGCGTGGGTTTTCTCTGGGCACTCTTGCTTCCTCCCACAATCCAAATACATGCATGTTAGGTTAACTACGGGCTCCAAATTGGTTGTAGGCGAGAGTGTGAGTGCAAATGGTTGTTTGTCTCTTTGTGTCTCAGGGTGGCCCCACAATAGACTGGCAGCTTTTCCAGGGTGTACCTCGTGCCCATCGACAGCTGAAACAGGCTCGAGTAGGTCGGGGCAGGTTAAGGGGATGGATAGATGGATGGTAGCCTGACTGGCTACTTGGCATGTAATGGATAATGGGTCATACTCATCCATGCTGCAGCTAAAATCATAATCAGGAAGACTTTTTGTGTGTGTGATGGCACAGCAGAGATGAATAATTAAGGTTAGTAGGTCTCTACCCTGCTGATTATGGGTAACCTATTGATAGGTTACTCCAAGAGCTCATTAAGTCTGCTCATTTTTTTCAGAGTGAAAAAAAAATCTGGACAGTAATGCCAGCACTGACAGCCAAGCAGAGTAATTACAGATTACAGCATGGTTTAATGTTGTGCACTTAACACCTTGGTGGTTCTGCCAAGATTTTAAATGTGGGCTGTGCTCATTCAAAGAGGATGCTAAGGTTAAGAGGGTGATTATTATGACAGTGTGTGTTTTGAATCATGATTGGTGGTGCCATCAAACACAGCTCAAACGGTCACATCTGTGGTTACACACAATGCGTAGCTGTTTCAATGTAAAAACCAATAGGCCTACATGATGGTATGTGCTGATAAAATAAGATATTACAAGATTTAATTTGCAGTGTGTGTGTCCACAGGAAATGATTAAATCTAACCAGCAGAATTATATAAATATGCATAAAGCCTTTAAAGAAATGATTTAGAGTTTTATGTTTGTGGCTAGAATTCCAGTGCAACACTGACACCCTTTGATAACCTCAGGCTTGTCACACAGTCTGGGGAAATCCAGGCTGAAGGGGATTTGTGGGATTTTTATTATATTTGTGAGACAGTGAAATCTACAATATACAAACCCATCATATTCTTGCATATGCATTAAAACAAAGCTGCTCCAGACTGACATTTGCATGTAGAGCAGAGTGATTGTAGTTTAAATAGTAACAATATTTTACTATATTGATCCATGATTGGAAATTAAGGAAAAACTCCTAAACATCAGTTCTTCTATATTATTTCACCATGAATGCAGCGTTATGTTTATCATTCAGTGTGTGAAATTCAAAATACTTTTAATTAGCAAGGACACCAGCCCTGATGCTGATACATAGGGACACACCTTTGCATGTAAAACAGGTGTGCATAGGCGAATAGGGCAACTCTGAGGATTTGTGAGTAAGTGTGTGAGTGTGGGCTGTATTGGTTGGACAAACACGAGCCATCTTCCTTCATGGATAAGCACAGACCGCAGCATATGCATATTCACATCACCTTTCCTGAAATCTCTGTGTTAAATTAGCCCCGCTGCACTCTTTAACTCTGCTCACTTGCCTGTCCTCAATCAAGCCTTGTGTCAATATTAATCAGCGCATGGCAGCCTTGCATTGGAGCACCTATCAGCTCTCAAAGGGCAACACAACACAAAAGTACTATCCATGACAACACTGGTCTAAACAGGCCCCTCCCACTGACAGCTGGCTCATTGTGTGCTGTGGCTCTGAAGCGGCCTTGTTTCCCTTTGCTTGGACAGTTCAATAACTAATCTCAATGCAGCCAGCAGCATGTAGCTTTGAAAATGAGCAGGGCAGGTCCAATGGAAAGTCATAATCTGCTTGTCAGAGTAGTGTCGGTTAGCTGGTAGGGAACCTTGTTAGTTCACATGAGGATGTACTGATGAGTCACAAGAGTGGCTGAGCAATATGAGAATAGGAATAGGATATACATCTGGGGGTATTTTAGTAAAAGTGTCCATGCATGTAAATGACATTTTGACATGTCATTTTTTTCATGATCTCCATCCTTTAGTGTATTCATCCATCTGTCGCGTCTCAGACACGCATGTCATCATGGCTTCACTAATTACCACAAGAAATGCACCGCATCCCCTTCTTATACTGAAGCATGTGACCTTTATTATTACACTGATGAAAACCTTGTTCTATAATTTGCACACATTATGGTGCTGGGAAGTCCGGTCTTTGCTGTATAAACTGATTTTGAATGAACTTGGCTTTATCCTCAGACCAAATAGGTCAGTTGAAAATAATCAATCACAATATCTCTAAAATAATCCCCTTGTGAAAAAAGACACTTTAAATAGCATATGTCAGCCTGATGAATGAGCCCTCAGCCAACGGTTGCTTACAAGGACATCACACACAGTCCAAATGCAGAGAACAAACGGCAGAATTGCCCTGATGTTACTGCACATAGGGCACGCGAGTGGCCCCCTCCCTCCATCACACGCAGGCTAATGAACAGCAGGCTCGTGCTCTCGATGGAGGAGCCTATTGGGCCACAAGAACCGTGTGTACTCACCACTTTCTGCTTGGACACACACAAACAATTGGACACGTCTGGAGTGCTTGGGGCCCAAACCCTGAGGAAGGGCAGATGGTGCCCGGAATTGAGGACCGCACCCCCCATTAACATGAGAAAAGAGGGGGGACAGAGGCGGGGAACAGGTACCCTCTCTCTTTTTTTTCCTTCTATAGAGATTAGAGAGAGGGGTGACTCATTTACCCAACAGACTGTGTGGCACTGATTTGAAACCCAATTAGGAGCACGCTGTCAGCTCAACAGCAGAGAATAACTGTGTGGATGTAGTTTAAAAAAATGTCTCATCTACATTCAGAAAATTATCATATTTTTCCTACATTAAAGAGTTCCACATCCTGTTTTTATTTTGAATTTAGCCTCCAACAACACCTGACTGAAGTTTATTTTTAGTACAACTTTAAAGGCAAAGGCATTCCAGGCAGGACTGTATGTAGTTACAGCTGAGTTTTATGATACAGGAGGACTGTTTTGTATGAATATGAGTGTTAGCTGTTTATTGGCTATAAAAGACTTGGATACACCATATATCATTGTTTGTTGCTACGGCTACACTTACCAGGTAAAATGTTATAAAAGCTGAAGTAAATTATTGATTTGTTTCTTGTTCAAATGCACCAGCTTTACATACCTTTAACATACCTTTTCCATACAAAAACGTAATCCTAAAGAAAGTGCATAACAAACCTTAAAGATTTCATTATCTTTTCAAAATAAAACATTCACTGATTCCTTGAGAGCTGGTAGTGTTTTGCTTCTGTCCCCTGGAGGCTACCTAAAAACATAAACAGTCCTGTTGCCACAGCTGCAGAATGAAGAGAGGAGCCTCTTTCTGGGTAAAAAGAAACTGCTCTGACCCATTTATCATACCAATCAGCAATGTGAGCATTTCTCTAAACTATGATACTACTTTCTAAAAATAAAGTATTCTGTTTTTTTGTTATTATAGAATAAACCAACATACTGAAAAAGTAACTATCTATATTTGAATTCCCACCCTAATCTATCTATCTATCTATCTATCTATCTATCTATCTATCTATCTATCTATCTATCTATCTATCTATCTATCTATCTATCTATCTATCTATCTCCACGATCTATGAGTAAAGAAATGTAACAGTAGAGACACAAAATAAGTACTGAGGTTTAGTTCTGCATGTGCACAAGCAGCATGCCTGCAGGCAGCATAATGCAATACGGCGTTCATAAGTGCATATTCTGTCTCCCCCTTGTGGCTGTTTGGAGGATAACTAGTATCTCCTGTAAATGCAGCTGTATTAGTACTGTAGCACCCCCTTCAGCACTCCACGTGATTACTGTGCACCACAGCAACACAAGGGAGAACTTCTAAAATAGTCTAAACTTTATTCCCCTCACAGTTCATAGTTCATCTGCAGCTCTAACATCACGCCTACACTGGGGCTGTAATTAGGTGGGCAAACCTACCTGATTGATTGAAGCCTTAAAGTTGACTGTGAAGGTGCCATCAAAACAAAAGCATGACAACTGGTCCATGGACTGCAGCTGTAGTTGTAGTGACGCTGTGGTGAACAAAATAATATAAGTTTAGGAGCTTAAATAAAGAATTTGTCAATCATTTTTAGCCACCTTAATGCTGCAGTCACACTGTAAGCCTCTGAATTATACAGATCACATCTACACTCCTGCAGCACAAAATCAAACCATTTAGATGCTCAGTAAACAACAATTATCTCTGTAAATACTGTTTATTTTCTGAATTGTTTATAGTGTGAAACTAGTGAGGAGAGTGAAGTGTGTATTTACAGTGAAAGCAGCAGGCCTTATTTAAATATTCAGATGGAAAATGTCACTGCTTACCAAAAATATATAATATATAAATGTGATTGGCTTTTTTTCGAAATCTAATAAAACATGATGCCTAGTAATGCATTATTAGTCGATTAATCGACTAATTTTTTTAGGCCCTGACGTCACATTCAATGTTATTGTTACTGTATCTATTTACGTTTATTGTTTTGCTTTCATCTGTCAAGGAAGCTCATTATAATATCCTAGAGAGGAGTTCTCCGCCCCAGTCATCTTGGGCTTCAGCTCGGAGCCCGGATGCGCCGCCATGCCGACTCTATCAGCGAATGGAATAATTTATTCACCAACCTGCCTGATACTGACCGACTAGGAGTTCACTCCAGAAGTCGACAGGCTACTTTGGAGGGCAGAGAACCATATATTGTGTGTGGACCGACACGGAACGACGGCGCAGCGTCTCTTCGCGTAGCTCGTCAGTGTTGTGTTGCTGTGGGCACGCTTGTGTGCTAGCTACGCTAACGTTAGCTCGAGTGGAAAGAGTGCGGGGTAGTGACAGTCCGGCCGGAGGCGGGGAGAGCTGCGAGGTGAGACTGTTATTTTGATGGTGACTACACTGTTGACTGCACGCGAATAGGTGGCCATCTGGGAGGTAGTATCACTTTCATAAAATGTGAGCTGCGGGTTCAGTAGAGGTCCAGACGGCAGCATATCGACGTGGGTACTTCAGGGTTTGTCTAATAACGCTTTTTGGTCGCAGCGAAACGTTTACTCGACGTTTGAGTCCTCTGGCCCGCGATAGAGAAGCTAGGAGCTAGCTTGCTAACTGTCCAACACAGAGACTCCCAAACTTTTCAGGTCAGTAACCTCTGAGCAAACACGCTTCCGATTTCAGATAAGCAGTCCGATAATGATGTTGTCGTAGAGGCAGATCTAAAAGACACACTTTTGCCAGCATTATAATCCAACGAAAGTATTTTTTGCACCGTCTTCTGTAAATAAAAAGTGCATGACTACCAGAAGATATCGCGTTTTTTGCAGTGCATCTTGGACGTGCAGGTGTCTGGACCTCCCAGCAGTGATCTTGTCCAACTTTATGACTCGATTTAGCAGATTTGATTCTGCGTTATATTTTTTACCTTATACACAATACTCAGTCATTCTTTTCTGTCATTTTTCAGATCCACACAAAACTCCCATGTTTCCATCATCTCTGGAAGGCAAAAGAAATGTCAGTCGATGAGGATACGGCTAAAACTGGCAGTCCACAGGCCAGCTCAACTTCATCTTTCCAGCTCTCCGATTGCACTGGAGGATGCAGCAATCTGTCTGTTATGATGGAAGAAACTGCAGCCACCCCTGACTTTGCAGCTGCCTGTCCTGTCGCATGCACTGCAGCCTCACCAAAACACACCAGTACGACTGACATGCTCACCCTGTCAGACAGCACTGAACAGAGAGCCAGAGGGAACGAGAATAGCATCAATCGTAGGAACAGCTTTCATCATTCCAAACAGCAACAACAAACAAGGCTAACAAAGCGGCGCAACACAGCAAACTTTAGTTTCAAGCATCCGACATCTGGCAAGAGAAGACGAAGAGCCAACTCCGAGAGTGACTCCGTTCTGCCTACCAACTTCCTCCTTGGAGGGAATATATTTGACCCACTGAATCTTAACAGCCTGCTGGATGAGGAGGTCAACAAGGCACTGAATGCAGAGACGCCCAAATCCTCCCCGCTGCCAGCCAAAAATCGAGACCCTGTGGAGATTCTCATCCCCAGGGACATCACAGATCCACTGAACCTGAACAGTGGGATAGCAGACAGCAGCGTTTTGGTGTCTCCCTACAAAAGTGGTGGAAGAAAAAGACACCGCAATAGACACCATGGAGGAGGTGGTACTGGTGGGAGCGGGATTTCAACCTCACAGATGAACCTCACAGAGTCTGGAAAAAGTGAGGTTAAAACTAGCACCTCCACACCGCTTTCTGGCATGTTAGCCTCATTTCCTGCACTAGATGTCTCCAAAGAGTCCCACAGTTTCTCCAGTGTTACAGAAGATTCCCATGAGCACACAGCTAACAACTCGTCCAGCTGCAAGGAGGAGATGACCTCTGTATCTGCAGAGGATTCCACTTCTTCCCTGTCAGCAGGACCAAATCAGCACACAAGCAGGCGAAAACGAAGGCGCAACTCAGGCAAAATTGAGGCCCCTGTGACCCATTCAACTCCAAATGGAAAGTCAGGAGGAGGAGACAGGATTTGTAGTACAGGGGGGGCAAGAAATTCTAATTCTTTTCACACACCAAGGAGTGGTCCCAAAACAGGCGCAGGACTTCGCCAGCAGCAGCAGCCTTACAGCCAAGCAAAGGAGCCGCAGAAGAAGTTCCAGTATGGGAACTACAACAAGTATTATGGTTACCGTAACCCCGGCAACAGTGAAGACCCACGTGTGCGTGTGCTTCGTCCAGAGTGGTTTGAAGGTAAAGACGTATTGGACTTGGGCTGCAACTCGGGCCACCTGACACTCTATATTGCCAAAATGCTAAGACCTGCCCGCATTTTAGGCCTTGATATTGATGGTGGTTTGATACATGCAGCCCGCAAGAACATCAGACACTATCTGTCTGAGCTGCAGACCCAAGAGGCCAGACGTGCAATCCAGGGGGAAAAGACTACTAAACAGGAGGAGAGGACTGGAAATGAGAGTCACACAAATACAGAGAGGAAGCACAATGAAGCTGAGAGCAGGGATGAAAACAGCAAACCAGTGAAAGGAGAAAGTGGCCCTGCAGAGGCTGTAAATGACAATGACTCCTGTCACACAGATGAGACAGGGACCCAGAGGCAGGACAGCAAAACAGAGGAAATGGAGCAGGAAGATTGTGATTCACCACATGCTGATCAGTCTGTGGGCTGCTCTTTTCCTGTGTCCCTGAGGATCTCCAGGGGTCCCATCGCTGCACCTCCACTTACAGAGACACCAATCACACGGCCTGGGAAATTTCCCTCAAATGTGTCCTTCATCAAGGTATGAACCTTATTTGGTGGCAAGGTTATTTGCCTGCATGTCTGCATTTTAAACATTATTATTGGGCCATGAATCATTTTTAAAACACTGCAGAAAGGTGTTTTACAAATATAGCTGTGTGTTGAAGAAACACTGAGGACTGACTGGCTTTACAAGAGATATGGTTTGAGGGCCAACTTCCCTCTCTAAAAATCTTTGTGCCTGTGAGTTAGGGGTAGTTTTATCAGGACATGCAGTGTATCTTATTTGGACAAAAAGCACATGATGTATACCAGAAACACTGTTATTAGGTCTTAGTTGTAGTTTATCAAGGACACATCTACTGTTTTTATTCACTTTATGTCAGCCTTCAGCGTTTGGGTTTGTTATCCTTAGGTTTTAGGAGTCCCTTGGACAGTTTGGCAACGAAAGGGTTACTAAGTAGCCACTGGTGAGAACTTCAACATGGATGCACTAAAGAGGAAGCAGGCTGTGTGTAGCTTTTATATTATACTGTGGTGTGCCTTGAAAATGTTTTTTTAGCCTCTTAAAAATGTAAATCATCAATTATACACCTTCTTGCAGTTTCTGTGGATGTTTTTTCACTCCACTGGCCTCTTGCCTTGCAGGCTTTGTACAGGCAGCTATATAAGCAGAAACCTTAGTGTTTCTGAATAAAATCGATAACTGCCTCCTCCCCTGCTATGAGTATAAGAGATAATGGCAGCGTAGCACAAAGCCGATTCTATATAAATCACTGAAGTGCCTGATATCCCTTTGTCTCCAAAATACAAGATGGATTTGTTGGCAAAATGACAAACAAATCTACTGTGACTGCAAACAAGTGGGCAAAATCCAAAGCACTCACGGTATGTAGGTAAAAAACTCATAGGTCTGTCACCAACATGTTTTTTGGACAAAAACCTTCATCAAGGCTTTATTAAACTGGTAACAAGACTCTTAGTGTCCTGAGTCTGTCTTTATAATCTATCTTGAAAGACAAAGTGTGAGGTAGTGATAGTACCTATACTATAGTTTTCCAAAATTTGATCTGAATCACCATCGGCTCCTTTTGTCATTTATACATTAATCGGTAATATTTATGTACTGTCATTTGGTTTTCCACGTTATATTTAGTGGCTTGTAATGTTTGCAATGATAGGATGTCATTTTTTCTTCTTTTTGTGGAGTGATTGAACAATAATATGCACCACAAGCATTCATATCAATCTTGGAGCATTCTTGGAGTCAAATGTTTTAAAAGAGCAGCAGTAAAATTTGGTGTTGCTAACTACAAGCTTTAATTGACATTTGCATATATTACATGTAACCTCTTTAACTCCCTCAATATAGAAATAGAACTACTATGTTAGCCTGCAGATTCCTACTCTCTACCTCAAACTAAATTTAGTACATGTTAATGAATCTAAGGAGTTGCACAAATAATTTATCTCTTCTCTCTTTCAGGCCAACTATGTACTGGAGAACGATAATCTTCTTTTCACACAGCGGGCAGAGTATGACGTGATCCTGTGCTTAAGCGTTACCAAATGGGTTCACCTTAACTGGGGAGATAATGGTCTCAAGCGGCTCTTCAAAAGGGTCTACAGACATCTTCGTCCCGGGGGCATGTTCATCCTGGAGCCTCAGCCCTGGGAGTCCTACGTTAGAAGAAAGAAACTGACTGTAAGAATCTGAGACAATGGGACAGTTGTTAAACCCGTCATGACTTTTTACAGTGAGTCAGCAGGTCTTAAAGCTTGATTAACTGATTTTGTCTTTTGTCATCTGACAGGATAATATCAACAGAAATTATCACAGCATCCGCCTCAAACCTGACCAGTTTACATCATATCTCACAAGTGAGGTGGGCTTCACCAGTTTTGAGCACCTTGAGGCCCCCAAGTGTTCAGTAAGAGGTAACTGCCTGATAAGTTAAAACAGATGTATTCTCTATGTTATTTAATCTTGTAGTTAAACATCTTTTTTTTTTGTCACAACAGGTTTTCAGAGGCCAGTGTATATATTTCACAAATGACCAACCCTGCCTTGAACGTCACTGAATGTGAGTAGCCTAAACCGCCACCATACATAAAAGCCAGCCAGCTGCATTGGACTACAGGGAGTCGTCTGAATCTATAACAGTTACTCCAGCTTTTTTTGCTGAAGATGACTCAGAAATGAAAATGGGACCAAAGTGGAATTAAATTGTAAAGATGAGATCTGTCAAGAAGAGGCATCTGTCAGGATCGAGAAGTTCTATGGATTTAACTCTGAGAGGACTCTGCTACTTGGAGCCAGAAGTCCAAGCTTGGCCAGACTGGAAGAGTCATTCATCTGATCATATCTTTGGACTGTCCTAGTGCTAATGATGCCCCAGTTTGATGCAGGGCCATAATGTGTGTTTGAAAATCTTTGGCCATATACCTTTACTTTCATGACAATGTTCTGTGCCACAGTCATACATTATACATATTAGGAATTGAAGATAGGGCATACTTATCCAGTCACTTTAACAGGCAACATGTTAATAAGAAAATATACTAAAACTGATTTTTTAAAACAGTGCAAGTATAAATCACACCTGGTCAAATACACGCATTAGGCATTTAGTCAGTGGGCGACACACTATAATACAGTAAATCAGCCACAAACAGTAAAAGCTGATGCATTCTCCCCATCTTCCACACCTAATATGTAGCCTGATTGGTTAATTATATTGAAAATCTGCTTGAGCGCTAAAATAGCTGTAATCAGCACAGTCAAAATGTGTAACCCCACATAAAGAAATGGACATCATGAAGCAATCCTTAAACAATCCAAAGACGTGAAAAAGATTTGTCATGACAGAGAGAATGTTCACATGACATCCACAATGACATCTAGTATAAAGAACACTTTCAAAATACCCCATTGAAAGAGAAGGCAGTCATGAATCATTAGATACTATTATAACGCTATGTAGACATTATTTGAAACCTACATTGAACCTGAAAGTCAAACTTTCCAGGAAAAGGGCTGCTCTGAGTCTGTGCTCTTTCCATACCTTTGGACCTGTTTAAGCTCATATTAGAGTCATTTCATAAAGATTGCTTGAAGCTCCATTTTAATGGTGGGGGACGCATTTGAGCTCTGTTGATACAGACCATGTTGGCTAGGCTCAAAATGATTCAGCACAGAGAGCATAAGCACTATTTTGCATAGTAGTCTGTAGCATGCTGTGATATTTTACAGTTAAGCCATAGCCATATTTTATGTGTTGTGGTGTCGTTCATAAGGTTACAGGGCACCTGAAAGGCCACAGTGAGAATTTCTTTGGAATAAATGGTTTGAGTTACCTTGCAGCATGCTTGATAGCAGGTGAAGCTGTGCCTGGATAGAGCTGTTGTTAAGACTTCCTGCTGCCATGGTTCTGACTGTGGATATGTCCAGCTGTGGCTTTGTGCTGTTTGAACCTGCAGTGCTTTTATGACAAATGTTGTGTTACAGGAGTTCAGAAATACAGCATTTTCAATGCAACACCCAACTGCACACACCTGGTGTTACAGCCAGGAACATTTGACATTTCACAGCCTTAACTACAACAGCCAAAGCACAGTAAAAGCACTTTCTCTCTAAACACAACTGTCCAGACAGGTGCCTGAGCAGCCACAGCAGAGGGTGCACTGACTCTCACTGTGCTCTCTACTAGCAGCAGTCTAACACATAACACATAAAAACTAACAAATGCAAACATTATTAAGAGGTAATGCAAAAGCAGCTTTGAGGTAGGAATTCTTGCTGTGTCCTTTCAGGTGGTCCACACACTGAGAATACAACTAAAGCTTTCAATTTGAAGCTAATATCTTTTATTGGAATCCTGCAGTGTCTTCACTGCAGTATAGGGACATGGATTGCTCCTTAAAAGGAATCTACATAATTTTTAAGAAACCAAATGGAATATATTGTTTGTACAGTCAAATTGTGGTCTTTGGCCTATTGAAGACAGTTATGGGTTACAGAAAGTCTTTGTGATTGTATCTTTATCGGTGTGCACTGAGCCCAATTCATCTACAAGCTTTTATTTAAATGGCAGGGACAGAAAATCTTCCTTTTTTTGTGAATGGATCAATTATAGATTTTGGCATACTAGGGCAGGAGATGATTTGAGAAGATACGTTTCTATTTTAGTAAGTCATCAATGTAAATAAGTTTGCAAGATCTGAACTGCTTTTGTCTTTTTTTTGTCCTGTTTTCAGATATTTGCTGCCAATGTATGAGTGAGTCAGATGTCTGTATGTTCTGAAACAGATCCAGCTTTGTAACAACAAATGAATATGTACATTGAAAAGTTCTGATGTTTTTTTTTTGTTTGTTTGTTTTTGGTTTGTTCTGTCCTGGCAGGCACATGGATTGTTAGATTAGTTATTTTACGTTGTTTCTCTCTCTCTCTCTCTCTAAGGAGTGTTGGTGTCAGTGAACTCTCTTTTCATTTCATTTCATTTAATATGTTATCAATTTAGATTTTTCAAAAATTGGTGTACCTTTTTTTGTCCATCAAGCATTTTATAATAAGTTGTGAAACTGTGATTAAGTTAGAAAATGAAGCTACAGGTTACTTTTTGAATTGAAAGAAAATTGGCCTTGAGCTCAGTCGGCCTATCAGACATAAGACACCAAATCACACCTTTTTGCTAAGCTCAGACAATCTGATTCTCAGGCTTAGATCAGCCCACTGCTGTAATGTCATGGGCATTTTTCTTTTTGCTTTATTTTTTTTTCCTTTGTGCAGGTCATACAGCCAGAGTTTTATTTGAAAAACAAATCGTTTAAAGCTAATCTTTGCTTTGCCACCAATTGAAAGATTGCACCTTACTGTCTTAGCAGTGGTATCTTAACGTGATATGCCTGACCTGTAAGTACAGGTATCCAAGCTAAAGCATGTCTTTGCTGGAGATGTGAAATTACATGTTGCCATATGCAGTGCTGTATAAACGTTTTGTACTGCCCTTGAGGTTCTGCATTAGTTGTGTTAAGTCAGTGTGATTTGCTCTTTTATAAGATTAAATTACATTAAAAACGGAATAGGAGAAACAACTCCCCTTGCTGTTTAAAGGGCTTAATACCAGTAGAAAATATTAGTATCTCTAAAGTTGTGGTGCTCAGATCTTATCTTGAGGTTATAGTAGTGTACAGTGCAATATTTCCTCACTACTGCCCTCTTAGCCAGCCTGAATGGTTATCTGCTCTTTAAATTGGCAAAAAAAGTGTGTGTGGTTTTGAATGTGACAGATGTAGTCATGTGTCATGAGTTAATACATTAGGATAAATCTTACAGATATTTTGAAGGTTTTATTTAAACAAAATATCCAAATTGGTTCACACTGTTTTGTTAATATTGACTTTGAAGGGCACAACATTAAACACTATGATTACATGTTCCATTTTTTTAAACCAGCGCAAGTTTTATAAATGTTTAAAAGTTGTTGCTACAACCTAATTATAAAATGTGAGCAGCATTAGCAAAAAAATAAACCTGATGTAGCTTTGACAAAGGGTTATATAATATCAAACTCAAACTGTACATCTTTTAGAGCACAACACCTGCATAAACTCAAGGGTTGTATGATTGGTAGCACTACAATTCGCCTCTTCATGTTGAATTTGCACTGATATGAAACATGGGAATTAAAGTAGTTTAGTGTTTCTTTTTTTTCTGCAGATAAAGTTGATGTTTTACATGTACCTTAACTTTCCTAGAATCGGTTTTCTGGAAAAACTGTTTAATATGCCCTCCTCCCCATGCCTTTCCTGTCAGGGAAGCTTTTAATTTTCATGCCTCTGAACAACAAAATATATATGAATGTTTCTCTGTGTTCAACATTTTAATTGATTAAAACTGGTTCCAGATTTTGTGGTTCAGTATTTTTTTTATAGCATGTATTGAGCTGTTACTGTGGTCTGCCCTTAAGTGACCATCACAGCATCTCTGAAGAGCTCTGTAACCTACTTTGAAGGAGGTGAGGTAAAAGGAAATCCATTAATTTTATTCATAAATAGGTCAAGGTTATCGGCAGGCAAGAAGGTTTCTTGCAGGTAGTCCTGTGACCTGTTATGTTTTCAGACTGCTTCCCTATAAAGGGAAAATATTATTTTATCGAATTATACAGGCATTGAAAGAGAAGAGAAGCATAAATGTTTATCACTGACATCATTGAAGTGGACATGATTTATACAAATACATAAAGTGTTTATGGTTTTAAAATAGGCTTGAATAATACAAGTAAGTAAGTAAGTCTTTGTTAACACAATATATAACAGGTACTTTACCTGTTGCATCTTGGAGCATTACAGCTGAAAAAATACATCTATACTGTAATAACTTTGTGTTTTAAGCTGTTGCTCTTTGCTTTGTGAAGACAGACGTGTAAACAGGTTTGGGGTGGGGGGGGGTTACCCCTTTGTGGTTTGGTCATGCTGTGCTGTCTGAATAGTACAAAGATTCAACCCAGATGACAATGCAGAGCACAATGCAGTGGCTCGTGTTTACAAATAGCATCCATGCCTTTAACACCTACTAGCCCGGGCCAGCCATCATCCATCTTCAGACCTGAGCTCACATATCTCTGGTCCAACACAATATAATACATACATGTTTGATGAAGTTGTTTACTATGTGTCAGTGTTGTCTAATTTATTACAAAAGGTGTTATGTGTGTTTTTGTTGTTAGTGTGTCTGCTTTTATTTGACATTTGTTTGCAAATCATAATGATTAAACCACTAAATCTAAAATCCGCCCTCAAAGACCTGACAATCAGAGACAGACACTGTGACAATGAATTTGCTTTGCAATCGCGAATGGTGGCGTTGTGACGTTGTCTGTCTGTTCCAGACAATGTTGTCCAGACAGACAGAATGGTGATAACATAAACACAGACAAGAGACATAACACTTCATTCACAAAAGCTCTATTCCATCACGGCTATTTGGGTCAGTCACTTGACCATTATTGTCTCCTGTCAGTACAGGCCCGGTGTAAAAGCATGCTGGACTCAACTCACACTGCTTTCTATGCTGTTATTTCCCTAAGGTCAAGTCAAGTCATGTGGAAGTGTTAAGTTATGATGATCCTAACTAAAAAGCAACAGACCAAACAATACTTTTATCGTAATGCTTTTATTTGAAACACTGCATTCACTGCATTTCATAACACTGCTCGCAGTTCAGAGAGTAGAACTGTTATTGTTACACTTCCAGCTTCAGTCAACTACATGATTGCAGCTAATAGCTGTAAATGAGCTTTGTCTAACCACATTATGTCCACTTCAAAAACACTCAGATTGTCAGAGATGTCAGGAGGCCAAGAGGGACTGAGTGGGAGGAACGCTGTCACAGCGGCTCATCCATGAGAACGCCGTGGCAGATACCGCATCCAAGCCACCTGTCTGACATCATGTGGGCATCATTAGATGGCCAGCAGGGTGCTAAGAGCGCACAGCACAGCACCTAGATATGAGCACAGTATAAGATATGTCACAATAAGCAATCATTTCTTTTATCTTCTTTGGAATAATGAGTAGAAATATGACAGCGTTGTGGATGAGTTGCATGATATTTGCAGGCCTACCTGTATCTCCGAGGGCAACCATGATGACCAACAATGTACTCCTGAGCATAGCAGAACCGTCTGCAGAGTCCTCTATACCCACAAGTCCAGTACTGCATTTCTGGATCATTTCCTGTATAAATATAAATAAATATAAATGTAATGTAAATGTAAATGTAATATAAAAATATTACAAATACATGTTTAATGTTCCCTGTGAATGTTGCTGGTGTTTTAATATAATGACAAGAACCCTTAAATTAACAGAATACCTTATAATAAATTCCATCTTACTAAAAATAAAGTAAGATAGTTTTGAGCATTTGCCACATTATTATTATTATTTTGTGCACACTGCAACAAAATGGATGTAGTTGTTGCTTACCCTCCCCGACTTCGAGCATCAGGAGAAGCACAAGGAGAACCAAGCTCAGTCCCTTCATGTTTGGGTACTAATAAGCTTTCAGACACTGCTGTTGACAGGCTGATGCTGCATTTATACAGCATTTCAAGCACGGGGGAGGAGTCCGCCCTGCTCTGTCCAAAATCACAATAACAAAGTATCGCTGAATGATGGGAGTCTGAGGGCTGAAGGTCAGGACTATCAGCTTACTCAGCGTAGTCAACAGCTGCAGCCTCTTGAGAATCTGAGATTGATTTTAGGTATTTCACAGCAAAAATACTGTAATTTTCTAAATGTCAAAAAAGTAAAAAGTCGTTTTATTATTCAACATCCTCTGCTGGGATTTAATGCTATAAAATATCACTTTCACCAACAATGAAAAAAAAATGAAAAAGGGACAGTCGTCAGATGTCGTACTTACATACACCCCTACAGCTGGATAGAAAAGTAAACATACACCACAAAGGACTCCTACAAAAGCCCTGAAAAAAAGCTGCAATTGCAGTTGACGTCCTACTATATCTAATCTGTTTGTTTTAGACACAGTGAGCAGTAAAAGTCTGTCTGTCCTGCTGTGTTTTCAGAGCTTCCCTCTGTTCATCCACTGCTCTTCCACATCTGAATATGGCAGTAGTTCATGTGTTATTGCTGATGCTGTGAAACTACAATCAAACTGCACAAAACATGCTGCTGCAGTGACGCTGGGAAGGATTGTTAACAACACAATAACAACACAGGCCATGCATGGACATGCACTTGTGGAGAATGCCCCCTAGTGCTTATGTGAAGGTGTTTGTTTGGATGTTGTTACTCTTACACAAAACCAAAAAAAAAGGTGCAGAGCATAAATAAATAGATTTGTGAATAATAAGTCTGTGTATTGCTTCTGTAAAATATGGATAAAATATGGAAAGCCACAACTGGTCTGGGGTCACTCAGCACAACAGTTTTCAGCTGTGCTAACATAATCGTACAAGGGTTTTCTAATCAATTAGCCCAGCACACTGTAGCATTAGAACACAGGAGTGATGGTTTCCAGAATAGTCAGCTACCACATTAACAATGTCTAGACTGTATGTCTGATTACTTCTTCATTGAAAAAAAGCATTTTAAAATAAAATAAAATAAGGACATTTCTAAGTGACTCCAAACTTTTGAATGGTAGTATAAACATATTTTTTTTCTTCCACCCCAAATCCCATGACCTCATGTATTGTGTAGTAAGTTTACGGCTATTTGAAAAATAATCATAATCAATCTAAGTAATACATAACTAGGTAAGACGTGTTTATATATTAAAACGGTTCATTTTACATGTTCATTAAGTTATCTGTCAAAAGACTTGTCTTTAGTTTTTTGTTTTGTACAGAAGATGGCGCTGTAAAGACATTGCAGATGTTCCCCGCAGCAAGCAAGGCAAGCATCCATCCTCAAGTCCCTGTGTGCCAACTTGAACCAAGTCCATGAGAATACACAGTGAGTGATTAAATGCACACAGCCTATTAACTCTTCTTCCTTTAAACCTGAGTAGCAAACTTTATAGTGTCAGACTACACACACATTGCTGCTTCCATTAAACACTTGCACCGCTGACCACACTGCCACTCACTACATTACACACTGTGACACACAGTAGTTTCTTTGCACACAGACCAAAATGAGGAAGTGATGAATTGGCTTCCTTCATGTTGTGAAGGGTTTTTTTTGCACTCTACAGGGTTGTGGTTGTTTCTTCTTGTTGTGATGTGTGCTGACTGATTAAGTGCAGAAGCAAAGGGAGCAGTTATCAATTAATTATAATCAGCAACAGATAGAACAATAATCAAAGGCCAACCTGATCTGAATTCCTTCATATGTTTGAATGGAGTTGTTAGATGAATATTCAATATTATTACTCCTTTTCTCTACATCCTGCTGTCATGTGAGGCTTAACAGTGTCATCTAGTGGACAACTGTGGTCATCACATATATGTTGGTGTGACCCAGCAGCCCAGAGTGAATCTTCTTTAAGTGTGTGTGTGTGTAAAACTGCCTGCTAAAGTTGATAAACATTCATAAACAAGAATATAAATATTAAAAACTGTTTATTCTCATCATATTTATCGAATTATTTACAAGGACTGAACAAATAAAGTTTATTAATGTCCCACTGCACACAGCCTGTTTGCTGTAATTCTGTCTTACCAGCAGAGTCAGTCATACACAAACTTTACTGCCATCCTCTCTTCTTCTTCATGGGTTTCAGGGTCCTCTACCTGCCTGCTGCCAGTGGGCTTCTCAAGCCTATAAAGTCATCTTTGTTATGATCTTCATGACTGTGACTCCGGCAGTGGCTCAGGTGGTAGAGTGGTTGTGCATTACCTGTATGGTTGGTGGTTTGATCCCCTGTGTCTCCGCCCTCTTCTAACTAATATGGAACAAGAGACACGAATTTAGTTTCAAAATGTGAAGATGGCGAACAGGAAGTAAACAAATCGAGTGCTTCACGCATCATTGGTGACGTCACAATAGCTACGTCTACGTCCATCTTTTACATACGAGCTGTGAGTCTGCTCCATTATTCCAAGATGGCGGACCTCCTAGGTTCAATCTTAAACTCGATGGAGAAACCTCCAACAGTCGGCGACCAAGAAAGCCGACGAAAGGCACGAGGTACATATTATGCTGGCAGAATAGTTAGCCGTTTATTGTTAGTGTGAAGCGGGTAGAAATGGATATAACAAAGGATTTATATGTATGTAGAAATGAAACTGACAAGCGAACAGACCGTTTCTGCTGCTGCCATTGGCCAGTTGAGCTTTCAGTTCAGCAGCGTTGCTTCTGCTTTAGCACCGCCTCAATAGGACATACTTCCCCGCATGTGCTGCACTCTGCCGCAGACCAGAGTCTAGACAACAGACAACCGCTGTAATACAATCTGCTGAAAGCACTCTGTAAACAAACTGTACAGTCCTGTCTGCTGCGCCTCCCGGGTGCTAACTGAGTCGCCTCTGAGCAGTCATGGTGTTCTGCCCTAAGATAGCGTTCTCTTCTACACCCCAGTTATTTCAATTCATGACTTTTTTCAGGAATCATTGTCATAATGGTGGCAATGCACATTTTACTGAGTTACAGTTGGGTAGTTGACCATTCGCCATTACAAAGAAACACTGTATTTTCTGCAGTACCACCAACATACTTCATGCAATGTGGACAAAATCTTACAGTACTGCTATGGACCAGAGTCTGAACAGATATATATACTAATAGAATGCTGCTATGCTGCTTGCAGCTTTAATTCTTATCATTGTTTATTTTTGTTGAGTTATGGTGGAAGCTTCCTTGAATACTTTCAGTCACAAACACCAGATGCTTTCCTCTTAGGCTCCATTTATATGTAATAAAAGCTGCAATAACCCACAATGTCTCATGGCTCCAGTAAAACACTGCATATTTGGAATGCTTACAATAGTTTTTTTTGTAGATCTAATGTTAAAACTGTGTTTTATGTGTTTAGCCAAGGCCAAACTTGTTTTAATCACAACATGGCTGTGATTTATTGAAATAAGGGTGACCATGTTTAGAGGACACGTACCAATAAAACATCAGAGACTGTAAACACATGCAACAAATAATAGGAACTGTGAGTCACCAGATTTGAAGTCTTGGCTTCAAATGATCTGGAAATGTGGTTTTGGGATTACAGGAAGTCTGCCTCTTGATTAGCTTTCATAAAAGCAAACAAGCGTGTTGGCTGCGAGACTGGATGTTGTGTGTTTACAATGGAACCTTTGAACACTAAACCTCATTAAAGGCAAATTTCTGTTTGTTAAAGAGCAAGCAGCAAGACTCAAGAAGATGGAAGAAATGGAGAAAAGAAAGAAAGCAGAGTTCAGAAAAAAGGTGAGAGCCTATGTGCGACTTCAGTGAATTTAATTCAATTTCTGGCCTCTGTTTATCACTATTGCTCACTACATCTCTTCTTTAGATGGAGAAAGAGGTGTCAGATTTCATCCAAGATAGTTCACAACAGAAAAGGAAATACAGTCCCATGGGGAAAATTGAAAGGAGTATATTGTAAGTACTTAGTGTATTTAAGGCATTGTACACATAACTATGACTACTCAAGTATTACCTCCTCCTGTCTCATAGGCATGATGTTGCAGAAGTGGCAGGTCTAACCTCTTTCTCTTTCGGGGAGGACGAGGACAGTCGTTATGTCATGCTTTTTAAAAAGGTTTGAAATGTTTACTTTTTTGGGTAATGACTTAAAAGCAGATAATTGAAAAGTAATGTGACCATTTTCCTCCTTGTGTTGTGGTAGGAATTTGCTCCATCAGATGAGGAGCTGGAAGCCTATCGCAAAGGAGAGGAGTGGGATCCCCAGCTGGCAGAACAGCGGCGCAGACTAAAGGTAGGACCAGGCATTACACATCAGAGTCTATGATGATGTTTAACACCTATAACCACGAAGTATTTCCTTGATTTTCTGTCTCAGGCTCTGACTCTTAACCTTTCTCCTCCTCTCTCTAGGAGCAGGCTGCACTTGAAGAAGCTGCATCCAGTCAGACAAAAAAGTCTGAAGCATGTCCCAACTCTAACTACAGAGACAAATACAGTCACCTGATCGGCACCTCAGCTGCAAAAGATGCAGCTCACACACTAGAAGCCAACAGGGCGTATGGCTGTGGTGAGTAGCTATACTGCATTACATACAGTATTGCAATGCTGTGTGATTTTGCTTCAAATCATTGGTGTTATTCATCATGTGTTTAATTCTCTGTCTTAGTGCCGGTGGCCAACAAGAGAGACACTCGCTCCATAGAAGAAGCCATGAATGAAATCAGAGCAAAGAAACGGCAGAAACGAGAGGATGACACAGGAGCACCCAGCAGCAGTACTTGAGTGCAGTCTTCGTTTTCCTAAAATGCAATATCCTATACTTCAGACATTTAAAAGTGTGTGACAGGCTTTAAATCGCCTCCACTCTCTGACTGAGCCTGCAGATGAGTTATGTTCAGTGTGGTGTGTGCTCAGGTGTGTCAGATCCACGAGGTGAATTATTATTATTATTATTGTTATACATGTGCAAACATTATCCTTTGACAGTCTGTCACCTTATCAGGTGGCTCATACACATTATCGGACCCTTACAGTATAGGAAACTTGTTCTGATTCTGAAATAGTATTTAAAAAAACATCTGATGCTTACATTCGCACATACAATCTGCATACATGGATTTTAAAAGAACATTGTTGGGAGTGGGTTAACACACAGATACAGTCCTAAATGGATGTTTTATTGCGAATAATACTCAAGAACCTTTGCTGCTTAGGATGAAGTTTGAATGCCAGGTTTTAGGTGGATGTATAGTGCCAGAATTGTTGCACTGACAGTTTAAAGCAAAAAGCAGGAATGCCATCGCTTGATCTTACAAGGAACCCCATTTATTTTTGTTAATTTTAGAAATCTGTGAGTAAGTCTTTATTTTTCTTTGTTTCATCTGCTCAGATTTTTATTTAAAGCTGTGTGATGCTTACAAAAGGCATCATGGTGGGAAGGAGGATGAGGGTGACTGTGCTTACTCCGTGGTATTTGTTCATTATAATCAAACATTCAGTCAAGTGAGTTTCTCTGCATCATCATGTCTGTTTTAACATTGTTGCAAAGTTTTATCCCAATGTACATCAATAAATGGAGATTAGTATTAAGTGTATATGGGGGCTTTATTTCTTGTACAGTAACGTAAAGGTAAACATGAGCAGTGATTGGCAGTAGTCGGCTGTTGAATGCTAATATCTTCCAGAGAGCCTGACAAAGGTCCGCCATATTGGAAGTCTGGTCACCACCACCACATAGAAGACCTGACCTGCACTTTACAGATAGCATAATCACACAGCTGTGTGTCTCAGAGGAATGTGTCTATGCAGTTATCCACAGCAAATGATGAGAAGCGAGTCTAAAGCTGGATCCATACTCCGCGAGACAAAGAGCGGAGAACGCGCTCCACGGGTGGTAAGAGATACAAAAAAAAGGTCTTTTCCGCACTGAGGTACCATACTCCGCGAGACGCGTGTGTGCAGAACTCCTCATACGGCCCGCCCACTAAACTATAAGGAAAGACTTTACTGAGTTTTTTAACACACCACAAGGACTTGTGCCATGGCAAGAGGGCATTATACAGAGAGGGTGCCTGCAACAGCGTGAGATGTCCGGTGATGAGCTGTGAAAATGCGACATTAAAAGTAACAATAGCAAAGATATACAGACATTGTTAACGAGCCTATTATGCCCGGGTATGTAGGAGTATATAGAATGGTAACAGTCACCATCTGGTATGTGTGAACGGCTGTCTGGAGTTATTGGTGACAAATCACCCTGACTTGCCTTTCTTTCTTTCTTTTATTGCTCATCATGCAAACCAGTATGGTCTTATCTAAATCTGTTGAATCAGCGCTGTTTATACACCTACCTATATACCTGGAGAGGCTCTTGCGCTTCTCCACTTTCATCACGCCCACAATAAATTCCGACCAATCACAGCATGGTTGCCGCACAGCCTTGAAAGACAAAGTTCGGCCCGGACCCTGTGCACAGGAGTGCGGATCAGCGGGCGGTCAGAGACAAAAAATGACGTCATTTTGTGGGCGTAACGTCTGCAGGGGGGGAAAATGTCTTTGTCTCGCGGAGTATGGATCCAGCTTTACATGTCAACAGGAGGAAAAAAGGGATAAAGCTGAAAAAGGAGCACACCAGGACAATGCTTCACAAGTGCATCTCAGTATGCGCAGTACATGGCCTGTTGACCTGATTTGGTACTTCCTACCTGAGGAAGAAGGCCAGTGACCACCATTTTACTTAGGTTCCATTTTCAATCTGTAATTTGGACTTGTATATTGAAGTATAGACTTTTATATAAATGCAGGTGTTTCATCGTGTACTTATTATTTATTCTCTGTAAGTTCTCTTCAGGTCAACAAGTCCAACACTTCTTCTTGTTCCGTTTTCTTTTTTTCATTTTTTTGCCGTCTATTTTTAGGGCGATGCTTCACTCTGCTGTCGTCCCTGTTTGTCTCCTGAAGAAGGCGCCATAGATTAACCAAGACAAATGCTGGATTTTTTTAACCTTGTTTCACACTGTCCTGCAGTTTCTGTCCTGCAGAAACATATTTATTGCGCGTCGCAGGCTCCGTCACGCACATGTAAAAAATGAAGACCACGTTTTTGTTCTTTTTCATCATTTGGTTTGCAGCTGCAGAGTTAAAACCCCGGAAAGGTAAGAGCGAGACCCTGCTGATGCTTATTTTTGCTCTGATCAAACGCGCCTGTGTGTGCAGTTCAAATGAAGGAGGAATTAAGCAAATATGACTCAAATATGAAAGGTTTGCTCGGACTCCGTCGCAGCTTTTTGACATGAACGCCCTCTATTGCTCTAAAACTTTGTTAAAGTTTGTTGTACAGTTAATATTCTGTCACAGTGGTTTGTTTGATTTGTCATGGGAAGGAGAGGGGTCATGGGATTTTGAATTTTGATGATGTTTTAGTCTTGTTTGTATGACTTGTATGTTTTGGAAAGTTTTTTGTGCCGATCAGTTTATGTGCGCCACATGCGCAGTAGCTCATCCTTGTCCTTCTTGACACCCAGGGTCAGGGGTGGTATGTACTTTCAAAGACAAGACTTACAGCCCAGGAGACAGCTGGCATCCCTATCTAGAGCCTTTCGGATTCATGTTCTGTATGCGCTGCGTCTGCACAGAGGTACCTTTTCACAAATTAAAGGAACATTAACTAAAATTGCTCCCTCTCTGAAGAACTTTGCATTTAAAAGACTTCTGCTTGTAAACTCTCTCTCTCTCTCTCTCTCTCTCTCTCTTAGACAGGCCATGTGAAATGTAGCACAATCAAGTGTCCTGCTCTTCCATGTGAAAACCCAGTAGCTGAGCCTCTGCAGTGTTGCCCACGGTGCACAGGTAGACTGTCTATTCTATGTCAGAGGAAACCTGTTCTTGTAGTGACTTTATAAACCACCCCGTCCCGTGTGTGCTGTTGTCCTCCTCAGATGAGCCCAGGATCCCTGCCGGGCTGAGAGCCTCGGTGAAATCCTGCAGGTACAATGGAAGTGTTTATCAGCCAGGGGAGACCTTCACTAAACACAACCTCTTCCCATCCAAGCAAAGCAATCAGTGTGTTATGTGCACATGCTCCGTGAGTTCAACCTCATTTGATGCCTTTGCTATTTGTGTAGTTCTAAAAATTATTTTTTAAAAATAGATTACAACATTTAAAGACCACATTAAACCTATTAGATAATAAAAAAATAAAAAAATAATACCCCATGTGTTATAGATGGAATTGTGAAGTGCTTTTTAATAGCAGATGTTTCTACAAGGAGACAATACATAACCATAAACTGCCAAAATGATACTTAAAAATTAAAACCACTTATGGACTATTGGTAAACAACAAACACAGAGCTTTGCTTATTACTGCAACATCAAATAAAAAGCATGGGGATTATGATTTACTGCCCTTTCCCCCCCTTAAAATGGATTCCACTGCAGTCCTTTTCAAGACATGGATTTCTTTTCTCAGAATGGAAACATCTTCTGCGCCCTGAAAACATGCCAGCCCATCACCTGTTCCTCACCCGTCTCGGTTCCAGAATCCTGCTGTTTGGTGTGTAAAGGTAGTCAAACTCCTCCTAATTTAGAAGGCGCCTTTATTCTGTTTCCAACCTGGAATCATAAATTTTTAAGATTTAGATGTTTGTGTTTTTTCCCATACTGGTAAAAAATATGAGTCATACAAAACAGAGCTTAACATCACAATAAGATGAGCCAGTGAAAGTCGGTGTATGAGAACAGTGAATAACAGCCCAGATTTACTGCAAATGTCTGTCGAATTTTCCACCTCATTGGCCTCACACTTATCTCTTTCTCTTAGATCATGGCACCACTGGGTCCTCGTCAACTGAGGATGGACACCAGCAACTGAACAGAGGCGTTGTATGTTCCTCATGATTTCTTCATAAAATCAACATAGAGTATGTTTGTGAAGGTCTTTGAATTTAAGTTGCTTATTGGTTTAATTAGGGGACATATGCTGAGTCTCAAAGACTGATGCAGGGTTCACTGAGATCAGTATTAGAATAAGGGGACAATCGTGTTCTGCCATTGACATCACATTGTGTGGATTATTTGTGAAAGACAAAGACTTTTGGCTCAATAATAAAGAATGGATTACAGCATTGTTCTATTTTTTTAACGGCTGGAAAAACTCTGAGACTTCGGCAGTGATTCAGATGTCTGGAGCCAGGCTTTGAGCCTTTATGATTTAGATGATGGTATGATGCTGCTTAAAGTGTCAGTCAGGGAGAAGTAAGTAAAGCCAATAGTATGTGAAGGATAACTGCTTTTTGTTATATCTGTGTTTACAATAGAGGCATTCAGTTGACCAGTGTTCCACAGAGCAGAGCAGGGCACGGCCCGACCGAGCCACTCCAGCCAGGATCAAGTCTTCTCCCAGAGGTGTGAGCCTCAGTAAACTTAATCTCAAAGGAGCTTCGGAGACCACTGTAAAGATTCTTATGCAGCGGAAACACCAAAGAGGTGAGACTTTGTCAAAACAAAAAGTCAATTATTTATAGGTATTTGATTTTATAGACGTGTTCCTCACAACTTTACGATTGTTTCCATATGTTGCACAATGCTCAGATGTTTTCCATTTCTCTCAGCCTGTTTATACAATGGCAAGACATACTCTCATGGAGACATGTGGCACCCAGTTTTGGGAAAGGTCCTGGAATGCATCCTGTGCACTTGTACTGATGGCCTCCAGGACTGCAAACGCATCACGTGTCCCAGCCAGTACCCGTGCCAACATCCTATGAAATCAGCAGGAAAGTGCTGCAAGACTTGTCCAGGTAGTCAAACATGACTCAGAGCATAATGAACTGTTTACACTGGCCTGCTGGTGATTGACTGTACACATGGTGCTCTCTGTTTTGTTGTCTCCAGAGAGTAAAGCTGAGAGCAACCAGACCCAGTGCTATCTCGGATATAAAAACAACCTCTTGGTGTACAAAGTGGAGTCATCTTTAAAAGTGGACTGGCCCAACACAGTTCGCATCATTGCTGTTGAAAGACAGAGCACGGCTGAGGTGGAAGTGCAAGTCTGGAACACTGTAGAAGGTACACAACTCTAACTACTGGCCTGAAGTTTATTAAAGGGAAGGTTACACACATTAGGAGTTATACTGAAGGAAATACTTAAAGACAGAATATTGTTTCTGTGTTTCTTTTTAATTATGCAGGTGTTTTACAATTAATGGAAATTGGTGACGTTCAAAAAAAAGACATCATGGATCATCCAGAAAATTACACATTGCTTACAACACTTGATGAAGGTTTGTTCTTCAATATTATGTTGTATTCATATGTAAATATTTTAGGACCATTTTGGTATAATTTTTATTTTTATTTTTCAGAGACATGGAAAAAGTTTAAAGACGAGGGCGAGAATCTGAGTAAAGCCTCTCAGACCACAATTTGTGATGAGGGCATTCGCGAGGTGTTGACGTTCCTAAATCCCAAGCAAACTGAAGGTGTGTGTTCACCCTAATAGTCACTGTTTATATCAGTATTCTACGTCAGTACCCACACGGCTGACATACTTCATTCATACATGTTGCACTTGGATATCATTCCTCTCATTTATAATGTGTTTTTTTGTTTAATCATGTAAATTATTAGCCTGCAAAACATACATACTGTAGGTGTGGTTTACAACTGTGATAATTCAAACATATGGAAATGTGAATATGGTGTATAGAGATCAGAGTGGCCTCATGCAGGTATACACTTTGTGGTGGGGACTTTCTGTAGACCTTGTACATTTATTGAAGGTGGATCAGTATTTCACAAATGGATCATGTTCTTAAAGGACCATTGTGTAGGTGTAGGTGAGGTTGCATTGACAGAATACCCTCCCCATTCTAAGCCCGAGGGGGGAGGAAGAATCTACAGTGGCCAAAAACAAGTGCCAGTACTTTCCATAACAGATTTTATCATCTGTAGCAGATTCACAGCTCTAACTGGAGCCAGCCAGTGATTCGTAATGTTTTGTACTGTAGTAACAACCTGCTTCCTAGAAACAGTCATCTGTAGGTCTGAGTATAATGATAACATCCTACACTCTGGTCCTGTAATGACAGTATATATAAGTAATTGTATTTTTAATATTTTGGGCAAGAAGCCACGTGTGAAAGGTTTTTTTTTTTACAAGGATGTTGTTCGACATATTTATTGTAAATAGACGTTGAGGTTTTGCCACCTTATTTAAAGTGTATTGGTTCCTGTATGATTTTCTGTGTATATACATTTGACCTTGAATATGGTTTTTTGTTTTCATGAAGCAGTCTTGCATTAGGGATAAATACACAGAGATTAAACTGTGTACTGGTGAGTGAGAAAACTTTTCACTTCCTTTCTTTCTGATGACAAATATAGATCGACTGTCGCTATTTTTTATGCAGCTGCAGGATTTGGTGTGTTTTTATATCCTGACATTTATATATAACTCCACATACTTTGAGTAATTGTATTTTACAGTGGACATAGGCGATGTATCTGAATGCACTCTGTAACTCTGCTCACAGCTATAAAAACATAAAATTACTAAAAGTTTTAGATATTTTGTCTGATTTGTTTCTGGCTGTTTTACATATTTTTAAAAATGATTTGCTGATTCATGAGTGTTCGGTATTTAGACAAACACCACCATCGCCTGAAGGCTTCCATTAAACAGAGCTCCGGAAGGCCGGATAAACTGTGTTCCCGCTGGAGATGAAATGTTGTTGGAGGCATGGAAATCAAAAGCAGAAGTTGAAACTCTCAAACACTGTCTTTATTCTCCCAACAATAGTATTTTAAATACACCAATTGTAATCATAATGACACAATCCTCCAGTGTTTGAATGATTAAAGGGTTGACTGTGTTTTTTTTTTTTTAAATATCTGCTCTTAGTTATAGTCACGGGAGTTATAGGCAGCAATGCTTACCTGGCATAGAGTTGACCAGATTGACTAAACCTATCATAATATAGACAGATATGATTGACATAGGAGAGCGTGTGTTTGTAATTACCTTCAAATCTGAGGTAGAAGAAGATATAATTAACCAAGGATCACCTTTTACTAGTATGGAAGATGTTGTTCATAGTAATAAAGCCATTGACAATCACCTGAGTCTGCAGTTCTCCCAGCTTGACGGAACTTTATAGTTTCTCTAAACTTTTTGTTTTTGTTATACGACCCACAACTTTACTGTTATGGTTAATTTCCACCACTTTCATAGGCCTGTTTCACAGCCACAGCAGCAGCTGTTCCCTGCTAAAAAGCTTTAAATAATCACTGCATCCTGCTCAGCACCAAAGGGCACGCAAAAGTTAAAGATGAACTGGCATCATGATACATTAGCAGCTAATAAGTACAACTAATACTGGGACATCAGCTGTTTTCGTCTCAAAATGTTATCACCACCTGTTGTAACTAAGAGATTTGAGATTCATTTTTTCTGTGTTTTTTTCTGCCTCTGTTTTGGCTTTCAGATGACTTAATGAAAAACATATTTCTCGTTACCATTTTCATCGCTGTTAGACCTAAAGGCCAAGCTGAGGGGTATTTGTGTTCATAAAACACAGAGGAAAGGAAGTAGAAACCTCATAATTACATCGGTGAGACTAATAAAGAAAGGGAACCTACAAAATAACGGTGGAAGTAATGATCTGCCGGATCTGCGAGAGCAGCAGCAGCAGCAGCAGTAGTCTTTTTGCTCGGCAGCACCGTGTGCAGTCTTTCTGCAGGCCTGGCTTGATCAACAGGTGTCAAATTATCACTGCGGTTCCCATGACTCAGTCAGTGTGCAAGTGCAGATTTGGTGGACTGAGTGGGCGCTTCAGAATAATATTGCTTCCCTTCTCTGTGAACTCCCAACATGCTCTCCCTGTCCCCTCCCCTAAGACAATGACTCATTGTCTTTCTTTGACACTTTGGGCCAGACAGCTCTGTCCATCTCTCACTGAAAAAGGCATGAAACAATATTTTGAAACAAACGCACTTCCCCTGCATGCCTTCATTACTCTCACAAAAAAGGCTGTCATATTTTTGTGTTAGCTGTTGGACTTGACAGTTTACAAGAGTCTCTCTCTCTCCCTCTCTCTCTCTTAGCTGCCCAGAGAGAGACTGTTCTAGTCAGAAGGGTGAGAAAGGGGTGCTCTACTTTGATGCTGCCAACTTAAACTGGCAGCATTAAATTTTAATTAAGATTTCCACGTCGCCATTTTCCCATGCAGGTCAATAAAAAGCAGACGATAAACGCTCAGGTTCTGTTTGTGTCGCTGCACGCTTTGATATCTTTGTCATTTTTGACGGAAATCCTATCAGCCCACATTTTGTGCATGTTTGAATTCGTCTTGTGGGCTAATTCAGCTATGCATGCTTAGTCTTGGCTCTGGCAATTGTAACAGCTGGGGGCAGTCAGTAGGTATAAATCATGCAGTCGGTCTGCACTCTGTGCGTGTGTGTGTGTGTACTCCACCCTGCTGCCCATGTAGCCCAGATTCGGAAAGAAGGGAAGAAAATGTGAGACTTCGGGTCACGGCTCGGCCCGGTGATCAGAGGCCAAAGTTGAGATATTAACACATCAGTTTTGCTGACTTCCTTTGTGAGTCAGAGAATGTCAATTCATGCATGTTGCAGAAAACTTGAGTCCATGTTAACATTGTTTGTTGTTAGTTGTTTGTTGATTTTGACAAATTAAATAAGATGTTTCCTAATCTGCTGCAGCAAAGCGCCTCCTCACAGATGCATGCAGCGTTTGTGAGGAACTGAAGCATTGCAAATCAATCAGGCAGTCTTTTGATTCAAAGGGAGCCAAATTGTGTAAAGTTAATTAAATCTGATAGATGTGTTTGCTTTCATAGCTGATTAAGGTGCTCAGCAGAACCCCAGAGTTTATACTTCATCAAAATACTTCCGAAATCTATCAGGGGCTCTGTTTTTTACACCCTCACCCTCTCATTAATTAAGTTGGCCCTGATCATTTTAGCTGATGGTTGGAGTCGGGCCAAGAAAACATTGACAATACCAGAATGCGTGTCGCAAACACTTCTGAGTGCCTGAGGTTAAAGGTCAAAATTTTAAACGCATACTAGGAATGGCTGTAAACTATTAAAGACAGGCCACAGTGAGGTTTTCTCTCCAAACAATACAAAGAGGAGCAGGAACAATTTTACACTTATAATCTGTAATTAATAATGGCCTCTTTTCAGATGTCAGCCAAAGTATCTGCAGCCTTTCCAGGATTACATGATAAGTGTGTTACAGTTCAATTGTCCATCAAAAGAAATAATGAATAGGTCCAGTCTGCAGTGAACTCATTTGGCACTTGAGTAATGAGGAGTGTTGATGAGGTATTCGGGCCTATTCCCCCTGAGCCAAATCTGGTGTCTGAGTCTCCACAGGGTTATTCTCAAAGCTTAACTGTTGGCCCTCAATTTGAGAGTCAAACAAATCTTACCCAAACATTTCTCATGCGTGATCGCTGTGATGACTGTTCCAGATGTGGAACCGCACTAACAAAACGTACAGAAAGAAAACTTATAGATGTATAAACACAGATCTGTCCTGCTGGAGACAAACCATCGATGCCTTTCTTCACCGTGTCTTTTGTTATTTTTCACTTTTTGGACTGAGTATCCTGCTCTCCCCTGCCAGATTGTGTTATATCACCAAGAGCATGGATGAAATGTGTTTTCACTTAATAACTCACCTCATCGGTTTTTCATGGCAAAAAGGGGTTAGAGAAGAAAAGCATAACTAAGCCTGTTTATTCTGTGTTGTGTTGTTAATGTGAAGAGGAGTCCAATAAAAATACAAAAAGAAACATGATTTTCTATTGGCTTTGCTCTACAGTGTTAAATAAAATGGACTTTGTGTGCTTATTACAGTCAAGCTGGAATAGCTGTCCATATTTGTAGGAAACACATGTGGACTGTGTAATTATGCGCAGTCTTGAAGTGATCTGTCACATTAGTAGACCATTCTCACTGCTGTTAGAGCGCATGCCACCCTGAGGCCAGTAAGTGTACTTCTCTGGTATTATTAGGCATGATGTTGAGATGTTTCACATAAAAATATTTTTTAACAGCAACTGTGAAACTGAGTCTGAAACACAATTTGTCCACTGGGTGAAAAGGGGCCGTGACACTGCACTGTGGAGCCATTGCTGTGCCCCTGCAATGTGTCCCCTCACTGTTGGCACAAGTCGGCCTTCTGTTGGCAGCCTTTCGGGTAATTGAGCATTTTGAATCGCAGGAGGAGCCCGTCAATGAGAGAAATCACTCTGACTGACTGTCATCACACCAACGTGGCCATCTGGAGACCAACCAGTCTTTGGTGAACAAGTTTGTCATCTGTTATCTGCAGATTTTCTTTTATGAATGATACATCATTGCTGCTGCCACCATTAGTGTTTCTAACCAGGACATATGCAAGGTGGTGTGATGTCACAGTCGCTGCTAATTTTTGTTTATGGTGGTAATGGCCAAACAAAGTCTAAAGCTGATACAATACATGAATATGGAACTTTTGATGATTAGCTGCATGCATTCTGCTGTGTAAATGTGGGAGAAACGTATTTCTAAAAAGTTGCGATGAGGTCATCTGATAAAAAAAACTAACAACCTCTTGCACAAGAGCACATGTCCGCTGCACTTATGCAACTGTTGATGCTTGGATCATTATCACTTCAGAATTAGTGTGTAACAGCATTCTGGTCAGGCACAAAAAGTTCATGCCAGGGCTCAATGCCCAAAGAACAAACTCCATCATGTTACTGAACGCAGCAACAAATCCTCACAAGGCCTTTACTTGAGTTTCACTCCATCTTGGATGAAGCAGTTTTAAACAAATATAATAATAATACACACATTTAAGGATTGTTAGCAGCTGTGGTGGCCAACACTGTGGGTATGGTTGCAGCACAGAGGAGCTCTGCTGTGAGGAGCTAAGCTCCAATGGACCAGAAAATAGTTTTTCAGTGGCTTGGTGTCTCTGCCATTTGGCACACTCTCCTCATTATCATCAATATACGGCTAAAGATGAAAAGGCCACAACACACTGAGGACCAGGTGTTTGCCTGATACTGTAGATCAGATTTTTTCTGAAACTATACGCCTCACTAAATGTCATAAACTGCTTATGGTGCAAATTTTAAAATTGCTTATTCACACAAAGATGACAAAGTTGCCTTTCTTTAACTAATTAAAGATAATATATTTGGAAGATGCATCTGCTTCATGTTCGTAGTTTTAAGTTAGGAAAATAAAAATGTAAAAATCCCTGCCTGAAATATCTTCAGAGCGCCTATTGATTTATTCCACAGAGGGTGATCGTGCATTCCACATCTGCGAACAGCTCACAAGACAAATAATGAGAATCATATGACGAACGGGACCATGAAATCAAAAAGAGAATGAACAAGGAAAACAAAACATGACTAGAAAGTTAAAACATCTGGCACATCAGCTTTTGTTGATGTCATGATTTTTAAATGTAAATTAGAATTGATTATTAATGTTGGCCATAAATCATCCAGAAGGTTCCTGTCTGACATACATCATTACAGTTAAGTCATTTAGATAATATTCTAAATGAAAATCCATATTGAATTACAGATGTGTGCAGTATTTGAGTGGTAAGTAGATTAAGTACTAGTGATGGAGGAGGAAGCAGAATATTCAACAGCTGCTGATCAGCTTTGTGCTACTTTTTTCTGTACATCACTGATCAGAAACTGATCATTACAAACATCACATCATGATTTTAAAACATATCAATTAAACACAGAAACTTAAACTGTCTCTGCCTCAGTTCTGTTGCCAAAAACCCACTGCAAACTTTACATGCATGCTGCATTAATTCTGCTCATATCACGGGTGCTGCAGCTGCTCACAACCATCCGACCCACAGAAACACTGATTCTCCAGATGCCACTCAGACACCTGCTTGGTGATTTAATCAAAAATCTAAATTTACGGTACTTCATATTAGTATAAGGACAGCAGCACAGATTTATGGTTGGTGTCTCGCTCAAGTCCATTATGGCTTCAATGTCTAGTCCAAAGGAAAATTTAATCTAAATAAATGTCTGTCTATCCCCAAATGAGGTTGCAAAATAGTTATGAACTCTGTGACCTGTGACTGTATTCCTTAGTTGCAGTATTGTGAACTGGGTGTTGACATTCACATGTAAAACTGCATGCCGACCCTGTTTGGATCTCTGGGAAGTGAAGTTTAAAAACACACGCAAACCACAAGCAACGACTGCTGCCATTCCAGTCAAAGTTCTATAAATGAAATGTGACAATGTGAAATAAAGTCCCATGAACTGCATTTGTTTATATATTTATTGCCATATTCAGTTTATTTGAAAGCCATGTTTTTTGTTTGTTTGTGTGTGCTGGTGTTCCACATGATAGAGAACAAAATAGAGATATTTAAATGTTGTAAAGATGCACATAAAGGTGCAGCTACTTTTTTCGTATTTTTTTTCTAATAAAAACTATGAAATGAAACTAAACTTAAAGCTTGTTCCTGCGGCTCATGCTGCTCCGGTTTGGTGTGTGTGTCGCTCCGCCTCCTCACCGCCTTCTGCTTGCTCCATTGTTTTCTCGTGCACCAGCTTGTACTTTGTCTTCATGTCCCTTAGCAATGACAGCGCTTCCTTATGTTCATCCTTGTTAACACCTGCACTGCGTATGGCACTGTCTGCACAGACAAACAGTGAAGGTGATGAAAGGTGAATTAAATGACAATCACTACCCATAAAGTATGCAAGCGTACCTAAGGCCACTACTTTAACTGGGGTACACTCTTTGATTTCCTTGATCATCTCATCGATTCTTTCAGCCGGCTGCCTTACTGGTTTCAGAGGTGGCAGTTCTTTAATCTGAAACATCAACATTAAGACCTTTTATAAAGACAGGACGGAGGTGGATGTGAATCCATTTTGTGCAGCAAAGAAACAAACCCTTTTCTCTCTTTCTCTGTATGGGATCTGGATGCTATCAAGTTTTGGTTTGGAGTCTCTGTAAACATTAAGATTCCTCAGAGTGTGCTCCAGCATCCTAACAGCTGTCTGAATTCCTGCTGAAAGAAAAGAAAAAGTATTAGTGTTCTCTGCAGAGCAACTGTAGCCAAACCTTTTTAGGGCTTGGAGACAATGTACAAAACAACAACAACAACAATAACAATAACAACAACAACAACAACAACAACAACAACAACAATAATAATAATAAATAGCTGCAGGTTGAACTGCACTCCTCACTCACCAACGGGCTTCAACACATCAGGATCTAGTTTTACATCAGTCATCATTTTGTAGCATGTGGAGTCTTCAGGACTGTTTCTTTCCTCAGATGGAAGCTTCAATTCAGACAGAGGCTGCATAAGAAACTCTGATACTTTAAATACTTTTAACATCATCATGCACTTTGTAATGCAGCGTTCTTATGGATGCTTACATTAATGCTAAAGAGGGGAAAATGTTAAAGAGCAGACATGAACACACCTGAGTAATAAAGAATTGTTCTGTATTTTCATGGAGGCTGTGGCCTTTGCTGTTTCCTGCCTCAGACCCTGTTGTTTTCCTGCTGGCAGTCTGAGCTGGTGCAGGACGTGTTTTATTCATCTGCAATGGCTTCTTGGACACCTTGGGGAGTTTTTCTTCCACCTGCATAATCAAAGGAGATAAACTGTTAATGCAAAGGGAAGTTCAGGTATAAATGTTCAATCATGTACAATCGTGTCATGTACAGTTCACAGCCACCTTCCATGTTGGATCAGTGGACACCGTCAGCCGGACCTTCACGACTTGTGTTTTTTTCCTCTTTATTGTTATCCCCCGTCTCTCTTGGAGGTAATAGGTTAGCAAAGGAGGGTCTCCTGCATTCAAACAAACACACAAAGCCTAAAGAACTCAGAGCCAGTCTTCTTTGACTTCTGTAGGAGAGGATTACCTCTCCTCTGTGTGGTTAGCGGGTTGGAGTGAATGTCAATTTCGCAGAGCATTGGGAAAAGAGCCACAGCCATCAGTGCCTCCTCTTCAGAAATCTGGTGACAAACCACTGATGAGACAAGTTAGCTAAAAGTCGTTGCTGGTTTGTTCATGATAAAAAGCAGCTCACCTTGTTGTTGGCCAGATTGAGGAACTGAAGCCCTGGTAGTGGCAGGTTGGAGGCTTGGCAGTGCTCCTCCCAGTTATCTTTACCAACGCTCTGAGGAGGAGGGATGTAATGAAATATGAAACAGCTCAAACACAAAACTGTAGAGTTAATTACCTGGGAGGTTCTCCTCAAATCTTCATCACTATTTGGAGCTGTATTGATAAAATTGATTAAATCAATATTTTTCTGACATGTAGCATCATTATATGACATCAAAGAGAGGCCGAGGATTTACCACAGCCATCTTCTTTAGCCAGCTCTTCAGTAAAAGTCTGCATAAATGGAACCTCAGAAATCCGATTCCCCTCCAGGTTTAAATAGGTTAGCCTGTAATTAATGTTTAAAAATGGTTCATTTGCAGTTTTTTTGTGCGTCTTTTAGCACTGAGTTCTGAATAGCACCTGAATAGTACCTCTTGAGGTTTGTGAGACTGTTGAAGACTGCAGAGGACAGTTTGTTATCATCCAGCATCAGGACTTCGAGAGCTTTGAAGTGTGAAACTTCCTCTTCGGCGGGCCTGTACACAAAAATAACAACAGCACAATTCAAGCTGACATCCTAGAATCTTGATACTGAACACTGTAACACAAGTGTTGTCTGCTTCACTCTCATAACTGGCTGCAAAGCAGGTGTAATGAATGTTGTTGCTGTTACTTCAGCAGAGTCAATCTGGAACATTTGTGCGCCCCCTTTTGGTCAGTTTGAAAACTGTTGTTAGGGTTGGGCTCGCTAATTAGAACGATTGCAACATAATGAGTAAGCCTAATAAATGATACCTTGTTTATAAATATTTAAATCTTTAGTAGAAATTAAAATAAATGACACACAATATCTATTGGAAAAAATACTGTATTGTGATCAAGGTAAATATTATTTTCTGCTACATAATTCACACAATAAAACAAAATAAAATCACATAGAAACTGAAAAATAAAACAAAACATCCAGTGAAGTAATTAACACCTGTCTGAACTAATGGGTTTTACCTGCTTACTATCTTCTAAAGTCTTTAAAGATGTTCAGTTCTTCATGCTGTGGGGTCACAGAGGGCACTAATATACAGCTGTGGGGCCTGGACACATATATACATGCCAGTGCAGCTAGTGCACAGGCAATCAAATAGATGTAACAACCTATTCTATTGTATGCAAAGACAGTAAGGGAGGGTCTCCTGCAGCCAAATGATCACAAATTACACAGTTAGAGAATAATTATTTGAACCCTGCTGATTTTGTAAGTTTGCCCGCTAACAAAGAAATGATCAGTCTATAACTTAATGGTAGTTTTATTTGAACAGTGAGAGACAGAACAAAACATGCTTAAGTACTTGGTGTACTTGTTTCTTGTAGTTGGCCACAAAGTTTGCACACATCTCAGGGGGGATTTAGTCCCACTCCTCTTTGCAGATCCTCTCCAAGTCATTCATGTGTCAATGTGACTGATGTTTGGCAGCTTGGACCTTCAGCTCCCTCCACAGAGTTTCTATGATGATTAAGGTCTGGAGACTGACCAGGCTACTCCAATATCTTAATATGCTTCTTCTTGATTAAGCCTTTGTTGCCTTGGCCGTGGATCATTGTCATGCTAGAATACGCATCCATGACCCATTTTCAATACCCTGGCTGAGAAGGTGGTTCTCACCTGTTAGTGGGCAAACATACAATATCAACAGGGGTTAAAATATTTTTTTCCTTAACTGTATCAAACAATTTATGTGCGATGCTCTCTTGTATTAAAAAAAGTAATAAACAAACTTTTGTATGTGGCATAAGTTTTGCACCTACACCTGAGTCAGGTAATGATTTGGGGCACCCAGAGTAGAAGGAAGATGACGAAGACAATTTCCAGTCAGATGAAGGACTTTAAGACGTGGAAGCCAACCAAGGGAAACAATACAGTCAGAGGATACACTGTTGTAGGACAAATCCAAAACCTGTGAGGATTTAAATATAACAATGAGAGAAGGAGCACACTTATTACAGCCTTTCATCACTGGCTTGCTCAAGTATTTAAAGTAAAAAGTGTATTAAAGTCATTCATGTTACCTTAAGTTGAGGGAAGTCAGTAACATCAAACGTCATGTTGGAAATTCCATTTAAAGACAGATTGAGTTCTCTCAAAGACACAAAGCTGCTGAAAGATCCTGCAGAAAAAAAAACAATCATTTAAAATACACCATTTTGCAAGAGTCGATCACACTGAAGAAAATTCTGCATGAATAATCACCTAAAGAGAGGGAGTTGATAGATGCATCAATGAAAGCTACACTGTTAAATTCCTTCAAGTCTTCTGGCTTAACCTGTGCACAGTAAAGAGAAAATATGGTTTCTGCTAAAAAAAAATAATTTTGACTAAATAATTAAAAAAAGTCTCTCACAGAATTCAGGTTCTGCTCACTGATGTTAACAGAGCAGAGTTCAGATGGTTCATCCACACAGTGTAACCGCAGCTGCAAAAGAAAAATGGAAAAACATGTAACATGTCTGATAAATGTTTCTTACAAATTTGTAGTTTCTTACCAGGAAGGGACCATCTAATGTGACATCATGAGGAGCATCAGCCTCTGCTCTGTTCTCACTTTCCTTATGAGACTTTTTTCTTCTGGTCACATTCCTGTGTTTCTGCTCCTCTGCCTGTCTGTAAGCAACGAGCCAATGACCAGCACCTGAACAGAGAGTTTTTGTGTGCACATTCACACACATCAGGCACTCATTTCTGATTATCACTGCAATCAATTTTCAATCAGCCGCTGCCTTAAATGTATTATTGCATGAACAAATTATTTACATATTGCTGACAAATCTGATTATCCCAGATCCGATTTTTTGAACTGTATCATCTGCCTATAATCAATTATAATCAAAAAGTCATCATTCTCTGAATATACTGATCATAATATATTCATTGGAGGGGACTTCAACTGCTATTTCGACCCCCTCGTAGACCGATCTTCAACTAAACCCCCCACTTCTTTAAAATCTGTGCCGGTCCTCAATAGTTTGATTGACTCTTTGGATGTGGTGGACATTTGGAGGCTTCAGCATCCTACTGAGAAGCAATATTCTTTTTTTTCTCCTGTACATGGTAGTTTCTCTCGAATTGATTATTTTCTGATTAGCTCCAGCTTAATATCAAATGTAATCAGCACAACATACCACAGCATCCTAGTCTCTGACCATGCCCCTCTTTCACTTAAGATCAGTTTCATCATCGGGCCCCCTCAGCACAACTGGAAATTTAATCCTTCTTTATACTCGGACAATGTTTTTTGTGAATATATTGTTACTAAGATCTCAGATTTTTTATCTATCTATGACAATGGTGCAGTTTCTGATTCGACTCTTTGGGAGTCTTTTAAGGTGGTACTGAGAGGTAGCATCATTTCGTACCAGTCATTTGCTAAAAGAGCTAGGCTAAAACATCTGTCTGACACTGAGACTAAGCTTGCTGCTTTAGAGGAATCATATCGTATTTCGAAAACTGAAGATACTCTTAATGCCATGTTGAAAATAAAATACGAATATAACCATATGCTGGGGGAGCAGGTATTAAAACATATTCGAAAGCTTAAGCAAGCACACTTTGAGTTAGGTGATAAAGCTGATAAACTGCTTGCCAGGCAGCTAAAAGGAGTTCAAGCTGAAAGAGCGATCCACAAAATTTTTTCTTTATCTGGACAGTTATTAACTGATCCCAGTCTGATTAACGATACATTTTTCCAATATTACAGTCAGCTCTATGCTTCTAAATCAGATGCCACTGATGATGACATATTTACCTTTCTCAATTCATTGGAGATTCCAGTTTTGAATGAATCATCTAGGCTTGAATTGGACTCTGATTTTACTCTTGAAGAAATTAAATCTGCAATTCGCTCCCTGCCTAATGGCAAAGCTTGCGGGCCAGACGGGTTTGGAATTGAATTTTATAAAACTCATATAGACACAATTGCTCCACTCTTACTCCGGATGGTAAATTGTTCTGTGAAGGAGGGCGTATTTCCAGGAACATTATATGAAGCACAAGTTTGCCTCCTTCTAAAAAAGGATAGAGATGCAACTAATGTTGCCTCATATCGCCCCATAAGTTTACTAAACAGTGATCAAAAAATTATTGCAAAAGTTCTGACTAGTAGGTTGAGTAAACATATTGGTACACTAATTCATGCTGATCAGACAGGGTTTATTCCTGAAAGATTTTCCTTTTCTAATACTCGACGTTTGTTAGATATTATGTATTCTACCAAACTTCCTCATTCAGCGGTTATATCCCTGGACGCACAGCAAGCCTTTGATCAGATTGAATGGAATTACATGTTTGCTGTACTTGAAAAATTTGGCTTTGGCAGGAGCTTTATAACCTTTCTAAAAATGCTTTACGCTTACCCTAAATCCACTATATTGACTAACCACAATAGATCCCCCACCCTTTTGCTTCAACGTGGAACTCGACAGGGGTGCTCTCTCTCTCCTATGCTCTTTGCCCTGGCCCTTGAGCCTCTGGCCATTTCAATTAGGCATTGTTCTCAAATCACAGGAATAGTTTGTGGCCCCAGTGAATACACCATTGGTCTGTATGCTGATGACGTGATCCTGACTCTAGCGGATGCTAAGAAGTCCCTTTCTCCCCTTCTTACGCTGATAAGTGATTTTGGACAGCTCTCTGGATTTACTGTAAACTGGGCAAAAAGTTTGTTTATGCCTTTGTCTGATGGCCTAGACTCCACTTTTTTGGATAATTTGCCCCTCAAAATTGCTAAAGAACATTTTACATACCTAGGCATTGTTATCCCTAGAAACTCAAAGCTGCTGTTTAAGTTGAATTATTCGGAGTTGCTGGAGAAGGTCCGGAACATGATTGATAGGTGGAAACTCCTCCCTCTCTCCCTAATTGGCCGTGTTAATATTATTAAAATGGTAGTACTCCCTAAATTTCTATATCTCTTTCAAAATATGCCTATATTTCTTACATCTTCTTTTTTCAAAGCATTGGATTCCATGGTCATGCCCTTTATTTGGGCTAACAAGCCTCCCCGCATCTCTAAGGTGCACTTACAGAAACCCACTGCTGAAGGTGGACTTGGCTTGCCTGTTTTTCGTCATTATTATTGGGCGTGTAATGCTAGAACGTGGGTCTTTTGGAATGACACCCCACCGGGTCTAAGTGATAGTTCCAAACCTAGCTGGCCACAGATTGAATCAAGTAGAGCATTGACATTGACTGGAGCGTCATTAAAGGCTATTTTGTTTTCTCATCTAAATCCACCTACGAAACAACTTAAGGCTGATTTCATCCTCCGCAATTCATTGAAGATTTTAAAACAGATCAGGGGAGTTCTTGGCCTTCCACAGCTATCTATCCACTCACCTATATGTCAGAACCCCTGTTTTAAACCAGGGCTTATGGATGCGGTCTTTGTACAATGGTCAGAAAAGGGTCTGTCTGTAATTAAAGATCTTTACATTAACAAAAAATTTGCATCTTTCACACAACTTCAGACTAAATTTAATCTCCCCCCTGGGCACTTTTTCCGGTACTTACAGATCAGGCACTTTGTTAGGCAGTCAGTTCGTAGTTATGAAACCATCCCCTGTCAACATGCTTTTTATGAGCTTATGTTGAGGAATCCCAACTCTAAACATTTAATTTCACATTTTGTTTCCCTTTTTCCACTGGCAACCTCCTCGCTACACATTAAGGAAGCATGGGTTAAAGAAATGGGAACTGATATTCCAGATGACTTGTGGACAACTGGACTGAATCGAATCAAAGCATGCTCCGTGAATGCTAGACTCCAACTCATCCAGTTTAAAGTTATTCATCGCCTGCATTATTCAAAGACCAAACTTAACAAGATCTTTCCTTCCATTTCTCCTACGTGTGATAGATGTAAATCGGATGAGGGTACTTTAACTCACTTATTTTTGACCTGCACTAAGCTTGATAAATTTTGGGCTGATATTTTTAATTTGTATAGTACTATTTACAATAGAAAGTTGACCCCTGACGGCCTATTGGTGATATTAGGATGCTCCAGTGAGTCATTATCTCTTCCCCCCACTCTGCAGTATGCGCTACTGTTTGGATTGGTTATTGCTAAATGAATTATACTAAGGGAATGGAAATCTGCCTCTTCACCTTGTTCTAAGAAATGGCTGAATGAACTGGTTTCCTGTTTGTACCTCGAAGAGGTGCGTTACAAACTTTCTGATACTTACTCCAAATATCGTGCCATTTGGGGTCCCTTTATGGATCACATCAACAAAGGAGAAAGACATTCTCTACAGACAATTTAAACAGACTGGAGCACCGGGCCTGGCATGCATCCATATCGCTTCTGCTCCTCTATGGTGGCTTAATCTTTGGGACTTGCTTTTAATTTATTTTTTGCACACTTCATTTATATGTACAGACATGTTGAATTTGATTTGTTTTTTTGTGATGGCAGTACTGTTGCTGTGTTCTTGTTTTTTTTTGTTTTTTTTTCTTTTCTTATTGTATCTTATTTTAGGTGTCTTATTGTTGTTGTCTATAAAAAAGAAAACTTTGCATAAATAAAATGTTAAAAAAAAAAAAAAAAGTCATCATAAATTCTTGTAATGCTTTAAAACTGCAAAAGTCTTCTATTGTGGCTGAATGTGGATGTCCTTGACTCATCGTGTTTATGAGTCTGTAAACAGGTCTATTTATTCATATGTCTGTAAATACACAGGCCAAAACATGACTTATCGTGCACTTTATAGAGACATATCATTGTAAACAATTGCAGAAACTTATAATATATAACATTGGGGAATATATTAACCCAATATGACAGTTATGACCATATTTTTTTCAAGGTACATACTTCATTTAACATAGTTAAACTCACCATCTTTCCTCAGATGGTGTGATGTCCTGGCTGGGAAACATTTGGTAGGATAGGTCTGTCCATCAAAAAATGTATATGATGTAGCCATCTTGTTTGTGGTCCATTCATCACAAAATAATGTATAATTCAAAATGTAATAAGTTTAAAGTGGTAAAAAGCGTTCAGTCTGACAAAGTGGACTGCTTCAGTGGATCCCTGACCCACAATGTAGTGCTCTGTAACCTAGCAACAGCCTGTAAGAGGAGAGCCGGTCCTCCCGCCCAGCAGGGGACAGCAGCGAGGTTTGTTTACACACAAATGCGGAAGGGGTCGGTCAACCTAACAGCTCAAATATGGATTTCAACGATGAGATAATAATCCGCCGAGGTAAATAAAGTATTTGATGACATTAAACATGAGCGGTTACAAGTGTGCGGCAGTCAACTCTGAAATATGTGCGACGAATAATCACTTGTCAAGACAATTTAACGGCTGTTCACACTGTTTGGTTAGCTAGCTTAGTGCGCACCCGTGAGGCGTCACTGGACTCGGAGGCAGGTCTTTCCCTTATTTGACTGACTGACTCCGGGTGACAACCTCTGTTTAGCCATTGTGCGAGCACTCTGGAATGAGAACATAGACAAGGATGGTTAATTCTCAGGCTGGTGTCGCAGTTCAAACCGTACGTCAAGTAAAGAGGTGTTTCTGCGAACACGGAAGTGAGGGTGCGTGTGTCTCTCATTTCAGTGCCGTCTTCGTTTCAGATGAACCCACAGCATCAGTGTCGTGAACATCAGAGGTCCCCCCGGTTAAACGTGCAAATCAGACGGTATAATGTCGTTCAGACAGAGATCAAGAGAGCCACACGTGAAGAGTGACAAATAAAGGTAGGTGCGTTTTTTATGCATGCACCGTATACGGCTGTTTGTAACAGTGCACTCATCAGTGTCAGTGAGTAGCTGCTGGAGTGTGAACTCTTCACTGAGTCTGTGATTTAGAGGTTGTTATAACAGGACTAATAAACTAGCCAAAGCCAGTCATACATCTAGATTTTTTTTCTATTCACTAGAACTGTGATCCACCATGGGAAACACAGCGTCCAAGAGTGGCAGCGAAGAGGAACCTGCAAAGACAACTTTGTTTGAAAGAGAGCCAAGTGGCATAACATATAGGATTCCTGCCCTTATCTACCTGAGGCACAGCCACACATTTCTCGCCTTCGCAGAGAAGAGATCCTCACCTTCGGACCATGATGCCAAAATGCTTGTTATGAGAAGAGGAACACTGAAAGATGATGGATCTGTTCAGGTTACTATTCCAATCAAGAAATTGGCATTACTATTATTCTGATAGATGTCAGCAGTGTTTGAGATCATGTTCTAAATCAGTGTTTTTATCTTGATGTTTCAGTGGTCATCTAGTCAGGAGCTGTCAACGGCATGTCTCCCAGACCACCGCACCATGAACCCTTGTCCAGTGTATGAAAAAAATAGCAAAACACTGTTTTTGTTCTTCATCTGTGTCTGGGGAACCACCACAGAGATGAAGCAGATCATCACAGGTAAGAACAAGACACGCCTTTGTAGCGTTAGCAGCAGTGATGATGGGCAAACCTGGAGTGAAGCAACAGACTTAACAGAGAGAGTGATTGGTCAAACTGTCCACAAGTGGGCCACATTTGCTGTGGGTCCAGGTCATGGTGTTCAGCTGGAGAACGGCAGATTGATCATCCCTGCGTACGCCTATTATGTCCCTTATAGATGCTGTTCCTTCCCCATTCCTTTTACTGTGTACCCGCGTGCACTGTCAGTTTATAGCGAGGACTTTGGACAGACATGGCATGTAGGAAAGATGCTTAGACATAAGTCATGTGAATGTGAAATGGCAGAGATTATAGACCACGAGGGCAGGAGCCATCTTTACTGCAATGCTCGTAACACTGGAGGCCACAGATGTGAGGCGCTGAGTGAAAACAGCGGTGTCTATTTTGACAAACCCCACATGGCTCCAGAGCTCGTTGAACCACGTCATGGTTGTCAGGGGAGCGTCATCGGCTTTCCTGCCCCCGAATTTGTCCCTAATGATGACGCTGAGAGCAAAGCTTGTGGCACATCGCTTCTGTCACCAGACACACAAACCTGGCTCCTCTTCATGCACCCAACTAACAAGTCCAGTCGAAAAGACATGGGCGTGTATTTGAACCGATCCCCCCTGCACTCATCTGGATGGGACAGGCCAAGGATCATCCACAGAGGACCCAGCGGCTACTCAGACCTGGCTTACAACGGGGACAAGGATCAGTTTTCGTGCCTGATGGAGTGTGGGGAGGAAAGTGAACTTGAGCAGATTGCTTTTATGTCATTTTCCCTTAATGATGTCATGCAGACAGGTGGCAAGAAAGAAAAGAAGATGCATTGAGTTGTGGTTCTTTTATGTATTTATTAACAAAGCTCTTAACATTCTTGTGCAACCTAAAAAAAAATACGTCCAAGCAAAAGCCACTAAATATGCTGTGCAGAAACATCTGTCTGTGTTTACTGTTGTTCTACATTCTGGAGATGATAATGCATGCATGAGTCGTGTGTTTTGTTGTCTCCTTGTTTACAAGAGAAAGTAATGAAAGTCTTATTATTAATATGCAAGCAGCTGTGCGAGGAAGGAAACTATTTTTAATAAGCTGGGTGTTGAGCATGCTGTGCTGGGCTGTCATTTTTAAAGCCGGCTTTGTGTGTAGCATGTTTGATAAGCACTTCATACCCATTTCTGCATCTTATTAAGCTGTCAGTGTTTGTCTGATCAGCAGAGAGAGATTTTGCCTACCTCTTTTTATTTTCATACAATGATCATAGCAGGCCTTGTAAAGTGGGGCGTAGAGTCTCCTCCACGCTCAGTCTCTCCTTTACATTCAGTATACTCGAATTCACGTATGCCTTCTTCGCCACTGCTTGAACTTAGCCGGCGCACAACCTTTTTCTGTGGGTTACAGTGGGGGCCGTAAGGTTGGCAATAAAACCAGAGAGAAAGGGTAAATGTTTATTTTTACATCCAGTTAAATTAATGAACCAAACTAACCAAACTGAACCACATCCGTCAGCTGGTTAAACAGCTGATTAATAGAAAGAGATCCTTTCTGCAGGCTACTTTGTACTGTACACAGACATTTATTACATTCATTATTAAAAGCAATATTTCACTTAGTTATATTATTTTCTTATTTCTTTACTACACATCTGGCATGATGTTGTTATCAAGCTTTGTTTCCTTATTTCCTCTGTTTTGACCAGGTACTCTACACAAATGAAAGCATGTGACGGCAGATAAAGAATCAGTATTTATAAAGCCACTAGGAGTTTGCACATATTGTACTGAGTGACTTAACCCTTTTCTCTCCACCTGTTGTCGTGAGGCCAAATACCCTGAGGTGGCTCTACACTAGTTTATCTGTGTTTCTGTTGTGGAAGGTGACAAAAACCTGCATGAAACATGTATTTTAGTAGAAAATAAAAGTAACCTGTGTTTACCTGACACTTTGTTTTTGCTTAGTATTTTCTTACACATGTCTGACTTTGGTGTGAGTAAAGCTGTGATTTCTGTTCCCAGATTGCTCAGATTGGTCAGCAGCAAGCAGCACCCACCAATTTGCATAATGTCAGCCTATTCTTGCCACCTGCATCACAGGATTTTACAATCAGATTTGGGCAGGAATGAAACTGAACAAAGACAATCATGTTGACATTGTTGGAGCTGAGATCTAAAGCTGGCAGTGCTGCATGAAGGAATGAAAGAAACTACGTTAAATTAACTTAAGCATTGAGTCCCTGGGACTAAAAGGAGGTATAGATCATGGCTGCAGTTTTAAAAGCAGTTGTGATAAATGGGAATATTCCCCGTGCAGCATATTGAAATGATGTTGAGGACTTTGTGTTTTGAAGGGGCCTGTGGGGAGTTGAATGTGATTCAGCAGATGTGCAGACTGTGAGGATAAATGAAGGACAAGCAGGAGCTTTTTAGTTTTGGAAGGGATGTGGATATTCTCTACAAATAATAGACTCACACTCAGATGGGAGTTTTTTTGTTGTTTTTTTTTTGTTAAATTGAAATGAAGATGTGAAAACCAAGATGACCTCAATGACATTTTGACTCACAGATGTGCATCTTTTGTATTACAATCTGCAGCAGCAGTCTTTTAGCTGCCATGAAATAAGATTTTACATCGTTTATGTCAACCGTGGACCATTTTATAGCTTGTGTAGCTCTAAAGAGTATTTCCAGGAAACCAACAATTAATGATGACTCATCCTGCACACAGGGGCATGCCCTAATTTGGTGTCCAATCACACAGAGGGAAGGACCTTCCATAGAGCAAAATCTAAGAGTAAGCATGATATTAGTATCAACAGATAATAATTCATTCAATAATGCATTATTGCAGTTATAAGGTCGACATCTGTGCAACAGCAGTGGCTACATGCTACTTGGGATTTCAGCAGTGGGTGTGATCTGATCTAATATAATCTCCATTCCGGTAGAAAAAAACAGCACCTAGGCAGTGTATGAAGTGTGCTTTGTTAGATGCGGGGGCTTGCGGATCTCAAATGTGCTTATCAGCCGACCGGCCACTTCTCTATTTTTCATCACCTTGTCCAACTTGCTTCTTCACACAAAGGATGAATCACACAGCAAAAACCTGTTTCTCTCCGATAGTGTGGGCGGTGCAGCAGACTACATTTTTCAGCACATATGCTTCATCTGTCACTCCGATGCAAACCACAGGAAGGCGAGCAGTGTTGGCGTCACAGATGTTTTTTGTTGGCAGTAAGCATGTGTGTTGTCCCAGCAGGCACTGCTCCTTTAGCAGTCCAGACAGTGCCGGACACGCGGCTGTGATATCATCCTTGTACCACCTGTTCCAATTACATGGTGCCACCAGGTGATGAAACTTGTATAAAGGATGTGAGAATGAGGAATAACTCATTTGAAGTGAGATTTAGTCTTTGAATCTACCTTAGTTTGTATATAAATCAAAGAAGAGGTATTACTGATGCAATGAAATCCTAATGTATCACCTTATGTTTCAACAGTTATTAACTATAGCTGAGCCTTTGGTGCAAATATAGTAAGTGCAAAACAAGGCCATCCATCACAAAGGTCATCAAACTAAACCAGAAGGAAGGAAGGAAGGAAAATCACTCTTCTAGGGTGAACCTGTACCTGTTTCCTTTTTCCTTTCCATTGTCAAATACATGTTTTTGTGGGCTCAGAAATGTAGCAAGCAGACTTGATAAGCTCTAAAAATATGCACCATGCTGTGAATATTATCTAGTTTATATTATACTAGTAAATGTTAGCTTAGGGAATGAATGGTGGATTTTAGTTTAAGATGCACGTCTGCCTTACAAAAAAGAGCTGTCCACAAAAATGCTAAATAAAAAATCTGATTACGCAACATAAGTCAGTGTATACGTCATCAGTGCAAATATGATCATTAAATGTATTTGTGACAGGGAGGATGTATGTTTTTGTCATGGAACAAAAAAATGTCTTGAGGTTGTTTTGGTGGCACGTTTTCTGACAATTCTAGACAACACTAAAATCCTAACATTTATGTATGTTTGTTGTTAGTAAGCCTCTCTGTGCCCCTTTACGTTCAGAGTAAGTTAATTTTTTCATATAGCCTGACTCACAAAGCATCATTTTTGCAAAAATCATTCCAGGTTCCAGAGATTTCCACACATATACAGAAACAAACAACAATCTATAGGACTATAGTAGGGCGCATTGAGAGTAATGGCCCATGTGCTAGTTAATGATATCTTCTGGAACTTCTGTTTGGATAAAACTCATAAATAATAGATATGCACAAATAAACAGTTTATTCCAAATATTAACATGGAGGTTTAGCTAATGAGGAAGGCTAAACGTAAGGTTCAACATAACAGATGTGATTAACCTATATGTTCAGGTTATGAAATACAAAATGTCATCTGACTTCCATAAACAGGTGGCCACATCAGAAATAAGTGTGTGAATCCTTTGTGCCAAATCCTTAATGTAAATGTTTGCACAACTGCCCTGCAGGTTGTTATGCAACAGGTTTAAACAGAAAAAAGAACCAACTGTTGGACTATGATATGTGCTTTTGTCCCTTATATAAGTTTGAGCAACAGATGTGATACATTCAGCAGGAGTTGTCTCTTCTCTCTTTTGGTTTCTCTTTGTTGCAAGACAGTTAAAATAAATAAGTTATGCAGGCAAAGTTACATTTTAAGGTTTGATTGAAGTATCTATATGTACACTGGAAGCTACGCTCAGTGGAACTGCACATCATCACAGAGTCACAGAGGAGAGCGGCTCCTTCAGGAAAACGTTCATGGTTCTTCTTACAGTGTGTCACTGCCAACAGATAAGCCTATTTACAGTACAATGTAACCTTGTGCCAGCTAAATTCATGTATCAAAAACTCCATCCTGGAGATTAGTGCTGTTTTCATGGGAAATCACAAAAGGAACAAATCCCCACCACCCCCACCCACATCTTTCACATTACAAAGTATTGAAATCAATACAAAACTAAAGGGAGAGACATGAAGTGCACAGTATAAAGTTCATCATCGCGCATGTGTGTAAGAATCAAAGGAACAATGCAGAAAGAGAACTCCCAGAGAAATGAGCAGAGAAGCTATATTTTTAGGCTTCCACAAAAAAAAGTACATTTGCTAAATCTTACCCCAAGTGACCTGTGGCAAGAGTCATCACATTTGTTAAACTCAGACTTATTATTTAACTATTTCCTATCATTTGAAAACTACAAGTTCAAACACAGTGTGTCCAAATCTTTGTGCCAGACGACCAGTGACCTTTCCATAAAGTCCAGCTGCCTCAAACCTCTGATTCAAGAACAGTGAAGCTCTTCACAAGAATGGCATCATTGATAGTGATGTCTTTTGATACAGTTTAGGACATTACAAAGATTATATGTCAGATGGACACACAGAGCCAGTGTCTGCAGACTGCTGAGAGTCTTTAAAGCGAGAGTGCCCAGCAGCACGGATCCTGGGTCAAACTTGCCTGATCCTTTAGAGTAAAAAATAAAAATGGCTTACAAGGGCACTGCAAATCTACATAAGCCATAAAAGCCATGCCACATTTACACCCTGTTAGGGCTATTCTCTCTTAAAGGGACATGCGCACAGTTTACAAACAGAGGAGGCAAAAACATTGCTGAGAAAGCAGCAGGGTTGGGAAAGTTAGGTTATTTTCCCCTCAAGTAATTTGCACCAGAATTAACATGTATTTAATGCCTGTAATCATATTTTATTTTCTTCAAAAGCATGTGTTTTTTTTTTAGTAATACCAGACTGGATTAGCTTTTTTTCTTCTTCAGATAATGACAAGTACAAGTAATCCTTTGTTCCCAACCCTGCAAATAAAGCAGTGAGCGTGGCAGACCAGTCACATGCACACTATGGGAGAATGTAAGGTTAGACACATGAGTGCTAACCTTTGGCTCTCTGACTGCTGGGTACTAAACATCATACAGAATAACAGGCAGCTGCTGCGAAGGAGAGGAGACTCACATGTCCAATGAAAGCACCATTCATGCTGTAAAGTTGCATTTTAACACTCTTAAACATTTTACTCTAACCTGCTTCAGCCTCCCTCCTGTAGAAATTAGTCTGTGAACAATCGACAGTGAGCAAATATATGACCTGTTTTGGTTTTTTTTCAACAATTTAGAGAGTTTCTCTATTTTTTTTCATACATGATACAATGTACTGTGCACAATGGATGTGCGTACATACTGGAAGCATAATGTTGCAGAGGACATGCAAAGTTGTTGAGTATACAGCAGAGCAAGAAGCGATGTTTCCCGTTGTCGTAGTCTTCTCCGTCATCTTGAAACATCATCTGTCACTCAGATTTGCATCTTCAAGCGCGTGACTCTTTCTTTGAGTGTGGCTTATTTCCAAGCAGGGCATCAATCTCAGTGATGGTTTGAGGGGTCATTTGGGATAAAATCTGAAAGAAAAAAGGAAGGAGGATGGTAATCAGTTTTAACTTTAGCACATTTTTTGTTTTGTTTTGTTGGTTTTCTTTTGTTTTTTACCCGTAGGGCACCCAGGTTCTCGAGTAGCTGGTCTGTATTAGAAACTCCCAGAAGTACTGAGCTGACTCCCTCACTGCGCAGACACCAGGCTGTGATAGAAAATACAAATACAATGCATGCTCTGTTAGCACACTGATAACCAAAGTAAAGAAGCTGAATTCCGACATCCAAATTAAACATGTGACGTATCTGAGCAGGAATTTAAACAGCATATCCTCACCATGACCCCAAGAAACAGCTTCACCTTGTGTGGTGAGGTAAATAAACATTATTGATTCAATGTGATGATGTTATGTAATTAACTAATAAGGTCATTGATCAGATGCAGGCACGTAGGAAACATTAGTGTGATGCATTAAATGGAGCTCTGATCTCTGTGTGCAGAATCAATCAAAGCTCTATTTTTTCCTGTGTGCATGCAACTCAGTTTCAACCAATGGCTTTATCACTCACGCACATTTAAAATGAGTTAATGTTAACATTTTAATCTTTAATTTACAGTCACACTACATCTGTTTACGGCATGGGTTGGTACCTATGGCTAACTGTGCAGCAGTGCAGCCCAGTCTGTCTGCCAGTAGATGGAGTTCCTTGATCTTAGCAAGCTGCCTGCGGCCCTCCTCACTGTTCACCCGCTCCTTCAGCCACTGGTATCCCTGCATCAGGACCAAAATGGAGAAAATCATTGATACAGCACTGATTTTATGCTTTATTGCTCCACTGATAAGTTAGAGTCGAGGTTGATTTTTGAGTCCCAGAGGAGTGCTGGTCAAATCAAACTGACCTTCATCGCTGCTCTGGAGCACTCTGGTACACCATCACTGTACTTTCCCGTGATTAATCCACAAGCAAGTGGAGACCAGGTCATAGCTCCCACGCCTGCAGAAGTAAGGCAATGTGTGAGTGGAACAAATTTAAACATTCAATTTAAAAGAGAGCTGTGAGATTGTGGATGTCTGACCGATTTTGTGGTAGAGTTCAGGAAGCTGCACCTCAACTTTATCCCTCTGGAAATAATGATACTCTGCCTGCTCACACACAGGCGGTATCAGGTTGAACTGACGTGCCACTGAGTACGCTTCCTGTTGCCACACAGACAGAAACAATCAGCGTTTATGCAAAAAGCTGACAGCGTGAAACTTTCAGAATGGTCAGTCAGCTTTTTACCATGATTTCCATGGCGCTCCAACGAGAGGTTCCCCAGTACATGGCCATTCCCTGGTTTATTACAAATGTCATGGCCCTGACAATTTCTGCAAATCACACAACATCTCATTTAAATATTCGCCACTTTAAGGCAACTCACTGCAGCTTTTAAATTCATAAAACAATACATTATATCTGCAAGAAAAAAAATCTGAAACTGACCTTCCATTGGACTGTTTACATCATTTCTGTTGGCAAACACGATGTCTACATAATCCAACTGCAGTCTTGATAATGATCCTCTTAAACCTGTGATTAACAGTTATTATATTAAGAGTCTGACTTAGCCACAGCGATTATTTCTACATGCTGATCTATACAGGCTAAGAGCATGAAAAGAATGGTAGGCACCCTGCAGTTTTACAGTCTTAATCAATCAAACTGTGGCTGGCTGTGGAGCAGGGAGGCTATTACACAGTTTGACATGAGACAGGGGGCCACAGCATGGCTAGCATGGCTGCTGCAGACAACAATATAGACCTAGTTTTAAGTTGTATAAATACAGAAATAGAAATAAATGTCACCATGTGTACTTTTTTATGTTAGATGTTTGACTTGGAAGTGAAATGAAAGTAGACGTACATGTACAGTATAAGTCCAAGTATAACCATGGTCCCTGCATGCCTGTGAACCTTCAGAGCTGCACATGGATCACTTATTACGCAATGACCTTCATTTCAAAAGCTTTCTGACAACAGCTATTCCACTCTTCAGTGAATGGTCACCCTCAGGCCGCGCTTCTTACAAAACAGATAAAGAAGAAGATGACCGTTCACAAGGCCAACGGCCTCTCAGCTTTTTTTTAGGAATTATTTTTGGAAGGGTTTTAGGAAAGGGGGTGGGGGCATCATGTATGTTCCTTCACCTGACCTTCTGTACTTCCACACACATCTGAAGACACTGCAACATCCCAGCTTGTCTCTCTTTAACGCCATCATTTATCACAGCTTTGGTATGTTTGTTTTTATCTTAGTGTGATGCAGTGTAGAAATGTATTTGACCTGAGCAGTCTGTTGATGGATTAGCTGTGACATGTAACATGGAGGTTCTTTAAATGCACAGGACAAACAGCGCTCAGAGATTAAGAGGCCATCTAATGATTCATCACAACTCACGATGCTCACAGTCTGAACTGATGCACCCTGGGAAACATTCTATATACAACAGAAGGGCACAAAGAGACATCTGAACTGCTGTTGACCTTAAACCATATGTGCAGCTCTGAAGCTTCCCGTTAGGAACTTTGTAGTTAGGATGTAGAAACTTCACACTCTACCTTCAATAATGTGCTTTCTGGAGAGTCCTCGCTCTGTCTCTGCTCTGTGAAGTGATGAGAATACACTCTGTTGATCTTTTATTTCAATGATGAAAGTAAAGAATAAAGAAAACAGTTTGTTATACTTACTGGCCTCCCCAGTAGATTTTGGTTGTGATGACAAAACTTGAACGTCTGCAAAGACAGAATTACAAGCATGAGCATTTAAGCAGCATAATCCCTTTTTTAACTTCTGCTAATTAGCCTGTGTAAGGCCCGAATGTGTTTATTTCACCATAAAGTTGGACATCTTAACATGAGGGTCTGTGGGGATTGACTCACTTTTGGAGCCAGCATCAAGTGTTTTAGTAGACATACTACCCTGTTAATATTCATGCAGGAGGATTTGTACCAAAACCAGGTCAGATATCACATCAGTCCCAGCTCAGACTAAATCGCAGCTATAGTGGACACAGTGTACCATCACCAGAAGTGCACTAATATCTGGCCTGAGACAAATGGTTGGTTCACTTGGCATTGAAATATATACTTGAACAAATTTAGTTTGTCATTTGGCCGAGTCACCCACCAGATATTGTGAGCTGAGGGTTTATTTCCACATGGAAACATTTTTATCCTTTTATAGTCTTTCTGAGGCTAAAACCCGACATGTTTTTAAAAAGTATGAGTTTCCCTTGAGATAATTTAATGGTGCTTTTCTTCCAAATCATAAAAACATCTGGCACTGCAGTGCATTTTAGAGAGGGATTATTTGAGATTATTTAAAAAGACATTAGTGATATAATAGCATTCAGGAAAACTGAGTATCCTCACCTCCATCCTTTCTTCTTAATAATGTTCCCTAGAGTGATTTCCGCTCTGCAGAGATACACATCATTGACTGTGATGAGGTGATGCTAAACAACAACATGAAGTCATACAAGGATTCTACAAAACACTGAAGACATTAAAACACAGGTATCATTTGCCTCCAGAGAACATTTACATTACATGAAGCAGAGGAAGAGGTTTAATAAAACAGTCTACAAGAACAAAAGTTTTGGTAGAAAGTGAGGGCTGACCTTCCCGTGGCGTACACCTCTGCCGTGTCAAACAGGTTCACTCCGTTCTCATAAGCTATGGTCATCAGGTTTTCAGCCATCTGAGGGAACACAAAAATTGAAACTGAGGGAGGGAGACGATGGGTAAATTCCAATTACCCAGAGGTCGTTCATGAAGGGCACCATTCAGGGAGGATAAGACAGTAGAAGGCGCAGACAAAATCTCAGCCAGCCGCTGCTTTAAAGTCTGTGTGTTTTTGAAGCATTTCTATAATTGAAAAACACTGAGATGTACGTTCAAAAGTGTGCAAAGCTGTTTTCCACAAAAGCAGTATGAGCAAAGGAGCCTGGGAAATGACTTCTCACACAAACAGAGACACAACAGAGCTCTCACCTCGTCAGAGATCTGTGATCCGAATGTCACCCAAGTGCCTGAATGAGAGGAGAGGCAGACAGTTTGTTTTGTTTTAAGTGGTTTGAGTTGGAGAAGAATATTTTCAAGTCAACTCACCTAAACCAAGGCAGGACACACGGAGGCCTGACTTCCCCAGGTTCCTGTGGAATAAGAAGAAGCAGTCTGTGAGAGGAGGCAGGAGGCAGATACATTTGCACATAAGTACAGTGATGTGTGAGAGTTAAATAATCCTGAATGATGATGCAAATTGGCCAAGCTGTGCAGTAAAATATACATTTGATATACATTCATATTTTCTGCCACATTTCTCAGGAAATATGGAATTTCTTTTTAGTTGTAACCTTATTTTATCATATTACATTAACCATTTATTGTTCTCTCTGTATTGTTATCATGGTATCCTGTATGATTTGCACCCTCAGCCCAAACTGCTTAGTGTTCCTACTTCCTCCACTTCAGCTGCTGAGTGAGAGCCCTTCTCGCCTGTGGTTAAATTACTGCCTGTGTCTAATTATTTCTGAACAATTGACCTTTTATCCTTCATATGTTAGCAGTTCATTGTATTACAGTGGGTCAGTGAAACAGCTGGAGGGGACAGGACTCAGCTCAGACAGAACCCCGGTAAAAGCTTCTCTGGTCTGTACAGTAAATGGCCCAAAATGCTCCATAAGCTAAAGAGGAGTCCATTACCCAGCATGCCACATCTGATTATCCAGACAGCTGAATTTTGAAGGGCAGGGAGGGAGAAACAGAGAGCTGCATTTCTGACCGCAGGAGCATGTACAGCTGAAAATGATGTAGGCTTCATGCTCACTCTCTTCCTCCTCCTCCTCTTCCTCCTCCTCCTCTATGTGTGCTCTCCCCCATTCTAATTAGCCAGGGAGCCAGCTGGAAAGGCAGCAGAACTGCAGTGCAACTCGCTGCTCGCCGTCTTTTCATCATCTCCAGCGCCTCTCCCCTCTCTGCCCGTCTGCCTGTCTGCCTGCGTCCTCCCCAAATAGCCAAATGCACAAAGACAGACTGTCACAGCATTTAGACTCAGTCCAACGAGTCCGTCTTTTATTATCCTGGTCTATTTTTAATGCCCGACCTTAATCTATTTTTAGATTCCTGCATATGTAAGCATTTATGTCCCACTGTGTGTGTGTGTGCTGTGCCATGTGAAGGCTTCATTGCTCATGTGAGTGTGTGTATGTGTGTGTGTGTGTGTGTGTGCGCGCGCGCCGCGTGTGGGTGTAACAACGCATTTTGTTTGTGTCATTACGTTAAACTCTGTCAAAACAGCGCACAGGTGGAAGGTCAGGTGAAGAAACGTGTCAACCAGTGACAGCTCTGAGTGTTCTCGCACGCTTTGAACAGTAAATACAAACGAGGCACATGGGAAAAACACGTTTCAGAGAGGTTTTTGAAATCACATATTTAAATATCTTTGTTCATTGGTTTTGCTGGCATTTGTAAATCTTGGACTTCACACAGAAACAACAACAGAAAAGGTTTTTTTTTGACAAGGTTGGCCAAATGACAGCGTCGCTTCATGTGTGAATCAAATGCTCAAAACTGATAAAAATAGCTTGTAAGACACGCATTGTACATTGACTGCATATAAATGTTGACGCCTTATAATCCCTAAAGAGCACAAAAACTTATTTTTCTTTTTTTGAGAAGATGTTATGTAGAGCGTATTATTTAGTCAGAAGCTTCATCACACTGGTGAAACATGCGAGTTAAAAATATTAATTTACCACTTCAGTCACAAAACAGTTCACCACCTTTTCAAACATTCCTTTTCAAATCATGCCATGATGACAAATGCACAACATTCAACAACAAAACATGAGTCAGCACTGGGAGGATGTCAAGCATTAACACAGATGCATGCCTTTTTCTGTTTCACTGCTTATATTCAATATGCTGTGTATATATGTGCTCAGTGCTAACATGTTTGGTGTGTAAACACATCATGACAGGAGGAACTAGCATGTACTACTGTGTGAACTGTAGGATTTGTGTTGTTTCTGGGCTGGATGGAGGATGTCATTGTTTCTGTGTGTGACAACTGGCTGCCCCTCCACCCCCTCCTCTCCTCCTCCCCCTCTTCCTCTCCTCTCCCTGCTCTCAACTCCACCGCTCTCTGCAGTGCTGCAGTCTGCTAAATTACTATCAGTGAGTCTGGAGAGACACATGCTCTCTCTCTTTTCCTCTCACTATCTCCCTCATGACAGTGTCTCCCACAATCTCTCACTCTCGTTTTTTGTCACACACACACACAGCCTATATTTCACTTGACGTGGATTTGACGAATGTTGTGTGGAATCTTCACCGTTCAAGCATCAGTGCATGGGGCCGGTCAATGCTTTCACGTGAATATTCACGCTTGATGAGAATTGTACTCGAACACAGGCGCAGATCTGCATGCAGACATGCATGAATGCACTCATGAGCAGGGGACACAGAAACACAGATGCTTCTCTGCAGCCTTTATAAGGAGGCCTTCCCATGTTTTTTTGTTTTTTTTTTACTTTTGCCATAAATCACAATCTCCAAACAAGGTGATTATAAGGGCTCGGCTGTTCCCTCCATACATTATTAATGGTGGGGGAGAGGAGGAGGCACACAGGTGCTCTGTCATGGTGTAGTCAGCATTTTAACCTGTGCTGACATTTACAGTTAGTTTTCACCTGAGACAGGAGGAAGACACTGTATACAGAGGGTTAGGTGCAAATGATGGAGTTTTTTTTTCCTGCAGTTGTCATAAAACACCACACACATGCTGAGCAGGCTCTTCTCCAGAGGGAAGCACACCTAGATATTAATAACACTCACGTCAGTGTGAGTGTGTGTGTGTGTGTGTGTGTGTGTGTGGATGGATGCTTATACATGCATTTTCTGAGCACAAACTGTGGGAAGACTCTGGACTGTCTGTTCTCTTTTAATAATGCTGTATGCACTGTTTTGGGGCTTTTCACTGTCAGCCCACCCTAACTAGAGGATTATTTCTTTCTCACTCCTGAGATGTGCGTCTGTTTCATTACTCTTATTAAGAGACAAATTAAAATGCACAAACTGTATGAATCTCCTTCCTATAATATAATCTTGTTACATTGACTTAACCAGGCATCAGTGAACACATCTTCATACACTTCTGAGGCTGAAAAAAAACTTAACATGCCAACTTGGCCACTTGAGGATTGCTCAAAAAATGAGTTAATCCCCATAGACTTCCATGTTGTTGAAATGTCCAGTGTTTACAGCCTGGGACATAGACTTGTCTTATTGTGGTCTGTCACCCATCAAAAAAGGGAAAAGGTTTAAACTATGTTAAGACTTATGCAGAGGTTGAAAAGGTGCCCAGCACCAGACCTTCAGAGAAGAGACAATGGTCTGTTACTGTGGTGGCTATACCTTTTTTCCAGATGCATATTCCCTTTTTTTAAGTTTTTGGCAAAGCTTATAGCAACTGAACTACTAGGTTAGCTTTTGGAAAAGATCCTTTGACAATATTAAACATAAAATTCTATCTGTAACAAGCTTCTTTGCCATTTCTCAGCTGATGACACTCCTGACACGTTTCACATGCACTGAAAGGATTGTTCTAATTTCTTTAACAATTCAACCACTGTCTTTTGTTTTTCATTATATGTGTGGCTAGGTACCAATTTAAGTGAGATCTTTTTTGCTTGGATTGTCTCTGAGAGACAAGAACCAAGTCTACAATCTGACAGTCTGCTAATTCTTTTTACAACATTAGACTCACAAAAAGGTTTTTATGTAATGTGATGTTGTTTTAATTCAGTTGTATTAAAACAGTTAGAAAAGTAGGTCTACCCTAATTATAAATACACATGCTGTGAGCAAAGACAGGCTCTCACATCTCAGCGGCTCTGCTGCTTATCAACACTCTATTAGTGGTCGTGACTCTCCTATTAACTGAACATGCATGTAATGAAGTGGGATTTTAAAGCCTGTCAATGTATGGGAGTGGACACAGCGACATGTGCAGCGCTTCTTCAAATAGCAAAGACATGTTTGGAAGAAAACGCGATACAGCAATACAAAAAAAAAACAAATCTGTCATCTTAACATGTTGAAATGTTAATGAAATTCATTGTTTGAAAAGTTCACCGTGCTGTGCTGCTGTTTTATGTCTGTCAGATGAAGATGAATATTTGAACGATACGTCAGTTTCCTGACCTGCTGCCTCATGAAAGACAGCTCAGTGAATTAGAAATGACTAAATGCAGTCACTAAGGTGTTTCTGAGTGTCATCCCTAAGTTTCCCCCGTGTTCTAGCTTCCCTGGGATTTAAATCATTTTAACTGCTTTGCCACAATGAATTCAGTCACTTTTTCCTGTGCGTGACTATTTAAATGCCACTGCTGAATGTGTTAAAATAACAAATTAATACGTAATAAGTACATTTTTTTTATTTATAATGATGGAGCCAGCCTCAAGTGGCCATTTGAGGAATTGCAGTTTGTGACGTTGCTAACCTGGCAACCAGCAGAATTAAATATATATATTATAAATATATATTATTATTTAGTGCTAAATGTGTTAAATGTCCTTTTTTGGCTGCCCATTTAATCAGGTAGTGGTTGAATGGCCATGTTGGGGACAGGTGTTTTGTATGTGGCTTTAGTGTATAAGAGGACAATTTAAGTTAAGACAACCTGGGTAACAAATATACAGCATGGCATAAAATATTGACTTGAAATGCATGATAAATCTGTGGGAGCAGTCATATTGGAGACAGTTTTGTAATAACATGCAATGATGACTTTGCTTCTGACATTATCAGACTTTGACTTTGACTAGACAGCCGAATGAAGACGTGATGTGGATTTTCTGGACCTGATTATGATGCTTCAGAACAAGACTGCTGCTGCCATGCAGTCAATTATTGACACATGTAAGCCTCGTCAAACAACACTGACCCAGAGGTCACTTCACATACTGAAGAGATTAAGTTATCTGCTTTATGTACTTTTCTCAGTGCAGTTTAGACTCTTAGGTCTCTAACATGCAGCTACTACAAATAAATGTTCGGTTCCAGGGTTCATAATTATTACCAGCGCAGTTCAGCAGTCAGAAAAAGATCACAGTTTGGATACGTTCAGATTACGAGCCAGACTGAAATCAAGCAAGTGTATAGACTGTGTGACTTTGCTTAAAACTTGGTGGACCACAGAGTGAGTCACTAATCTGTTCAGTCGACTGGAAACTGAACACAAATCCAGAGAGAGAGAGAGGAGAGAGCGAAGAGAGAAAGGAGAGTTGAAGGTCAACAAGGTTGCATGCAGCCTCCTGCCAGCTACACAAACCATCGTTTGTTTCCACTGATTATTCATCATGGCAACATTACGAGGCCAATTTACTTAATTATCACTTGATTAATAATGAGGGTGACGGCACTCGGTTAAATGCATGCTTTTTTTTCACTGTTTGAACAGTTTGGAGGCCAGCAGGTGTCAATGATGTGGGAACTGCCTTCTGTGTGTTGACAGTGTGGGATAGACAGACAGACAGGAGCTGTGACGTCGCCGTGCCCTCAGACTGTTTAAAAGGGTAAGATGATAATTTGACCGTAACGATGGGCACGCTGTGAGAACAGAAACACAGAGGCTGGATGACAATCTCTCAGCACTAAATGACCACAATATATCTGTAAAACTTGACCGGGCCGTTTGTCATGGCCAACGACTCGACCATTACCTCATCAGCTGCTGAGATTTCAGCCTTTTAAACCTCGCTGTTCAAGTGTACTCTGTTAGAGAGCGGCAGCACCTCTCTGCACAGCTGAATGTCAGAGCTCTCCACACCCTGATACAAATGCAAATACATGTAGGCTCTAAACAGGTTAACTGAACATCATGTGTAATTATTGCAGCACTTTTCTCTGTGGGATATCACCTATAAAAGCACATTTCTCTTTCTGTTCTGCTTCCATTGTGTAGTTTGTTCACTGTGTACGTGGTGCACCAGTAGCAGCATATTTTATGTCAATCTATAACAGCTGCCAAATTGTGAGATAAATGTACTGCACAAAAACGTGTTGCTAAATTTTCAGCCATCACTCCTGAGCTCCTTTCTCCTTAAGTGAAAGCCAACACCCAACATTATGCCTGACTCTTAAACAATGTTTGACTCCTATCTGTACTCACATGCTTCATCACTCACTCATGCATTAAGACAGATGGATCCAACTTCCTGCCACTGACACAAAGTGCCCCATGGCCTCAAAAAACAAATCTGTGAGAGACAGATGCAGATAAATCTCTGCTGGATATATGACAGCTTAACCTATGCATGGATGTTTTTTTAATGTGCTGAATGAGACTAAGTAATAATATTCTTGTTGCAAATTTAGGTGTTTATTAATATATGCACACATCAGATTAAAAAATATGTATTTGTAAAATTAAGTTTTAATGTAGTTAAACAGTTAAAATATTATAAATAATATAAATATTCCATCATACATATATAAATTTATCTTAAAGGATGTTTTCTTTTTTCTTCACACGCACACAACCCAAAGTTTCCTGTTTGATTTCTATCTAAATACAGTTTTGAAGGGCTTTAAAGAGTTTTATTCATATATAATTCATAGCCTTGTTTATATAACATTTTATTCCTAAAAACATGGCGGAGATGTATGTTGACAGTGTCTTCTGATTTATGAAGTGATAAAAAGGGACATCCCCCTCTGTACAAGCCTTTGACTCATAATGTTCAGATTTCTCTTCTTAAAATGTATGAAAGTGTGTGTATATGCAATTATTGTTGCATATTTTTGACCATAATTAAATTACATTTTGAATTGAATTAGACTTGTAGGAGTTCAGTTGCATATGTTTACTTTTCTTTGGGATAATCTTAGGTAAACAGCCCTGGTTGGCTTACCAGGTTGCTGCCGGTGAAAGGAGAGGGCCTGGTTGCTATAGAAACGGCCTGTTTGCTGAGTGACAGAACTGACTGCTAGAGTCAGTCCTCCGACAACTTTTTTTTATATCTTAACAACTGCACACAAACATGCACACCAGAGCGCTGCAGTGCACTGTAAAAAAACATGTGTGTTTTAATGGGAATAAGTTATAAACTTTGATCAATAATATAATAAAAATCAATATATAAGGGATAAAGGGTCACACAGTGACAACAAGCAGCAGATGCCATCGTCTTTGACCTGCCGGTGAGTGATGCATACTCAGGTTAATGAGATTGGGGGGGGGGGGGTAGATGTTACAAAACATGCAGTCAAACCAAACAGGGATGCAGATGAGATCAACGTTCACACACCCCCGGTTCTGTCGGAGTGTTTGTTTGGTCTCGGTGCTTACACATCTCCAGCATCTACTACTTTGTAATGTACATCCATGAATATGCAAGCACCACAAAGACACAACCAGACCGTGGAGCTCCGAGCTATAGCAGAAAGGACTGATAAGCGACAGCAGTGCTGGCTGATTAGAAAATAAGACAAAAAAACTAAAGGCAATGCCTGGGGTGTTGCCAATGGCAACTGGAGCTGGCCATATGCTGTATAGACATATTGTGCTGCTGCTCTCCCTATTAGTGACACTTTTTTCCAAGACAACCAGAATAATCCAACTAATCACAAGTATGTATGCAATTCTAAAGATAAAGAAAATGCTTGTGGTGATATCCCAGATTTGTCTTGTCCCTCATTCCTTTTTTAAGCATCCTATTAAATGAAAACTTAATTGACTGAGGAGAATGGCAGCAATTCAATCAACCTGATTATAAGGAAAACAGGTCGTTAGAAGTCTCCTCATACTTATTAAATTTTACAGTCTAAATGAAGGAAACATGTGACATGCTTCAGAGTAATGTGATGTGAAAGTGTCTTTATGTATATGTGCATTATTGTCCTCTGCTCTGAGGAGCTGCATGAACATCTGTCTCACACATGACTTTCTTTTCTTTGCTGTTTATCCGCTGTGCTTTTCTTTTCTCTGTGTTATGACTCAGACCTGCATGGCTGTGTGGTGTTCTGTGCCAAAGATGCTCGCCTGCAACACTATTTTATGAAAATGAAATGCTTTTAGAAAAGCCCAGGGTGTCCTGGGGTAATTTCAGGGAAGCTGCTATTAGAGGCAGTCATTGTATTAATCTGTTGTGATGAGCAAGAGGCCAGAGTGAACTCTGCATAAAGCGAATGCTCCTATATGCATACTGTGTCTGTTTCATCGAGATAACATTATGGCTGTTTGGTATGGATTATATAAGCAGTTTTACATCCATGGGTGTAAGCGTTTTTTTAAGAGCAAATGTCAAATTTTTATAATGTCAGAGAAATGACTGCACTCACTGAGGTCTCTCTCAGCGGGCTAATGGATATGTAGGCAGTGTGGTACAGGAGGCATGATGTGACAAGTTAACCTCAAAGCACTTTCACTTGCACAGACAGACTCAGAATCTCCTGCCATATTCATTATGATAATCTAATACCAGGGAAACCTGGGAAACCAGACCTCTGATGAGTCCATGAAGCCCCTCAGCTCCTCATCGGGCCCTATACTCACCTGTACTTCATACTGGTGTGGCGCCCGATGGCCTCCTTCATGTGGGCATGGCCCTGTGGGGTCTGGCGGGACCCGGACCCCTCCCTGGTCTTCACAGAGCCTTGGGAGATGTAGTTGCCATTGCTTCCTTGTCCACTTCCTCCTCCACCACTTCCTCCTCCGCCGCTTCCTCCTCCTCCTCCACTACCACCGCCTCCTCCTCCACCTCCTCCTCCACCACCTCCCCCTACTCCTCCACTGCTTCCTCCTGGAGGTGGAGCAGTGCGAAGGCCACAGAGTCGGTCCTCACTGCGACTTTTGAGGTTGTGCTCAGTGCATGCGAAGGACACCTGCATCCTGACTGTTTCCGGTGTCTCCTATTAAAGAGTTTAGAGGGTCACTCAGACGGTAATGTCTACAAGCTGTTTCCTGTTGTGCTGTTTTTGTGGCGAGATGCTCATACAAAAAGGGCTCAGACAGGGCAGGTCAGAGATTTTGGCTGTGAGGTGGAGGGAGCAGGCGAGAGTCCAGCCTCTAACATGACACACACAGAGTTACCGTCTGCTCTGTCTCCTGTCTGGTGATGCAGAACCCTGGCAAAAAAGGCTTTTAGAGTTTTCACACTCACAAGATGCATCAGGGCTGCTCTCCAAAAAGCATCAGGAAGCTTGTAAGCTCACAGCAGTCCTCAGACGAATTTGGGGATGTGGCAGTTCTTTGGGAAGCCCCAAAACCTCAGTGCAAGAGATGCCTCCCTGGAGAAGTCTCGGCCTTTTCCCACATACATGCACAGGCTCCTATGGCTTATGTTGGGTGATAAAGCACTTGCCAGCTTGCAGTTCTCTCTTCAGCTGAGGTTAGTTGAGTCTGTGTTGAGCTGAGGAGCTCCAGTGTGTGCCGCAGCAATGACACAATCACAGCTACAGGCATCCTCGCACTTCCCGTCGAAATAAGGCATTCTTATTTTTATTTATTTATTTTATTTTGTCGCAGCAGAGACTGTCTCGATTGTTTTTTTACATTGCCGAGAAGAAACAGACTTAATATGAATTCACACAGTCAAACACAAGCGATGCATCATCATCATCATCATCGCCCAGCAGCTTCACGCAGCATCAAATTGATGCAAGAAAAAGAGAGAGGAGCAACCAATTCAGCCAAAAAACACACGGAGCCGGTGTGTATTACCTTCAGTGTGTGAAGTAGTTCACATACCGGCAGCAGCTGTGCAGCTCTCCCGTTATTCGACAGAATTTCACGGTGCACGGATTTGAAAAAAATGCCGGCATACTGGCCCCAAAATCAGCTGCAGCAGACATTTCAAACGCCCGATGCCACCTCTCGGCTCCGGTTCAGCATCATTTTGTCAGCTCAGAGTCCGCCTTTTTTCCACAGCCTCCAAAATGTTCACGACACACAAGCAGTGTGGGGGTTTGCGATACTCTCTCTCTCTCTCTCTCTCTCTCTCTCTCTCTCTCTCTCACTCTCTGGGGTGTGATCTCTACATTTTTCATCACACTGGTGTACACACACATTTCATCACATCCTCACACTAGCTTATATTAATGGGCTCTCACCAAAACATGTTTTATATATTTGCACACAAAAGCCTTCACATCACATCAATTCTTTATGTATTCACTTTTCCATACTAAATTAGGAGGAGTGCTCGTTTTTTACACGTGGATCCCCCTTCTCTCTCTCTCTCTCTCTCCCCTGCTCTGTTTTCTTACCACACCCATGTCTCAATGCAAAACTGTGCAACCATTATTATGACTTCTGTCACATCACATCCCAACACAGCGCACCATATCAGTTCTTAATGCATCACATCACATCATGTGAGAATAAAATGGATGTGTCATTTGTTAGCCAGGCAATGATAATAGTGCCTTCAGGCCCATTTAGCATCTAAGCTATGTTGCCATATCCTTAGAGGAGACTGTCAATCCAAAAAGTTGCACAGTGTTAACAAGCCACACACACACACACTTCATCATCTCAGTTCTGATGAAGTGTGGTTTTGGATCAATCTGCAGTCTCCAGAGCAGATTGCACGGCAGCATGTAACTTCTGAATTCAACCCTTCAGTGTGAGTTGGGACGGCGGGGAAGCTTCCAGCTGCATGTAGGCAAGGATTCCACCCACTGTGACATTTTCAAAGAGGAGAAGGTGTTATGATTGCCACTCCTGTTAAAGCGCCTTCTTTGGAATCACGTTGACTAAATCTTTATCTCCACATGGGCTTAACCTTCACCCTCACTCCAGATAATGTCCATCACTTTATGCAGCGATGACTCTGCCTCAGACGCACCAGGCCTTCAGACAGCACTGGAGCTTCATTTCACTGTAATGTTCCACATCTAGAAGTTGTGGTTATGATGTAGCTCTGTTCACCCCGCCACAAAGCCCCACGAAATTAAAGTCTCAGGGAAATGAGAAGATGTCAATCTGTCTTATGGAGAGGCGTCAAAAGCAGCAGGCTGCACATGTGAAAACTGAGTGTTATTCATATTTAAAAGCTGAATTTATGTATCTGAAACCCCCTTTAGCTACATTTTCATTTAACATCTTCAACATCTGGTTAGATAAATAAATAAATAAATAAAACAAAGCAGGAGAGGAAACGCAGCTCCCACTGTGACACGTTGTTTTGCCTCACTCGGGCTAAAACAGGGAATGAAGGATGCTGAGAATTGTTTGTGGTGAGCCTCAACATGAAATGTGCATTTAATATATGGCTTAAAGGCATTTATCCTCCAAGAAAAAAAAGAAAACTGAACTGCAACTCAAAAGATGCTTTTGGTGGAATAACTCTTGACAAAACTGTGCTGAATGTGTTTACATACGTCCAAATTTTAAAGACATAATCACACATTGAGACCTGTGTGAACAAAATTATCCTTTGGAGAGCAGCAGATGTGGAGAATGCTGGAGACCTCTGTGGTAGCCATCAGCTTCTGTGCTGATCACAAGTAATCATTTTCAGTCATGAGGGATTTTAATGTGATGCATCAGCTGGCAAATTAACCAAACATGCACACAGAGGCTGCAGGAACTGCTGCCCAAGGTGGTAATCACATACTCTGCTAAGTTATTCTCTTCTTTCAGTTGTCTGCTGCCTTTATGTGTTACAATGAGATTTGAGTATGAATGATGCATGTTTTCTGAAATTGCCAGTTGATTATACATGACACCCTCCAGGCTGCAGATTGTGTTCCTGCTCTTGTTTGAGTCAGTTTTGTGTCACAGGGCTGACTGTCTTCACACCAGGGGGACGCTGCCACCTAGAGGCAACTTAACAGGAGTCTTATCACACTGTGAGTGAGGTTGGGTTGCAGTGCATTTAAATGAAATGTCATGCAGTGTAAAAAAATTAACATGAATGTATTATATGCCATCTTTTTCAACAGCCAAAGCCCAAATATATCAAATCAGTATAATCTTGTATATTAAACTTAAATATTGTACAAAATTCCTAATATAAATATCAGGGTCAGTGCAACTGACATTAATGTGTCCCAAAATAGTCAATTTAAAGAGCAATGCCAGCCCTGCAACAACCAACTGCATGTCCCCTGCTGTCTAACCATGCATCATTAACCCTAAACTTCTGCACCGCTGCTGTTGACCCCATCCAGCAGCCTTTTCGGAAGTTGAAATTAGACAATGACGCGTGTGTGAGACCATTTCTGACCCTGAAGAAGCGGATTGCTTCTGCAGTCCTACCACGTTTATTCAGCAGCTTTGAAATCTCATCAAACGCCTGATATTTCTTTCTAGGTCACCAGTGGGGAGAATAAAAAACCTGAAAATATATATATAAATATATATATCTTATCTTTTTTTACCCATAAAAGATGTCTCCACTCAGAGCCTTCAATTACACCCTCTTCAAATGCTCTACTACATTCATGCATTAGTAATATATTAGTAAAAATATTAACCATGTTATTTAAATAGATCATCCACAGATGACTGAGTGCTCTCTCGTTAAGTTCGTCCTGAAGCCTCTCCCTCCAGGGAGCTAAAACTCCAGCTTCTTATTAAATCTGCATGTGTGTCAGCTTTGTGTACATATACAGATCTGTTGACTTGCACTGTGTCCTCTCTGTGCCTCGACCCCTCTCACCTGTATGTCATTGCAGAGCGCTCAGCCTCACACTCGGCCAGGGAGAGGCCACATTCTCGCAGGTACAGCTCCAGCCGGCGTCGTTCCACCAGCCTGTGCGCTGCCTCCAGTATTTGAGAAGCCAAGGCCTCTGACTCAGTCCTCTGCTCCGTGCTCTTGTGGCTCCTGGTTCCAGCCTTGGCCACAATGCTCCCAGAGGAGGACGACGCCTTGGGCTTTTTGCTGATGCCATAAAGGTCCTCCACTGAGTATTTCCCCCCTTTACCTCCTCCTCCTGTCCCACCACGGCTGGCAAACATTGTTGAAGTGCAGGAACTGATGAAAATCGTTCTCCTCTTTCCCCTGTTTTTACACTGCTACACCTACTTTAGGCTTCTGAGTTACAAAATTTAAAAAAAGAAAAACAAGACAGTGCTATTTTAATGCAGATTTGAAACATCCGGCCCGAGGATGTCAGACATCAAACTGTTAGAATCAAGAACTTAAAGCGCCTCTAAAATATCAAAAAGTCTGGATTCCTCCTTTGTGGAGTCTGAAACCAAAATAAAACAAAGCCAGTCCTAACAAATCAGCAGCAACACCCAGTCACAAACAATGACTCCTGCTGATGTGAGGTGCGTCTTTGAGTAAAAATGGATAGAAAGCAATCAGCATTTTTCTCTCTTTATCTCTGAAAGGAGAGATAGTGAGGGATTTGTGTTGAAGCCCTGCAGCTTACATTTGTTGAGATTAAGAGAGCGCCCGGATGAAGTATCAGACTTCTGTGGCTACTACATAATCTGAATCAACAGAGGCTCTGATAGTTCATCTCTCTGACCTTCCCTCAGATACTGAGTGGTACTGATTTTTTTCCACCTACGTGGATAATTGATCAGTTGATCTGCAGTGACAGTGTCATCATAACCAAGCTTCCTTCCAGCTCCTGTGTGCACAAAGTGATGGTGGCATCCTCTCGGAGCCTGGCGCCAGCTTTAGGCCGTCTCCAAGCGTTACTGTTGGGGTTGGTGTGCGAGCCAAACCCCTTCCCCAGTGACTCTTTTTTCACACACAAGATGTGTGAACCTCTTCCCACCAGAGGGGGGAGAAAAATGTTAAACCACAGACGGGCCATTCATGAAGAAGAACAGGACGGCTCCTGTGTGCACTGAAATGAAATGGTGTGAATAAAAATATAACACAAACAGGAAAGATATGGAGTCACAGGATGTTACAGTTCATGATGAAAAGGATTATTTCTCTGCAGCAGTTTATGCAAAGAAATCTACCTTCTAATCTCTTTCTGTTAAGTCCCAGCTTAAAGACAGGAACAACACAGGGAACAAAAATGAATTCATATCATATGTCTAAACAATAAACTGCAGTGTTTTCATTCCACTCAGTGAAAGATGAGCTATGATTCTGAACATTCAATGGTACAATTGTTGAATTGAATTGAATTGTTCAATTGTTGAATATTGTTGGATGGCCTCCTATCAACACCTTGTTGGTATGTGTTAATAGATAATAGTGTATTTTATATTGGGTATATTTAATATATAGCATTCTGAAAAAAAGATTTTGCAGAAGATTTTTTTCAAAAAAGTTTGTTTTTCAGATAGGAGGTTTTGCTCTTTGGCCATAAATATGTTGAATTAAAAAAGCTATCAATGACTCAATAAATGAATGAATGAAAGCATCAGTATCACTGACTCATTGACTGACCACTCACTCATTCATCTGTTGAACTGTATATCTTCATCTTCCAGCTGTCATGGTGGTCATGGTCTTCCTAAGTGTTTGCAGCAGTAGCTTTTAGAGGCAGAGATCATCTGGGATTAAGCTGCTATAATCGCTTTTTCGATTGACCGCGGTCATCCATGCAGCGGGTGGAGGTCAGTCTTCTGGGGAATAAATTGCACCCAGGGTTGAATGCATGTTAGCCTCCACACAAGTGCAAAGTGGTGGGATTATAATGACAAGGCAAGCATTAGATGGAGAAATAATGCATTTGGGTTTTTTTTTAAAGCGATCCTGGTGTCCACATTGTATAACTGTCAGATATCTGGGTTAGAACAGCAAAGTTTGTTTTAGAGATCTGTTGCGTAACTGTGCAAAGATAGATTTAGTCAGTCTAACAATATAGTAACCCAGAAATATGGAGTCAAGCTATTTTCTTCCACCTTGTACACGGTGTACAGTCAGATGTTTGAAGCAGAAATGCAGCAGATGGAGACATTTTCTTCTCCATGTGTGGCAGAAACACCTTTAAAAATCACTCTGCTACAAAACATCACAATCCCATGTAAGACAGTGACTATTTATGACAGGGTGACAGGGATAAATCTAAAACTGTTACAATCCGACAAAAGTTAAGAGTTGATTAGGGTCATGTTTTAAATTAAAATCAGTCCTTTGTGTGTTAGGAGGATTGTATGTTTATTTTTCAAACTGCAGTTCCTCAAATGGCCACCTGAGGCTGGCTTCAAATCTCATTCATTTTCATTCTGCATGTAAAAATGAGAAAAGGTTATTTTGATCTCTGGAGCTGCTTTGGCATGACAGCTGGCATAAATACATAACTAGGTTATTATAATTGAAGGTTGAAGTCTTGTATAATTGAGGACATGTTGGTTTCTTCTCACATTACCTGCCTGTTAAATCATTTTGTACACAAAAACTCCAAAATACTGTTGATTAATAATTATACACAACTTATAGCCTATGTTTGATGGTATAGCTCTATGTGTTTTTGTATTTATTGTGTGTGAAGCATAAATACGTGTATTTATAGTATTTTAAATGTTATGTATTTCTTTTTCTGATAAGGGATGGGAGAAGTATAAGTGTTGAGATTGAAGGTTCCTCCTCTGAGAAACATGACACTACTTTTCATTCATGATGCAACAGCCTGTCATCGCCACCAGGGGGCGACAAAGCAGCGCAGCTGCTTTACGGCTGACTCCAAGTTACCGTGCAGGAGTCATAATAAAACAAAATTGCATTTTAACTGACTGAAACGACTCCTCGGTGTGATCGAGGAGACAGACGTGAACAGTTTAAACGCGCCAGCCGTAGCACCCAGGAATAAAACAGCTTTATGGGCGCTCGCTGAGTGGATAGATTAGGATCTGTGATGAATTTGACATGATGTTTTCTCTCTCTCTGCTCTGCATGTCTCCGTCTGTTTTTCGGGGTTTTTTTTTTAAATCCACACTGTGGCGCAGGCGGGCCAGTGGATTTTGAGAGCACCATGCGCACAGACTGTGGCAGACGAAACTAATCAGCCAATATAATGCTGTGCTGCAGGCGTGACACGCGCTCATCGTGTCAGACGGCAGGTTTGTGATAGCGAAGTTGGACTGATGCTGGATCAGAGTGTGCTTATATGCGCTGCTCAGTTCGCCTCTGCACTGCAGCTGCAGAATGTGGGACTGTATTTCTGTAGATTCTAACTTATCCAAATACTAGTGAGGCTGTGTGCGTCAAAACAATCCAAGTAATTGTTTCTCAGTATTGGAATAAACAGGGGCCCTTTCTGCACGCTAGAGGGAGCCCATTACACAGTAAAAAAAGTGTGTGTATGTGTGTGTGTGTAGATTCTTCGGGTGTGTGGTGGTCATTGCTCCTCCATATAAACTCTGTAAAATTGGAGAGTATGCCCAGGATTAGGCTGTACTTCAGTAATCAGATTACTTTCAAAACTACGCTCACTCACACACAATTTATACTTTGTATGTTGTATTGTGTCCAGATGCTGGTTAAATCATAACCATATGGTGCTTACTCAGATTTCTAAATGGGCTCTTAAAAAGGCACACACACACACACACAATGAGAGAGGCCTTCATAGCCCTGCAGAGTGTCATAATGTAAGGGCAAAAACACACATTTGTTCATGGGGTCAATGCTAACCGTGAGTGGTCATGTTTTCACGGTATAATCGTCAGTTCTGACGGGCTGTCATTCCACAGCAGGCTGGAACAGTGGGTGTTTGGGGTGGGGGGGTGATGGGGGGGCCCACAGGGGAACAGACTTGGGTGTGTGTGTGTGTGTGTGTGGGTGGGTGCTTTAATCTGTAGTCCTGCTGTGTGTGAAGAGACACATTCACACACCCTCAGAAAACTGAAGTGAATGAGGCTGAAACTTTACATTGAAGAGATTTGAATGTGAAGGCCTGAGTGCAGCAGCCGTCCCTCTGTGGAGGAGTGTTTATGTGAATGTTCTGTGTTTATCGCTCAGTAAACATTTATGAAAATAGCTCATTCAGGGTATTGCTTAGCAAAACTATCATTTAAATGCAAAAAGAGAAGAGAAGGAGAAACATCCAGTTAAGGTAAACAGTTGTGACCACAATACAAATACAAACACCAGGCTTCACTGTGATCATGGAAAACAAACAGACAGAAACCGAGGGCATGCCTCTGATGCGCCCTTGTTTTCTCCAAAAGTACAAACTTCTGTCTGATTGAGTCAAACCTCAAAAATGCCTTGCGGTCAGTGTGGAAAAAAGGTTTTGATGTTCTCAATTGGTTTTTAGCTGATTTATCTGTGAGGGGTTCAGAGGTGTGGAGGAGAGAGGTTGAGTTAGCACAGAAAGGTGAGACCTGAGTGTGAGAGGTTAAGCACAACACTGAACAGCAAACTCATCAATCTGAGCTCAAGGAGACGACTTCACAAAAGGGATCAATCACACCTGATCAGAAACAGAGATGTCTGATCGTGGCCTTTAGGTGAACTTTCCTCTCTTCTTCTTCTTCTTCTTCTTTTGAATTGTAGAGCAATCTGATAGTTTCCTCATACTTTTTAATTCCCTCCTAGCATAGCGGTCCTTGACGCATGTGGATTGAGTTTCAGAATATGAGGCGATTCACACAGAGGGGATGAGAAGTGGGAAGGTCACACTCCTTTCATTTCCTCACAGAAGGCAAGGAGCACATCTTAGCAGAGCGGAAAAAACAAAAGGGTGCCACTGGGGGAGATGGATGACTGCTGAAAGCTGAGACAGAGCAGGAACCTGTGAACACCTTTGCAGGGGCTGCTCGCTTGTCCTTAAGGTGCTAACGTCCACATTTGCATTCTTGTAACACCTCATTCAGAGAGGTGACGTGTTCACAGCCAATACAAGCTGCACTGTATGCCTCCTTATATGGAGTCACATACAGTGATCAGTGGCCAAACAGAGAAGGTGACAGGCTGGAAGTAATAATGTAACAATATTTAAATATTCTGCTGCATCAATAATAACAGAGAGGAGGCAGCAGGGGCCTGCAATCTACAGCTTTATGTGGATTACAATCATAATGAAAAATACTGAAGTAATTCCACATTAAACCTCACTGAAGCTTGACGGTATAATTAAATGCTTACAACTTTTATTTGAGCAGGTGGGTCAGCTGAGAACAAAATTCTTATTTACAGCGATGGCCTGGCACAAGCGCCTGCAAAGTCAACAGACACGCTGTGGAGCAGCGAGGAGTGACAACTTTCCCACTGATCAGATTTAATACGAGACAGAGTGGAAGCGCTCTGCCGAGCAATGTGCCTCCCATCGTTCACGGCGATCACGCTGCGTACACAGGTGAAAAATAATCTCAGCTGGCTTGCTTGGTGAGTTTGCTCAGAAGTATACTGGGCCATTTTGATCAAACTGTCTTGCAAGTCATCTCAGGGAGGAAAATCTTGGCACCTGAAGCGGTGGAGTCGAGGGAGAGTGGCACAGGAATGACAATCATAAAGCTAAATTTCCATCTTCAACTACTGCTGTAGTGGAAAAAAATCAAAGAGGGCGACCGGTGGGAAATGAAATGAGTTTTCCAAAAAACTGAAGTAGTTTTTCAGGCTTAAGTGGCAGTTGGCTTCTCATGGAGGGTGGGAGAAGTTTGTCCAAACTAATTTGTGTGACGTGCTGTTGAAACCTGCTCCAAAGGATTACACTCAAAAAAACCTTAAATAGAATAATCACAAACTAAAAAAAAAAAGCCTTTGGCTATCCAGTCCCACAACTTTTAACAGTGCACATTTGATGCAGGATCACACTCTGTTTTACTGCTCCAGACAGAGCGAAAGCATTTCACATTATCTCCCTCCCCAAGCACATATGTATACCTGTCCCTCTGGTTCACCCCCCACCCACCCACCACAGCCATCTCCACACTTGAATGCACACAGGAATGCAGAGGGAATGACACAATCTGCCGAATGCTTAAAAAACCTGGTCTGCCTGGTCCACTCTCTGCCCGACAGCGGCCCTAATGAATGGCCATTCAGACGGGCAGACAATGCTGAGGCTAGATTTGTACTATGCAGCGGGGTCAGGGGTCACTTAAAGCACTGACAGAAGTAGAAACCAGAGATGAATGCCTGTCTCTCTCTTTTTAAAACACTGATTCACTCCCAACACTGAGATTCATGCAAACCAAAACACAGCGCCACAAAAAACATGCTTACAGTAAGAGTTACTCATCGTTATTTATCTCCGCTACACAGAGGCTCCTCCTGTGTGCGGGTCTCTACTTTGTGGGCCACATGAGAGCAATAGAACAAGAGGAATGAGTCAGTAACGCAGAGATAATCAAAGTACATTAATCAATGAACATAAACACTTTTTGAAGGCCTGGCAGCTTAGCCTGGTCATGGTGGCTTCAGAGAAAGGATGGGGGGGGGGGGGGGGGGGGGGTGCACGACAGAGAGAGAGAGAGAGAGTGTTTAAGCTTATGCTGTGCTATAAGCTGCTCTAAGCCCAAGGCACAGGAGAAGAAAAGAACATCTCTTCATGATTAAAAGAGCTGAGGACCAGGAAGGGAAACATAGGAGAGGACATGCTTCTAGCCCTCGGGGGGTAAAGTCTGTGAGAAAGCCAAGCTGGGAAATGAAGGGGGGAGTGAGACTCAGTGCTAACCCTCGCAGTCTCTTGTTTCTCTGTCATTATTAAAAATGAGGCGACGGGATAAATGAGAGGCATGTTTGTAACAAGAGACACAAACAGGGAGGAAAAAAAAAAACACAACCTCCTTCTGCTTACATGATGGTACACAGCTCAGACATTATCTAAGCAAAGATGAGGACAACTTATTTAGTTCACATTTAGTAGTGAAGGCGTTTAGAGAACAGCTCCGTGTGTTCTGGGAAACAGGTTGCTGCTTTGTTGTGTGCTGATTTTCTTCGAAACCAGGGCAGAAGTATCCAGGGGTCACTAGGACAGGCCTGGACAGGAGACAGGTGGATGTGTATTTCAGGTCAGACAGGGACTTCCTCTGATGTCCATGATGATGATGATGACATATTTGTACAGTTTTCATGCTCCACTTATTGTGAGAATGAACCTGAATGCGTACAAAAGCACTTTGACACATTAAGACAGTGAGAAACTGAGTCGTTGAAGGTATCTTTATTATGAATACTGACTAGAACCTACACACATGATCAGAAACCTTTATCTATTCAACTCGATTTTATTGGGATCTTCAATATGAAGACCACAATTTCAGTCACTTTAGAGGAATGTCTCAGACTCTTGCATGTCAATACCAGTGCTTCTGACTAAAGCCTTTTTATTTTTTTACATGTGTGTGTGTGTGTGTCTGTGTGTCATCAACTTTTTGACCTTTTTCTCCAAGTGCAGCCATACAATCACTGGGACTCAGTGTGGTGTCACAATCAGCACCTAATTTCGGGTTTGCATTAAGCACATGATTGATTTTAATTATCATATCTGAATTAATCTGAATACAGCCAAGATAAATTGCACTTTAAACCTCTTGAAACTCAACAATATGATCACATATGGCAGAACCGCCATGTTAACGTTCAAGTAGCTAAAACTGGTTCCACTGGTGTCACTTTTTTTTATGCAGAGAAAAACTGAAAACATACTAAAAACATTAATCATTAGGAAGAAACTCTTTTATAGAAGTATTCAATGGCACGTTATGTAAAACCATTCAGAAACAGAGACGCTATACACCTTGTGTTCAAGATTGTTGTGTCAGTTTTAGTAAATGCTGGAGCACCGTTTTCCTGATGCGCTGCGAGTTAAAATGATACACTTAAAAGTTAAATGTCAAAAAGGCTGGTGTAGATCTAACATCTTTAATACACGCACATTTTGAACCGCAGACAGTTCTTCAACAAGGTACTTGTTATAACAGATGAGGGGTGATCAAACAGTGCAGTTAGCATTTCACACATAAACCAATGAAAAGTAGCCTGTTAGCTTCTGCAGAAACATTAGGCCGACAGCATTGGCAGTAAGCTGACCCGTTAGCTGTGAAATCTTGTGTAGTTTTAGAGCACCTGCAGCAAATTGTGTTGCAGTGTTTTGCATTCCATGTGTAAAGACAGCACACACTCAGCATCAGATGATGGAAAATAGTAGAAAAAAACAAGATATTTGGTGTTTTTCTACCAATTTATACCCTAAAACCAATCACTGACAAAATAAGCCTGTCGGCCACTGTTCTCTGTGCTAAATATACAAACAATATCTTTTTTTAGAGGGGGAAAAAACATGTGTTTGACTATCATTGTATAAGGTACACTCAAAATGAGAGGGCTGCTTCTCAGCTGATCAAACAGCAGCTTAATATGTTGTCAGCATTTCGTCCTGTTGGTTAGAAGCTAGCCTGTTAGCTAATAGCTGTGGATTGTTTTCCATGCTAAATGTTAAGAAACCATTCTTGGGTCGCTTTGGGGCAGAAACACTCGGCTGACTGCACAGCAAGCATCCGATGAAGGAAAAAATACACTTAATTTCAAAATGTCAGAGTAACCCTTTCAGGTACATTTAAATGAGACAAATAATAAAAACACTCATGAGAGATTTCTGCTTTATAAAATTGGCATTTAAATCCACAAAGACGAATGAATGGCACTGGAAGATTGAGAATACAGAGTAAGATACTTCAAAAATGTATCAGTTATATCAAGAAAACCAGTTTGAGGCCAGATGGCTTCCTTGGTTAATTTCAACAAAGACAAACCAGTTCTACAGTGTTCTCTGGTCTCTGAGTCCACTTGGTCCTTGTTCAGTCAGACGATAATAAAAGTGAGCTGCCAGCAGAAACACCAGCAGTAGAAATAACTAACCACACTCCAAGAGAGAAACACATGGAGTTACAGAAGATTACAATTCACTCTGAAATGACAAAAGTGCTGATATGTCTCTGTGCCTTTCTTCTCCTCACACGCTGCAGAGCTGGAGAGCCCGACTGAGGAAGATGAGAAGAGTCTGATTAGGAAAAGTACAGAGCTCTCCAAAGTCTGCACTACACATCACACCTGAGTAAAGAGGAGGTAATGTTGAAATCAAATGCCGAGCAAAAAAAAAAGTAAAGTAAAATCCCAGTTGAAATGATCGGTCTTGATGTGAACGGTGTCTCTGAAGCAGTGTCAATCAAGATGGAATGCTGCGAGATGCCCGGTGTGAACATAGTTCTCATTCATAATTACACAACAACACCATAACCGAGAACTGGTGGGTTGGCGCGTTTGTTTTTGTCGCCTTTGGTGAAACTTCATTTTAAGACAACAAGTATTTTTAAAACGATGTGACACTACAGAAAATGTAAACGCTCATCTGGTGCTCCTGTTGGTTCAGCACACGTGTTGGGTGCTAACCTTTGTTGATATAAAAACACAAACTGTAAAATGTCTGCACAGCTTCATCACTGGTCACCGTGGGTGACAACAGAGCCCTGCCAGGTTCTGGACTACCGTCTCATCAGTCATCATCTGCTGATCGGAGTCTGTGTTCAAAGTGGGTCATGGGAGAGGATGGGGGCGCTTCTCAGTGTGCGTGGATGCACCTGTGTGCTGGTGTTCACGTCCAGGGCAGGAGGCGGGTCAGCTAGAAGGTCACAGTCGCAGTGCTCTTGTTCCGAAATGTCATTGTCTGGATGCTGGAAAGGATTTTCCTCTGATGTCCGGCCAATGTCACTCCCATGTGCAGCAGATCTCTGAACAGATGGGGAAATATCAATAATTAGTAGAAGAACGAAAAAATGAATGATATGGATTTAATGGATAGTGAGCTAGTAACATCCCTATATAGAGAAAAACTGTAACTGGCTGTATCACTACTACAAGCCGAGAAGGTGCCTCCATGACCTTGCAGCCGGGAAGTGTGAACTGCAAAGTGAAAATGAGATAAATACCAATTTAGAAAATGAAATAGTCACTGACTGTGTGGTGATCTGTGCCAGCTGGTCCACTGAGTTGAAGCCAGCCTGCAGGAAGCTGTCCTCGTAGCGCTCCATCTTGATGGCCCTCAGCCATTCCCCCACTGACGCGCACGGTGAGAGGGCTAAAGGTGCACGTTGGTCCAGCAGGGGGTAGGATGGCCTGGGGGACAGAGTCCAGAAACAAAGGAATGACTTACATACACTGTCACCAAAACAACAGCGAGGTGCTTATATATATCCTGCAGCAACATTCCAGTTGACAGGCAGAGGTATAATCTGAGGCTGAGTGACTGACAGGAACAAACAATGGGATTTGTCAGGGGTGTAGTGTCCTCTGCTGTATGTGTCCAGCCGACAGGCAGAATGTGGAGGAAGGGAAATGGGCACAGCAAGTGTCTGACAGGTCACAGTGGGACGCTGTGCTGGTACATAAGATTGGGCAGTAGGAGGTTAATGTTTGCCCTGTGAATGTCAGAACTGTCAATGGACAGCGAGAAAGGGACATTTTGGAAGGACAGGCAGGGCTCTCTCTTTCTATGCATACACAATATTGCATCTGCGCTCTCACCCTGCTCCTTCTTGAGCCACTATTTTCAGCGAGGCGGGGTTGCGAATCAGTTTGTCCAGAGCGCTAACAAGGTCGGCAAAGCGAGGACGCGCCGAGCGGTCCTTCTGCCAGCAGTCCAACATCAGCTGGTGCAGGTGAGTGGGGCAGTCGGGCGGCGGAGGCAGCCGGTAGTCCTGCTCTATAGCATTGATCACCTGATGGCAAGAAATATAATTAATCAAATTCAAACTAAGGAGCTGTACAATTAGATTAATTAGAAAAGATATAAACACCTCAGTGAAAAGTTCCATTTTATTGTGGTGAGACTTTACTTTAACTCTCCAAATAGTTTTGTTGCTTGAACTTACATCCTGGTTGCTCATGTCCCAGTAGGGCCTTTCTCCAAAAGACATGACCTCCCACATGACGATGCCATAACTCCACACATCTGATGCTGAGGTAAACTTTCTGAAGGCTATTGCCTCTGGTGCTGTCCAGCGGATTGGGATCTTTCCACCCTGCACAGAAACATAAACTGTCAGCAGTGTAACTCTGCACATAAACTTCCACTAGAAAGCAAAAGAATCAATAGTTTTACAACCAATTTAACATTCCAGCAAATAATTGAACATTCTACATGTGTGCATCCATCTTGTGTCATAAACTGAAAAAAAATGCAGCACATTCCCTCTGTACTGTACCATCCTACAGGCTCATATGCTGTGGGTGAATTTAATGAGGCTTTCTTTCTTGGGTATTAACTGAGGAGGGCTGTCGTCTCACCAGGGAGCTGGTGTAGGTCGGGTCAGAGGAGTTCTCTTGCAGGAACCGCGACAAGCCAAAGTCAGACACCTTGCACACCAGGTTGCTGTTGATCAGGATGTTGCGTGCGGCCAGGTCTCTGTGGACGTAGCTCATCTCTGCCAGGTACTTCATGCCAGAGGCGATGCCGCGCAGCATACCCACCAGCTGGATGGGAGTGAACTGGCTGTCGTTCAGCTGCAGAGAGGAAAGGAAACAGTTCAGCTGGAGTATGACTGACACGACGGCGTGTGTGTGTAATTTTTTTTCCAGTGTCACACTCACTCTCAGAAAAGAGTCCAGGGCTCCATTCTCCATGAACTCTGTGAGAATCATGACTGGACAGCTGGCAGTGATGACTCCCTCCAGGTGGATGATATTGGGGTGCTGGAACTGTCCCATGATGGATGCCTCGGACAGAAAATCTCGTCTCTGCTTGTCGGTATAACCTCCCTTTAGAGTTTTAATTGCTACATAGTTTTCCTTCTTCCCTGGAACCTTCAGCCGTCCACGACACACCTCTCCAAACTCGCCTGCAGCACACGGACACATAAACACACTTCAGACCTGTTTTCCTTAGCAGGTGTTGACCACATTATGAGAATGACTTGTTGAAAAAGCTTGCTTGCAGCTAGTGTTGGCCTTTGATTTGAATGAGAGCCATTATTACTGGTAACATATTTATCAGTTAATTGCTTTACTTCTGTAGCACTATTGAATTTAGACTGATAAAGAAGATCCAGACAATTGTTTTAAATGTCACAGAATCAATTTAACTTAGTAAATTAGATACATTTTAAAAAAATACCAAAAACAAACAACAACAAGTCTGAGTCCAGAGCTGACCAGCCCAGAGTTCACACATTTATTAATAATGTGAAAATCATACAGTTGTGGCTTACCGGCACCAATCACCTCCTCGATCTTGACAAAGGAAACATCAATTTCCTTAGCAAATTCTCGCACTGCCTCATTAGGGTCCTCATAGGTGAAGGGGTCGATATAAACCTTGACCCCTGCAAAAGAAAGACAAACAGAGCCGTGGGAAAGGAAAGAGAAGAAATGTTAGAGAAGTATGAGCAGCAAGGAGCACATTAAAAATGATTTCCCTGACGTGAATGAGTTGTAAATCACAGCCGAGGTTCATTGTGCATGTCCTTGATCCGTTACCTTGGCCAATGAGGTACTGGCTGTTTTTGTCACTCAGCTCTGGATCCTTTATTCGGCTGTGTCGGCTGCATGTAGGGAGAGATGTGGACAGATAAGATTAGGATGGCAGGGCAGTTATCTGACGAACGGATGTTTGATTTCATTTTTTTTTTGGCAAGTATTCCTAATGCTTTATCAGCCCAGTGTGATTCAAACCAATGATCCAACAAACTGTGTGTTCAAATGCAATAAAAAATAATGCCTCACTGACTAAAATAAGACAAAAAGGGAAGAAAAATCACACATTTTAAGACTATTATTATCATTTGATGTTGAAAAAAAGGACAATTTATTGATCCCCTAGGATATTCCCTGCTATCTTGACCTCCTTCACACACATGTCAGAGGTCAGTTCAGCAACACACCATTACCGTGTAGCCAGGAGGACAGTGTGTTGAAGGACACTGCCTCCAAAATACACCTCCGCTGTGTGAAGTTGTTTGTTGCCCTTAAACAATCCTCTACAACCTTAAACACACGATATGCGATGGCTTGTGGTAACGATGAGTACCTGAGCCAAACACTACAGTTCTGCTCTCTTGACATAACGCCTCCATTATAATTCTGCTGGCACAAACTCATCCCTGCAAGACTGTAACAAGCCTGTAGCTACTGGATCCATGCCTTCCTCCATTTCTCTCTCTCTCTCCCACCTCATAAGCCTAAAATAGCAATAATGCACCACCCTCAGTTAGTGGCAGATCTGGGCCTCAGTTACTGGTTTGTGTGTGTGTGTGTGTGTCACAAGGTCACAGCTATTGTTCTCCTGTCCTGTGGAAACAGGGTTGGGACGCCTGCATCCTGTCTTTCCCTGCCCTCTACCTCTATCGTCATCTTTCTCTTACACCAGTGCGTGCACTTTCTCTTTCTGCCTGTGATGGCATCCAACACTCTTTACTCAAACAATGAGCCCTAAGGAAAATGTTCTAATGAGCAGGATAGCTTTCAGCTGCGTAAGCAAAAGAAATCGTGAGCATTGCTTTGTGTCTGCTTCACACAGAAAAAAAAAAGCTGTGGGTAACCGAGTGCAAACCACGCAGTTGATAAGACATGATTTGTATAAACAAAAGAACAAAGTGGAGCAAAACTGTAAAATTGGGGTCACGGTTGTTATTGGTTTTCGATTTCCCCCTTTTTTATTCCCCTTTTCCTGTTATTCCGTGGGCTTCTTTCCTCTGCAAATCCTATCTTTTTTTTTGCTGCCTCTTTCCTTTTCCCTGGTTCTCACCGTATGCAGTAGGCAGCCACAAAGACGAAAGTGACAAGCAGCAGCATCCCGACAGCGATAAGGATGCCAGGTACCAGGAACTGGGAGGCAGAGTCGTGTCCTGAGAGAGAAGACAAACAAAGACGGAGAAGAAAAGAAACGGAGACAGAAAGCAGGAGAGTTAGAGTAATATAAATACAGAGGGCCTGACAGGAGCTTACTTTTGTAGTAGAGAGAGAGTATGAGAGAAAAAAGAACATGACAGGAATTATAATATTATAGACGCTCAATACAAGGACACTAACTCTACAAGGACACGGGCAATAAATTCATAACAGAAACTGTGTGTGCAGGGATTGATTATGCAAAAAAGAAAAAGAAAAAAGAGTCACGCGCATGAGCATTTTCTTTATGAGCCTTTTCTTACCATCAGGAAGGGTACGGAACATGGCTACTGGGCTGAAGCTGCCATAACCGGCCATGGTGCGTGCCCGGACTTGGACATCGTACTGAGTGGCCCTCCGGAGGTCAGTCAGTACAGCCTGGTTTCTGTTACTCTCTGTGTAGTGGCAGTGATCCTCAGTGCGTCGCTCCTACCAATAGAAAGCAGAATGAGCTGTGCTGGAATAATATGTTTAAAAATGACAGAGACCATCATCACATAAAAAGGCACAAGGATCCATGTATAGGACTTTGAATATTATTAGATCCGGGTCCCAATTATGGCACATTATCATCATCATTAATGTCAAACATGTGAAACTTTGTCTTCTCCCTTTAGTGTTGGTGGACTTGTGGTGGAGATCCACATATGTCATCATGTCAGGTCGTGTTTGCTGCATCTGCATTGAAACCATCTGCACATTCTGAACAGCATGTGAGCAGACAGTTGAAAGATGCCATTACCTTCTCACAGTAGCGTAGCTGATACTGCAGGATGTTGTAGTGTGGCTGAGCTGGGACTGACCACTGCAGAGTCAGGCTGCTCTCTGTGGAGTCAATCTTCCGAATCACAGACACCAGCGACGGCACTGCACAGATGGCAGCAGAATTATAAATACCAAATGAAATCATGACTATTTATATACCTTCCTTCCTACCTCCTTCCCCTCTATGTCTTACCGTTATGGCTTGAGGTGATGTTCACACTCTCACTGGCGGGGTCCTTGGAGCTCAGCTGAGATACCCCGTTGAGCGCCTGGATAGTGAAGGTGTATGTGGTGTGCGGCAGCAGGCCCCACACCTCCACCCTACGGCCGAGCAGGCCGTGCTGCGCGGGCCGGTAGCTGACGCTGTCTCCGCAGGCCAGGCACGATCCCTTCGGTGACCTGCACACGGAGCACTTGACAGAGTAGCTCAGGTCTGTTCTTCCGCCGCTGTCCAGTGGCTCGTTCCACTCCAAGGTGAGTGTGGTGTCATTGATCTGGGGGATGATGCTGCGCGGGGAAGAGGGCGTTCCTACAGTGAAGGAAAACAGTCAGAATTCATTGTATTGTAAAAAGAAAAATGTTTCCAACAATGACAGAAAATAGCTTTAAATGTGACTGCAGCACTACAGTTGGGTCAGATGTTTTAAAATACCACCAGAATGCACCAGCATCTATTTACTACATACAGTCACATTGTTTATATTAAGTCATATTTAATTTTTTAGGTGTCACGCAACCTTGGTGTAATCGCAGTTAAAAATATGTGTCTGTCAAATATAATTATCATCTCTGCTGCAGGATTTGCTGCTGTTTTACCTTCCCATGTCCCACACAGACCCATTGTTTACCATTTCTGAAGGCGCCCTATTCAGTCTGCTCATGTAGTCACAAAGCAGAACGAGATGCTCTTGCAGTGGCTTTGCGTCACAGCGGGGGCATATGTGTTGCAGAATTTAACTGGTGCAATTACGTTTGTCTAAAACTGGATGATAATGATCACCGTCTGAAAATTGTAAGAAGATAGCTATTGCCTCAAGCCAAGCATAACTAAACAGCAAGACCACTCAGGCACTGTGAATGAGTTTCTGTTCCTGCCAAGGAGACAGAGCTTTGTCACTGAGCCTGCAGCTAACTTAAGTGCTAATGGTGATCTTGTAGGAAAACCAAGTGGGGGCAACATCACACTCCAATCTGAGGAAGTATGACTTCTGAATTCAACATTTGGGAATGGAGATTTTATTTTTTATTTTGAGGTGATACGTTTAATGTCCTAGCACTCAGAATCCACTTTATTAAAAGCACCAGGTCTGCCACAGTAATGTAAATCACTTATTTTCAGGGAAAATACATCTACATGATTTACAGATGGCCAAGCTGCTATGAAATTTTGCATACAAATTGAAAATATGCGATGTGCAGAACTGCAAAGGCAATCAAGTACAAAAACAGAATATATAATAGGAATGGCTTAATTAAGTGATAAATAATTAAGATAAAGCCATAGTAATTAAAGTTATCGCTAAATAATAAAATTGGAAGATGCAAATTGTAGCTGAACAGAGGACAAACGCTGTCAACAACCTGATGCTGAGTTTCACATTGTTTCACATCCTCTTCCAGAGAGTACACCTAATTAAAAAGTCCCTCCCATTCACACATCCCAAATGTGACTGAATTGAAATTCCTCAATCCACATGGAGGTGACCATCAATGCCTACTTCACTTTGGAGAGAAGGCCCTTCCCCCAACAACCTGTCACAAAAGACATGCATCTCAATGGCCTCAAAGGACACAAAGCAGCTTAGGGGAGGCTGGCTTAATGACACCAGAGGAAAAGAGACATAGCATCAGAGACATCTAAAACAAAGCAAAGAAGATCTGGAGAAGGGAAAGACTGAGAACAAGCAACTGTATGCTACTGCAGCTTAACACCTGCTTTATTTGCATGTGGATTAAGTTTTCTTTCATGTGTACTTACTAGTGCATGGGGTGTCAGGAGGGTCCGACTCTGCACGTAGGTAGCCAGGGCGACACGTACACACTGAAGCACCCCTGATGGTGGCGTGGCTGAATCCAGGACAGCCACCGCACTGTCCCTCTGTGCCCGGTTTGAACTGCCCCACAGGACAGGCTGAGAATAAAGGCAGGATTATATTAGTTTTTAATGTGGACAGTCTTCTTCACACTCAATGTGTTTTAGGTAGGTCTGCGTCCTTCTCTTTTTCACCACACTTTGGTACCAGATGGTTGCAGATTGACAGACAGGAGCATGTAATGAGGGCTATAAACGGAGACAGTCACAGTAATGAGCCTGATACTAATAGTCAATTTAGTGAAAAAACCTGTGCACCACTGACGTGCTGCTCATCATTGAATTTACCTGACATATCTGAATAATGAGATCCAGCATGTGGAGTCCCCCATGAATCTTTGTAAAGGCAAAAACACAGTACTGTGGCACTCAAAGATATAAAGAAAAGAGCTGAATCTTGATCGCAGTTGAAAAGATTAAATGAATAATAGATTAGGGGTCTTACAAAAACTTGGAGTCGTGCACTCAACTTCTGAGGGTGCTAAACTAATTACGCAAGTACAAAAAAGTGATCATTACTAAGCCAAAGTGAAAAACCAAACATACCAAAAAATAAATAACAGCAGATCACCATAACTGTGTACTAATATCCAACCCTAGTGATGGTTCAAAAGTGAGCAATACTAAACTTCTTCCTACTAAATGTGATTGTATACTGAAATCCTCTGTTTTACATTGCACATTTGAAAGTCTACAACACATAGATGAACTGTTAAAAGCCATTATTTGACGTCTGGTGAACACATGAACGTGATTCCACTCTTGTCCAACATGTGAATGTATTAACGAGCTGTCACCTTGTGAAGTTACATACAGTCAGTAAAAAACCTGCAGTGTTTACAGTCTGTGTTCAGCGCGTTGGGCTGGTTGAAAATGTAGCTATTGAGTGAGAGGAATAAAACAATAAACTCTCACACCAAATGGAGCATTGTTCCAGGCGAAAACTGACATGTTTCAAAGGGTCAACACTCCTGCCGAGTCTTTCCGACTGACATTTTGCCACAGGAATTTTCCACATGTGGGAAAAAAAAAGGTATTAACGGATGCTGACTGCTAAGAGCTGCCGCACAACTCACCTGCTCAAGAATAATGTATAGTTGTTACTTAAGGTAATTCAAATGCCAATTAGTTTCTTTATTTTCTCCTGTAGTTCTGTTTATTTATGACATAAGGAAAAATATATTTTTAAAGATGAAAATTAAAAATAGTCTATTCATTGTGTTACTGTTTGTATAGTATAACAGCAGAAAAGCTAAACTAGCAAATAGGGAAATGCTCCTCTCTTGTGTGGTGGTATTTATAGCCTTCAAAGAAGAGGTTTAAATATTCTATCTAGCTCATCTAAACACTGAATCAATTTGACAGCATTCATAAGTTTTACATCAGATGTTTGTGTCTGACACAGAAAAGTGTATGTATTGTCTCTGGCAGATAATGGTATTACGGTAAAATGAATTTAATTTTAAACCTAGATGTCAATTTCATTTTCAGAAATGACCGGCCTATGAAGCAAATTAACTGTCCAATCTTTCTGTGAAGGCAATTTCCCTTTATGGCCTAGTGAGTGTGTGTTTTTTTCCTCCTTACAGCTCTCTTTAGTGACAGAACGCTTGGAAATGCCACTTCACCAGAAGCAAAATGTCGCAAATCATTTTTTTGTTAGGAAAAATCATTATACCTCCCACAGAGATCAAACTATATAGTACCTTCAAACACAAAACAGAAGAAACCACGCGTTTTCTTGAGGAAATGTGTCGTTTCATCTTGTGTTTCTTTGTTTTTTTACTGCTCAACGTCTATCTGTGTTGATGCTGTTGGGGGTGGGGAGTGGGGGGGGTTTCATGGACGAGGCTTGTTAATTGGACTCATTAGACAGAGCTGCTGCACAGCTCCTGAGAGAATCATCCTGCTTCTTCCTTCTTTTTTTTCATCTGCTTTGCTTTGATGTGCTCAAAGTGATATGATCTTTACCCCAAGCACCGCCTCCTGCTTCGCTTCCTTCACCTCTCCAGTCCTGTGTTTCTTCTATCTTGGCTGAACCATGAGTTGTCGCAGCAGTGGGCCTTTGACCCTGCTCTTCCTTTCTGAGATAAGTGCTGCTCCACCTGACCCCTTTCTCTGTCCCCTCTGTGTCACAGCCGTTCCCTTGCCTCATTAACTTCCTCGGTCTCTCATTTCCTTTCCAACGCTTCAACCCCTCAGTGAACCCCCACCCTCATCGTACCATTGTTTTCTTGTTTAGTCTGCCTGCTCTGCTGCCTATATGGGTGTAGTCTATATAGCACAAATCTGTTTATGTGCCTCCATATTACCTGTACATCGTGTGTGTCCCTCAGCTGGTTCAAATCCAGGCAGGCAGGCGCAGGAGGTCGTTGGCTGGCCTACCCACTGACCATCTTCCCCACAGAAGAGCTTAGGCGGCCGGGGTCGGGGCCCCTGTTGAGCGGCATGCTCCACACACACACCCTGGGCCTCTTGCACCAGAGTACGGGGGACGGTCTCTGGGAAGGAGGAAAGAGCACTGACCAGGGGAGGACACTTCTTGAAGAAGACTCTGACGGACAGCAGGGCCATGCAGGCGCCCTGAGCCTGAAAAGCCAAGTAGAAGCCTCTCTTGGATAGAGGGCCAAGTCTTAAGGTCTTCACATTAAATTTCCGCTCCCCGCCCTTCTTCAGCAGAAAGTCAGCAGCCACTGTGTCCACCTAAAACAGGAAGAAAGAGTAAGGATCTTATGTAAGGGTCAGATTCCAGCACACAGGACTCTGAGTCTGACAAGGACCAGACTGGTAGTTCTACATGTTTTAGCCATTAGAGCCCATTAACTAAACATCACATATGCTTTACATTATTGAACATTTTCTGAAGCATACCACTGTGATTTTAAACTGATTCACGACCTTCCTGGCAGCCATTGATTCCCATGTGTTACAGTATTCTTTGAACCTCAACTCGCAGGGACGTGAAACTTGCTGTAGAGAAGGGTGATTCATCACAGTGTGCCTTTCATCATTTTTATTTTTCTGTCAAAAGTTACATTATTAGGTGGTAATGAAGTTGAGGAGCCGAGACTAGTCTGACGCCACATTTCAGTGTTGTGTTCAAGGACACCACAAAAGCAGGGGTTTGACAATGAGATGCCAAAAAACACTGCATTCGTAAGCTGATAATAGAGTGTTTGGAAAATGAAAGCTAGGAGCACTGAATGAGGAGACAAGGAGAGCTGTCAAAACAGGCCTCACCACCATGAGGCTATAAAAGAGTTTGGAACATAAAATAAAAGAGACCTTAAGTGAATAAATAAAATATCTTTTTTAGACTATGCAAACTAATTTTCATTTGGTAAGAAAAATGAAAGTCAGCCAATTGCTTACTGGAAGGAAAATCCATTAAATAACTGTCAGGAGTCATTTACAGTGCATTACACACATCACACAGTAGCTGAAAAACAACAAAGGCTTGAAATAAAATGTGAACAGAAAGACTTCAGAAAGACTTTAAAATGATATGATATACCAGCACTACATTAAATCTTTGGTTTGTACACATGCTCCCTGCTGTTTGCTTTGTTATAATGACAGAGAACTATGTTTTCATTCGATTTTCATTTGATCAATAAATGCTCCAGCATCATGAGGATTTTCTGCTTGTCTTGGTCATAAGTAATTGCAGATTGAAAACCTTAGGTTCTGGGCTGCTGGTTGGTCAAAATGAGCTAATGAGAATCAATCAATCATAAAGATAATTGGCAGGTTAGTCAATAAACAAGATGTGTGTAGAATGAATTATTTTGTCGGATATAAAAATAACAGTTTATATATCAAAATGTACGAGTTTTGCTTTTGCTGTGGATGGCGATTTGCAGGTTACAGAGTTGCATTGATGAGTGGGTGATGTCAGACATACAAAACTGATACCTTTACGTAAGGGTTCTCCATCCATGGTGGGTAAGTGGCTGTGGCCTCATTGGAGTCTGCCTGGTAGTAGTAGAGGTTGAAGGTCTCCTTACAGCTGCGGTGGTGCGTGCTGATGGAAGAGCACTCCATTATGGTGAATCGCAGTTCCACATACACCTGAGACGCTCCTCTGCGCTGGATGAAGCCGCTGCGCAGCCAGTGGCTGGACGAACTGTTGGACTGGCAGATCTGATAGATCCTCACACTGTTGTTCTCCTCGTCTAAACCGCTTACTTCCTCCCACTGAGAGCAAAGACAACAAAGGCCTGTCAGATTGTGTGTTAAAATGACATCTGACCCAGAAAACACTTTCGTGTAGGGAGTGGGATTAATTCACCTGTAAAGACTTTCTATAAAGTAATTGGTCGCATTAAAAGTCTTGTTAATAATAACAATGCAGCAGTTTTTTTTGGTTGGCCTACTGCTGCACTGCACCTGTCAGAGGCCCGTGGGACAGATCTGGCCTGCTGTGGATTGTGATCCAGCCCAAATTTGAATCTGGGTTGTTAAATCATTCCTCCCACTGAGCTGCAGCACAGCTAGTGGGAATTCAAGTCTCACTTGTCAAACAAAGCACACTGCTGCACACAGCATCCAAGACAGACACAGCTTTCACCCCCTCAGTCACACTTATAGACTAAAACACAAGAATACAGAGGGGATATCACAAAAAAAATGTATGAAGAAAAAAATACCTACAAAATCATTTGTTGGGGAGCCAAACGCAACAAAAAACACTTTAATGTTTGACTTCTGAGTCAACAGCAAACATGTTCACCATCGCCACATTCCCAAGAGTGGGAAACAAGCAAGAAATTAGCATACTCGGGGCAGAATTTAGCAGATTTGCTGAACTTGAGGCTCAGAAATTCAGTTATGTAAATATGTAAATCTTTGAAAATCCATTTGCAGATGTTGTGTTGAGTGAGACAGAATACAGGCCTGAATGAATTACGGTGCAGCAGAGCACCGAGAAAAAGGTTTGCACCTCCTGAAAGGAACATGTCCCATCTAATCCCCCCAAAAAAACCTGCTTTGGTATTGAACTAAATATTTTCTGAGATGAAGATGTAAAAAATCTCCCACAGGGCACATCTGAGTTTTACAAAAAAATTATAGTCAAATAGGTGTGTCTTAACATCAGAAAATGGGTATAGTTATAAAAAATCCAGTTGAATGGGACTGATATTAAAATATAATGCATTTCTTACATGTTACATGTCTCTGACGTGCATGCCTAGAGTACTTGTACTTATGAATATTTGTCATTTATGCTACTTGTGCTGAGCAGCTAGGAGACAGAAGTGATCTGATTGGTTAAAGTAAGCCTGTGACAAACACTTCATCCAACAACTTGTCGAGTATTTTTTTGCTCATTACAAACAGTTTCCAATGACTTCCTGGATAGCTCTGTGTAATAAACCATCTGGTGCGTCATGATAGCGCCACCCAATATTTAGAGCAGTACTGGTTCATACTTTAAGCGTATATCTGTTGTAATACTAACAGTTATTGAGGTTTGAACTACAGGACTTTATGTCAGTCACTTCTGCCTGTGTTAGTAAATGTTATTGTTGTTCACATCACTTGTAAACCACTAATTTATGTTGATTATTTCCTTCACAATTGAAAAAAAAATAATAATAATTCCTTTGCATGTTTACAATCCTTTTGAATGCCATAACAAACACTCTGCATTAACGTTTATGTATTTTTGAAACTGAGCAGCCAGGAAATGATATCACATCATAATCCTTTAATCCTAAAAAAATACCACACGTATAGTTATGTCCGCATATTTTGATGTAGACAGCTCATAACGTCTCTCCACTGCTGCCTGTCATCATTGAGTAAATCTGTGTTTTATGTTCAATTGTAACAAGTAAATGTTAAAAAAAAGAACTGACTCGAATGATAATGGCTGTGGAAACAGTTTCAGACATCGTCAGCCTGTTTTGCCTTGCATCTTGATCAAAAGCACCGACACATTGTGTTGAGTATTTCTGTCCAGTCCCAGAAATCTCCCTGCCAGCATCACTCAGACCATTTTCCTTTTGAAATGCCAGCAAGTTGAGCAGTTTTGGTGACTGACGCTGCTGGCAAGAGCACCCTAGCAACCACTCCTCAGCTGATCAAATTACAAATATGTCTTTTTCTGGCGACGGTATCCCAAATTATGGGCAGCCAGTGACTTCAACTCCAAGGTTGATGGGATGTATCGAAGCATCTGCTCTCTATATACTTTAAAAATCCCACAATCGCTCTGGCGTTGCCTTTATTCTGTCAGTTACCTGCCATATAAGGAAATCTTTTATAGGCAAAGTAACAAAGGAACAGCTGGAGACCGAAAAGCCCCTCTCACCACCACAAGGGTCTGTGTTAGGAATACAGATAACACAGCGAAGCTGGGGTTACATACCTCGGGTTTGGCACGGGAGAAGACGGTCCATTTGAGATCAGAAGTCTCCGTCTTAGTGTTCATCAGGACCTCTGTGGGAAAAGATGGAAAACATAATATCAGTCACAGCAGGGAAATGTAAGAATGACATGTAGAAAACCCATTTACATTCAGAGAAACACACAAATAAATTTAAAATGACAGAGTGAACATATTTTGGGTCCAGAGCTCTCTGCCAAGTATCAGCCCTGGCTTACGATGGGATTAGGGTAGAAGATGGAGTTTCACCAGTCAATTACATCTACAGGAACATTCCCACTGCCCTAAAATTATCTTTCCTGTCATGTTTGTTTCTATTCCCTCATGTCCTCACTGTTCCCAGTGTCACAAACAGTGCCTGCGGTCACACTAAACCTGCTGAAAAGAGTCCAATTTTTGCCAGGGAGCGCAGGGGACAAGTACTAAAAACATATGGAAACAGACACACATACATATAAGTTCTAGTCATGATTCTGTACAATAGAATTGTTTTAGTCATCTTTTGAGGCTGCCAGCTAACAAACAATCTGAGCAGTTGTGCTATGATTCACTACACCAATAAAATCCCAGATCTTAACCTCATGTAAGTTGAAGTGCATTTTGCTTGGGTTAATAGGTCTTTCACTTTCATGAAAGCACATCTTTTTCCTCTTAGCAGCCAGTGACTCATTGTTTTACAAATAAATTAGATTAAATATGACTACAGTCAAACAGTACACTTGCATGAAAACAGGTAATCAGTGTGGGCTTATCATGTTATTATGGTGCTTTGTGGAATTAGGCTACCAATAGAAGATAAGGCCTGACAATATACACTCTACACACAAATACAACACTTTATTTACTTTTCTAGTTCAAACCATATTAGTAAAGAACAATATTGTTTTTTTGCACATGTTGGCAGTATAGCCTGTTACAGGACCTCTTCATCCTTCCCATCTGGAAGGCAGAGAGCAAAGACGCCCCAGTTACAGAACAGAGCAGACATCAGTGACACCACACTGTACATTGCATTGACCAAATCAGGAGGAGGTGGGGTTGTGCCACTGGTAGAAGCCCCAGAAGACAGGAATCAGCTGAGCCATCAGCTGATGTGGGATTATGTACTGGGATTTTGGGCTGACCTTGACTCAGTGGCCTGTCTGAACACTTTCCTCAATTGATCTGAGTAACTACTTTTTTTCCATCATAAAATGCTCCGCATATAGAATTATGTGGCACGCACAGAAACTTTAAAGTGAAATTCTATGGCACAGATGATTCTTCTATTCATAAAATAAATGACGCTTCACTCGGAATCCTGGATGAGGCCGCAGTGTTGCTTTTCTCAACTGTTCAAGATGTGTCGCATCCACCTCCTACTTGCTTTGTTTTTCAAAACATCTGGTCTGTGTACATGTAAGTGTCACACATTGTGCACAGATTACAACAACACTGCTAAATTCTTCTTTTTGCTTTTGCTTTTTGTGTTGCTGTAATAATGACTCCATGTGAAGTTCTAATCATGCTGGTTTAATCTGTGTCAGTGATTATGTACAGTCACTTCTCCAACATGCATGTGTTTTCCATGTAAAGCAGTTAAGAAGTCCTGGCATGCAATAAATGTCCAACGATGTCTGGTTCTAGCACTGCAATTGGGAGAATTTCCTGATTTACGCAACAATGTTTACAAAAAAAAAAACAACCTTGGCTCTGGGCACATAAAACAGCACACATAAAAATCTTTAGTTGCAGCCCTAAAGTAAAGAAAAATACTTACATCTGCTATATTTTCTCCACACCACCTCTAACAGATTTATGATGACCATACACAGTGTGATAAATGGCACTGCCAAAAATCATCAAAATTCATCCATTCTGTAATCCCAAATTCACTTTCCCACTTTCTATTAATAATAATGTGGTGGTTGTGATGAGTTGCCTGTAGAAGACCATGGAAAACCTTTTTACACCGAACAGTACGAAGGCATGAAGGCTGTCAGGGACTCCTCGTGCTTTGCGAATACATTATTCACTACACCGCTCAACACCAACACTTGTAGTATTTTACAAAAATAACTACAACTCCTACAGTTTTTAATCTCTGTGATCCTGTGTGAAGTGAGAGGCACTAACATTTACCACTTAAACATCCCACATCCCAATAAAATACACATGAAGACACACACACACACACACACAAAATATTCAGAGATAAAGCAGAAACTGACTCATGCTTCCTGCTGAAACAGGGCCAGCCAGAGACAGACTACATTGTTCAACACTAATGAAAACTTAAAGATCAGATGGAGATTTGTGGTTTGTGCAGAGCGGACTGTAAAATGTGTTCTTAGGCTTTCTATAGCTGGTCTCAGCATGAATATAACAAAGCTATGGATATTCTAAATACTTTTTCAATTCACTTACATCCCAGATCTATTACTGCTATATATGAATAAGAACCACTGTATCACACAATGCAATAATAAAACAATACTACAGGTCACTTCTCTACCTGAAAGCATCATTACAACACATAAGAATATTTTACTACAAATTAATTAACAGTAAAAGAACAAATGAGATAAACAGAAAACATTTAGTGCCATGCATAAACATCCAACGCTTCACATCCTTGTTTATTTTCCATAATGACTTCACTGATCACTCAATCTCTGCTTCTGCTGTTCACATTTTCTCTCCTCATTTAATACTTTTCCTCCATGAGCAACACACACAAACACAGATTTCACCCCCTCTCACCCACGGCTCTCACTGCCATAAAGCTGAATTACTTAGATCGTTCTTACTGCATTCCACCCCGGTGTAATTTTCTAGTTCTCAACGTGGATGACCTGTCTCATACCCATCGCATATACAGCATATAGCAATAACATGGAATCACTTATCGTGGGGGTTGCATACGCAGCAGGGTCTGTCACAGAGAGGTAAAAGGTACATTGTGACTTTAATCAATGGCTTCTCCTTTTGTATGAAAGGGCAGCATGTTGAGATTTCCATATATTTGTGGCGCAGCCGCAGCTCAGTGCCATTAGCCATAAGCAATATTAGTTTATTTTGTTGACTTCTGAATTGACAAGGCTTTTCAGTATCATTAAATCCGACACCAGCCACTAAAGAATGGGACTCAGTACAGCTAGAACCTGCAGAAAATGCCCCCCAACTCCAGCTGCCAGTTCCAGTTAATGAACACTTTTTGGTTAATTATTTACAGACTTGAGTTCACAAGGAGGAAGACCATTAAATTAGCAAAACGAAATGAGAAAAATGGTGTTCGACTCCCCAATAATTGTTTGTCCAATTGTCCAAAACTACTGCAACACACACACACTGATGGTTCTGAGTCTCTTCCACTTCAAAACCACAGAAGCCCACCAGCTTCCCAACAACAATCTAAAGCAATGAAGAGGAAGAAAGATACGTCTGCAGAGAGCAGAGGAAAAGAGGAGAGAGGTGGATGAGGAGGATAATTGGGTGACAAAGTTCAGGCCGGTGCTTTCCCCGCATTTAGTCTTGAGTTCACTCCAGCATAATTTACCTTCATCACACTGTGGCTGCACTGCACAGACTGCCCCATCTCCACCTTTCATATGCACACCTGCCTCTGTGTTCATATGGTGATTTTTTTTTTTGGAAAAGAAACACTCCACCCCCACCCCACAGGCATAGTAATCACTGTTTATCGCCGCTCTATCATTAAGGTTTATGAGACAGGATGCGTGAGCGTGAGTGTTTCTATGAGATGGTGAGTGCTTCTATTATGTGCTTGCACGGCCTTGCCTTTCGCTGAAGTAGATACAGTCTTAAGCCCTGTTAGAGGAAGCTGGCTTTTCCCCTACATTCTTTCAGCAGTGGCGGCGGCCACCCACCGCCGGAAAAATGCCCCCGAGTGCTAGAAAAATGTAGGAACAATGAAAGCTCGTCATCTGGCTGTATTTAACACCCAAAACAAACAATTGTACAGTAATTACAGGACAATTGTCCACATTAGGAGACACCAGAGAAGTCTAAACTGATACTGACGCCGGTAATATGACTAAAGCTGGGCTTTAGCTTGTAGTTAATAATCAAACCATGTCTGAAAAACACCAGGCGCGAGGTATAAAGGAGGAAGTATTAGGTTTTCTGGGAGGGAGACAACAGAAGGTGTCATATATGCTTTTCTTTTGAAATGTAAAACCTGACCCTGTTCTTTTGACAAAGGGGAAACTATACAGGAAAATACTTTATCCTCATTTTCTATACAGCTGTCTTCAGCTTTTAAACAGCTGACCTCAAATTTGAGAGCAGGATCCATTTGATGTGAATCCCTTCTTCATCTTCTTTTTTATAACAATCAGTATTCTTGACTTGTGTGTTAATTTTTTTCCTGCCTGCCCTTTTCCATCCCTATTTTCCACTTTCCCCAGCACTAGAGTGTGATAGGAAAATTACAGGCCCATGAACATTTGCCCTGCTACAGCTACAATTAGACCTCATTTTAATTAAAGAAACAGAGAGCCAATTACCCTCATACACCTAGAGAAATGGAGACAGAGGGGAAGGGTAGGGAGAATGAAAAAGAGCAAAGTAAGAATAGGATATGATGTCACATGATTTGAGATTTACAGATGACATGTATAAACACTAGATGGGCTTATTGGGCTTCCAACTCATGTGATGGTCACTTAAAGATAAAATCAGACATCAATAATATTTTTGCATCAATACAATAGGAGTAATTAATATACTGCTAAGTTGGAAAGCTTGTATTGAATAGTTTGTGTCGAAGCTTTGTGAAGTCATTTCATGATATGAGTCTTACTGTCCTCCAGCTATATCTGAGGCCCCCATGTATGAGATGTGATATGGCTACAGCAGCACAGGTAATTTCACAAAAAGCCAATGCAGTGGAATGAGACATGCTGTGGGGCTGTAGGTAATTTGATACCTCCATGTTTCACATTTTAAAGTAAAGCAACGTTTCAATAATGCAATATTTTTGCTTTCTTGTGGAGTTTTAGGGTTGAGTTATAATCAGAACAGGCTTTTGTTGTTAGCGTGTCTTTTTGTGTCCAGTGTAAAAAGGTTGCTACAGAGAGGGGGAAGGTAGAAAGATAAATCATTGTTTAAAACAGGGATCATTACCAGACAGGTTCTCCAGTAAGACACTGATAGGGTTGTATTTGTGTTGGCCGCATGAAAAAAGACACACATTGTTGAGTAACAAATAAATAAAGTGAGACACAGGAGTACAATACCCCCGGCTTCTCTCTCGCCTTCACTCAGCTGGCCAATCACTGTGTGAAGTAGGTGTTAGTGAAGGATCAGTTTTGAAAAATCACAGACAATGAGTGACACATACCGCTAGCTGTTAGACATTAAAGGAGGAGGGATTCTGAAGTTATCGGCCTAGCAGTTCAGACAGACCATTAATCCAGCTTTAGATGAAAACACTGATACTGCTGTCAAAGTGACTGTCCTCCAGGTATTACTGACCACGTTATAACTTGACATGGTTTATCTTTAAAATGCTAATTGTGAACACTCAGGCTCTCTACCAAGCTCTAAAATTCACAAGAGAAAAGTGACTTTCCTTCTCCGCTGTTCAGTGTCCTGTCAGAAATGTGTATGTTATTGTGTATGCGTGTGTGTGCAGACCATGTTTGTGTGTCTTTGACAGAGTTGTGTCTACTGAGATTAGACATCAGCTTCCTGTCCCCTTTCCATCTCCTGGCCTGGTGGGGGCCGGGGGCCAGCTGCCAACACACACACACACACACACACACACGTCATTCACATGCACAGCAGCATTGCTCCTCCTCTGCTGTATAACAGAATCCTCCTGAGGCACGTGTAGATGAGATTGGCAAATGTAAGTGTATGTGTCATGGAGCAGAGAGATGGAAGGAGTAAGGCTGTGATGACAAAAAGGTGTTAATGTTTGACACATTTTTTTCCTCTTGCCTGTAGGGGTGCATATCAATAAGTGTTGTGGTCAATGTCTGTCCCAGGACAGGATGTGACCTAGTTAGGGAGGAAGCTTCACCCTGGATAGAGACCAAGATGCTACCGGCAAAGGATCAACAGCACTGTGAATCAAACTGCCTGACCTAAAGCACTGAGGGATTAAGGCCAGGGTCCACGATACCTGACCCCTGATTGTTTTTGCCCAGGGATTCAGTCGACAGAGTCACTGCGTTAATCATTTCCAGGTGAAGTTGTGCCCCCCCCCCCCTCAGAATTCACCCTAGAGAGCTTGTATTAAAAATCACATGAGTTCTCCTCCTAAGCTAATAACACATTCAGTACAACACTGGAACTGCTTGGATTTCTAGTTGTTATTCAGGTGAATGTATGTTATGATCCCCTGGCAAATCACCTTGTTAATCTTTAAATTCTTGTTAAATGTGAATCCACCTGTGTATCATAGCAGAAGCAGGCATTTTAAAAAAAAGAAGACCAAACAAATGTTAATTAATAAAACTGCAGAAGCAGCCAAAGGTGTGCCTACAATTCCCTTTTAACCAACTGTGTTAAAGTGGTGGCAAAAAAAAACAAAAACAAAAAACATTAGTATTATTCAAACCACGCTAGTTCAAAGTGAATATTTACTTCTAATCATGCTGGTATAAAAAGTTTTGGCCCTCACACAAAATGTGAGGTTGAGGTTAAGAGGATATGAGACATCAATGTTGTTCTGTGCCTTTGTCATACCGCTGCCAACGAGTAATGAGTTTTGACCAAGCGGCAACCTTCGGGGCTCAAAGTGGAAGCCCATGCGGAAGTGTCAAAACTTGTAATTCACGCCGCAACAGCTGGGGGTTGGCTCCAAAAGCGAGTAATTTCCCATAGACTCCCATGTTAAAATGGCCGACTTCACAGCAGAAAAAAACATGTTTACAGCCTGGTACAAAAAACCACTCTGGTCTCAGATGATAGGTTCTCTGCTAGTGTCAATTGTAGGGAGGGTGAATTTTTTTACAACTCACTCGTTTCAATGGTATTCGGACTTAAAATTACGCCTAATTATGGGCGTTGCCGCTTGAGTGACAGACAGTTGACGTATCACAGCGTGAGTTTCCTGCTTCCACGATCGCCCGCCCCCCTAAACCCCGCTCGTGCTCCCCCTCTTTGTCCATATGCGGAGTTTTAGTTGACGTGACGCTGCCAACATGGCGGCGGTCATCAAGTCCCGGAACCTCCCACCGAGCCTCAAAACGGCTCTTCAGAAACAAACGGGTGACGTCACGGAGGCTCTGTCCATAGTTTTTACTGTCAATGGTTTTGACCCATGGTGTCAGCTGCTGAACAGCACTTGTGCATCTTGGACACAAACGCAAACAAAATTCTAACCATTGTGAGGTGTTTCTAAGACGCTGAACAAAAGAGGAAACAGTACAGTCTAACACACACACATTATAATGTATTAAAAAAAGAATTGAAAGTATCTGTGCCCATTTCTCTCTGGTTAAAATCACTGAGAATTCAGTTTGACGAGGACACATTGGAAAACGTCATAAAAACACGTAACTCCCTGCTCTCCTTCTTTTGCACTATAACTGGTTAATTTGATATACTGCGTATTTCAGCTTCTTCAGAATATTGATCTGCTACTTGGAGTAGTCACCTCTCACTACTTCCAATTATGGGCACCACTTTCTCCAGCCCTCTTCAAAAATAACCCAACTCTCTGTAAAAAAAACCCAAAAAACTGAAAGGCTTCTTGAGAACATTGTTGCAGGCTACACCAGCTCCCTTGTGGTTTCCTGATACAGAATCCTATATGAGGCTGAGGGAGAATGAATTACAAAGGAAAACTTAAAAAGACCTTTTTTTTAATCAAATCATTATATTTTGGAGGGTGCGCCACGCTTTTCTCCACTCTCTGTATTTCCACAAGCCATGCTGCCTTCAAATAAAGAATACTATTTGAGCTAAAAAGATACAGTGCTTGGGATTACACACGAAATTAAAAAGATCTTCAGCTTTATCATTTCCACTGCAACCTGGAGACAAATCCCATTATAAAACTGCACAACTGCACAAATACAGGTCATTTTCAATTATTTGCTTTTTTAAGTCACTTAAAAAAGTCTTGTCTTTAGAAAGGTACATTTTTGCTTTGTCAAATCACTAATTACTGTGTTGCTCTTTTTTATAGTTGACTAAGAGTTTTGCACAAAAATCCCTCATGCATACTGTATTGTGCATGTACAAGTCGCAAATAAAACCCTTTTGAATCTTCTTCACGTTAAATCGCTAACCTCATACAGCCTCGAACTCAAATAGACCTTAACTAAAGGAACTGTGAGAACATAAACACTTTGACTTATCAGCTCTGTCATAAAAAATAGTATGTAATGTTTATGGAAAGAGGAGGTAAAAGCCTCCAGAATTTACACCAAGTGGGCATGTCAACAATATTTACATAATGGACCTGGACTAAAACCCAAAGAAAACAAACTGCCAAGTTCAAAGAAGAAAGGTCATCTCCACAAAAATTCCAAAGAAGACGTCTAACTGCAGAGACGATGGACATCTCGTCAAAATCATCAAACTGAAGGACTGAAGAGACACACTGAGTGGATAGCTATCTCCTCAGTAGGTGGCCTCACCCAAACAATGGTGTATGTTGTTTTAGAAGTATGGATCAACCCATTCTGTCCTTTATGAGTGTGTGCTGGTGAAAGCTTTAGCTTCAGTAGCAACATATTTTAAACTTAACTCTTTAATCTTAACATTTTACTGTACTGCTGACTTCTACTTAAAATGCTACTGTAGACACTAGGAGAAAAAAATTCTTCAAATCATACATTGATTTGTGCAGCCAGACATGGTTTGATTTATCTTTACTTAGTGTTTCTGTTGGAACCTTTCTGAATTAAAGAAACATTAAATCATACTGTAATCTTTTCAGAACTTATGAATGTCTATTACTTGTTTCCAAAGACCTTGATGCCACAAGACTGGAAGCTAAGTGCCTTGGTATACAGATGTTTAGTGCATTTAGCACACTGCAGTTCTTTGGAAAGACAATTTCTGTGATGACCGTCTTCACAGGTAAGATTCTGGTAAAAGGTTTCACCTCGTTGGATTGCTGTGAGAGACTACAGTCTATACCACTTGTAGAGTTGAAAAGAGTTTTAAGTAAACAAAAGGTCATCCACCGAAGCACAGGGTTCACATCATTATCATCAAATGATTGTCTGTTCATAGATTTATCAACTGGGTGGTGGGCTTAGTCAACATCACTACAAGTGTTCCAAATCCTGATCAGAGCTGGCACCACATCTCACTGTTTGACTACAAACATACAAATGTCAGACATTTCAAGCTTGCTATGTAACAAATCATTAACCATCTATTGTCTTGGAAGGATTTCACACACACAAAGACTGAAGCCTGTGGTCCTCATATAGACCCTTTCATCCATGCCACTAAGATCCAGGTTTTAGAGTTTTATACAGACATTTTCAACATTTCACTGCCCCTCCAGCTGGGAGTGTTCACACATCCTCACACTGTGGCCACACCTGCTCAGTACCAACCAGCAAGCCTCAAGTGAAGCTATCGTCTTTACAGAAGGCTCGAAGGCAGCTGGTATTCTGCAAAGCCTGAGAGCAGACAGAAGTGCTTGTTTTAAAACACCTTGTCCCTCCGTGAAGAGGATATTCACCATCTTGTCTTTTCCTGTGAAGGAGGCCGAGGTCTGGGTCAGTCACAGACTGGCACCCCTGCAGTGTGGACACTTTGGAGTCACACAGGGCTGAAATCTGGGATGATCTTCCTAACCAGCAGGAAACTCTGCTACCCCTGTGTTGTGAGCTCACAATAATTAGACCAGATAGTTTGCTGGTTAGATAAAAGAAGATGAATTATTATTAGTGTGTTTTGTGTCATTTATTCATCACTACATCTCTTCATTGACTTGGAATGACAAGGTTGCAGCCTAAAAAGTATAGAATGAATGAATGAATAAACGTTTATAAAATCACATACAAGTGACCTATATTATTTCAAAAATGGCTTGATGAAAAACCCACATAACTCCATCTACTGCTGAGATACATCTAAGAAACTCCGTGAGTCCTAAAAATGTCTACTGCTGCCCTAAAAACTGTTTTTATCAAAGCCTTTACTAAAGCAGAATCTACAATTCAATTGGGGTGTGAAAAAAATTGCAAGAAAACACACACACACACACAGCTTTCAGTGACTAATCTGCTGTGGGAGGTGGACAGCTTGAAGCTACCAGTGCAGACTCCAGCTAAATAAACCATCGAAGGATTGACACATCTAAGTAAAGATACAAGAGTGACTTTTTATTTTATTTTATTTTGATGCATCACACTTTTCCAACCAACCACAGGCACACCGAAAGCCCATTCTTTCTATCAGACGTTGCATTGCTACTACAAGAGTGCAACTGTGTGTTCGTGTGGCGTGGCAGTGACCGATATATCTGGAATAGAGGAAAACTCATTGTCGGATGTGAAGCCACTTACTCGAGTACAAAGAGCATCATTTTGCTTCCTCTGCCTGCCATATTATGTTTCCAGCAGGGGGGTGGATTCAGTAGTTTACAAACTGTTTGAATTTCCAAACCACACTTTTGTCCAATCTGATTAAAAAGGATGGGCTTAAATAATACAATGACTCCTCAATATTTAGATAGGGTTAATGAGCTGTTACACATTACACCAATGTTATAAGATTTTCTGTGCTGCATCCCTGAAAAATAGGATGTTTAATGCTTCTGTAACTGAACTGACCCGCTCCATTTTGGAGCATGACTCCCTCTTAAAGCTCTTAGCTGTGTGAGAGCTGTAGGAGGGCAGCTAGTGCACAGGAATGTCTCTGTTATGCCGTATATAGCAGAGCCCAGTTGGTTCAGAGCGGTATATATGAAAGCAGGCCCTGGGAGACATTCTCAAGATGTATGCATGCATGAAGGTAGAGGCGAATATGCACGTGTTCTCCGGGTTGATGTCGAACCAAGTGAATTGCATCTCAACTTAAAACAAGCATATCAAACACCAGATGTAGGTCAATCTATGACGCAGGGAAGAAAAAAAAAATAAAAAAATATCCCAGACTCGAATCGAATCAAGTGTACTGCTGGTGCGCGGTTCAAGCAGAGAAATATTTTACATCAAGGTTGCTTTTTTTAATCAATTCTTGCAAATCCAGCCTCCGACATCTCAGCAGCATCGTGCTGCTTCCTTCTATTTTAGAATGTAGAGACAAAAACATCACAAGGCATAGCACAACAATGGCATGAAGAAATGTTTCACAAAGGATTTTCTTTTTTTATCAACACAATGCTCCGTGTGCCTCATAAAACAGATTGTGATTAGTGTGCAAGATAAATGAGAAAGATGGACCTGAGATAAATAGCTTCTTCTCTGTTGTTGTCTTCTAATTAAGGGCCTTTTTAATCTCTTTATTATAATCACATATTCAGCCCACTGCATATAACTCCCATATCTGGCCCCAGGTGCATCTGATTAAAAAATGCAAATGGCCAGTATACATATTTTTCACTGCACAGACGTGAACATACTCGCACCCTCCTTGCCCTCTCTGCACTTGCTCTTTCTATTTCGTTGACTCATGCTGGTCTCCCTATCTCTCCTTCACTCACTTCAAAGAGAACCCCCCCATCCCTCTAAAAGTGCCATTCTCCTTGGTGCTTATGGCTGATAGGCTGTGGCCTCATTCCCTCTCTGCTGCAGCCTGTCCCCATTGTGTCCCACTCTGAGAGAGTAGCATGTGGGTGGAGGACAGACTGGCTCTCCAATGTGAGTGCCTGACATGGATGTATGGGCTGGGGGTGTATTCTCTCGACGAGCTAAACTATCATCCACCTGCAACTCCCAGCTGCCATATGCATCCTTCTCTCAGAGAGAGTGAAAAACAGGAGAAACGGAGAGACATGGGCTGAGAGTACTTGTGGCACTCGGATGCCTGTTTAACTCTTGAGGAAGCTAATCATCGGATTGAGGTAGTGAGGATGATGGGCTACAGGCTTTCGGAGAGGGGGGAGGTTGCTTTAAATGCAAATCCCTTTCTTATAAAAATCGGTTCCATTTAAAAGGATTTCTGGGAAACGATCCACATTTCCACGGCAGGGGAGACAGTCAGCAAGAGAAAACAGCATAGCACCAGTCAAACATCAAGGAGACAGAGGACGTGGAAAGAGTAGCAAAAGAAAAGGGTACATGTCTGTGAAAGAAGGGATTGAGGCTCAAGTAAGGCCTTTTAGATAAAAACATCCTTTCTGCATTTGAGACACTTAGTGAGGTTTAGTTTAGACTGAGCAGCATTGTGCTATTCATCATGCCACGCAGGAGTCATGAGATGAAGGAATAAACAGAAGACAGATGTTCTAACAGAAATGCGAGAACACCCTGCTTTTTTTCCTAGGGTGTAGACCTCAGTCTCACCTTCCTCGTAAAGCCAGTCTGCTATCAGTCCATAATATAAATATAGTCTAAAATGTTTAGTTTAGTCCCATATTAAGGAGTTACTGTCAGGAGTCTATTTATGCTCACACCCCCATGCAATATCCAGCTGCAAAGTCTTGGCAAGGCACCAGTTGTTGTCTATTAGCTATCACATGCTAGTAGTGTTAGCCCAAAGCAGACACTGTGCCACTTGTTTTTGTATTTAATCCTACACAAACAGATCCTGCAACTCTTCTGGAACTGGCCCCTAGAGTTCTTGTGACATATCATATATATCATGTCATATAAAATTTGCTTTAACCAGAAACAAGCAGCCCTGAAGTTTAAAATTTTAAAAGGAGGTCCATGAGCTTTTTTTGGTTCGTAACACATGGACATCATCCAACTACTAGCCTGTATGCACAATCTTGGGTTACTTTACAGACTCTCAGCCAGTAGTGTGTTTTGTATGCAAACCTTTAAGGAGCCTGTTTATGTAGTTTTTAGTCAGTCAAGTTCTGATTATCTGGATATAGCTTAATGGAACAAATCAGGTGCCAAACAAAAAAGATGTTAATGTCATCTATTTTGTACCATATTGCCGCGGTTTTGAGGGAGAAAGAGATAGAGAGATAGTGAAATAGAACAAACCACTGCGGGTGTATAAACTCTGTAGGGGACAAGATGACACTTCACTCCTCTTTCCATCACCAGAAGCTAAAAAAAGTACCACCGATGTTTTTCAACTGAACAACAAGACAGGCCTTGGCTACACAAATCTCACTGGCAGCTGCACTCTCTAGTTGTGTACCATGTGAAAAGATGTAAATAGAAGGAAGGAGCAGCTGCAGTAACGTTCCATATTGTATAATGATATACGCCCCGTTGCCATTGTCAAGAAAGATGGATTCACAATTATAAACACTGAGAACTAAATACAAATCTCACAAGAACAAAAATAAATGTTTTGCATCTGTGGTGCCACTTCATCATAGCAACTTATGTACAACAAGAACCTTCTGTGAATTTCATATCAAGCAAAGTTTGACTATTACAAAAAAAAAGCATCAGCATTCTTGGCGAACTGCACATGACGGACAAAAGAAAAATGGCAGCCAATCAGGATGACTGTACTATTCCATAAACAAATACATAAAACAAACATAACGCCGTGTTTCCACCACACTTTTCGCATTTCCATTTTAAGTAATCACGGCCTAATTGGAGAACTGAGGTAGTGCATAAGTGGTAATTATCAGTTAAAATCTGCTCTTAATGAATTACATTAAGAATAGCAGTCCACACACCCGTTACACCTTAAATGCTCACACGCCTGCAAACACCCTAAAAAGATGCCTTAAAGCATTAGATAGATTGCATATCACCGCTGAGATATCGTTAAATCTCTGGACCTGAACAGGTGGATAAGACTGCAGTGCTTTTGTCGCTGGCTGCATCTTGCCATTGTAACAGACAAAATGTATGTGCAAAGAATAAAGAGGGGCTGGGAGGCAAACAAAATGGGCACTTTATAGGTTGAGAGACTGTGTGTGGGAGGATAAGGAGTCATTATAGCTTACAATTATGAAGTCAAATGTTTTAAAATTGTAGTAGGCCTACATTAGTGGGAATTATTAATATTGGATAAAAAGCCTAGGCCTATTTGGTTACACTTTTCTGTACATGATGCATTTTTTATATCCAAGGCGAGGCAGAGGACGAGTGGTTGGGTTCTTGTGTGTGCATCCTTGTTTCAGATTTTCACCCAAAGCGTGTTATTAATTTCCAGCCAAAGTAATTATCTGATCAAGAGGTCTGTGTTTTAATCTTTATAGAGACAGAAGGAAGAGAGATTCACGCACTGCACAAGCAAGTGGTGTGTGTAAGTGAGTCATTTATCCTTTAGTTGGAAAAGGAGGAGAGATTTGGCAGCTGTGAGCTTCATCTGCCCTCCCATCAGTTCATTACAGAATTCCCTACTAGGTGGAGAACAAGGGGGAGAATGATCCAGAGTGGGCTGGCAGAGGAGCGGGCCATTACCCAAGACACGGAAAACCAGACATCTTGTTCACACTTGGCAAGACACAGATGTTCTGGAGTTGGTCGGCAAGGCGCTACAACCCCTCAGCTCCCATCTACATGCCTGTTATCCCCGTTGAGTCTGCGCTGCACCTGTTTGGAACCGGCAACTTGTAAACATCAGAAAGAGGTGAATCAGGGCCAAGTCGACAGAGACGATGAGTTTCTGTGGGTGTTGTTCAATAATTCTGCCACCGAAGGAAAAAAAAAAAACCTGCAGCACTTAGACCTAAGGTTAAGTATCAGCTTCGTCCCAGAGAAGAAAAATTCAGAGTTGAGTCAGAGGTCAGGTCTCAGCTGCGACTCCTGCAGCCACAGCTGGAGAAGAAGATCCTCTAATGGCCTGATTCCTAGCTCCCAGAAAAACCTAAATTAAGTGTCTGGGAAAATCCCAAACTTCTCTCCAAAAAAAAAAAGTAAACAAAGCCTTTCCCACAAGAATTCAGGCTCTCGGTAGCAGCGGCAATTTAACATCTTCTTTTGAAGGGTGTGTGTGCACAGGCTGCAATCCAACCTTAAAAACACTCTTGACAAAAGCATGTGTGATGTCACATACACTGTGTGTTTGCACTCTCTGTAAGGAGAAAGGTTTGAGGCCTCAAACCAGACACAGCTGACAGATTTGTGTTCCTGCCACACAATATGTGAAATCATGCATGTTCACAGCGTTCCTGTTTGCAACAACTTTTGATTGGTATGGACATACTTGAGGATAAGTTTCATTGTTTAAGTGCCTATTGTTTTCAGGTTGACTTTATTTTTTTTTAACTTGAAAACGCCTCAACATTAAGGCATGTTAGGAACCAGCTGTTATGTCAACATGTTACTTTGTGCTAACGTATGTACCATATATGTCCATTCTTCTTCATTTAGTGATGCTGAGGGAAAATGATACCCACAGCCCCTTTCAAACGCGTCATATGCAACTTCATCAATCATTTAAAGTGACAGCTTTGTGTCATACAGGCATAGCTCACTTTTATGTTCCTCATGGCTTCATGCAGACGTACCTACGACATTGATGGAGAGAGCAGACGATATTTGCCAGACACACAGGATTGGAAAACACTCTGAGCTTCTTGTATCTTGATCCATATTATTACTATAATTATTAATATTACTATAATGCTCTGTCTTGCCTCTCCGTGAACCCCTGTCCTTATATTCCCTTTACTTATTGATACAAAGAATCTCCATATTTGGGAAGAATCCTGCACAGGTTTGTGCAAGTGTGCTGATGCCCAGACTGCTTTTGTGGGGGTAATCTCGTGTGTTAATGCGACAGCACGCCACTCAGACTTATGCCGTGTTGAACCCGATAACTAAATGTTCACCTGGTCTGACCTATACAGGCTTTACACTGAAATTAGAACGTAAATGTGTTTTTTTAATGCAACCACAAGTAAACTCTTGTCTCTTGTTTCAATTTCCAGAGGAGACACACGTCTTTATGTCATGTTTAATGTCACACACTACCTACACTTCAGTAAACAACCAATGTTAGTAAACTCACAGTGGCAGTTACTTTTTTCCTTTGAGCCAATCAATGAAGAGTCTTACTTAAATGCAGATGGGTGAAACTGAAGGCTAAGATGGCAAAAGAGTCCCTGAATGTACAGACAGAGGAAGAGGCTGAAATGAGCATACATGTTCAAATCTGGGTCCAGTAATAAATGCTCATTGTAACCTTTCCGACTGAAGACAAAAGCCAGATGTTAGTGGGTCTTTGGGGATTAGCGTCAAGTGACACAACTTTTGCTCTAATAAAGTCAACATGTTCAGATGCCATCAGGTTAGCAGAGAGGAGTCGGAAGGAGGTTTTAAAACATGCAAACTGTGCAGCAATGAAGCAACATGGCTGTGAGCATCGCTATAAACGGTACCAACCTGAAAAAACAGCAGTGGCGAATAAAGATTAGTCTTCACAGGTGAACAACAGCATGCAGCCTACACAGCAGTGAGGTACTTTTAAAAAGCCTGCAGTTCAACAGCGCTTAAAGAACCCCAGTTATGATCCTTTGATCCTCAGTAAACACAGGCCTATTATTTTCAAAGACCACCTTTTATCAAAAAAGGTTTTGCTGAGAAATGTTTCAGCAGCCTTCTTAAACTCACATCAAGTTTTTTTGCCTCACTCCACAGCACAGACACTTTCATATTATTGTCACAAAAACACTGAGATGTGTCAGAAGATTAAAAATAAATAAACTCATAACCTCGTGGTCTGTCAGTGTGGCTCACTCAGACTCACTCTCCCCACCCTTGCATTAAGCATATTATCCAGACGCTGCCCCTGTTGTTATGCTGATGATTCGGAGCTGTGTTTGCTTGTAAATTCAGACCATCATTTTCTTTAACGTTTAATTTCTCCCTCTAGGCTTCACAAAGCTAATACAGGACAATGTGCCTGTTAATGTCAAGTCTGCTGGATTTCAATTCTGATCCAGATTACACATGTGATATTTTTGGTTGATGCAAAAGTTAAAGAGCTTCTCCTGTAGCTCTCTGCATTTACACACTGCAAACCACAGCAGGCCTGTATTAGCCTTCCTCTGAATGTTTTAGTATTGATTTTAGGGTAAGCTGGTTAATGGTCCCCCAGGAAACAGCAGGGGGACCTTTTGATGACTTGAAAGTGAAAACTAATAGTAAGCTGGTTTTAGAGATGGCCTTTCTAAGGACTCAAGGTGGTGTAAAGACAATATTTTGGCTCCACTGTGGAAATAAAACCACTGCCAAATAAAGGAGGGAAAACACTCCTGTTTTTTAAAAGAAAAGAATCCAGACTCACCTTCCTCTGCAGTACTTCTCAGAGCCCAGTCCAGGAAGATGCAGCCCAGCAGGATGAAGCTCCTACATATCAGCTCCATAGTGTTGTTGCTACTAGATGGTAAAAAATGGACCGAGTTGAATGAAAAACCAAGCGCAAGCACTGGCAGCTCTGCTGTGCACTCCCTGACCGCAAACCAGTCCGCATTTAAAGTGGACTCCGGTTCAGAAAAGCCTCAGAACGCTGCAGCTGGAAAACACACTCGACTGGGAATACACATGTAAACTGCAGCTACACACTCACTACAAACTTGTCCAACTTTGTGTCTCAGAAAGCAAGTGCTGGCAGCTCCTCTCCCACTTCTGTCAGCACATCGGGTCCATACTGAAAACTTGTATGCTCGGCTTTAATAAGCTCTTTGTGCTTTAGGAGATTTCTCCCAAAAATTTCTCCCCCTCTGCTCGCTGACCGAGCGGGTTGAATCCGCAACCAGGGCACCTCACTGCACAGCTGCCAGCAGCGGGGACGCTCCTCATTATCTCTCCTTCTTGCACATCTTCGTGTTCGGAGAACAATCCCACAAAGTGTGCTTTCCTTGTTATTCCTTAAAGCACCCAAAGACTTTTTTTGTGCTGCGGGTGGGAAAAAATCCACGAAAGGTGGCGGAGATACTGCGCGACAGGTCCAAGACTGGCCTGGTTTAACAGAGAGAATGTGACTGAAAAGGTTCACTTTGTTGTCCGGGTAAGTCAGCAGAGTGGAGGCACGGCGGTCATTAAAAGTTGTGCGCTATAGTAGCTCGTAGGACTGACTACAGCAGGCTGCTCACCAGAGGACTTCATCTCCGCATCAAACCCGGAGTCGAATGGCAGCAGCAAGCTCCGCCCACTCCCGTTTCCATAACAGCAGAGTCAAGAGCACGTGATGAGATCCAGAGTTTCCGGTCTACGCCTTCAAAATAAAACATACACTACTCAGACATTTTGAAGATGGTTGAGAATTAAAGAAAATCATCAAAAAGCTCCTACAGGGACCCCCCAGACCTCTCTGGTTTTAACCTCCTCCTTCTGCTCCTCCTAAGGGACCTACACCCACTTCCTGGCCAGCTGGAAGACATAATCCCTCCCATAAGCCTGTGTCAGGCCTCAGGGCCTCCACACAGCTGGCCAGGTAGCATCCATCTGGTGCCTGAAACACCTCTCCTCTCAGTGTAAGTGGGCAATTGATATGTAGAGGTATATATACTAATTTAACAAATAAATTGATTGAATAATTAAATTTCTTTCTTTCTTTCTTTCTTTCTTTCTTTGGCTGTTGTTGTCTTCCCTTTTCAGTGTCAAAGTAGCAAAGTATTATAAAAACAATTATACATGTAACTCATTGAAACTGTAATAATATTTTGCTTATAGTGTAAGTATAGACAACAGGCAAGGAAAAATATATTCTTGATGTTTTGATGCACTTTTAAGTCATCATGCACCGCAGTGGGAAATGCTTACCCTGTTTGTGCATTTCACAGTTCACAAATTGTGAAAGCATTGTGAAACTGGGTTCTTGTATGAATCATTGAAACGCACCCAAAGCTTTTATTGTGGCAACGCATTCTCGCAATTTCCGGTGTAACTTCAATTGTTTTTTAAGCTTCTTGACTCTAAAATAGCAATTAAGTCTGTCCTATGGCAAGAACCCGCATGCTGTTTCAATAAAGCGTCCTATAGATAAAACCTGCAGGTTTAGGCGGTGGTATACTGTCACCCCACAGACCTGAGTTAATATTCCTGACGGTGGTCCAGTGGTGGTCCTTATGCTGACAAAAATAACAGGACTTACCATTTAAGGCAACTCAGAGCCACAGAGCAGCAGCTCTGACACCTCGCTGGCCTACAAGGACACTGGGGATTTGGACATGTGCAATAAGGTGGACTCCAATTAGGGTTCAAAAAGCTGAAGTCTGCAAAATGCTGATAGACCAGCTTAGTGCTTCACCTGATTCATGATGCAACCCTCCTGCAATATTGCCTTTGGCTGATAAAACCATGTGTTTTCTTCTAAGCCTGGTGGAAAGAGGGGAAAAGATTTTGCATAATTAGCATTGCTAGCTTTAGTTGTGCAGTTGTGCCCTATTTGAAGCTTGTGTGTAGTGTGACATCTTGTCTCTCACATGTACGTATTTTTCTGTAGCTGAACAGAGTTTGTTTTAATAAGAGCCATAACATCACCAATTCATTACATCGGTGTTGCACTACAGCCTCTTTTTCTTATTTAATTAATGGTTGTTTTTCCTCAAGGGGGACTGAATGGAATCACTTTTTGAAGAAAATCTCAGAAAGATGGCGGAATAAACAAGTGGAAATGCAAATTTTAAGTCTAAATGACAAAAATGTAAATAAGACATTAGCAATTCAAGCTCGCTAACAAGGCCAGTCCAATGTTTGATTTGGGCAAGGCTAAAGCAGCAGCGTTTGCTTGTTCTCCTGGGGTCAACGTGTCTTGTTACTTTTCAGAAATGAGTCAGATTCTCTTCCATCCGTCGACGTCACCAGAGGCCGACAGAAGCTCATAAACTCAGAAAAAGTACGATTGCTTTTAGTATTGTTAGAATACCATTAACATACTTAATTACACTGCAAATATAGTGTGACCACAAATTATAATGAATAAAGTCAACAAGACAAGTGTGCTTAACTTATCCTGCCTCAGTAACAGTGCCTGTTGCAGTCTTCTGTCCTTTATACTCCCATCTGTTCCTTTATCATATGTCAGTGTGTTATATAAGTGGATAGAAAGTCAAAACAGCATGCATAAGGATGATGCCTGGGGGTATTCAGCTCAACCAAAGCTGTCACATTTACTGTATGCAGTATAAGAAATTCTTCTTCATAAGCTTTAATCACACTCTCACTTCCAGCACTTGGAAGCTGCAGTGGGAGCTTCAAGCGGGAAATAATTGTGAAACAAACGAGACTGAGAAATGTCCTCGGGAGGTTCTGTGTTTCTTTTTCCACACTAAAGCTACAATTTATAGAACCTCTTGAGTGTAGGACTGAAGAGCTCTGGGATTAGAGTGACCTATACCAATGGGATAAAACAAGGCTATTTGTCAGCTGTTTGTGCACATGTAGTTTATTTTTTGTGTGCAGCCACTGTGTTATCAGACCAGGTGCTTGTCCGCCGGTTAAACAGAAGATTTCCTATCGCCCAAAGTCCTTTTCACAGCAGCACCTATATTCATAACTGTGCATTATGTATATTATTTTTAGTACGCTTTAAAAATTCACACTCTGGCATATTCTTCAGTGCCATCATGCTAATTCTGGGATCATATGTCATCATTGCTACTCCTGAGTGATAGTGTGCATTACGGCCCAGGTGACATTATAAGCTCTCACGGGGTTAAGCTCTGTATTTGCAGATGCAGCTTAGAAAGTGACAGCAGTGCAGTATATTAAAATCGCCGTCATTCATTTAAATGTTATATATTTAATAATAAAAATAAAGTAGCACATCTTTGAAGGCAGCTTTTCATGTTTTAATGAGGCTCATGGGCACCAAAGCTTGTCATTTACATTGAATGGTTTTGTTGTGGTCATTTAGGTCAGAAATGTGGTGTTTTATGAGTCAGAAAAAAAGCTGTTATTGTCTTTGTCTGTGTTCACAGCAGCAACCCAATGGCAAAATCCTGCACCGCACCCTGCCGAGCCTGCAGTCTGAGAATGAATCATCTGATCTTCATGCTCTCTGTCTGATACATGGATAAAGTGACAGTGTCGAGATTTGCTGTCACAAAGCAAGGAAGAAACAATACAGATGATATGAACAGTGGCACAGACGGGTTTCAGGTGAGAAGGAGATACAGCAGGATGAAATGAATAATAAAGGTGAACTGTGTTTGATCCTCTTCTTCAGGCAGTCGCTGTCTTTGTAATTAAGGTAACAAATAATGCTGACAGTCTTCCGTTTGTAGCCATATGTGCTCTGACTAAAATGTCTTGTTGAAGTATGACTAACGGTTATTATTGAAGTTTCTTTTGAAACTCTAAGATATGCCTGCTGTGTGTGATCATTTGGATGTGAGAGGATTACTTTAACCAAAGAATTTAATCTGTGCAGAAGAATGACAGCTCATGCAATGGAAAAATAGAAAGGAATTTTCTGCACGACAAAGGCAGAGGAGAGACAGGAGGAAGTTAAGGTCTGTGAGACACCAGCAGACAGTTATACACCTGTGACCTGTGTTTTTGCTTGTAGTATATCCTTTCACCCCCAAAATGTCATCAGCACAGATCAAGAAACGGACTCATGGAATGTTCAGTGGTTGCATGTGTTTCTATTCTGTGATATGAGGGACAAACATTCTCTTTTGCTTCTGAATGCACTAATTTTAGAGGCCTGGTACATTTTAATGGCATGACTCTGGTTTGCAGTTGCTGTAGTTTGGCTTGAAGGGCACAACATACTGAAATCAGGACAAGGATTACCTGAGGAAATAAGTCAGGCGGTGTAGCTTCAGGAACAGGAGTAGTTGTGTGATAGCTTGTAGTGTATTGAAATGCTTCACTGGTTTCCCAGCACAGGAGTGAAGAAGTTCAGAGAGTTGTGAAGCTACTTTGAAATAATTCTCAGTTGAGTCTTTTTTCCACATTTCACAGGACACACACACACACACACACACACACACACACACACACACGTCAGCTGTTCTTTCATCCAAATCCAGCCCTGTCACCGCAGCTCTGGACCTCACCAGCAGGCAACAAAAGGAAGCATTACTACTGTGTCAGCTTATTGTAGAGAAAGACTGCGAATAAATTGCTGCTGAAACAGATCTGACTGCAGCGCATAATGACTTATACTTTGATACTTCCCTGTGCTGTAAGATCCAACAATTAACTTCACTCCTCCAGCTTCCTCATTCTAAATATTTGGAGTGAAATACTAATTACTGGCAGGATTTTAATTATTCCATTTGGTAGCATTCATTTCTAATTTTCCCTCAGTTTTTAAATGACTATCCTCCCTGGCAGCAAGACAGGATGCATGCGATGGAGTGTTTGTACGTCTGATAAATACACAGCTTCAACATTCGAAAACATGAATCACTTTAATGATGAAAGCGAGAGTTTACTTAGTGAGTCAGATAGGAGGAAATTTCAAATTCTAATATAGTGAACCATATTACTTTGGCAAATTTTTTCCAGTAATCCATCTGTCTGGCATCTGCCTTGCTCTAGAGTCCAACTGTGCATTCTTCCACCAGCTTAGATTAGACATGATGACTGAGAGGAAGATAAGAGTGTGGATGGGAGTAACCTGAAGGCTCTAAGTTATGTGTTTATGCAACTAGATGGATGTTCTCTATTTTTCTGCCTGTGGCTGTCAGTCATACAATTAGGCTGTGGTCAAACAGATGGTGTCCTTCATGTATACAGGATGTAACACACTAACACAGTAAATGGTGGGGAAATGGAAAAATATCAATCGGTTAAAACCATCTCTGCCAAGGATTGGAAAATAATATTAATTATTCCACACTGAGCTTGATCAGGCCCTTGTGTAAAATATTCATTTAAAACAAAATGTACTCATGTTTCCCTTAAATCAGCTGAGATAATTGATAGAATTTGGGATTTGCACAAGCACAAACAAACAGCGGGTTGTTTGGCTGCGCAGCATGGATTTGTAATGAATGGCTCACTGGCAGGTCAGTGAGGTTTAATGAGCTTGTTGGGGATTTTTTGTGTCAAAAAATACTCAAGGAGCAATATGTCTGTATAAAAAAAGCAAATTTAGAAATAGAAAGAAGCTCTGGTTAGAAATAAAACATGGCGTTCCTATATTTGTTAAGCAGGCTCAGCTCTTTCTTAATACATGATGAAAACCATAACCAAACACCACCAGAAAACAAGACAAAATTAGATCCAGCAATGAAACAGGAAGAAAAAGACACAAAGATTACTGTATGTTTTGGTGGATTAACCTCTTGTTGTGCCTGTAAAACTGATACACAGCAATGTAGGATTATGACAGCTATATAAACTCTATGTTCAAACACACACAAACACAAGCACTGTATAGCGTAAGACGACGACAGTATCCTCATGATCCGTGTGCTTTTCTAAAAGAGAAAATGGTTCCCCTGATGAGGGGGAGGAGGTGGAGAAGCAACCAGCAAATAAGAGCCAGAGCCCGCCTGTGCAAATGCAGCTGAGGGAAGCTTGTGTAAGCAGCTGAGGGTGGAGAGTGACTGCCCTCCTCTGGTCAATTTATTGCAATCTTCACCTGTGGAGCTGTCAAAACATTAACACACAGGGAGACATTTTAAAAAAAAGCCTGCTGAGACCATTTTCAGAAAGCATTTTTAAATTATTTTTTATTATTTTATAGCTAATTTACAACAAGCGCTTCACTGAACTGGAACATTTTATTTTGCTTGATATTGTCATTGTTAAATATATTTTTCTGCATCAGTTGACTCTGTTGTAACTCTGTAATCAGTCTTTTCTGTAAAAATTCATATACTTTATAAGGAATATCACACTATGATACGGATGGCTGAGAGAGATATTAAGAAATACATTGAACCCTCAAATAAAGAAATTGAAAACATATTCAATTCATGGATGTGTGTCATCGTTTCTGTGGTTCTCATTAATGTGTAAATGTAAATGCATGTGTTGACGTGCTGATATATTTGAGTGTCTGTGCATGTGTGTGTGTGTGTGTGTGTGTTGCCCACCCGGAGTGTGCAGATGTTGTGTCTGTGTTTGAGCAGTGAAACTGGGCTGTGTCTCTGATGGATTCTGTACTTGCATCAATTCAGCAGTGTGAACGGCTAAATCTAAAGCCACATGGCACTTCCAACATCTCTTTTATATTTACATCATTTCTGGCCCAACAACTCTCTCTCTCTCTCTCTCTCTCTACTAATGTGGAAAAAATACAAAAATATACAGACATGAGATGTGACACTTTGAAATAAATAGTAAAAAATACAAAATAAATCAGAAATCCTTCACAAACCCTCAGCTGTTTCGTCTTAAGCTGAGGGAACCAGGTGAGCAAAACAATAAAACAATAAATATGAATGGTCACTTCCATCAATACGTCCACCTTCACTCTTGTAATTCAGAACAAATCATAAATAAATACAAACACATGCTCTTAAAATCTTGAGTGTGTTCAATCACCATCTTTGTCCTGCGGAAACCTTTAGCATATAATGCCATCAGTGCAAACTTTATAAATACTGTTTTAATCTTAGACACATAAAACCATCTTCATTGCATAACATCATAGCAGTATTGCACTACATCTTCAATGTGCGTGTCCCACTCACTCACTCAGGCATACACACACACACTTACACATTCACTACTCATTTATGTATTATACATTATAACCACCAGCAGATGTTATAAAGGATATTCTCATATAGTATTATATTTTATATGAAACACACATTCCTGCCACTCGCACACACACACAAGCAGCAGCAGACACACAAATGCACACGCACAATTTAACACACACACACAGCTGCATTGAGTTTCATTTTGTTTCCAACATGTACGAGAACAAATACGTCAGTTCAAAGCTCTAGTGTGAGGTCGGCTTTACAGCGACTTGAGCGGTTCGGTTATTTCTGTGTTTCCTTTTTGCTGCAATTTACAACAATAAAATGGGAATGTGAGTAAATTCAACAACCAATATGCAATATTAACCAAAGGAATCAATGGAATATTGTTTGGAAATGTTGATTTTTACAGACGTAATCCCGTTAGAAATTGTCATAAAAAAGATATATATATATATTTATATTTATATTTATATATATGTATAGGCCATTTATTTATTAAACATGACTTAGCTTTAATTTGTGTGGACACAAGAGGGAGAAAGAAGCAGAGAAAAAGTGGAAGAGAGAGAATAAAAGAAGACCTAGTCCTCCCACACAGAGGAGTTCCCACACAGAGACACACACGCGCTTACACACACACATACACACACACACACAGACATATAAACACACACACACCATGGCTTTTTCACTGCGGCCACTGGAGACAGTGTGTGTATGTCTGCGCGCTGAGGGGATCTTTTTGGAAGAGTGACCGGTGAGTTGGTTTGCGGTGCGATGAAGCTAAGAGCTCTGCTGTTTGTGCCTAGAAAGATAACATTCAACCTGGATTCTGACTAGCAGGTCAGAACAGCCTGTCTCCCTGTAGAGGAGTGTGCTAGGTTACAGCTGAGGTCACGAAACTCTACATGTATGTATGTGTGTCACTGGATGGCTGTGTGAGAGTGTATGTGTGTTTGTGTTTGGGTGCGTGAGTGTGTGTGTGTGTGTGCAGTAAGAGAGCAGAGGCTAAACTGTATGTCAGAGCATCTACTGCGCTCAGGACCTTCCTCTCATGACCATATCACATGACCATGTGGCTCTTCTTTTCTTCCTTCTTCACGAGACATGCTAAAAAAAACTCCCCCACAATAAGGAGGTGGAGATGGAGAACATACCTTACTTACTCGCCTTTCTTTTTCTTTTTTTTTTCTTTTTTTTGTCTGATTTTTCCTTTTTGTCTCCTTTTTGCATTGTCTTTGAAGATGCATGCACAAATTCAGCATATGAGTTTTTTATCATTACAATTATTTGAACTGCCTTTAAATAATGCCTCCCAAATATTCAACATGGGCGATCAGACAAATTTCCGTCTTGGTCATTGAGCTGTATTTTGAGTTCACTCCTAGAACCAAGAAAAGATTTACAAAAAAGGGGGACTCTGGTCAAGAGGGACTCTTGCAGCAGGATCTGGATCCCCCTGTTCTTAGTCTTCCCCCATTCCTGTCCTGTATTGAGGCAGAGCTGACAGGAGGAGGAGGACAGAAAGCCAGGAGGTGATATAAAAAGAGTGGGGCCAGTGTCTTTTTGGACACCTCCATCTCAGACATTGGAGGTGGTCAGGGGGGGGGGGGGGGGGGGGGGGGCGTGAAAACTCGAGATGAGTGGGGAGGCGGTCTTATTAACTCTGAGTCCATTCTTGCAGGGTCACCCTCTACTGTCCAGATTTATCATGACCGTGATGACATGGACTGCAGTTCACACCTGTCATCAAAATGCACCTGAAATCTGTCTCATGTATCTGTAGCTAAACAGAGAAGACACAAATGAGCTATTTAGCATCAGTAAATCAGCGTGTTTTGAAACTTTGCACACGCAGTTTTGGGTGCAGTCACAGCTGTATTTGGAGCTATACAAGCTGCATTTTAATGATAAGTGTGAACAAGGCCTCAAATATTCAATCCTCCTTCATTAAAGTGGAATACTGATTAAGTATTTTCTCTCAGTCTGTTTCAGTTTAATTACACATCACTGTGTTCACATCTGCCTCAGAGCCTCTTTTTTTTGGTATCGCTCTTTGCCTCGCAGTGTCACTTCCTGTGTCTGTCTCTGTGTTTGTCTTAGTATGCATTTGTCTCACTGTGTCATTCTCAGTGATTGCCTAAGCACTGGCTTTGCTGGAGGACAGACAGGCAGGCGAGGCTGACTTGGCTGTGAGGGGTGAGGGGTGTTGTAAGTTGGTTGGTGGTTGTGAGGAGGAGGAGGAGGAGGAGGAGGCAGAGGGGATGGTTGAGCGGGTGCAGCATCACAGCCTCTCCCGAGTGGGGATCCAGATGTAAGGCCCTGATTGCTCCTCAATCACTGTCTTTACTTTGTGATAAACCTCTTCAAAGCTGTCCCCTTCCACGACAGCTGCAGCAGGACACAGCATGCACAAGGGAAGAAAATGAGGGGGGGAAAAAATCACAGACAGCCGCAAATAAAGAGACAGGAAAGACGGTGGGAGGCAGAAAAATAGAAACATTGGGGGGGAAATAAAGAAAGACACAGGAGAAAGATGGATATTTTTTTAGATGTTTTAGATGAAATAATCAATTATGAATAAAATTTTATGCTACAACACCAAATCAAAAGCACATTTCCTCTATGTTTCTGTACTGCACATATTTATTCAGTCTCACACATTCTTGCAGTGCTTGATAAGGTGTTACATGCCACCGCTGTTCACCATTTGTTGAAATTGTAGACAGTGCTGGATTTGTGAGGAAAGCCAACGTTCATATTCTGACGACTGCTGAGATTTGCCCTAAATGCATCTCTTCAATGTTTAAAATGCCCCAAGGCGTTCTTTTTGTCATTCAGCTCATTCAGTTATGTCAGGAAAATGGAAACGTGAGGCTTGTTTGTGTGGAGGACCAATGTTTGGCATTAAAGAATACTGTAGCATGTTGTTCCAACAATCGTATAAAGGATTACAAAATGTTATGATTCCACATCAACAGCACTTCACAGTGTATAAAATAAGCTTCATAAATTCTGTTTAAATCTTAATATGTCACTAATACATAATGTAACACTGACGGTCTATGTTTGTGTAGTGTCCTATTGTTTTCAGTAGATTGTGCTTATATAAGACATATTTTTACTCAAGTAAGGTTTGTAATCTAGGACTGTTTCTTCCAGCTACTGATACATTATGTATTAGACTACAATAAGTCAGCGGTTCTGTCTATATATACTGTAATTTCTGTGCGTTCTTACCTGAGAAACACTCTAGGAAGTCTTGTTCTAGTTTGAGAGCTCGGTCCATGCCTTTCCTGGCCTGTTCCTCCGTCAGGCGAGTGTTTATTTCTCTGTTAAACATATTATACACTCATTACAACACTGGTTTTCTTTATGTGCGGCGTATTCATAATAAACATTAAAAAAAATGCACAAGTAATAATTTCCAGTATACGTACAGGACATTCTCCAGCGACTTAGGCCGGACAAAGATGGCAATAGGGTGAAGCTGAGCTGCTTGTAGTCTGCGCACAGCGTTGGCTGACACATCCAGGATGCAGTGTTTCCCCTGCTGCTCGTGTACATGTGTAAGAACAGAAGTGACAAGGATGAAGAATACAAACAATATATGTAGCAATTAATAAAAAGCCACAGACATATTTCCCCTAATAATTCATTAAAAAGAAATCCTTGCGCCTGGTCTTGTCTTCTAGAGATTTCCTTTTTTAATTTAATTTAATGACGGACATGGAAGTGATGAACTCTTTGGCTTTATTTTCTATTTTTTGAGACAACATGTTGCTGCCCACCTGCTCTGCCACCTCGCGGACACTCTGGACGCTTGTGCCGTACAGGTGACTGTTGTACTGGCCGGCCTCAATGAACCGATGGCTCTGGATGTCCTTCTCCATCTGTTCCCGTGATGACACAAAGTGATAGTCTCTCCCATCCACCTCGTACTCTCTCTTGGGCCGTGTAGTGTCTGCCAAGCAAAACATCATTATGAAAAAAAGTGTTTTGAATCTCAAAATTAAAGCAATCATTTCACCCAACAATTGCTGCAGGTGGCAGCAGTGACATTAAATAAAAAAAAAACAGAGAACAGATCTGTCTCTGTGACTGACAGTCTAATTACTTACGTGGGACACAAGATCCAAACTTATCAGGAAACTCAGACAACAGGTCGTCATTTATCCTGTCCTTCACGGGACCCAGGATGATGATAGGCCTTGCATAATGTACTTATCATGAGGAGAGAAGAAGAAGAAAGTGAGCACGATCGTTCAGAAAAAAAGAAATCAAAACAACATGGAATTTTAACAGTGGGGACACAGTTAAACATGCAGAGGTTTGATCCTACCTTCCACTTGGGTGACGGTCTCATAACTGTGTGAGGCCTTATCCCTTCCTGGTGACAGACAGACACACACACACACAGATAAATGCAAGATTTTGGTGACATTCAGGTTTGCCTCTGCAGGTGTGTGTCTGTAGTTGCATGAACTGAGGGTAGCAGCTTGAGATTATTGATAAGTTTACGGGGAAAATGTTTGCTTTGAACTACAGTGTGGAAGAAATTATTATGGAAGACTACTTGTGTTTATATTTAGCAGATGGTGTAGGGCCCAAACATGTTAGTGAGGCATTTGGAGATGACAGCAATGCCAACAAAAAATAAAATAAAAAAATGGCGCAAAGGTGAAAGAGACTGCTCTGAGCCTTCAGCTAATGGCAGGTACAACATTTCATCATGCACTGCGACTACAACTACATTTCTGCTTTATGCTAATTACCTTTAGAGCTTAAGGTGTCTCGACCATGGTCCTGTAACAGAGACATGAGGAGAGATTTACACACTAGGACCTGAGAGGGGAAAAGCCTCATTCAAAGAACTGTAATAACAAACATACCCTCTCTTTGGTGTTGACACGAGACCACTCTTTTCGTTCCACCCTGCAGAGAAGAGGAGAAAGAAAAAAAGGGTCAATTCAGAGCAGACAAAGGGTAAAGCGAGGTGTGAGCACCGTCGTACCTGTGCTTGCTAGGGATGAAGCCAACCTCCTCAGCCTCATTCTGTGGGCTGACTTTACGGGCCTGCCACCACTCCTCGTCTCCACAGTCCAACACGTGCAGCACATCCCCAAACTTGAAGCCCAGTGCTTGACTGAGGAAACCACAGTCTGCAGTCTTATCATAGTCAAAAAGAGCCCTGAATAATGAAAGAATGAAATCAATTAATGAAAACCAGTTAAACATTCATCTGTTCATCAGTATTTAAAACACATTCTTTCATCTTATTTCAAATAGATTCATAGTGACTGATAGCGACTCTAAAATAAGTCAATTCAATAGCAAATAAATAAAACATTGATTTAATATGTTCGTAAACATATTATTCATACAGGATTCCTGTACTGTGCCTTCGTGGCTTCTAAAGCCACTTTTAAGGCCTCTATACAGGCTGCTGTTTAATTTGCAAATTAAAGATTAATTTGCGTAAAACAGACGATAAAGCTGGTGTCGTTTAGCGGGGGCGTGGCTACCTTGTGATTGCGTCACTGCCACTGCGACCTATCAATTACCGTACTAAACAAACGGTAGAAAGGAATAAATACACCTGCTGCAGTAAAAGATACATCAAGGGCCGCTGTTCAGTTTTCTGGTAAGTGTTAGTTTTTTTCCAGTCAAAATGAGGTCGTTACAGTCAGAATTATGAAGCATATTGCTACTTAAACTAGTAAGCTAGCACTAGCTAGCACAAGCAGCTTAGCTCATAACTAAACTAGCAGTACCTCGACTGACTGGCAGGGATGGGAGTCTCAAGACTGCGGGGGTCCATGCGTACATGTAATACCACCTATTTAAACAAAGCCTAAATGTAAAGGTAGGTAAACTTATGATGTCTTGTTTTTCTGACACCTATGTCCTCTTTCCTTCTCCCCTGCTCCACCCTCTCGTGATACTCTGATCCAGACAGATGGGTTTCATTGACTTTTCACTACTGGACATTGAGTCCTGGATGACCTGGATTTGATGAAGTCAAGCGTCTGTTTCGTCGCGAATCAATCCAGATGTTCTTCTTAAGGTAATGCCCATATCTCTACAGTGAAATGTAAGATGACTGGATGTTTGCTCATTGTGACAGGGGTTTGATTGGAACTGGCTGTTATCCTCTTTATGTCACAATTTTCACTGATTGCTCTCTGCCTCTTTCCTTAAGCTTGGTTCTAGTCTGTCTCCAATCTAGTCTGGTTGGAGTGGTTGATTGGATTAATCTTTCATAGTAGATGCAGAGAGGTATGTGGAGCTGTTTGATGGTGTTAAAACTCTCATTTAATTGGAACCAATGGACAGATTAGTCCAAAAATGTATCTTGCAGCCATTTCAATGAAAAAAATTAATTGTTTCTACTTTCTACTATGTCAGACCTGATGTAGAAGCCTCTCTTTGGGTTACTTCGTAGTGTAGTAGTCCCAGAGCCCATGCTGCTGTTCATCAGCTGTTCCCTTAAGTCGTGGATCTTGGCCTCAAAACGACTGTACTCTGAAACAGAGCAACACAAAGACCTCAAGTTATATACAGTAGATATATGATTCAAAACTGCTAGAAATATAAAGTGCAAGTCTTTCTCTTTGTATCCAAAATGTGTTTGGTACATGGTCCATTATCAGAGGACTGCCATCTAGTGGAGAGATGTGCCTGATGTTGCTGTATGTAGATGTGTTTGTTGTAGTTAGTAGAATACGAATTTCCCAATTAAATTTAAGGGGGAAATTTTCATCAATTAGCAGAAAAACAATTAATCATTTAACTAGTGTTGTCAACTAAAAGTTATTTATTAATGTAGCTGTAGTTAGGCCACAGAAGCATGTTAAGATGACAGTGTCTTATAGTTTACCATCGGGTCTGTACTGTGCGATGATGGTCACTGTCTGGCCAGCGTTCTTCAGTGCTGCAGCTGCCTGTTCATGTGTAGCCATACGCAGGTCCACTCCATTTACCTGACACACACAGCATCACTGTCAACACCTACACACAAATTGCATTGTGCCGCTACAGAATTCATAGAACGTTGTGAAGATAAGCATCATTACACTGAGGATCTGATCGCCCTTGTGCAGCTCTCCGCTGAGGTCAGCTGGTCCTCCTGCCAGTATGAAAGAGATAAAGATTCCCTCGCCATCCTCCCCCCCAACAATATTGAATCCCAGACCTGTAGAACCTCGGTGGATCAAAACTCGACGAGGCTCTCTAAAAAAAAATAGATGATGGCGAGAAGAACATTATTAATGATACAAACTCAAAAACACAGAAATAGTATGTACTAATAGTATAACGCAATAGCCCTATTCAGACCAAAGGAGGCAGCAACATCAAATTCAAAGTAGATATAGCACAGAGCACAATTCATGCTACTAGAGAGGACACCATGATGGACAACAGTCTGCTTGCATGTTGTGGAGAAGATTCTGTATAGGCACAGCTGGAAGTTGAAGTTGTATGAGAATTGTATTCCAAGAATCATTGCTCACCTAGGGATGTCATCATCTCCCAACATGCCGTGCAAAACGGGAGAAAACCGACTTGGTGAGGTTGGAGTGAGGGCTTGTGGGTAATCTGATCCAAGATAGTTGGGGTGGCTGAGCTCTGTATCCATATGGGAATAGGCTGGAAAAATAGACATGAAACCAGAGGGGGATTATATTCTACAAAGATGTTTAATATCTCAGTGTAGCTCAGATTTCTAGCCTCTTGCTTTCCTACAGACTAAATGCACTTTCAAAGAAGGTCTAACAGAGTTACCATGCTCAGATTTGCTTTGTTATTGGAGCAGACCTTTCATAAAGAGGCGGTTTAAGGTCAAAGTAAAAAAAAAAAAGTCCTGAACGTGTACACTACATCCAAGCTTTTGGATTTCACAAAACTCCCACAGGTATCTCTTGAGATTTAAAAAAAACAACTTATTCCCTTTGCTCTATTTTTCGCCACTGTTCTTGCTTTTTGATAAGAGAAAAAAGATGCTTACTGTTGGTGAGGTCTGGAGGGTTGTAGGAGTTGGTCAGGAACAGGTTGTTGGGCTTGGCCACCCTGAGGTAGACCACCTCAGCTGTGTTTTTCAGAGCCCCCACCGCATCCTCGTGCATCACGTCCTCCAGACAGACATTGTTCACCTGATTGTTGATAAAACACAAACAGGATCATTAGAATGAAGACTAGAGTCATTTAACACTACACAAACAGATTTTTATTATGACAGACCAGTTCTAATTGTAATCACATAATGAATTGCTAGGCTAAGCTAATTTGAGTATATTGCGAAGGTAGATCCAATATTTAGTTGGTGGGGTCCCTGTGAAGATGAGTGGAAGTAAATGTAAAATTATAATTTTTGCCATTGTGTATTAAGCTTACAGACAAGAAACAAAGGGAGATGGAGAGCTGAAATGAAATATAGTTAGCTTATAGCAAGCTACTGTTGATGTTGTGGCCATGTAGTTGCTAATTGTTACACAATATGGGTCATGTATTTTTAAAAGATTCAATCAGATCAAAAATATCTTGCTATAATTCCATAAAGCGTTTAGACACCATTTAGTGGAACCCAAGCACCATTTTGAAGTTGCTGATGCTGAGCTCTGTGTTCCCCAGCAGGTGGCAGTAATGGTGCTTGTAAATCAGTGTGACAATATGACTGTTGTTCCATCCCACATATCTATTAACATATTAATGAAAGAAATTGAATGGATAGAAAATTGCTTTTGTAAAATCTCTTGGCTCTTGCATCAGTGCCACTAAAGAACACAATATGTTAGCATGCATATATGTGAATATGCGTCTGTGTGTTTTAAATGTGAGAGGTCATCAGTGACATGCATGAGTGTGGGCGTGTGTCTCTGCATGTTTGTAGGTAATAACTATGAGTGTCTGACCGCTAAGATTTTGTCTCCAATCTGCAAACGCCCATCTTTATGAGCTGCCCCTCCTTCAATGATCTTGGTGACATAGATGCTATTATCTCCGGGTATGTGCTGGTTTCCTACCCCTCCAGCAATGCTGAAGCCTAATCCTGAGAAAAGGAAGAGATAGAGAGGAGCAGGGAGTGAGCAAAGGAGGTGCACGTTAACACAGAGCAGATTTACTAAATCCAGGGGCACAGCTTAACAGGGTATAAAGCATCTGTAAGACTACATAAGAGCGGTGATGTTGTACAACAGTACACACCTCCACACGCCACATACCTTTAGGTCCTTTGATTAGTTTGATTTCGGTGACTTTCTCTGCTGCTGGTTTTCTGCGGAGAACATAGAGGCGGACGATAGCACCTGCCTCCTTAAGAGCCTCCACAGCTTGGCTGTGTGTCACTTCCCTCACATCAACATCATTCACAAATAGGATGCAGTCGTTCACACTAAGAAATGAAAAGAGAGTGAGAGAGACTGTAGGTGGGAGGGGGAAAATACAGCACGAGTTTTTGTTTTGGTGAAGAAATCAAATGAAATCCTTCACTAGAGGAGGTTCAGAACAGTGGATCTCTGACAATAGCTGTGCTGGTACTCAAGTTTCACCACAGAAATCTGGCTTTTCCCCTGTGTGCTTACTATCTAAGATTAACAAGGTTAGGTAGTTATACATCAAGCTGCAGTATAGCCGCTTTATTTTAACTGTTCGTGTGAGAACTTGATGTGCGAAGTGAAAGTGACAGCTTGTGTGCAGGAGAGAAGGTGATTTTCAGCGATGAAATATGAGACACATTTTTTTTTTCTGCTAAGGCACAATACTTCATGGCTGCTGGACAGTGTTTACATACACAAATAAATACCCCACCTGAGTTATTTGAGAGGCAGTATTATACTGTCTCTATACACAAAAATATGTATTTTACAATATATTTCTGTAGGTTTTAAGTGTATTCCATTTTAAAACCCCATTCCAATAATTTTTCCGAAGGTTTTTGAGATATGTTGCCTAGAGTAAAAAGAATCCTTAAAATATTGTGTGTAGTGTTTTCTCCACGTCTGCTTTAATTTGTTCCAGATGGACATTAATAGGTCAACTGTAAAGAGGAGGATGCCTCTGTATGTGTTTCGTTTATTGCGGCATAATCAACAAAACTGCTCATAAAGTACTTTTTTAAGGCAAACTCTGCCCTACATTCTCTTGTAAAGTAAAAACCATTGCATTAATATGCTCTTGTGAATTACACAATTTATTTTTAAATGTTTCTACAATATTATGTGCTTAAATAGTCTTAAAAGCCTTTTTATTATCTCTAAAAAAATGCACAGTTGTAGTTTGTAGTTATTTGGATCATTTTAGATGAAACAGTAGATGCTGATGCTGAGCAATGTTGTGTGACAGTGTTTTGCGCTTTTAAAGAACAAAGTTCTAATTCATGATGTTTTTGGATTTAATATTTCTGGGTGCAAGAAAATGTGTTCTGTTTATAGTGCATGTGTGATCTTACCTCAGCCGTCCATCCTGAGCTGCTGCTCCTCCAGGTATGATTTTGGTAATGAAGATGCTGGGGTCGTCACCCACATGAGGGTTGTCTGTTCCTCCAGCGATGCTGAAGCCCAGGCCTGAATTACCCTGCAGAAGCACATATAAACAAAACACTTAGTTTTATTATTACATCACTGGCATCTTTAGGGACTGGTGACAATAATTGTGCATAGTTGAATGTATTGTGTTTCCATGTTGATCAATAATAATTATGGTAGAACTTCACATTAAACAGCACACTATTAAAAGCTTAGATTGAGACTCACTCTCTCCAATGTGATTTCTTCATACTCAATTTCTCCTTCTGTCCCATTTACCTGTAAAGAAATGTAAGTTTAGTCATTAGTTTTTTAATGTAATATTTGTTCTTTAAGCTGAGAATGTGAAAGTCACTATGTGTGAATCAGTGCAGTTTATGGAAGTGTTGTTCCATTAGTCTAATCCTCCTGGAAGAACAACTCAGCTTTAACCCTGCAATTAGAAAGTCTCACAGGAAGAGGGAATTTAAGGAACTTCAGACTTCACTGTTTTGGTGTCTGACCTAGAAAACAACTTTTCTTAGTGCTGTACTGGTTCAAAAATACTGCTCTGTGATAGCAGGCTTTTCTCTGCGACGGCTCATTCTCTAATCCCACACAGCTCATGATAATGTATTCACTGCTTTCATTTCAGAAATGGCATCATTAAGGAATCAAATGAAATATTTCAGTTCTGTCAAATGCACATCAAAACAGAGAAACCTAATTTAAATTTTAAAAAATGACTAAAATTAATTACTCAATTGTTACCGGTCAGATTAAAACAATGAGCAAAGACAAACCTGGGTGCTGAAAGAGAAATGGATTTGAACTGATAATGTAGGCTGAATATGAAGGCAGTAAATTAGCCATTTGAGTGAACCTAATGTAACAATACAGTAAAGGGAAGATTAAACATAATCCTTACATATGGGGAGCCATCAAGTGTGTCAGTGTTCACCACCACTGGAGGAGTATTTCCCTGGAGGAGAAAGAGAAGACACATTATTATGAAATTATTATTTAAACTCAAATATTAGGCAGCTCCTGAATGAGCTTTCAGTGTACCCCTGAAACCTGCAGTCACAGGAAAGACTGATGGCCATTTTAGCTCTTAGCTATGATACTGTTCTCACTCTGCTATGGTTGTCACTCTGCTAAAAGATAGTGGGCACCGCTCCATAGCCAATTGTTATTAGAACAGAAATCTGAGTTCTTGGTTGTTGCTTTAGTTTTCTTGAGTGACTGCTTAAATTGGACAGCTTGTGTTACTGGTGCTGTAAATGACCATGGACATGGACATTCACCTTCTGCCTACTGGTAGGTTCTAAACAAACCTCACAGTGATTCATATGTAGCAGCAGTGAGAGCACTTCTCCCCAGCACCAAGTGGCAACCTTGGGCGCTCAGAAATGAATGTGGAAGTGTCAAAAATTGCAGCTCCTTCTGCGGACTCTAGGGCTGAATCCAAAAGTGAGTCAAACCCCATTGACTCCCATGTTTGGTCTCTAATGGTAGTTTTCCCGTGTTGTGTGTAAGATGACTGCAATATTTGCATAATTATGGGTGGGTGAGCAATGTAATTGACAGGTGGATGCTGACTCATGGAGCCAGCTGTCTGCTTCACTGACTGCCCACCACCTCAGCTCCACTCCTACTCCACCTATGTGCCTGTATTAGAAGGTTTTGGTGGACAACAATGCTTTCAGCATGGCAACAATTAGAGCCTCTTCAGAAACCTATGGGTGACGTCATGGATGCTGCACCAATAGTTATATACAGTCTATGCCCAACACACACAGCGATTCAGATACAGAGTAGTGATAGACAGCAGTTAGCCCAGTTATCCTCAATCAGTATAATGCCAGCTTGCTTGATTGTTGACCCATTACTCAGCTTCCTACTGTCATCATGATGGTATCAGAAGTTAAAATATATAAATATGCTGCATATACAGTAGGAGAACACTGTTGACTCCCTCAAGAAACTCCTGTATTTGTTTTGGTTACTGTTCTTCACCACTCTCATTAGCATGGGAGAGACACTGTGCGTCTAAAGTGCTTACAGGACAGCAAACAGCAGCATAAAATCAGCCTGCTGACCTTCACAGACCTGACAGCTCTGACACACACAAACAACTGCACAACCCAACCACATCTTCTCAGATTTTGACAATTTCACATCCCCACACAGTGAGTTTAAGACTGATTGTTGTGCATTTATTTATATTTTAGAACAGAATTTGTTTTGATACACATATAACATGCTTTAGTACATTTTGAGCTTTTATCCATTTATGAGCTGACTCCAGCTGTCCGTCATGGTGGACATCATCAAAGGTGCAGCCCAGCTAAATGCTGTTACTAATTACATCTGAAATTGTGATGTTATAGCATGCCAAAAAGCACAGTAAAAGCCTCTCTGCCACCATTTTATCCTTCAAGACCCTTTTTTTTTATAAATCGTCTGTGTTAAATAATTGTATCTACCATTATAATGCAAAAACACTCATCCATGTAAGGTAAAGACATAAAACTCTCCCCAGTTCTCCACAAAATACCAGATACCAGAGCACTTTAAATGTTGAGTTATGACAGCTACATGGCAAAGCTTTACACTCAGGCACAGTGTCCAACTGGCGATGCTGCTGAGCATTACGTCAAATTCACCCTTATCTAGAGAGAGAAATAATGAGTATAGCCAGCAGAAATCTAAGCCTAGTGCAGGCAGTTTCCCTGCAGGGATTTTTGACAGAGCCCTCTCTCCCTCTTTCTCTCTGCTCTGTCAAGTCTTTCAACATCAGGGATGTTAGGATTTACAGTGTTTGGCTGCTCTTGTCTACCCATATTTTAGCACCACCTATTCAGCCAACCTGTCCTCTGGTGTCTTTCAATACACACCACCACCACCATCAATCCAGATATACACCCTAATGGATTTATATTTAGTCAGCCAATATCATATGCATATTAAGACAAACAGATACATTTAGTTTAGTGTGACACAATAGTTTAACCTTTTTCTAATTAAATTAATACAAATTTGCTTAAATACACTACAGTGTTTTTTTTTGCCTTGTTGAGATTTGAATAAAAGAGTTGTTGGCAGGTTGTGCTACTACACTACTAGATGCTTGTTATGTTAAGGCTGTAGGTGTGTGCTGTAAATGTAAATGTAATAAATTTACATCTCTTGGCACATGCACTTCCAGACATGTACATCTTTCTGCTATTCTATGCACGCGCTCACTTGTTTTTTTTTTTTTTGACAATGTCACATGTGAGCTAGCACTGGAAGCAAACCAAAGGTTGCATTAGGGAAGCATTAATGGTGCGTGGCCTGCACACCTTGCAGCTACTGGGAAGCCTTTAACACGTTAAAGCTATCCAATCAATAAGTCGACTAATGACCTCTGCCAAAATACGCAATGTCAAACTATATAATGCTATAGTATATATTTATAAAGAAAAAGAGGGCACTCTGCTCTAGGTAGAGTGTTCTTGTGTGTGTGATAGGAATACAGAGTTGGTTTCACAGTTTTAAAAAATAAATAAAACCAGCTGGCCCACATATACATGTAGGGTTTGATTAGTATTACCAGATTTGATTACTCAGGCTCACCATGATTAAAATCTATTGTGGGTCTAAGTTCAGCCACAACCTTGATCCAAGCTTGTGTACAAACAAAGCCATTAAAACAGCATAATCCATTTTACCCTTTTGTGTTTTCTTCAAAATGCACTGCAGTAAAGACAACAGAGTAAACATGTTTAAAACATGCTCACCATTTTATGGTGTCGATGTTTCTTGGCTTTCCGGACATTGTTGAGAAATCGGCTGCCCATCTTTTTGGCGTACCACACAGACATGAACATATTGACCCTATTCTAAAATGTATATTGTTTACAATGGAAAGCAAACCTTTCCCAACTTCAAAAATGATACACATCCACTGAAAGTGAAGTGTGCTGAAAAACAAGTCTACACTAGAAGCACCTGAGTTCAGAAACAACATTAAGTACCTCAAAAGTGTTATTGCAAAGTGAGCCATTAGATCTTGGCCATGCCCTGGTCAGAAACCACAACATGTCCAGATTGTCTTAATTAAAAGATATTCAACTTAGCACATTCCCTTTGAGCTCTGTACTACACTTACAATCTCACAATGTAAGTAAATCATTCTACCAAATATAGCATGCTTTAGATCTAAGATACACCTTGGAACAGATTTCAGTCCAGGATCGCAGAAGGAATACAGCCCAATTAGCGTCGTCTTCTTGCTGAGTCGGTGCTGGAGGCTTCACTTGAGGAAGCCCAGTGTCATCTTTCGAGGTTAGAGATACTAAAATTACGCTTGGCAGTAAATTGTGTCTGAGACCTACTCGTTCTGTCCTCAGCAAACAGACATCCAGAATAAAAAAGCATTTGCAAACAAATCCTTCCCTTCTCCGTCCTGTGTGGCAGTGGACTGTGATAGCGATGCCTCTCTGCTCCTGGTCTGTACTCAGTGAGAATGCAGTTCATATTTTCTGCTGCTACTGTACTGTACTCCTCCCATCTCTGATGCTAAGGGAAAGCGGAGCGAGCAGGAAAAGTTTGATGGCAATTACTCAGCTGTCTCTCTGTATAATGTTGATGCTGGTGATGTGAGATGGGGAGGAATTATACTTTGACTGAACATAGAACGACAAGCAGTTTAAACTAGCTTGACTTGTCCAAGGGAGCACTTGAAACTAAGAGGCCACTGCGTACTAAAAGCATTATTTTTTGCAATGCAAAACTTTATCGATAGCAGTGAAATTCTTTCATTAAAATTTTAATTTTTGTAAAGCACCTACTAATGTGGTTGTTTTTATATATAATTTTCAGGCCTGACACTAGTGTTCTTTTCAAGCCTTACCACCATTCTGCTGTCAATTAATTCCGCACCATTGGTGGCAAAACTCTTAAAAGACAATAAAGGTGAGAGCAGAATATCTTAAAAAAAAAAAGAAATCCAGTTCACCATTTATTTTCTTTACCATTAATAAATCGGCAATGGCCTTATACTGTAAAAGCACACACAAGTACCAAGCTTTTTTGACAGCTCGTTCAGACTCTCTTGCTGAAAGACAGATTAAATGACAGGAATGGAATAAAATGTAATTGCCCATACACACAAACACATACACTGATGAGCATGCACACTGAACTGAACAGACTTGCATAAGGACATGCTGAAGGACAAGCCGTCATGTGATGCTCTCATTCTGTTAAATAAAATCACTCCATTCACCTATCCATCTAATTTTCTCACTCTTCCAATTGCAAGGGCCTCTCTATTCTGTACTCTGCCATTCAGCACGAACAGCTCTCTCCTCTGCATGCATATTTTTTTCCCTCTCCCCTCTCCTTCCCAAAGGACCTGAGCTGCGGCTTCACAGTAATTACACCGAAGCTGCAGGGACATATTTAAACATTTATTAAAGAAAAGTAAGGAGGACGGAGAAAGTGAAGACGGAAACTAGATACTGGCCAGACAAGAGTGCAGTACAGAGAGGGGAGGGTATAATGGAGAGCCCTTGGGCGAAACACTACAGAAAACAGTAATTGAATCCTTACATTAAGGGCGACAGGTTTTATGCTAAGTGTCATTCACATCTCAAAGGGGGTTGGCTGTGTTGTCTGAAGAGGGTTTGTGTGAAAAATATCATATGGTATGGTATGGGAACACAACTGTGGTTAGAAAGGAGCGAAACTGATATGTATTCGTTTTCATCAGAAGAGACAGAGTATAGCATAAACTGGTGGGTGGGAGTTTTCAAGTACTTTGTGCCGGCTGGTACTCCTTTTGGCTCATCAGCTGACATATGGCAGTGATAAATGCTGTGGATTGTTTTGAGCCCAAGAACTCCAATCTGTCATGATAATGTAGCTTACAGTTTGACTACCAATTATACATGAAATATTCTGGCCAGTTAACATGCCTTATAAGAATATATATTTCCCTGTTACTAAAACTTGGGAATATTTGTCTTCTGATTACCTCACACTGGTGCAGTATATAAGGTAAAACTACTGGACCCTTGGCCTTTGTGCACTATTAGTGTTGGTTTACTGGGTCAGATTCAGAATATGTAAATTAAATATGCTGTTTACAGATTTGAATATTTGGACTAAAAGTCAGATATAAGTGGGCTGAACATTTGTGAGACTGAAAGCACAGCCGTGTCCTTAGGGTAGTGAGCTTGGAAGTAAATGTAATGCAGTTTATAATGGTTTTAGAATAATTATGGCATTTTAGAAACTTTTACATTTTCACACACTCAGTGAGGCCAGGCTGGACTCAATAATTAGATTCCCATTGGAGTCACTGGAAGAGAGGGTAATACCCTGCAAAACCAAAGCTCTAGGACTTTGTGCTCCTGCTCATTAGCACAGCCTTAGTTGTTCAAAGCAACCTATTAACAGCCACTTTCCTAATATTGTGGAATAAGACAGCAAATAGTATATTTGTTCTAGTACAGAACTCTCTGTTATTTTGTAAATTGTACCAGATAAAATCCTGTGTTTACTGTTGGACTGGAGTCAGATCACAGCAACCAGCACTGAATGCCACATCGATTTATGTAATTGTGCAGACTTAAAGAATTGTATTGAGTAGGAGGCGAGAAGATTCATCAGCATGACCACAGATCAATATCAAAAGTTCTGTGCAGTATGGAAAAAAAAGATTTCCAATTACATTACACAATACATTTGAAACGAAATGGATGTCATTTAAGCTTAAGCACCTCTTTGCTAAATCATGTACATAACCCAAAGACCTCCTCTTACTTGCCAAACCATTGCAGTGCTTCCAGAGACAATCCTACCCATAAATCAATGGGGCCTGGAGTGGTACTGGCAAACCCCACACCATTAAAGCAATAAAGAGACAGACTGACGACATCACCTTACACATCAATGACAACCACACGGGCACTGCTCTGGCTGCAATGGCATCAACGCACAAAGGTATTCCTGCAATGCATCTTAAAGACAGAGCACACTTTACCTAAGCGGTGTAGAAAATTGAATGCATGCATCTGCAGAAGGCAGAATGTCTGTATATGTATGAGTGAATATATACACATGCATTTTTCTTACTGATGGCTTTATGCTGAAGGGTGTAGAATGTCCCATATGTCAAACTGTTTAATTATAAGCATGCATGATTAGATGTGGACCGTGTTCAAAGTAAGGGCATGCACCAGAAATGATCTATAGTTACTTGGAGCAACTACTTGTGCCACAGACATGAAAAGATCAAAAGCTAACTTTTCTAGTCCACTACTTTTGACTTCTTTTTTGTGTGTTCACATTCTCTAGTTATCATATGTGCTTACCATATTTTTCTTAAGTAATGGATAACTATTGTTGCAGGAGCAATTTATGGCAGCCTCTCTGGCAGTAAAAATATTCTGCTTTTCAAGGTTATGAAAGTCACTCTGTACAGTCTAACACTGACACCTACAGGTTTCAGTCTGTCTTGCAAAAAGATTACATCTATCTATCACACCCCCATGCTACATGACACCTCAACGCACTGACGGTTGAACAGTAATACAGCCTAAGATTCGTTTAATCTTTACTGCCGTCTCAGAGCTTCCTGTATACCTTTCTGCTAATTTACATATATTTCAGGTGAGAAAATCAAGCCTGATTCTTGAGTGATGTACTTTTCTACAAACAGCTGTGTGTGTTTGCTGAAGAATTAAACATTACAGTGTGATTGAATTTCAACATTTAAAAAACTTTTCCAGATCCCGTAATGTGATTTCAGGCCCCAAAAATAGTCATTGAGTACAAGCGGAACAAATCCGTTAGACAAAGGAGATTTGAATGACAATGAGTATGAAACCACTGATATGATCAGGAAACAGATGACCTCATACTCTGGCTGTACAGATAAAATGGCGGTGAATGGGCAGCTGTCTCTCTGTAATCAGACAGCCAGACGTTGGGGGGACACCAAATCCAACAAAGACAGGAGCAGGGAGGATAAAAATCACACCGATGATGACAACTGATGATGATACTAGTAACTTGACGGAACAGCGGTGACGGAGCGCTCTGCTCTTACCAGTGTGGAAACAGCGGAGGTGTACATTGGAGTGTGTCCCGTAGACATCAACACAGGCTGCAAAACAACAGAAGGGAGAGGGTAAATGTGCAGGGCATGAGGACGGTGACAGGGGAATAACAGTGGGTGCTGACGTTTTTGTTTTTCCCGGTAGTCTTCAGATTTGACTATTTATGCTGCTATATATTAACATTGCTTTGAATATAAATTCAACAACCCGCTGTAATTATACCTTAGTGATTAATACATGATACACATGCCGTTGATGGCTTGCAGCAGTGTAACATTCAGATAGGGTGCAGTGTAGTGTGAAATCTGTTTAAAAGGCAACACACAAGACTGTATGTTCAGTGAATCCTGCAAAATATTCATCATAGCTCATGGCTTTGAAGATATTCAAACTGTTCCAGAAGGGATTATACTAATCATATAGCCTGGATTCCTTTTGTTGACATTTTGAACCAACTCTTATAAACTATAGCCATCAATGTGGCTTATACCACATTTTTTTAGATATTGTGCCAGAAGGTCTTACCATGAGTTATATATTTATTTTCTTGAGAATGTGTTTTAATACAATGATTGTTTCCTTAACTTACTAAGTAATTCAAATGACTACAGCTACTGAAGTAATATCAACCGATAATGACCATTTTAAGTGAATGGTAACTTTGGGAATGGTTTCAATCATATCCAGTAACAGAAGAGAAAATACACAATGTACAATTATTATAAGCATCTCATGCATCACTCTGCACAGCTCCAGCTGCTGCTCTAAACAATACACCCTGTGCCTATGAATTTTACAAACAGCAGCAGTGCAGCATTCCCACATGTAAGGAGATACTTTTCCTCCTGCTGGTGAAGTTTATGTCACAACATTGCAAGTCATTAAAGCAAGTCATGGGGGTTATAGCAGCTGTATTGGCTCTACCTGAGAGGTGGATTCATACTGATCATGACTTACAGACATCATATCTATGCACCTCTCTTCTTCACGACCTACTGTTAATGGCTCCATTGGAAACATTTTGGACTTGCGTGTCTTGTTATTTTATTTGATCACTATAAAGACTTTTTTTGGAGTTTTCTTGAGTTTCAAACTTAGAAACTTGTGCTTACAAGTCAACTTTCTTCTGCCAGCACCCTGTCACAAATAGGGAGTAGGGTGGGGGGTGGAAGCGTGTAGCATGCAAAAGGGATAGGGTAGCATACAACTAAAACTTTGGGAATGGGATTGAGGCATTTCCAGGTATCCAGTGAGGTGACAGCCAACCTGAGGTCATTGTGACACTGTTGGGAAGCAGCAAATGGGCAGAGTAACAGGAAGTGTTGATAAACCAGACAAAACTGTCATTATCTTCATCATTATCATCATCATCATCATCACCATTGTCATTATCATTATGAAATTCACTGTCAACAACACTTTATAAAAATTATAATCAGTAACAGAAAAGAAACAGCCTCATTATCTTCATTAACTGTGTTCATCTGAATAAATAATCTTGATAATAATCATGACATAGCAGAATAAAGCAGAACACAGTATGATCATGTTCACTGACATGAGCCTGTGTGGGACAGACAACATCAATGTTTACCCATAGACATTCATCAACCTATTATTTTTTTGTATTTTTTTTCCGTATCTATTCAAGGACGCATACCTCTCCCATAATATAATGCAAAAAAATTCACTTTGAACTACAGTGAGTGAGTCCAGACCTTTGTACTTCATAGTGCATGGAGCTCTCCCCGAAGATAAACACAAAACTTCATAAATAATAGCAGTTTCCATAAATAGAAATAGGGCCGATCCTGGTTCCCAAAACATTGTGAACAACATCAACATGCTCCTTTTTATGTGATAGGAAAAATATACTGAACTCCGAATGTTGCTGCAGTGTAGGTGTCTTAATAATATTATTGCTGCTATAATTCAGTTTTATTTGTCCTCAGCACCACACAAAAAATACCTATGGTGGTTCATAACGTAGATTTCTTTGTCACGCACACGTATTTGTGAAAATGTGGAAAGTCTCCAAAGCCTCCGTGGGATGTGGGATATTCATCTTGGTTGTAAGCCTATTCTTTATTTTATGATTTAGGTTTGTAAAACTGGTGAACTTTTACCTACATCTGAGGGGTGATATGCAGAAAAATCTTAAATTATCAAGCATGTATAGTGTTAAATATGGTGGCCAGTACTGATGTCTGGATAAAGAAATAAGAAATAAGCTAGGCCTACTGCCCACTACTACAATAATTCTTATATAAAAATATATATATAAATGGCCTACAGCAAGAATTTCCTTTGTCCACCGAATTTACTGAAATGCTTGAGAAATCAAAATAATGAGGAATTAAAACACTTACTGTGCAGTCAGTGTGGCTGTGATTGTGTGTGTGAAATTTACATCCTGTGTATATTGACAAACCTTCTACTTTAGATGCCAAAGGAAGTGTTTTAACCATGCTGATGACAGTTTGGGTGTGGGATTTAGAGTATGTACAGACTGTATGTACACAAATACACAACATAATATTTTATCTCCAGTATGATGTCCACAGATATACTTACAAATACCAAAACCTTCTGGCAACTGTCAGAATGAGTCATGTAATGTACCTCAACACTGAAGGGCACAAATCACATTTTATATTTTCTCTTTAGATAACCTCATAATGGCAGATTTTAGAGAAAGTCTCTCTCCCAGTCGCCATTATTAATAGAACACCCATTGTGTATAATTACTGATCCCTTGGTATGTTCTAGATCATACATTTCAGTGGGACACAGAGGATTGATGAAACCAAAAAGAAAGGTTTAAAGCAGACAATTACAGTGGGGAAAAAAAGTATTTAGTCAGCCACCAATTGAGCAAGTTCTCCTATTTAAAAAGATGAGAGAGCCCTGTAATTTTCATCACAGGTATACCTCAACTATGAGAGACAAAATGAGAAACAAAAATCCAGAAAATCACATTGTAGGATTTTTAAAGAATTTATTTGCAAATTATGGTGGAAAATAAGTATTTGGTCAATAACAAAATGTCATCTCAATACTTTGTTATATACCCTTTGTTGGCAATGACAGAGGTCAAACATTTTCTGTAAGTCTTCACAAGGTTTTCACACACTTTTGCTGGTATTTTGGCCCATTCCTCCATGCAGATCTCCTCTAGAGCAGTAATGTTTTGGGGCTGACGCTGGGTAACACGGACTTTCAACTCCCTCCAAAGATTTTCTATGGGGTTGAGATCTGGAGACTGGCTAGGCCACTCCAGGACCTTGAAATGCTTCTTACGAAGCCACTCCTTTGTTGCCCGGGCGGTGTGTTTGGGATCATTGTCATGTTGAAAGACCCAGCCACGTTTCATCTTCAATGCCCTTGCTGATGGAAGGAGGTTTTCACTCAAAATCTCACGATACATGGCCCCATTCATTCTTTCATTTACACGGATCAGTCGTCCAGGTCCCTTTGCAGAAAAACAGCCCCAAAGCATGATGTTTCCACCCCCATGCTTCACAGTAGGTATGGTGTTCTTCGGATGCAACTCAGCATTCTTTCTCCTCCAAACACGACAAGTTGAGTTTTTACCAAAAAGTTCTATTTTGGTTTCATCTGACCATATGACATTCTCCCAATCCTCTTCTGGTTCATCCAAATGCTCTCTAGCAAACTTCAAACGGGCCTGGATATGTACTGGTTTAAGCAGGGGGACACGTCTGGCACTGCAGGATTTGAGTCCCTGGCGGCGCAGTGTGTTAATGATGGTAGCTTTTGTTACTTTGGTCCCAGCTCTCCGGAGGTCATTCACTAGGTCCCCCCGTGTGGTTCTGGGATTTTTGCTCACAGTTCTGGTGATCATTTTGACCCCACGGGGTGAGATCTTGCGTGGAGCCCCAGATCGAGGGAGATTATCAGTGGTCTTGTATGTCTTCCATTTTCTAATAATTGCTCCCACAGTTGATTTCTTCACACCAAGCTGCTTACCTATTGCAGATTCAGTCTTCCCAGCCTGGTGCAGGTCTACAATTTTGTTTCTGGTGTCCTTTGACAGCTCTTTGGTCTTGGCCATAGTGGAGTTTGGAGTGTGACTGTTTGAGGTTGTGGACAGGTGTCTTTTATACTGATAATGACTCCAAACAGATGCCATTAATACAGGTAACGAGTGGAGGACAGAGGAGCCTCTTAAAGAAAAAGTTACAGGTCTGTGAGAGCCAGAAATATTGCTTGTTTGTAGGTGACCAAATACTTCTTTTACTGAGGAATTTACCAATTAATTCATTAAAAATCCTACAATGTGATTTTCTACATTTTCTTTTCTTATTTTGTCTCTCATAGTTCAGGTATACATATGATGAAAATTACAGGCCTCTCTCATCTTTTTAAGTGGGAGAACTTGCACAATTGGTGGCTGACTAAATACTTTTTTTCCCCACTGTAGATATTTTAAACTGTGCACACATTTGAATGCCACCTTTCTGTTGTCCTCCAGTTGCTGCAATAGATTCCAGATTGACAGTTGTACTTGACAAAACAAGACACAACTGCTTTAGCCAAGCTTTCCAAAACGCTGTGTTAGACATTTGATATTTAATGCTCATTTGAAATCTGTCTCTAGTGGGGTGCACTGTACCATGTAATGAATCATTTTGTGTGTCCTATATGATGACTGGAACTGACTCACTAGTGGTGCCACTGCTCAGGTTTTCATTTTGACAGTGTTCCTTTCACGAGCACCCTCTAAGCACCCTCAAGGAGAAATCTCCATGGCCACCACAGTTCATGCTGAACAGGCGACTGTATATTTTAAACAGCAGCTGCAGAGCTCAACAACTCAGCATCTACTCTTTGCAGACATATTTTAAATGTACGTTTCATTACACTCCCATGTGGGAGATAAAAACTCCCCTCTAAACAAACAAATACAGGAGGACTTAATAGCTGTTAAATAACATGTGTGGGCATATGAGATGGATCATTATTAAGTGGCCAATACAGCTTACACCTTTACATTTGTAGCTACAGTGGGTATTTGTTAATGCACTCCAGGCAAAGTGCTCATGTTCCTACTGATGTCAGCTGTATCTTTCAGTTGTGTAGTTCTTTGCTGCCTGTGTCAATGTCTCTCTTCTTTGTCATGGAGCTCTTATAGATATTAAATTATGCATTTGTAAGACATGTGTCTGTGCTAGGAAGCAGTCCAGTGTGCTGGGAGATGTGATGGCATCAGGCACTGGTGTTCACAAAGATGAGGACTACTGTTTCTACTTCTACTGTAACTGTATCTTTTCAGTGTCACATTTTTTTCTCTCAGTAAATTGAAAACGATCCATCTCATTGACTTACATTAAAAATCATAAGCATATAGTTTAAGACAAAGTTATGACACCTGTCTTCTGTACCTACAACTACATGAGCTAATCAGGTTATTAGTTGGGATCATTTATCATAGAATGGGATATTAGTGAGTTAATTGCAGCCATTACTGCTGCTATTACTGCTATTAGACTTCAGATTATAACTGATTTACCCTGAATGCATCCTGTGTCGACTTACACTGATATCAGGTTGCCCAGGTCATTTTCACATGGAGCTGTTCTGACACTTAAATACACTTAATACATCCCATCATTCTGATACTAAAAGTACTTGTGTTAAGGAATAATGATTTCAAACACATTATCTTAGGCACATACCTACAATAGATAATGTGTTGTGTGTAAGCAAAATGAAACTAAAAGATATAATATATACACTGAAAGAAAGAAATTAGAATTAAGCAAACCACATCACCGTGACTATAATGAATCAGAATTTGGCTGAATAGTGTACAATCCATGTATGTTACACAATAACACATTTATCCACTTTTTAAGTGGATAATTAGAAGTGGGTAATTATTGTTTTGTTTTCCAGTTAAAATATCTACTTACAGACTCCACAAAGTGCTCACAAGATGCCTATTGCAGTTTATTTGACAGCCAAATGATCTCACTGATGTCCCACTGAAGATTCAGTACAGCAGTAAAAATATAAATGTAATCTACTGGCTGAGAAATGACAATGTGCTATATTGTCTCACGGATATCTGTGCTTGTTCTAGCACAGTAACAGCCTTGCTCCCAAGTGTTGACAGCTGAGTGCATTGTGCTGTTGTAATCATGTTACGTATTGATCAGCAATGTACATAACTGAGTGGTGTGTCCTACCTTGACAGGAGAGATGTGTGTGTGTGGTGTGTAGCCATGTATGGCCTCCATGGCAGCAAGGTTCTTGTCACTCATATGAAGCATCTCTGCACTTTTCCCTGGAGCCAGATGTGCTGGACTGTGCTCCAAGGGGGGCGTCTCCTCATCCTGGTACCTGTATTTCTGCAAAGACACAAACATCAAAATAGACACTTAGACAAATAGTCTTAAATGTTCTCATGTATATGGGTCAGTGTATTTTTTTAAAAGGTAACAGAGGTTAATAGCATTTAAATCACAAACTGATTTAATTCTCTGTTTCATTAAACCACTGGTGTCGGTCTTCCTTTAGACATTATGGTATAAATGACACACTGCATTCACCAAAGGTCCGTAGTAGTATTTCCATCAGTGAAGCATCTTTAGCCAAATGTGGACAATCTATATGCAAATCTTGTATATCACATAACATGTGTGACGCCTACAAGTGCAAACTGAAGACATCATTGAAACAGAGACCTCAAAATGCTGCCATTGTCTGTTGAGCAAAGTCCAACGTCCTCCACAACCACATGGAGCAACCAGAGCCATGACTCATAGCGGCTCTAAAGTAGCAGATCATGCAGCTTCTTCCTAGTAGCCTTACTCCCCTACTGATATCCCACACCTTGGCAACCTGTCAGCAGCCTACTGTTTTACCACACATGGTAGGTTTCATTCTAGGCGTGATGACACAAAATCTGCACACAGCATTTTCCATCACAAACACACGAGATGGTGGGCAGCATCACAGTAGAGATCTGCCACACTGTCCTGTTGGTTAGACGCCTGTGTTTTCTACAAATCTGTACCCAACCCAAAACCCCTCCAGGCTCACAGTGCACTACTGTGCTGCACTGCAGATGTGAACCAGCTTCATTCTAAAAACGTGCACATTTTGATGGATCATCTGAATTTTGGCTGGTGGCCTGATGGCTAACCCTGTCACCCTCCCCTCTCTCTCTCTCTCTTGGTCTTTTAATGTTTTTTGGAGGCAGACAGGAAAAGGGAGGTGCATCACTGAGCTCTGTCTCAGACAGGCTGCCTAGCAACCAGAGCAGAGCAGAGATTGCAGTGCCACAGTTGGGGCTGCCAGCATCAGTCCTGGATCACATTACACTGAGACAGCAAGAAAGAGAGAGAGTGAAACAGAGATGAAGATAAAGGAGAAAGTGAGGGGGATGGGTAAAAATGGAAAAAAAGTGAGTCCATCAATAAAGAGAAAGAGAACATAGCAGTGTGGGGGTGGACCAGAGGGGAAATGAATAGCTGTTGAAAACACCTCTCCACAATTACAGGTTAATAAGCAGTAAACAACTGATTTTGCTGTATTAACACACTTCTAAGTCCAACATTGCTGTATGTAAACACTGTACACCAACATCTACCTATGTAATACAAAAGTATTTACTGAATTTAGAATTCTCATTTTATTTGTTCTAAAATAATACATACATTAAACAGCAGTAAACATTAAGGTACATCCTGGAAAGATTAGTAAATTACTTGAAACACTGCCCAAAGTAGCCCTAAGCTCTTTTCCTGCCTCCCCCTTTCCTGCATGACCAACATTCATGCTGTCATGTTGCCTTCTGTCCCACTGGTGGGGGATGTGACATTCAATTCAAAGATGTGTTACAAAGTGTCCGTCTGGTGAGGGTGAACCGAGTGAATTTGTTACTCGGTTTCGGACTGGTGCTTGGTATGGGGCAATATAAGTGCTGGTTTTGGAACTGGTGTTGTAAAGACAGAAATGTACTGGAATATTAATTATATATAACACAATTAAAAATGCAATTCAGCTGAGGCTGCCTTTATTCCAGTGAGGGCAGGATATGTAATTAACATGGTTCTTACTGAACCTACTGCCATTTATATTTTGTCTATACATTTTTTTTTGGTGCTGTTTAATATTGCTCTGTTATTTAATTTGAAGGATTAATTGTACCCAACAAATTCTTACCATTATTATTTTCATTTGTCTCAGTTAGGTAGTTATGGAAAGTGAAAATACACTTATGTAATATAATGATCTCTGTGTTGTATATAAAGAAAACTCAGCAGCATTTTATATAAAGGTCTAGCACAATAAGGGTTCTGGGTATTATAGCGTTTAGTAGCCTTTTTATTTATTCTTCTCTTTGTAAGCCAAAATATGCACTGTCATCAACAAAAAGTAGAATGCACACATGCAAAATATAACACGGGTTTATAAACGCTTGCAATAACTACCTCTAACTCTTTGAGCAGAATTATGTGTGCAAGGACTCCTCTGCATCTTTAAGGAGTTACTCTCTTGTAAAGGTCATTATAAGGAGAGGCTCCTCATTTTGCAGTAGCAGTTGTTGCCCATCCTGCACTGTAATAGGAACTGTGCACCGTGTGGCTGAATAAGCCCTTTCTTTTATGGTTAAATGAGTTAAGTTAATGCAGAGCATATGTCAAATGCTAGCAACATCTCACTTTGTAAATTACTGTGCATTAGATAATGGAATGAAAGCTAACCTCCATTCTCAGGCACATAATATCCATGAACACAAACGGGAAATGCATTTAATGAACTAACTATGGGAAACTTCAGGTGCTATGAGTGTAATGCTGCTATGATGAACTCTATGAGGTATCCTGCACTGGGTGCAAAGTCTGTGTGATGCCTCACAGGAGAAAGGAACTGTATGCTGGAATTTAACTGTATGCAGCACAGTACTTCTCGGTGAAATAAATCCACATAAGTGTTTGAATTAGACTGAATTTGTACCAGTTTCACAAACAGCGATCAAGTATAGATTTAACACAGAGCCGCTAAGCTGCTAATGATACATTCTCCAAAACCAAACGGTTTATTTGAGTAATTATCCAAACATACAAACAGTGATTAACTGTCATAAATATAAATTTCCTTATAAATCTGGCTGCTCTTTTACACAGGCTACTTTTTAACTAGATGCATTACTTTTTAATGACAGGACTCATTTCAGTACTTTGCTGCAATCAGTGGACAGAACATAAGATTTATTGAGACATATTTTTGGTATAATAAAACTTTGAACATGCAGGTTTTAGCTTTAGTTCTGTCCTCAGCAAAGCCACATAAATGATGAATTCTATACCTCCCTCATATACTGTACTGTAAGTAAGGCAGAACACCTGCTGTGTTTGTGAGTAAACACTCACACCAACCCACAGGGGCCTATAAACCTGCAACACCTAATCTGAGTAATTCTAAGTCTATAAAATAAGAGTAACGACGTGAGAAATATGACACACTTGCTGCATGGCATCATAACTTAGATAAAGCACTGAAAAATAACAGTGTTTGGTCATCCTAGTTTTCTATTTTTTTTTCTCTACAATTCAGGCATTTTTGCCTTCTTAGTTGATTTTCACTCACAAGTGTCTTCACAAGAGCCAAACCTCAAACACAGCTTTCATCTCATTTGCATTATCACAATTGCTGATGCCAGCCAACACCTACCAGTACAACAGCTTTTTCATGTATATGTAAAACTCAGGAAGACAGGAAATGTTCTCATCCACTGCCAATGATAACTTCAGGGTATTCTCTAAGGTGGTTCAGTACAACACTTGTTATGTATCCTTCAACAATAACAACAGACTTTTACATTTTCCATAGGGCAGTATGCTTAAAGTGGCACCAGACAGGGTTGTAATATGATAATCCATCCAGGCAAAAATCACAATTGGGGCTACAACAAAGAAGAGCTTCTTATCACTTCATGGAGACGCTCTAGATTTGTCCCTAATGTATGTTTGCTTTAGAGTGTAGTCACTCTAATCTCTAGAAATGCTAGAAATTAACCATGAACCTTCTCACAAAAAGATTTTCTAACAGCATTTACCAAAATCCAAATGCAACAAAGTGGAAAGAGTGCAACTGCATATTTATTATTATATATTATTGATAGTTATTTAATGAATTAATTATTATAAATCTGACTCCAGGACTGCACCAAGCTTAGCGCATGATATTGTGTGAGTGGTTAATGAATGCAAAACAGACTCCTGGGCTGTGGAGAGAAGGTGTTTCATAATGAGCAGCACCTTGACTGCATGTATATCGTCCCATAGGGAGATGATTTATGTGCCCATTCTGCCCAGCAGAGCTATTTACATTAAACATGTACAGATACTTTTCAGCAGAACGTTTTGAATTTGATTCCCAACGGACAGACAGGCTTTTTTTTTGCACTACCAGAAGGCTTGTTCACCACAGCGAAAACATAAGACATCATAAAAAATAAATAAGGAAAACTAGTTTTTCTCTTACTCCCCACAGATACACATTCAGAGGTATATTTCCTTACATTTCATATTTAAATATCCGCTTGTTAATTTATGTTCATCTAATCTTAATGAGATTCTGAATCTCCTTTCTGTGGGATGATTCATCATCGATAAGACCCACACAGATGCATCATCCTCAAATGTAATAATCAGATTAGAGCTATAGACACAGTAAATGGTACCATAGTGGGTGCTTGGCTCTAGCTCTTCTGCTGAGGATTGACGTCTCGGTCTTGTCTGTCTGGAGCCTGTTTTCACAGGAACTTCATGCTTATTTTCTGAGAGAAGTAATACCTTTATGAGTTGGCAAGAGTCAGCCAACTCATGTAAAATAAATCAGTAAGTAAATATAGGATATGTACAGAATTAGTTTAGGCTGCAGAGCTGCAGTTCAGCAGCTTCATCTTATGTGAGGAAGCCTGACACGCCAGACTAATTTTTGGGTGACTGTTATGTGCAGACATGCAGAACTAGATTGAGCAGAGTACTGACAGCTTAAGTACACTGCCATGATTAAAAGGGTGTGTTAGATATTTGTTACCAATGAGAGGAATAGTTTGTGTGACTGTAGCTATGGACTGAATTTGACTTTATCACTATTTAATTTGTCATTAATTTGTTATACCATTCCTTAAATGTACTGTAATATTATATATTAATGGTGAACTATTACAAATTAACATGTACAACACAAGTACCTTTGTCCATCATGAACCTACATTTCATACCAATAATTAAATCAAATGCTCCATTGTTTTTGTAATTTGCAGGTCTGATGCACACTCAGGCAAAGATCAGTAGTTGTGATCACTTAATCCCCCTCTTCCCCCCTCTATAGAAGGAGGAAGGAGGGGTATGCACACAACATTTTTATGCTGAGTACATACATTTTTATGTATGTTGCACTTGTAGTGGGGGATTGTAGAGTTAACCCCCTCAGCAGCCCTCTGCTTATTCCACAAAGGCAATCATGCAAGGGGAGGCCATTTTACCACACAGCGCTGCAAGGCTAATTGTTTTCATTAAAGCGAACAAGCTATAACAGCAGCGGTGGGGATTTTCTTTTATCATATTGCCTTTCAGATGGAGAGTAATCATAAGTAATATAAGTGAACAGCACCACTAAAGAGCACGTGTATTTCTTATTGACCAGCCATGCAATAAAAAGGAAAATCAGCAGTTTATATCAAGGATCACTGAGAAATTTACACAGATGGTAAATGCAACCATCTCCGTATTTCAAGACCTGACTCTATACACAAGCTTACACAAGCGCCTGATTTCTTTGTTTAAGAATTCCTAATGAATATCTCTGTGTTGATGTTGCCTAAGGAGTTATGGTTTCATTTTGCTTTTTGGACAGAAAGGTTGTCTTAGAGCTTATTTAATGTGTTCTTCTTTCCATGAATGCTCATGTCCTGGAGGCCAAGTCACCAATTCTTTTTCACTGCACTGAAGCTCAGAATGAACTTAATCGTAAAAGTTGATGATGCATATCTGTGTGCCAGATGCTTAGTGAGTATGTTTTAGCCTGTTCAGTGGCTGACAAGAACAAATTCAATTCAAACTAGCTGTGACATTAACTCTTAATCTACTACTGCCGAACAATGGCAGTGACAGAGGCTTCTATTGGTTATTCAGGTGGTCTACCACCATTTGTTGTGAGTAATATGGAGATTTAATTCTGGTGGCTTTGACATTTGCAAAGAATCGTGTTGGCAAGTTTGAATGGAAACCAATCAAGTCTCCTGCAGAAAACTCACATGTCCTACACTGCCATCCCCACCGTTTACTTGTATGAGCTACTTGCCATGGATGAGATTAAGCCTGTTTTTTTATGCCTGGCCTTAATAGATAAATACAGTAGGGACCATTTCTGTACAGTGCCACTTTGCCTGTGCTACTTCCCTCTACAACTCCTACCGCTGCTTACATAAGAGCAGGTGCAGCACTTGATAGCAGATAAGCAGAGAAGAGTAAGTTAGCAAGGTACAGGCAATCCTGAATGGTTCAATCTGAGAGCTGAACAGTGTTAGTAAATGTCAGCTACTTTATGTCATTATTGCTACACTTTTCAAGCTTACTGTCAGTGCCAAGAGTTGCTGTGCTTAAAAAGAGTAGACGAGACAAATAGCAGCATTAAATAGGTCAAATCCATATCAAGAGATGTGTTTACAAAGCTGTAAAACCAGTTCCCTCAGAATGAAAACCTTGCAGCAGCTCCTTTGACATCACCTTCTGATATTTTCTACATCATTACTCTTCATCATTTGATTGGTTTGCTGGTAAAGATTGGCAGCCGGTTGTTTTCCTGTCCATTTTCCAGTAAAGACATCTGAGGATTGATTCTCAGGGTAAGGTGATTATCGATCTTGATATTGAGATGAAGGCACACCGATCTCTAAGTCGTAAATCATTTATTACATAAATACTTTGCTTCCATTAAAACTCTGCAATGCAATGTAAACTGTCCCTTGACTAGTTTACATTGCATGGCCCTTAGTATAAGTGCTCTACTGAATTAGAGCTTATAGACAAACTTCGGCGATGCTGGCTGTCTTGATTAAATGTTAAGAGGCCATCAATGAGCATTAAGCATAAAAGAGCACATTAACACAATGCTGAATGCTTACTACCACATCAAGACCGTTTTAATTAAGATCCTAAATTTAAAATGACTTAGTGGATTTCTGCTGGGCTTTGTCTAAGAACAAAGGTTATGCAAATCAAAAACCTTAGACGGTAACCTTGGGAAATGACAGTCACCTGGCAGCTACTGAAACACACTAAGTTTAGTGCACACAGTCCTGGAAGAAATTAGGGAAGAGGAACAAGAACAAAAGCATCTAACAACCAAACAGGGACAGAGGAGAAAGGAGAGGATATGGTAACTGAAAGACAATCCAAAAAACAGTTTACAGTATGTAGTTTGGCTCCTGACACACTCAGAAGACATGACTTATGGCTTTTGCACCAAAACCACTTTTTTGCATTATAACAATAGAGCTTCAGCCAGGAGCTACTTATTTGCACTTCAGCATGAAGGCACATATGTAAACACTGGTCATCTCTATCACCTTAAAAGTATCATCACTGTTATTATTTTCCCCAAAACATTAAATGCCAACCTTCCATGTGACTACAGTCAGAAGAACACTATGTATTGGAGAGCTCCTGAACCTGCATGTATATAGACCAGTAATGTGAACACAATCAGACATTCAAACAAATATTTGCTAATAATACAAAGAACAGTGCTCATTCTCAGCCAGATCCATTGAAACCAGCATTGCTGCAAACCAAGCACAATTCACTTTTATAGAGCTCTTAATCCCCATTGAAATCTGTTCGTATTACAGAGTAAATGTTTGCTGTGGGGTTACATTTCACTGGTCGGCCATAATGACTGCAGAGGCAACTTGAATCTATGGGAGGAGAGTTTATGTTTTCCACAAGGAAGGCATGCCATCTCAGATGGAGATATGAAGAAAGACATGAGCCAGGAGGAAGTGATGCATGAGGGGACACATGGGAATATCTGTGCTAGTAAAAGGCAACACTGAGCACAGCAGGACCACACTTTCACATACACAGAAAGCAAACACCCACTGTCATTTTACCAGCAGTGTGTTTCAAATATAGAAATGCATCCCAGTAGACAAAACGGTAACATCATCACAGTTAATAAAGTATGACAAAAATAACCATTTCATCAAATATAGATTACAGCAACAAAACAGAACACAAAGTGTCAGAACTGTATTCACAAACAAATTATCCAGAGCTCTGTACACTTGTACACATCATGTTGGCAAGTGTATGGACAATTTCTGGCCAGAGAGCAGAGCAGTGTACTCAGGTTTGGCTTCATTAGGCTAACAGACTATAGTGCCATGTGGAGGGAAACTCTGATCTGGCAGCCATACTGGAAACACCTGAAGCTGGGAGGGAAGGAGGAAAATCTGGGGGATGATGGCCAAAAGGAGAATGACTGACTGACCATGTTCTCTCTTTACATCACATCACATGACAGAAAAAAAACCACACCAATAGCTTGCTTGTTGCTGATAAGCAGCTAACAACAACTGCTCACTTTGATTTGTGCATACACAAGACTACAAGAGCACTGCTCATTTACCATTCCAAGCTGTGATTAAGCCATTTATCATCAGACAAACTGCCTTTGTTGCAGTTTGTCTGATGATAAATGATATTTAAGTGGCTCTGAGCGATAAAGTGAATTTCCCAAGGTCAAAAGCATACCATGCAATTTGCTTTGATGGCTTACAGAGCAAATATGTGAACAGTATGGTTAGCCCAAACTTGGCATGCTAATAGCGTGTAGATAAGGAGGGGGAGGATCTGATTGTGACTGATGTTTCATTCATTAAGCAGCAGTAAACATTAAATAATAGCTAACACCAAACACAAGCATGCCTGCCAAGGATGCTGTATCCTGTTCTGTGTGAATGGAAATCGGCCATCTATGAGCGTGAAAGCCCGACCATGTGGTGATGTAAAGGTAATATGTTGTGAATAAGCAGGTAGATGAAAACATATGGATGAGAGGAAGCCGTAGGTGAGTGTGATCACTGTACTAATTACTGTACTATCATGGCTGTGCAACAAAAAAAAGCGCGGTACAAATCAACGCTTCCACCTCACATGAATGCATTACGGTTAGAAATATAAACGCTGTATCTCACAGAGGCCTGATCCGCATTTTTTTTTGTTCTATATTTGCACAAATTGCGTTTAGATAGCAGTCGCTGCTGCAACCACCCCCGGGCTTACCTTACAGCCGAACATAAGAGAGAGGGTCCGGTTGCTGCAGATGACCTTACACTGGCACATGACCGGCGAGAGACACTTTAAATTCCTGACAGGCAGAGACATCAGTCCAAAGCCTCACACCAGGCAGACAGCACAGACCACAGCTCGTCGGTCCGCCGCCACTCACTCGGAGCCACGGCACAATTAGACGAGAGGCGCAGAAGCTGTATGGGGGGCGGGGGGTCGGTAATGCCCGTTAATAATAGGCGAGCTGCCCCGCTGAAATGTGACCAGTACTCGTGTTTCTATATGACTTCAGGTCATGCATTTTTAATCACCTTTAAAGTATCAGTCGTCACCTTTATATTGCCATGCTGTCCAAAGGTTTAACGCTGGCAACATCATTCATGATTTGTACAAGTCTCTCTCTCTCTCTCTCTTTCTCTCGCTTGATTCGTTGATTGGCCGTAAAGTTTGTAGATAAAGCGCAGCTGGAATCATTATGGCAAACATGAAGACTTTAGGAGACTAGAATCAGCGCAAATGTAAATTATCTAATAAGAATATGGGAAAGTAAACGTGGTAATAGTATAAAAGTAAAGACAACATAATTATAATTTTCAAAGCGCGCTAAAAGGAGCTGTGGTTGGGATATAACCTGGGAAATACTGAGCTATAGCAAAGAAGCCCGGCTCCCTGCATCACAATGGTGTGGTTGCTGCGCCCCCTCTTGGAGCATTAGGAAAATGCCGTAGAAGCTGTCCATGGTGCTGAAATATGTCAAATCAGTGGAGGGGTTTTGAGGCTGCAAAATGCCATCATGTAAAACTGAGTGTGATTAACACAAATACAAAGTAAAGGTAAAGTGGAACTTTCATCCTTCATTCCTCCTGGATACAGAATTAATTCACACATGCAAATGGAAACACTGATCTGCAAGTTAAACAAGCACACTTACAAATAAGGAAGTGGAGTGTAATGATGTGATGCTGAAAAGTAGACCCCATGCTGCTGTGTCCCTGCACACAGCAACTGATATATGCAGCAACTATAAAGACAATTTAGGACTGCTTATTGGGAGAATTTAAAAGACAGAATAAGTGTTTCTCTCTTCTATAAACTTGATTGTCTCCTGGGTTTACACAGGATACTGCTGTATACACGTTCACATTTCTGAACAATATCTGCCATTAAAAAAACTTAGAAGCTGAAATGTAAGATATCAAGTTACAATGTATGATCAGAAACCTTATTATGTATGCATGGATTAGTAGATAAGACAATGAACTGGGAGACTAATAGACATGTAAATGAACACTTTGCTGTTTAACTAAAAAAAATAATACATTTATTTGAACTAATTTTAATGTGTGGTTGTACTGAAAACCCCTAACCCAATTCTGTATTGCATTTTGCATTTTTTTAGATGAAATCTTTAAGTAGACTTTACTTTATTTGTAAATCTCCACTCAGTGTGATTGTGCTGACATGGTGAGCCCACAGGGTGGAGTGAGAGACCCAGGTAGGATAGATTTAAATATTGTGCATTCATCTCAGGACCGACTGCGGCGCAGGGCTCATTGCTCCCGAGTGACGTCAGCGTTAAATCGAACACAGAGACTGTTGCAAATATTCCAGTGTGCTGCTGATAGTTTTTTTTTTACCTCATCACCCTCCCAGTGAGTTGGGGATATCCTAGGAAATCTGCAATGTGCTGAATACATCAGCTGGTTTATCACAGGCCTATAGAAGGAGGTCATGAATTTTAAAGTATACTGGGAAGATATCTGGGAAAGTCTCTAAGACCAGAGAAAGCAAGTCTTTAAATCAGTATAAAAAATCTTAATGGAGCTTCCTGGTCTTTTGTCTTGATCACAAAACAATGTATTCTGTGCTATGTGTGTGCCTGTCTGCTGGATTGTGGGCGTACAAAAGCCTCATTCACATTCTTCTTTAAGTACAATATTGTTTTTAATCCTCCCTCTTTGGTCACATAAAACCCTGCGCAGTTTTCTGAGAGCAGCTACAGTTGCCATATTATTTCTTTATAAAAAAAATAAAACTCTGTGCTTGATTGAAGCAATGAATCTGTTTCAATCAGGAACAGCATTGTCTGTACACTGAAAATAGACTGCACCAGTGAGTAACAGACTGAGGCCACCTCTTCAAAATCACACTAAGGTGTTACCACGCGTTTTCCTCTACTCCTCCACCTAAATTACATCCACACTGTTATTTTTGTATGTTCCCCTGACATCAAACTCCACTCTGAAAGTGTGAAACAATAATCCTACAACACTAATATCAAATCACATCAAGCTGTAAAAAAAAAAATTTTAGTATCAGCTATTAATTAAAAGTGTCTGTTTAACCAATGGTGTTCTCTGGAAGGATTTTCTTTTCTGTGATTCTTCCTGGACTAAAAAAAACCCTAACAGAGGAAAAAATATGGAAAACATTTCATTTCTCTTCCATGAGCTTTGACATGTTTGCAGTAACAGCAGGAGGGCAGTCATGTTCACTTGGACATGATTGTATACACAGTACATATGTGGTTTGCCTTCTCAGTGCTTTCACAAAACACAGCCTGTGCCTGTGCTGTATAACCAGCCTGTAATTACAGCAGAACCAAACCATCAAACAGTTGTATACCTTTATAACAAATATATGTCATAAAACTATTTTTTTCTTTAAAACTTGCTGCGAGAAAACTGAGAAAATGAACTGTGGACAAAAACATCAACACCCAACATGCAGTTGGGCATGCGTTCTTTGTTACTACAAACAGCCAATCATAGGCACTTTATCAGCAGATATCAAACTGGGGCAGTGGATGTGCAAATGAGCATGATATCAAATGGGTATCTCATATTTTCACACAGTAATGTTGCCGTTAGTAACAAAACTTTTTTTTTTTGCCTGTTCCTTTTGGGATCATTGAGTTTGTGTCCATTTTTTCCATGTCCATGTATGACCCATGACTTTCCTGTAAAATATCAAATGCTTATGCAACCTCAACAAGAAACTGGCTCTGCTAGGATGGCTTCTTCCTCTTTTTTCTGCTCATGCAAGTAGTTCTAATGTCACTATTAGGTCCATGGCAAATGCAGAAAATTTACAGTGAAAAAGTAGAATTTGTAGTTTCAATCGAACAGTCCAGATGACACATTTCACATCACCTGGTGGGTTTTACTGGCAAATTATCAAGGCGCTTTGGGTGCAGGCAGCATGGAGGGAGGGCGAAACATCCTTCATTTACACATTCGCCTAACAGTAATGAGACACAGCTGCTTCAGAATCTGGAGTTTCCCTTAACATGCAATACCAATTAGGTTCACTAGGTGCTCAAAAATCTCTGGAGTATGTGACTATAATATATATTTTCTTCAGTAAGTAAATGTTTGTTCACAGAAAATGGATTGATGGACAGCTGGATCATTGTCTAAATGGTTTTCAGACTTTAAAGGTGCCTTCTTTGGCTTACATTTAGGTAAAATGTGTTTCTCTTCAACTTAAACAACACACTAATAAGGCTTGTTTGTGTTAGCTGTAGCTTTCAATTGTGTTTCTCCCTGCTGTACTTCACTGCCCATATTTAGAGGAGCCTGGCTTTAGCAAAAAAATATTGCAAACCAAAGGGGTGATGTCATCACTTGTCTTCTTCATTTTTACATGCTTTCTGTCATCATGTTTCCCTTGATTAACATGCACATAACCTTGTACATGCATTCCAGGTTGATGTCACTCAAGCAGCATCTTCATGCATGTAAAAAAGAGATGACTGACAACATGTAGCTAATAATATATTTATACATATAATTTCCAGGTTATCATATACAGTGAGTGGCTTTCCCCCCTTTCACTACAGCATTATGTAAGTGTGGGAGTCACATGAAAACCTGAACTGTGATGTGTTGAGTGTAGCATTAACATCCTAATGCTGCATTGTATGAGAGTGAGAGAGAGAGCACCCAAAAGAGTGTTTCCATGACAACATCTGCAGGGGGTGGCAGAGCCCTAACAAATAGTCCACTTGCCAGCAGTGTTCTGGTCTCTGTTTCTGTCACTGGTGATCGTCGACATAAAAGCAGGTACGTTATGCTACTACTACATGAGACACCAGTGAGACACATGACAGTTTTTTCCTTAAGTATACAGAGGATGTACAGAAGGACTGTGACTGCAAGAGCCGCTTTCAAAGAGCCTGCAAGTGCCAAAAACTGTGCTAAGCCTACCCTGTGGGTAGAGCCAGATGTGCATTTTCTCTCCTACAAACCTCAGTAGCCATTTTTGATTTTTTCCCTTTCATTGGTAAGGAAAAAAAATCCTCTGTTTGTCTTTTATGCAAAAGATAAATTATAAAAAATAAATCAAAGCCTGACCGAAAGCCCAGCACTGAACATTTTACATTTCGTAGTAAAGACATTAAATATTTAAACCAGACTGAGACATATCAATACCTTTATATCTTTCTCCACTCACTTTAAATGTACTGTATGTCAAGGACTAGTACTAAAGATTTTATATATATTTTATTTCCTTATCAGGTTACAAAAAAGATGACTAAAACTCAGTAATCAATTAGTCAGTCATTCAGTTATAGCTTCCTGCTTCATCCTATACAGACTTACAAGGGGCTGAAACCTATTCCAGCTTGCACTGGGCGAGAGGCAGGGTACACTTGACACAAACTGTGACAGTTTGTCACATGGCCAAGACAGAGAGACAGAACACCCATTAATGCTCAATTTCATATCTACAGCCAATTTAGAATCACCACTTCACCTTACATGCCTTTGTACTATAAGTAAAGCCACAGTCAGATGCTATTATGAGTGCAGTCCTAAACACTACACCACTATGCCACAACCAGGTTAGACTGTACATACATGTTCTTTAAAAATACATATTAATCAGACAAATGTCGTCAGATTAACCATTCTGCTTAGGAAAAATGTTTGCCAAAAGATACTACGCCAAATATAAATGCACTCCCATGAGGTATTAATATTTCCATTTGCAGTTTATTTGAATTTGGTTATTTTCTCTAAAAGAATTGTTTTTTTACAGTCTGGCTGAAATATGCTCTTGGAGCTGACCTTTTCCCAACTGCATTAAGAATCTCAATCTGATAGATATTTGCCATCATCATTTTGTTTACATGTGTATGGCATTTTAGATGAAAACTCTGCAAACAGCTGAATGCAGTGGACTGTGGATGATTATATTGTAAGTCTGTTCAGTTTGAGGCTCGGCCATATTTACTCACACAGCTTAATACGCTGGTTTACAGTTTTGTGTGTCAGTTTGTGCAAAGCTCTGTCAGGTTTAAATAATCCTTTACCGGAAAGCCCATATTTTACACTTCCTCCTATAAGTGAGACATTCATTATGGGGTCGCACTTAACAGTAGAACATACAATTATTTTTTTACAGTTATGACAACAACCACATAAAGAAGTGTGGATCATCTAAACAGTTAAACAGTTGGCGCACATTCACACAACCTGCCTGTAGTCTACAGCTTTTTGTAACATCCAGTACTCACAGCTTTGACACTGAAATAGTCTAAGTTGTGCGAACACAACTGGGAACCTCCTGAGGCTCTGAGACTACCTTAGCTCTACTGACTAGGAAAACACCTCAGGTGAGAATTATAGTATTCACACCTACACAGAACCTGTGATATCTGAATTGTCTCTGCTTGAATATCTGATTTTACTTACAGTAGTAACAGACCAAGGCCAGGGAAATACTGATGGTCTCCAATAGAACCTGTTACGGTAAATTCATCTTCGTACTATAACTATAACCATTAAACCCACAGCATGGAAACAATGTGTCCTGTTGGTAGAACATTGTATATCAGCAGCAGGTGAACCAGCAGCACTTAAAGGTTCCTTTAGAGGCAAACCAGGATGTTTCACATCTGATATTCCTGGTTCTGTGTCTTGCAAAATCATTCAGCTGTGTAAATTTTACATGGCTAAATGGAGTCATCACCAACAGCAATGACTTGGAGCAATGTATTATGCATGCAGTATGGCATGCATGTTACACCCTACACCACACTTTAAAAGCCAAAAATAAATTACCATAGGAATGCACTTAAGCTTCTCCTTTTGGTAGCAGCAGGCGTGCATAGAGATCATAGAGATGGGTATTAAATTGTTAAATTGAGCTCTTGGATATAATTATCCTCACCACCCTCAAATCAGATGAGAACATCTAAACCTTCTACACTCATGAAAGCACACAGATGATTCTCTTCCTGTGACAAACAGTTATCCAGGCCCATTTTTTTACAGCCATTTCCTCACTTTTTCTAACACAGACTGGTTCTGCTGTGCCTCCACCTCCTCCCTCTCCTCCCACACTAAAGACAACAGCACTGAGACATTCTCTGCCAGCTGTCCTCCATCTGAGACATAAAGCCTTTACTGCTAGGGGTTCCTCTGATTTAATGATAGATTTTTTTATTATTTTTGTAAAAACAATGTATACGTGTTATATGTGTACATATAATTCATATTTAAGAACATCAGACATCACTGCAGATGTTTAAACTACTGGGCAATCACCAGTCAAATTACTTTTAACGTCCTTTACAGTTGTAGTGCTTCCATAGTATGGACAGGCCTCTCAGTGGTGTCTGTGTCAACTGTAGCAGAAAGGTTCACCATTTCCTGAACTACTCTGACAGTGGCAAGACTACACTCTAATTGAGATTAGTTCAGTTTTCTTTGCCTAGGGCCGACTGCAGCTCTGTCTATAATTAGATGTGAAATTTGCATTGTGGGATGTTGTAAGTTTTCCTGCATGACCATGACCCGGACTCTCTGCTGTTCACTTTGTGGGTAGTACATTGCCAATAATTACATAATATAATACTATATTAGGTGGAAGGAAAGTCTTCCATTATTGCAATACTTGGGTAAAGTATGCTGTAAAGTGCCAGTTTGTGACCACACACATTTATACACATCACTGTATTATAAGGGTCTAACTCAAAGAGACTAGTCTGACTGTTTTTTTTCCATATACACTTGGGTGTTTTCTTGCATATGAGCATAAATGAGCAGTTGTCATAATGGATTGCCTGGTGGTGATTCAATGTAATGTGAAGAGTTGTGTGACATGTTTTAATTATGATCGACTTGTGCTGAGGCTCACACTGATTATCACGCCTGCATGTGCTGTGCGTAAGCGTTCCTAAAGTTTGCTTTAGGCTTTTAATAGACTGTCAGAGTGAAAATAGATTTTCTTTGGAGCCATCTCTGATGAAATACAACAAAAAGGCTGCAGGCCACCATTCTTAGCATTGCCTTGGCAGGTAGTAAGCACAGCAGGGTGTGATTTTGGTCAGTGACGGCAATGCTTCTAGCCAAGATGATAACTGAGCCACCAGGTTGATCGGAGTGAGAGCAGTTTGTTACAGTTACCTACCATTGCCATTTAAAGAGTTAGAGAATAAATGGGAAAAAAAACTAAATTGATATGAACATGGAAGAAGTTGACATAACTGAGATAAATCCTCCTGTAAGAGAATGCTGCCCTTATATAGCAAATAAACATACATACTATCTATTTTAGTGTTGTTATAATAATGCATACTGTAGCTAGCAATGCTCAGTCACCAGTATACATAAGATTTGCAGGGTCATTCATTGTTGTGCATGTTAATGAATGACACTAAAATAAAGTTTAAATGGACAGGAAGGATAACTAGGACAAACTGAACTATTTTATTCACAGTTTAACAGTAGTCAGCTGTTACTTTAAGTGACTTAGGAACACAGTAATTAACTGCTACCATAATTACCCTGTTTTAACTTGCAAGCAATGCCTGGTTAAATATAGGTGGTTATCAAAATTGCAGAAAACAGAAGAACTAAAGTGTTGAACAAATTAACGCACCCACATGAACAGATCTGATGAACAGTGTGCCACGTCATTGCCTTGTTGTCAGTTGTTTTCAAGTACCTAGCAAATACACAGAATTACGTCTGAACAGTCATAATAATTTATGACCATGCTAAAAATTAATCCTGCTGGCTGACCAGCAGCTGTGGACTCACACAATTATTAAAAAATAATCTTATTGAATGAAGTACAGCAGAAAGAGATGAACACTGTATCTAATCATTGCTAACTGATGACAGGGTAGACCAGCTGGCCCATCAAACTCATCATAAAGCTATGCATGGCAATAAAATGATATGATGCTGGAGTAAAATCTCCTTGGATAAGTGAAAATGTATCTGTTTCCATATTGTGACAGCATGCATTGACAAAAAAAATTATTTGATTTTGGTGCTGCTACTGTGACTAATGTTACAATGCTCATATACGTATCCCATTAAAAAAAAAAATAGAGGATCAGGTTGCCTTAGTTGTGGTGTAGTCCTATAAGTAGTGAGTGGCATTCCCATTTTCAAAATGTGTTTAAACATAATTTCAAACTCACATTAAGTTACTAATTATATTGATGAACCTCAACCCATTTTGTACATGTCGTCAATATTTATTAGATGCTCTGACCTCAATGGATTGCAGCTCTCTTCCCTTCCCTTGTTTGTTTTTGTTCCTCCTCCAGACTGTTCCCCAGCAGATGGGACACATGCTAATATTCCAGTGTTTGGTCCTACAAATCCTCTTTGTTTCTTTGACCGTACATTTTCAGATTTGTTTTGGTGATAGAACCGTCTCTTCTGATAGATTCATGTGGATCTGTGCAGTCAGGATATGTCCCAGTCATCCTGCTGCTTCTGCCGTTTGTAGTGAAAATGATCAATCCTCCAATGACTCCTGTGTGTGCACAATAGACTCCACTGACAGTCGTATGCACCAATGCCATAACATTACATCCATTACAGTTGATAGATAAAGTATGCCCTTGATTAAGAGCTGTAAAAACACTTTTATTCAAGGTGTAGTCTTGTTTTGTTTGACACAAGAATTTTAGGTCAAACTTTAGGTAGACAATAGATCACAAATATAACAATGAGAATTAACTTCAGAGCTTATTTTAATAATTAAATCTATTATGGTACATCTGAAAATGTATTGAGTTCAATATGGATTCTAATCCCGAAGTCAGTTACACATAATGAGTGTCCTTAATCAGAGCCACTTAGGCTATAAATGTGTGAATCAACCTAACATGTGGGGGAGGGGGAGAGGGGGCTAGTCTAGTGTCCTTATGTCCTCAGAAAGATACAGCTGCGTAAGAATGTGAATTATGTTCAGATATGTTGTGCCAAATATAGAATAAAACATTTTCACAGATGAAGCTGTGCTTAATCAACAAGTCTGCTGGAGTTTAACTCCTTCTAAACATGCTCACTGGTACATACACACCCACATGTGCCAGGCCACGTTCATACGTAATACCCAAAGTGGATGATTAAAGCTACCCGGAGCACACATACAAGGACGGCAAAAAAGGAGAAATTCCTCAAACACATAATTATAATTGTAAACTATGACTGTGGAGCAGATTACAGGCATGTTCAATGCAATATGCACAGATGTAGATACAGACCTCCCCTAAGCCTGCCAGAACGACTAGCAGACTTTGAGCTAACATGCAACACAGAGGCAGCAACAGAGATGATGGAAGGAGAAGAACGACACAAACAGAGAGGAGGTGATTTTACCTACCACACACGGGCAGAGAGAAGGGAGCTTAGTGCGGCCCTTCATGAGCAAGAGACAGAGCAAAAACAGCCTCCCAGACACCCGCAGTAGAGGAGGAGAGGGATGGGGAGAAAGAGAGAGAGAGTGAGAGAGAGAGTGATGGGAGGCTAGGGAAGGGGAAATAAAAAAAGAGGGAGGGGGAGAGAAGGGAGGGAAGGGGGGAGGGGGTGTCGTAGCAGCTGAGGAGAGTTTTCCTGGAAGCCAGAGTTGTTGGTGTTGAATATGTCTTGATGTTAAAGGCAAGGGTCTGAATAGAAAGGACTGGCAGCCTGCTTCAGCCGTGACTCATAAAATATGTTTGCCACTGTCGGTGAGTGAGGGAGGGAAGAGGGAAGGAGATGTAGAGACAGAGTCGACCTTATTTTGTTTTTCTCCTTTTTTTTTTTGTTTTTCGAAATAAATACTACAGTATAGTGCCAACCTTCTCTGAGCTCTGCTGTGTCTGACACATCGTAGACAAAAACATCAAGGGAAGGCAAAATATCTTGACAAAGATTTCAAATGAGAACGTTTTTTGACACAGATATGTTGCTGTTATGCAACCACTGTGTACTTACATTTTTATCTCTTTGCAGCTCAACTATATGCACTAATTTTGTTTATATCTCTAGTTTCACAATAAATGCTGTACATCTTTTCTCAAAGATTGCGCTTCTGTTTAATGGTTTTTCACAATTTTTGTAAGACTGGATTGATTTTGACATTAAATAGATGATAAAAAAATGAATAATGAAATCATAATCTTATTCAGTCATAACTGGAGCTGTATCACCAACGGATTGCTCTTTGTGTATTGAAAATATAAATAAATGGCAATAAATGCACTTATTATGTATATCACATATCAATTGTTGGTGCATTGAAAAGGTCCTACCAGTTTATTGAGTTAAAACAAGGTCTGTTTTCAAAGGGTGCAAATGATGCCTACATGGAAAAATAATTATAAACATGTCCAACAGAATCGCCATATATGGTCTTTTGGTGATCACATGGTCAGCAGATGAGGGTGGGGGGCTGCTAAGCTTTAGACAAAGAGTTTGGGTCAAAACAACATTAAACATATATTACAATATAATCTTTTCCAACCTGCAACAAGCTTCTCCACCATTTTCTTGGTGATAGGTCCTGAGCAGGAGCTGTTGCATACAGTTAGTTGAATGTCCACAGGAGAGCACATTTCTATTTGGACAGATTTCAATCACCCGGAGTCTGCTGTCATTTTTTTTAGTAAAAATGGTTCTTACAATTTTATGTTAAGAAATTTGGCTTAATGTTTTATAATGCACACCATTTAAATGATTTCAGTCAAAACAAACTGGGAGCAAAAATAGAAAGGGGGCATAGTACTTGAGAAGGACAATTTAGTCACATGCTTAGCTTAGAGATGACACGTTTTTTGCTGTTTGCTTAGACCAAATAAAAGGTGACTTTGTCTTACTGTCACCCTGTAGCACTGTTTATGCTACATAATTTTACAGTCATCTCAGCCAGTGTACCATACATCAATCACACCTTTAGTGAAGTGAATATGTATTCTCATAACTTAACCTCTTTTCTTTTACAGGCTTTAACACAATTATACTCTAACCATGGAGGGTGGTTTAATTTTCTAATGTCCATAGATGGATAATAGTGTGATTTGTACATATAATACAATGACTAATGTATTCTGGTTGCTGGGGACAGATCTCCTTCTATATAAAGCATATTTGTCTTTTTATGTTTTTCAGAACACAGACAGCCTTTGGTGCAGACAGCATCTTAATATAGCCCACTGTACTTTTTCATCTTGTCAATTTCCATCAATGATATAGCACAGAGATAACCAGTAAATTACAGAATTAAAACCACATTGCACACAAAGAGGTTGTAGCCAGAGCCAAAGGAAAGTTACCATCACCACGTAAAAGAACAAAAGAGAAGAAAGACATCCTTTCTGACTGTGATTAATATGAGTTAAAACACAAGTACAACAAGTATAGTGTAACATAAATTTTGAATGTCTTCCAAGCATAATTTGCCCTCTAATCCACAGCCTTTCCTTCGTAGTATAATTGTAGATTATACTAATTAATTGGCCTTCACATATTTTTAATTTTTATTAAGGGTTCTTGAATAATAAGAACATTTAGTTTTTTGTAAAAATAAGGCAACACAGACTCATTGCCGTATTGCGAATAGTCATCCCCTAATGGCCCGTTCGGTGTCAGGGAAAATCCTCCTATGGAAATAAATTGCATTCCTGTATTCACTTTATTACAAATAATGTGTGTCACTGTGCAGTTTTATGTCAGTACTACAAAAATAGGCGGAAAATTGGCCAGAATATCTAGCTTGTCATATTCCTTTTTCACAGCCATGTTATTCTATCAGTCTTCTAGCTTAAACACATCTAACCAGTTACTGTTGCATCACTAAAATTCCTACCATAGCTTAGTTGTTATTTTAATGGGTGTATGTGTGGATACATGTTGAGCATTCCTTCTGTGGCCTTGTCTCTCTCACTGCTACATGGTTGTTTTAAGGGGCAAGCAGTGTTGGGTGAAGGAATAAACAGAATAAATGCACCATGACCCCAATGGACTGCTTTACAGTGGGCTGCTGGCAGGTGATGGATGGACTATGACACCTGCAGAGGTTATACCCAGAGCCCTCTGGACCTCAGTGACACACTGAGTTGTGGCTTCTGCATGAGCTTCAACTGTCTGTAACTAAAGACAACTGGAGCACATTGTGACATTTCCATCTGGAATGAAGCCTGTTAGAACAGTGTCAAATGCTGTGTAACCCGCCGAGCCAGCTGCATAAGACCAAACATTCATTTTCTATTCTCCGCATTCATGAGCATTCTCTGCTGCCGCCTACACAGAGGTCATCCTCCTACCTGCACGCTGTGGGCTTCACATTATCAACACCCTTCAATGGCAGGACTCTCTCTATCTCTCCCTATCTCTCTTCTCCTCTCCTCTTTCCCTCCCTTCTTCCTTTCATCTCTATTCTCTCCATGATGATACCCCTGCCATGTTGTCATGGCAACAATCGGGCCCTGATTGCTTGGTTGCTAGGCAACTGACATCACCTATAAGAGGAACATGAAGATACAAAGCCAGAGACAAACAAATCACAAAAAATATGTGCGTTTGTACATTACTGTGTTGAGTGTTAGCGCAATTCTTTGTCCGAACTCTTCCAGTGTACTTAGCTCATCTTAGGTTCATCATTTTTTCAAGGCTGAAGCCACACATGAAGGCAGTAAGGTGTATCATTAGAGTTACAAAGCATGTAATTCAAATGTGACCGGTACTCTTGGGCAGTCTTGTCTTTGCCTAACAGCAGGTTAAAACCCCTTAATCTGTGACCTGAATTCCAGATGAGAACGTTACGATAGTCGGTGACAAGGGACTGCTCATGAATAACTGATGCCGTAATTCAGATGCCTTCTTCCTATTAATTATGAGGAATCACACAGGGCTTCAGCTTTACTGAACACAGACCAATCTAGCATCAGAGCATCCAAGTGTTTGCATGGACAGCATCAGCAGCTGAAATTTGACAATATCCCTGAGCCAGATTGTCATGTATTCCTGTGCTGTAGTTTAACAATGTGCCACAAGGTGTCATTGTGTACTGTACTGAAAAAAAAGAAAAATGATCACAGCTCTCCAAGAAAATCTGATCCCATTTGAAAAGCTATTGCACATGCTATTCCTGTCTCTAGCAGCCATCCTTGTCTATCAGGTGTTGCCTTTCTTCTTTTCTGTCACATATCTCTGTAACTGGACTGCTCATAGTGTTTCATTATGGGAGTACCTGATGAGTAGTTGACTCTCTTTGACCTTAGAGCTCAACGTAATGAAGTCCACAAGATATTCTCTATTGAATTAATGGTATGGTATTATTATTATTGCTATTGACTAATTTATAGAATTACCACAACGCCATATGTTTCTTGTCCATTCAGTGCAGAGCTGTCAGCCATTGTCCTCCTCATGATCAAACATAGTGAGCTCATGTTTCGCCATTAGCCTTCTCACTCAGTGTGAGACGACAAAGTCTCGAGCACAAACAACCCATGATGGATCTAATTTGTCACCTGTCATATGGACAATTTCAGCCAGGACAGTGATGCTGACAGCCAAAACACAGAAAGTACCAGTCAGACTGGGTAAGCAGGCTCTACTTGTGGATAGCACATATGCTGTAGTTTTAATTTCGTTTTTAGCATACAGAGATATTAGAAGATCTTTTTTTTAATCTATCATGTTACATTACTTCTAAAATCAATAATCTTAAATCAATAATTTATAAAAATGAACATCTGTAAATCATGTTTAGGCTGACAAAAGAAACTCAACTCGTAAAATTTTACAGATAGAATGATACATTAGCAACAGTAAATGGCAGTAGATACAAACTGAGCATCTGGCCACACAATACCCACATAATATATGAACACTCAAGGTAAGGTTCAAAGGAAACGACGAGGCATTGCTCATCCTCTCAGTGGATGAGAGAAAGAGTGAGGCACAAGATGATGAGAAAAGCGAGGAGCACAGATTGTGTTGTGTGCCTTTGACAAAGAGAAGCTTTTAACAGCCTCCTTGCTGGCTAAAGCGCCTGGTGGGGGTGATAGGCAATGTAAAGGAACTGAAATGTCTTCATATATGAAGTGAATCGACAGCAGTCTACATTCTATAAGCTTACAGGGGCGAAGCAAGCTGGCTGATGAGGATATATGTTGGAAAAACCTCAAAATGTAGTGATTTGGTTTGCCACTTTGATAAAGGTTGTAAAGTGATGTTAAATTTCTGAAACGCCCACAATGCACAGAAAACCTGCCTCCTGATTAGGTTTTCTATGCACTAGCACCATGCTGCAGCTAGTCCACGGTGCAGAAGCCACTTGTGCTGGAGCAAGATGCTCTGCAGTTTGTGTGAATTCTGTCTGATCAAGTAGGTGTGTGGCTGAATGTGTGGGTGAGTGGTGCAATGTGTGCATAAAGATGAAACAAAACCCCAGAAATGACCAATATCTCTTCATGAGCAGAGACGCAAATTCATGATGTGATGATGGATAAATCAAGATGGAGGAAAATAATCTGCTTATAATTACATTTCCATTCTTCTGTGTTTTGTTATCAGCCAGAAGAGAACCTCAGGACTGTGCTGTCATGGCATCTTGCACTGAGGCAAGCCCTGCTCTGCTCACTGTGCCCTGGGAGCAACTTGGCAGGATCAGTGTCTCTGTGGCTGCATACAAAAGGCCTGATGGACGCTTGTGCCCTTGAGTGGAGATCATTTGAGCTCTCCACTGGATCACTAATCCTAACCCACAGCGCACTGTACTGGATGTCACACACTCATGAACACATAGACACATCAGACGATATATATGGTGAATGCCCTCTTATTAGGGTGAATGAGTTGATTGAATACTGAAGAGACTGTATTTGATTTATGAGCAGCGGGTTTAGCTCATCTCCATTTTGGAGAATCTTAGTGCTACAGCAAGATGGAGCGGCCATAAGCTTCTTGCGCTTCCATGGATGTGCACACTATTGCACACTAATATAAATATTCATATAGATCGACCATAAGAACAGCTGGCAGCAGAGAATTATTATGAATGTGAGTGCTAAAAACCATTTCAGTGAAGAGGATGTTCATGTTGGAGCATGTAGCCATACATGAAGCCAATAATGTGCACACGAAGCTGCTGACTTTGACTACATCTTGTCAAATGTATAATTTATGTGAAAAAGCACTAACTAGAGAAGCCTAGAAAGTGCTGAAGAAGAGGGCAGAAGGTAGAGAGCAGGGAAGAGGAGAGTGAGCAAAAAGGCGGAAAGGAGGTAAAAGAAGATAAAGGAAAGGTGAGGCTGGAAGAGAGGACCGAGTCAGGGATTACAGAGGTGAAGGAGGCAGAAAGGACAAAAAAAATGTAGAATTGGAAATGTGAATGCAGAGAAGTGGAACGAGGGTGACAACAGGGAGAGTAGTGATAATCAAAGGGGAGTAAAAGAGGGTTGAAGCAGAAGGAGTCCTTCTTTCCATATAGGAGGACTTGATTTTACTGCAATAATTTCCCATGAAGCAGCATTAACATTAGTTGAGCTTAAATCCCTTTTTCCTGCGTGCATCTTTGTTCTCGCCTCTCAAATATCAAACCATCCTTCTCTGACTCAGTGCCAGAGCCAAAGGTATTGTCAAGCTCACAACCAAATATAAATCCTGTGACGTCTCCTCAAGCTGATATGCCCTAATATTCCAGTTCTAAACGTTATGTAATGACACTTCTCTATGATTCATTATCTTATGTTGCAATTTATTGTTTTTTTCTGAGATCTGGTGTAGGAAGGAGCAGAAAATTAAATAAGCTACCCAAAAGTTAATATCAACACACAGGGGCATTTCAATTCATTTAAATTGAGATGCTGAGGGCTCCCAAGCTACAATTTTGAGCTGTTCAAGGAGGCGTGGGAGAAGCTTCTAATCTACACTATAAACAATAACATCATCCGTATGTGCAGGATACTCCAGGATCTCTGGATGGTATAGCATCACCCTGGTTCTGTGATCATCATTGTAGAAGATAAGCTGGCAAAGTGTGCCAGAGAGCAGTGCCACGGCTAGGATTAGCTTGATTTCCTCCTCCACAAAAGCCTTTTTTTTTTTGTAGCGTGATGGTGTGGTGTGACATTCAGCTGCAGTGGACTGTATTCTAATTTAACCCTTTTAAAACCACATTAAAAAAAAGTTGTGCAGTATTAAGGACAAAAAAATGAGGCCAAGGCCAATTGAAGCTAATGACCAATCACAGCTTCTGATCACTGATCACAGCTATTACTAATACTAAAAAACATCATTCATAATAACGGTCTGGTGTGAATAGAAATGGCTGGTTCATACAACCTATTGACATATTTTGTGTTGCAGAATAAAACCTCTTAAAAACTCATCTAACCAGTTTTTCAGGCACCTAACAAAATACTATTTAATCATTCAAACACATATTTATATATTTATATCTTTATCTTTATCTTTATTTAGTGTTTTTGGTGCCTGCTAATCTAAGAAGATTAGAAAATGTTAAAATATAAAGACGACAGGAATGTCCTTGGGTATTTTGGAAGTTTTGAGAGGGTTTGTTAAAGGGATGTGTTGAAATTTCTTTGTAATTTTTACATCGTAAAAGTAAAGGGGTTATTTTTTACAATTCAAGGCTGAGAAAACATCATTTTGTCTAAACAGGCTCCATACAAGTGCTCTTTATTTTTCCTCATAACTCCTGACTTCTGAACTGACTTCTTGCTGAATGGTAGCAGTGAATGTCTTACCAAATATTGAATACATGGCCGCACTGGGCTTAAAGAATCTTGGTAAAGTTAAAACACAGTAGTGTTTTAGTGGTGTGCCCTATCACACAGTATATCTGTCACTTACTGGCTAACTGTGGCTTCTCCCACACAGAAAAAAACTTTCTCCACAGACCTGCACATGGGAGCAACATTGTTCACATAACCTGTTATACAGTATGTGGGTGTCAGGCAACAGCTCACTCTGGGAGCTACTCACCCATCATCTGCTACATGATGGCAAGCCACACTCCTCACCTGCAATGCAGCCAGCCTCCATTAAAGTTTAATAACTCACATTTAAAGGAACACACCAAGTTTTTGGCACACACGTATTCTAGTTAACGTAAAAAGATGAATGAATGTCCGGTTTTCTTGTGACTCTTTACTTGTATTAGTAATGATTTGACTTGATTTTATATATCCAGTGGTCACCTGCTGGTCAGTTCATTTCTGTACACACTTCTGTGCATTAATATTCCCTTTTTATAAACTGACCATTTGTCTCACACTTACTTGGCAATACTCAGGCTTTCTTCGCCAGCTTTACAGTAAGTCTTTTCTCACTTCAGTAGCAATTTTAGTTTGGTGAAACATCCACTGTTACCAACTGTGGTGTGTCGCTAATAGTCAATTGTTCCAAACAAGTCACATTGAAGGCAAATAAAATGGATGAGGGACTGGTGTTCCATGCTTACCAAGAGATACCTTGACATTTTCTCTCCTTTTTCCTCCTTCCCCACAGTGAATTGTCACACCTTGTCATGTTAGGTAACTAAAATAGGTTGTAAGAGGCACTTGTGAGACCGGAAGTTGGCTCATGGGGGGAGGGGGTCATTGTATAAAATGCTTTTATTTCCATCTGAACAAAAATGTGATTTAATTCACTTTATTTTAAAACTTCACTCTGTGTCTCCCTTCTCTTCTGACTGCATCTACTTGTCTGTGTTTTACTGACTAATAATCTCTGTTGCCACGGAAACTGAGAGCTTGAATGTTTTGTGCCACAGTTAAGCACAAATTTATGTAATACATCTAAAAGGACCAGCTGCACTTGTGTCTGCTCTACAAAACCCAAATAACTACAAATAAAAATTAAATGGTCGCCACCTTTGTGCACCTGTGAGAGAGTTCCTGTGTGCGTTTCTTTGTGTGTATTTCAGTTTCCCACTTTTTCTCATTACTTCCAGCCAGAAACTGCATTCAGATGCAGCTGCTACAGTACATAGTTCAATCTCTGTGTGTGTAAGTGTGTCCACTAGGAGTTTTTGAGGTTCCTGAACAGATTCTAGCCGTCTGGACAAACAGGTTCTCACCCCAGAGTGTGTCTGGAGTCAGACTGCATTCAAGATGTTTCATTTTCCTCGTTATTAGCCAATGTCCAGGACTGCCTCCGTGGAACGGCAGGGCTGATGTTGAGCACATGTATGTTTTATACAATGTCGCTTATATCCCATGTGTGGCAGGAAGATGGGTAATGCAGGCTTATGGTTAAGGGTTTAGAGAAAGCCTCTGAAAATATGAGTATATTAGCATGCAGTGTGCCCTTCCATAGTCTCTCCCTGACATATTCTGCAGCACTGGCATTACACAAAGCCCCACAGAGGCAACCTGAGCAGTTTCTTTCCCCGCTTTTACTACATCCACGCAGGTCAGTCAGCCCCTGTTTATACACTCACAAAGCATGACACAGAGTAGGAGATGCAGAGAGCGTGGGAGAGAGGGTCATCCAGAAAGGGAGATATCAAAGAATGTTCACTTTACACACCACTCAGTTAGCCTGCTCTCCCCACATTTCAAATCCCCAAAAAGAACACAGAGCTAGAAACATTCTTGGGTCATGCATGGAAAGAAGTGACATACTTCCATAATTGAGAGATGACAGAAAAGGAGAATGCTTCCTTCTTCTCTGTGTTCAAATACAGTTGTGGCATCTCTCACTCACTCTCTCTCTCTCTCTCTCACACACACACACACACACAAGGAGTAATGAACAACAGATAGGCTTACCTTTGTAGTCACAATGCAGAGGCAGTCCATGGTACTTAAAACAAAATATTGGGGTGTATCTCAACCCCCCCAACCCCCCACGACAGAGGGCTGAGACCCCACACCCCTCTCCCCAGCCTGCCCCACTCCTGCGCTCTCACTCTCGTCCTGCCTTTCCCCCCTTTTCTTTCCTTCCGTGAATCTCCTCTTTGACTAACTGAACCAGCGAGGGAAAGAGAGGATGGAGGGAGGGGGAAACATGAAAAGGGAGGGGGAGGGCCACAGGGAAATAGAGAGAGTGAGCAAAGAAAAGAGAGAGAGAGAGGAGAAGAGAGAGGGTGGTCTCGGAATTTAGTATGAGAGAGAGAAAGAGCGGAGAAAAAGGGAAGGTGAGAGTATATCCGCTTTTTTCTGAGGTGACAGATGAAATGGTGGAAAAGAAAGAGGAAAAAAGATGGGGTGAATATGAAAAGAGATGGAGGAAGGGGAGGATGGAGATGGAAAGCAGAGGTGGTGGGATTAACAAAAAAAGGGGAGGGGGTTCACACTGTGGAAAGAAAGGGAAAAAGAGAATAAGACAGTGAAATAGCAGAGGATGGAGAGGAAGAACTGAGGGAGGGGACAGTGAAGGAGATAGAAAAGGAGAGGGAGAGTGGGTGAGTGAGTGCGTGAGTGTGTGTACGTGCGCGTATGTGTGTGAAGACAGAAGGAATTAGACCGAAAGAAAATGTGTTGAGGAGGAGAGTGTGAATTACATATGCATCACAGAAAAAGAAAGCGCAAGGCAACGCAAGAGCAACTTAAAGACAACCAAATCACATGAAACAGGAGTTTGTGTTAACTGGATAAAATAATGAGAGTGAGAACACATCAAGGTTTTTCTGCTTGTTGTAGCACTCTGCAGCTGTTGCCTTAGCAATGGTGCAGTTGTTGCCATGGCAATGAGGGAGGCTTGTTGTTGTCATATGGTCACTGTTATGCTAAGGACTAAATAAGGTACTCTGCACTGGATTTACACACCTGTGCATGCTTTCTATGTGTTTGCATTTGTGCAGCACGTCCACTGTGCAATTGACAGAGCAGAGAGCCACGAAGGGGAGTCAGATTTAAATAAGTAATTACCACGTACTATCTAGTAATTATATGAAATGTAAGTAAAAATAGACACACATTATTCACCATGTGTGATTTTATGAACTTCTAGAAAACATCTAAATCCTTTAAGTATATTTTTTCATCCTGTTAAGCACTATTTGATTCAGTTCAAATAGAATAGTGTAAAAATGTATGCTCATCTCAGTACACTCTGCCTTTAAGACTGTGGACCGTACCACTTGGTGTTGTTTAAGGGGGATTGTGTGCTTTAGTGTCTTTACATCATCAGTTCTATAATTGTACATATCCACCCCTCACCCCACCTCATCCCCACTTTCCAGCTCCCCACAATGCCAGAGCAATGGTGCAGCAATAAAGCAATTGTAAATGATGAACACACACTTATCCCCCAGGGTGAAGAGTAGAGGCTTTGATCGAAACGTAGAGTGAGATAAAACAAACATGGACATCCACAGATTGCCGCATCCTACAGATGGCCACTGTTATAAATACACTCACAGTCACGCTTTCACAAATGTCAAGCTTTCAAATTAAGTGCAAAGACTTCACTTCTACGTTGTTAAAAACCTGTTAGTCTACACCTGAATATCTGATGATCTATTGACGGTTTTAGAAAGTTGTTAGAAGCTAAGCAACAGCTTAATGTGACAGAGGTTTAATGAGATAGCCAGAAGAAACTCCAGCAGAGGTAGTTAAAGTAATATTTCACATCCTCATCATGTTACATTTAATAACTCCCACTTCGTTCTGATGCATTCTGACATCTCCATTTATTATGCACTTAAAGACCAAGGAGCACATTTTTTTCCAGATCGATCTTTTTAAACAGTAATTTTGTATATTTTCAATTATGAATACTGAGTGAAAGAATAATGGCAATAATCACAGGGAATCCAGCAATGAATGTACAAATTAGCAATATATTGAGCAAGCAGGGTTTGCATGGGTTTTCTCTGGGAGCTCTGGCTTCCTCCCACATGAGGTTAATTTGTAAATGTGAATGTGAATGGTCATCTGTCCCAGTGTGTTAAGCACTATGATTGACAGGTGACCTTTCCTGGCTGTACCTGCCTCTCGCCCAGTGCCAGATGGGATTAGAAAGAGGAGAGTTAATATAACTAATAGGTGTGAGTCTCTGTGTTAATAACAATGGATGGATAAATGGCATGTATCAATCAATCAATCAATCAATCCAACTAAATTTATTATAATGATGTTCTGCACTGTAGCTCCTATGCTTGATGTTTGTCTCATATCTCAAATGACTGACATGAACGTTCTCTCATTAGATTAAAAGCATCCTGTACCATCATCTACTGTCATACACTAATATCGTTCCCAAATGCAAAAAGTGTACTTGTGACTGTATACGTTAGCTACCTTGCTAGTGGTTAACTATTTGTTAATAATAGTTAAAAATACCAAATAAATGACTCATAATTACTCACATAAAACAATAAAGCTGTAATCTGCATTTGATCTGTTTAGCCTACAACTGAGGTTTGATTAGTGTGCTAGCAGTTATCTGTCCACACGGGCCAAGTTTCCCTTTAATCTAACCAAGTGATAGATAAAAACTGAAATAAATGAAATAATGAAATAAATAATTACATGAGAATAACATTGTTCATGAGTCACCACACCCAAGTTTCAAGTCACTGAGGGCAAGTCTAAGTCAAGTCACAACTCTTTGTTTGTGTGACTCAAGTCCCCATCTTTACGTCCTACTTCCGACTATGTGCAATTTACAAAGCGGCTCGAAAAATGTCACAGGTAATTACTTCCACTTATCACATCTGTGATGTTTCTGTTTTTCATTTAATTGTTCAAAATGGCAACATTTGTAGTTAACAAACGCACATACAGCAGTGTAACTTCCTCCTCCAATATTAACAGGTTAACGATCTCAACAATGTAAGGACAAAATCCTTTTTAAAAAATGTCCTTGCATAAATGTGAAGATGTTTTCTGTATACTTAAGAAATGTATTCAAAAATATTTTATATCATGGTAAATATTTTAGCAGGAAACTGCAAGAATGTCATGTTTATGTAAAGGCATTAGTAATTGATGTGAAGTGAGTGCACCAGCATGTTTTTAAGGTAATCAGATGACTATGGTAATATGAATTTTTATTCATATGGAAGGGAATTGTTTGAATTTTTAACCCTTTAACTGTACGTTCTTTCCCAGAAAAAGATGCTAACATGGCTGACCTGTATAAGAGATTATATAATTATGCTCTCGAGTGAGTGAGCAGCAGCTCTGTGCTCACATTTCCTTTGCCAAAACTTGAAGTACTCTCACATTCTCAAAGTTGTTCTGATACACATGGTGTGAGATTTAACTGTACAAAAAATATAGACAAAAAAGCATGATATTGGTGATAATTATATAAATGAGAATAACAATAATTATATATTTCTCAATCTAACAAACCTTCACTGCCCATACGACACCCACGCATGCACACAGGCGCACACACTTACACATGCACATGGTGTTAAAAATATATCATGCTAGAAGTAGCAAAGAGGGAAAAAAACTCTCCCTGTGGACAAGCTTGAATACTGAGAGCATTTTCACTGATGTACATCCACAAACCTCCATTATAATAGTCCTTTAATAAGACTTAAAAAGCACTCACCCATAAATATGTCGTCTCCATCCTGCTGTGCCTCTATGCTTAAAGACTGTATTCTTTTGGCTCTGTGGTATGCCTCTGACCAAAAAGTAGGCCAAGGACAAGCACTGGTCATCGAAACAGGCTAAACCTAAGCAGAACATCCAGATCATGAGGCTGCTGTTTGAACCGCAGCCAGATTTATCTTTAGCAGGGGGCCAATGGCACTATTTCCATTTTAGACTGCCTTCTTCAAATTACCATACAACAATGCATAAACATCTTCTTTGAAATGTTAATTTCAGTTAAGTAATAGAGGCTTAGTTTATAATGAGTTGTTTTTTAAAGTTTTATGTAAATATTAAACATGTTCTTGTTGGGTCTTTCCTTGCAGAAGCTGTCTATCCCTGGTCCAAAAATATTCCGCTGGCACAAAAACCGAGACCATATCTGTGTTGTCAAGGACAGAGGACACCTACAGGTGTCTGCGCACTCACTGAGGAAGTGTCACTTTTTGCAGCATTGTTTGGAGGAATCATTGTGCAGAAGATTTTGGTGGCTGTTACAGTAGCCAGGCTTGCCTGCTCTTCAGTTGTATTGCAGCTTCCCTGAAGTGCAGGTGATATGTGCAAATGTGTGAGTTCCGCAGGAAACAGACTGTCGTTTTTGATTCTGGGATTTTTGCGTGTCCCCAGACAGATGTTCACTGATTTGGCTGATGTATGTAACATTTATTTCTTAGGGAATATCTCACCAGATTGCTTTTGCATGGTTTGTGTGTCTTCATGTAAGCAGGTTTTGGGGTTTGTTAGATATTCATTGTGGGGGAGCTATACACCTGTTAAGCATCAGCTGAGGGGAACATTTACAGAACCATACACCACATGTCTTCCTGTCCTTATTAAAATGTGGCACTTGTGTTCTGTCAAAACACACACACTTTATACAGGCATCAGTTTTATTTCTGCTGCTTTTGTGAAAACAAAAAATCCACTAATACCTTTGGTCAGTAGGATTCCTGCCCAGGTAAAGGCCATATGCTAATGCTATTTAACCTGTGCAGTGGATCAACTTTTGTTTATGTACAGCCAAAAACCAACCTCTACTGGATCTACTGATCTACTAGATAGGCTAAAATGAAATCATAGCCCTCCTGTCAGGTTCCCCTCTCCAAAATGTGCTCCTTGGACCAAGTTAGACTCTAGCAGTGAGCCACCAGGCTTGAAATGGTGGCTCAGTGTGTTAAAATCATGCACTCGAGGCTGAGAAAGGAAGCCAAAACTGAAGTGCCAAAACCCACAGTTTGTCTAATGGTCACTGAAGCTGGCTCCAAAAGCAATTTCATCCCAACAGCCTCACATGTTTAAATGTCTGCTTAATTTCAACCACTTCACCTGTATTTGGATTACCATTAAGCAGCTGGGAGTGAAGTCACAGAAAATGTCTCTTTATTACCAGTTAATGGTTTAGGCATACAGTAAATCTGCAGCTCTGCAGTCTCTTGTATTGCTGGTGCTGTAGTGGATCAACTTCCTAATTTATATTTCCATGTAAAGTTGCTGGTTATATTATTTTGCTATCTTCTAAAAATGATCAAATTCATTCATTTAGTCAGTCAGTTCTACAGCTGGGCTCACTTCAAAGAGACAGGAGACAGAAACACCACTATGCAAATGTTTCATTTGAAGCAGCCACAACTACTCTCAGACTGTTCTAACTTTTGCTGAAAAGGTCATGTTCATGCAGCTCCCTATTGCTCAGAGTAATTGAGAAAATGAGTTTTCACAGCCTTTTTGACAATGGAAGGGAAATATTTCTGCTACTTTTGTTGAGACACTGTGCCATTGGTTTTTGTAGTCTACTGAGGGTACAGTATAACTGCACTGTAATTTGCCACTCAAGCTGGCAGAAAAGTGATTGTTCCCCAGCTCAGAGAGCCTGTCTCACACTGCCTACATGTACCAGCATGCCTCGCACATTAGTGAACAGTGAGTGATTCATTTCTTTTATGGCCCTTTGCTGCTAATAAGAAAGTGAGCTGTTAACATTGCATAACCTTGTTCAAGGACGGTACATGCTGAAAATGCAGCTGAAAGTGTGGGTGCTCCTGATCATTATGAGTTGAGTTGTACTTGTGAGATGCTACTTCCGCATGCTCACTTAATGCATTCTCATCATCATGGCTAGCCTTACACTGTGGTGATAAGTGGGAATAAGTGGCAGCATTAGCCTCATTTCATCGCATTTCCTCAGCTGCTACAAATACATGACACACACAATACAATGACAAATATTCCATAATATTCCCTTAGCTCAGATGTTTTCTGAGCAGCAGACTGCACTGTGATACCACCAGGGGGAGCGATCATGAAACTCAAACCGTCCCTATAGTCAGTGATGCATCAGTGAAAGAAAACCAGGCTGCTACAGAGAACATTGGCAAAATTTTGTGGGCGTTATACACATGCCAACGCCATGACTAATATGTGAAAATAAGGCTGAAAAATCACTGAAGGGATCATTTACATTTCAGGTTCTGTGGTGATTACATCATGTGCAATATGCGAAACTCACACAAAATACACACAAAATATGTATTTGCAATTAGCAGCCAGAAAAACAGTTCAGTAAACAGACAGCACATTTTAAATACCTCACAACTGCACTGTTTGATTAGCCACCTCTCTTCCACTTGTCAGTGCATGCCGTCTGCTTAGCGAACAGACTGGTCCAAATGGCATTTGGCACACTAATACAGCAAAACTAGACACTCACTGAACAGGGTACTTCCCTGACTAACACTAGCCTAGCTCGCTAGCATGCAGTAACCTTTTCTTGCTGATAATTCCCAGCAACCCACAGCTTGCTAATTAATAAGCAACTGGGGAATTGAAAGGGTGCTAATGCATTCACTTGTCCACTGCAGCATGTAATGATATAGCTCATATTCATCCTCTTGGCATTTATGAGCCTAAATAACAGGGCTGGTGGTGGGAGGGAAACCCTAATGTTAATCTGAAAAATACTGTACATTTGACAGTAGAGTGTGACTGGGATTGTGTAACCTTGTGGGTGAAATGTATACTGTGTGGGAAGCGGAAGCATTACCTATACTTACAACAAGGATACAGCATTTCATTATTGCATAGATAGACAGATAGATAGTTGTTCTAAAAACATATTTCATACTTTTCAACCTTGATACTCAACATACCACCTAAAGGGGTCTCGAGATGTTACCTAACACTGAACTGTGCTTGACTTTAGAAGAAAATCTGGTATCTTATTACATGGACTTTAACACCATCTGCTGGTGACCAAGAAATCCTCCTATTTTTTCTTTTTACAATAGTTTCTCTCACATTTGTTTTTCAATATTATTAGTGATACTTTGGCCAGAAGGATGAAGACACACCCCCCATCATTTTTACATTTATTACCACATAAACAATAACACTCTATATACAGCTACTCATATTATGTATGATCCCTCACTTCACCTCTGCTGCCCTATTGTGAGTGTGTAGAGTGTGATTACATTGGGCATGCTGGTTCATGGTGTACTGGCACAGTTTTATAAGTAACACTTGGGCTTTTCCTGTTGTCTGTTGTGAACAAGACCAATTGGCTCCATGTGTTTGTGGTTACAGTGTGTGGAACTTATAACAAAATCAGACAGAAAGCACAATGGAAATAAACTCATACAGTACACTGCAGGAGAGAGAGAGAGAGAGAGAGACCTGTTTTACAACACACACATTGTAATAATTCCTCATTTTATTGTGTGCTTGATCAACACCTAAGCCATAGGGCATAAGTTCCATATTAAGATATTAAAATCTTAGATAACTGACAAGGACTAGGGTGTGAACTGGAATGGAGGAGGTGCCTGAAAGAAAAAAAAATGCTTTGTCTAAATAGCACTTCTGGCATGTTGCAACAGAAAGTGTGCAGCATCCGGGAGTCATCATCATACGTGTAAAATGAATGAGGACAATGACTGATTTAAGCAGGAGTTTAACTTACAACCTCTGCTCACATGAACCGGTTGCAGTCCGTTTTTGTGCTTTGGCCGCCCATGTGCAGAAATAGAAGTCTCCCTCTCAAACCCCCCAGCAGTTGACAGCAGGACAAATGAGGGGATGTCAGATTCTGGGCTTTGAATTGCGATGACATTCCTTCTTGTGCCCACTACCACCTGCCACAGCTCTGACTGCCAGCCAGTCACCTGTATGGTCATTCAAGGTCTTGGCCAAGTTTCTGACGGAGCAGTCATTGAAGGATGAATGTTGGTGCCTCCTGGGGAGAGAGCAAAATTGCTCAGACACTTTTTTCCCGCCAACACTGGGAATTTGTTCACTTGAAGAGCAGCCGTGTCCAGCTGACGAGCTTCCCAAGGCCTTTGGAGGAGTCAATTGCAGCTCTGCTCTGGGGCACTTATCATCATCAGGTCATCCATGAAAGCTCTGAAGTGTCTGTTGAAAGACAGACATGGTGTGCTTATGGGTTTCCACTCACTGACATGATTTACATTTTGATGGGAAGAGTGAAGCCAGTGACTGCAAACTGTGTCTCCTGTGGACCCTCTGCGGCTTACAGTGATGATTTTTGCACTTCAGATTTTCTAAATGCATACAGAACTAGTTTCCAAAAATTCACAACACATGTTAACATCTGTGAAAAACAAATGAAGCAGCATCTTTTAGGGAGTGTGCTTTACCTCTGGGAAAGTCTTGACAGTGTGTGTATTATAATCAGGAAGGATGGGTACTGTTTAACATAACAGAAGGGTTAAAGTCATCACCATTTAATCACATTTTCGCTGCAGTATTTTGCTGTTCATGTGGCAGAGGTGAGATGAAATATGAATTACTCTGAAAGCACAGGGTTGAGGAAGGATCTGTGGAGACCAGTGGCATGTTATTCTTATATCTCAGCTACAAGGCTGACACAGACAGGGGCCCTGGGGAAGTGAAAGACAAGTGAAGAAGCCCATTAATCATTTACACCACTTGGACTGTGTTCTCAAAAAGACAGTATTGTGATAACTCATTTATGTTACCTCTATTGTCTTTCTGAAAGAGACAAGGGCATGTTTTGATTGAACCCCCATTGCCATCTCTGAGCTCATTGTTGATGAACCATGGAAACGTGCATCTGTAAGTTACAAAAGGTTGTCTTTTGATGTAAATTATACCCTCTGAGCATTGCTTGTTTTGGATACATGTGGTGTAGCAGTTAGCCCTCTGGCTTCCTCCCTCTTGCTTTACTTGGACTGTTAGAAGGTTTTTTAAAAAGTGCCAACTTTTCCAGTAGTATAGTTAAGAGTTAATCTTTAAAAAATAAGCTTTACACATTATACTTTTCCATTTTTGTTTTGGTTTTCTCGAAAATCCTTAACCTCAATGACTCACAGAACAGTTGGTGCTATTCTGCAAAGGGCAGGAGCTACAGTATTTGCCGTCTTTCACACATTCTCTCCAATCCTGCAGAATCTAGTGAAAAACAGTGAGGAGTCCCAACCAAAAAGAGACCAAAAAAAACCGTCTCATTTCATGTCACATCTGGCTACTCTGTGATCATTTTTCATGAGTTTCACTGAAACATGTCATGACAACATACTAATGTTTTAGCGATTCATCGTACAACCGTGCAAAAAGTTATTTTAGGCACAATAATTGACAAATTAAGACCAAAGACCAAATAACCCAATGAGAAGAATCAGCAACAAAGCAATGATATTGTCTGCACTTGTCAACAATCTGCCTGCAGCTATTTGGAAGATGAGAGGTGTATTGCTCTTCTTGCATTACAAACTTACTGTGCATTACAAAATGTTTTAAGCTTTTGTAGCTTGTTAGTAATTTTAATTTTAATGACCATTCATTTCCTCTTGCAGAAACATTACATGTTTCAAGAGACCAGGCAAACAGGCTGTCTTTGCTGTTTTTTTTATAGCTGAAAATATGTGAAGTATGAGGAAGTAGTAATAAAATCCTACCACAACTCGTGGCAGTTTCATTAATACATGCTCTTATCACTGAGGGTCCAAATGAGGTCAGATTGTAGCTGAAAAAAGCAAACACTCCTCTACTAGATTGCAACATTGATTGCGATATAGAACGTTTATTATCTGTGTGTTCTTATGAATTATGTTGAATCATCACACTGTTTAACTGACAAACCCCGCCTGAGTATCAAGGTGTGTCTCACTATTATTCCACTGAAAAAAAGGTGGTTGCTGAGCTTTAACTATTCAGTGTGTGCAGCATCTCGAGGCGATAATGACTTTAGTAAAGAATTCAGAGAGAACCAACAGCTTTTTTAACAAGGTACTTTTTAACAGAAAGAAAATTTTAAATGCACCGCAAACTGAGCGAAAACTAATTCCACACCAGTTTTTACATTGTTAGTTAACTCATAATGAGTTTTCTTGGCTGTGTTATAATGAATAGCCCGTGGGCCAATCATTTAGTGAAACTTATTAAAATAGAACAAGGTGGCGCTGGCAGTGGACTTTCTGATACATAGAAGCTAAAGGACTATTGGATGTCAGTTTGGCAGGTTGTTGATCACTAACTTAACAATAACAGGATTGGCTGCATGTGTCTGTAAAAAAAAAATCCATCTCTCTGCAACTAAAGGAAAATATCGGGAATACCTCTTGTTTGAAAAGCAGAATGAATGAATGGATATAAATATATACATGCCGGAGTGCTGCCCTCTGTTGGTTGTAGTTAAAGCTGAACATGAGACATGACTTGACCTGCCACTGTGAAATTACAGTACACTGTGTTCCTGTTTTACCCACAACATTTTTAGCAGGCCAGAATTCAATTTAGACAAAAAAATGTTATTTATTTATTTTTTTGAAGGTGTCTTCAGTGACTGATTTAAGACGTAAGTGCAAATTTAACATTTTAGCTGTTCCTAGTGATTTATTTTTTTAACCATTGGCCTGAAATATTCCTTTTGTAAGTGATGAGGAATTCATCATATTGAATAAATAGCAGTAGGAGCCCTCACTGTAGGCTGTGTGTTAAACAAGCCATCATACTTTTCAAGTAGGTTCAAGTGCTAAGTTTCGGAATTTTATTTATTTAAACCAAAAAGCCTAAAATTAAAAGTTGCTAGCGTATTTTACACATGTAGCCAAAATGAGCTTCAAGGATTTCAAATAGAGAAACTGCAGCAGTGTAATGTTGTGTGACTGCCAGGCAGGTTTGCGGATGAGAAGTGGATTATGTGTTGGTCCCTTTTTTTGCCTTTTACTTTCAGAGATATGACTGTTGCACTGCTGAGACCTGTCTTTTAGATGACAAATGTGGAAAGTGTACAGACATGATGGTCTAGATATATTATTCATTTTATTTTTATGATTTCACAATGTATTTGTATTAGTATTTTTTTTTAAATTACAAAGTGCACCACAGCTCCAGCTTCATAATCTTAATGGGAGACAAAAGGTGACATTTTCAGTTATTATTATTTTGTATTACCTTGACATGATAATAACATGTGGAAATGTACTGGATCAATAATTAATTATATCAAGCGTGTGTCGGTTCTTTGCTTTTACCTTTTCTTAATAATGTGTTTTTTATTTCTCTACAATATATTTCAGTACAATAATCAGGTGTAGAATATATTCTAATTAATATTTAATGTTGCTATTTTTGCACTCTATTTTTAATGTTGAAAACACAGGCAGTAACAAAATATATTTTTTCTGTTAATAGCTGATAATTTTCTATCATCACGTTTGCACGGATGTAAAAGAAACGTTTGAGGTCAGATGCTTTGTGACAACAATAGCTGCAGTGGCCTGATGTCACGTCAGGTAGTACATGCAAAGCGCTCTTAGCTGCACAGAAACAAAATGTTCTCTTCGGCGAATCCTCCCTGCACGTGCTGCCGGCTGAGCCTGTTAATCAAGCGAAGTATCTTAAACACTTTTACGGTCACCACGCTGATATGCAGTTTCAGGATGTTCACTTTATCATCCTAAAATGTCATTATTCTGACGTGTAATGAGTATTGGAAGCATTCTGTGTGTGTGTGAATGACTGTCGGCTTGAAAAACCTGGCATTAAGGCCGGTAGTGTCGTTCCTACGGTGTTCCTGGTTAATGTAGGTCAAAGCAGTGACGGAAGGGTGTCCTCCGTTGAACCCGCGGTATTAATCCACAATGCAGTCCTGCAGGTGGCGCGCACAGTCAACGGAGTGCCCTGGGTGCTCACCACGGTGCTCCTCTCACACAACAATATCCGTATGGAGCCATACCCCCAGCTTGAGAGATGGCGATTGTCTAAAGCGACACCTCTGTCTCCCCCGTACAGCTGGAGGGCTGTGCAGGCGAAGTTCAAGAGTGCAGCTTTTCTGAAAGAGAGTTTTCACACCCTGTACGCACACACGCACGCACGCACACACACACAGCGGCTCAGGGGGCAGGACGGTTTATCAGAGGGGCAGATCGAGCGTAACCTTAGTTGACCTCTTTGTCAGTAAAAGCTTGTCTTTCAGGATGCAGAGCTGCTTACACTGAACATCCCCTCCACTGTATACTACACACTAATCACACATGAATATTTTATTGAAAGTGTCTATTAGTCACAAGCGTGCTTCATTATTCTGAGCTGAACTACAGACAAGCGTGTGCGCACACACGCACACCTGTCACTGTCTAGACAGGGAGGGGGCATTAAGGCGGTGGGTACGGGGGGGATCCCACATGACCCATTACTGGCTTTTTTTCCTACAGCAGCCACAATATATCTCAAGGCATTGGATAATGACACAAAAAAAATCAACAACAACAAGAGAAAAAAGCAATTCCTCTACCAAATCTGATTGGCCGGCTGAACCGACACCATTTTTTCCCCTGCTCGCAAACTCGAGGTCAGCTCGGGACGTTAAAAAATAAATAAATGAGAAAATAGAAATGCGTAGAAAGTAGAAGACACGGCAGACAATCTAGCTTGTTGGTGCTGGAGATGATTGACGGCGCTGCTGTCCAATGAGAGGCCGAGGCGCAGCTGGCTCACTGTACTGGCAGAGGCGGCGTCCAATGCAAAGTTCAGACGCATGACGGACACATAACTGACAATTCCCCTGTCCTTTTGATCCAAACTGGGGGTAGATTTCACAGTTCATTCACATTTGTGGACGCTGATATTTTGAACAGAAGGCGCTGGCAGCCTCGTTAGTAAAAATAAAGACTATAATTCGAATAAATATGGAGTATAATGCGTAAAAGCAAGTGATTACGCAGGGTGTAACATCACGGTGAGCCTGTTATAACCCTCATCCTTCGCAGGCTTAGTTTCGTTTCGCACCCCGGCTTCCACTTATAAAATTGTGTTCAGGCAGGAGCGAAGTTGAGTAGGAGGAACACTATTACTACAACTACTATTACTATAACTCCCACCACAGAGAGCCATTATGAAGCCGGTCTCACCGCCTTCACTCTGCTCGCTGCTATTGGGGCACAAACAATGTTGACGGATTTCTGATCCAACCCAAGACAGTGCACTGTTCTTCCAATAGCAGCTTTAAGTGAAAAGGCGTGCCTGCCTGCCTCACCCCCTCCTCCTCCTCCTCCTCCTCCACCACCCCTCAAAGTACTCGATGTATAGTTAAAAAATGGGAGGGCACACTTGAACCGAGCTGCTCTATGAAGGTAGGCTGCAGCGTGTGTTTATTGATGAGATGAAAAGAAGATGGAAGTGAGAAATGAAACAAAGTAAAGGAACATATTAAAAAAAAACGCGCTTCGTCGGGGAAAACAGGGGGAGCCTTGGAAACGCTGTCGCCACTTTTTTGAACGAGCTTCGAAGTGCAGGTAAGAAATTGGGGAAAAAAGTGGGGAAGGGGATGGGTCTTTACAACATCTCTTAGCGCTGTTAGGCTATTACAGAGGAGATATAAGAAGAAAATCTTATATCAGAGATTACAACATGCAGCCTGACTTCAGGGTGAAATGCCTCAAATGCCACTGACTTCCCTGTAGTTGTGGCAGGCTTTTACCAACCAAATATTAAGCTCTAATCGGAAACTTCATTCTGTAGATGATCACGGATATTGAATAACCGTGACGCCGGAGTAGCAAATATAATAAAACGAGTCCCTTATGTGTGGGGATGCAGTTTGGGTTAGCCAAAAGGGGGGTTTGTTGTCCGTTTATATTCGACTACAGAAACGCGCTGCCCTGGCATGACGCAAGTTTCCCATCTGTCATTATTGCTCCTTTTTTACCTTTAGCCCTTTACTTTCGGATTCAGCCGTGAACCGGGCAAGTGGACAGTTGAGAACAATACTACTCTGGTCAAAGTGTGTTCACAGGTTTCTCAATCAGCGAAAGCCTCAGCGATGCTCGCAGGCTGGCTGCTCGCTCACATTTTACACACTGTGAGCCCGGAACAACTGTGGCAGCCGACGTGCGCATTTGGCTTTTAGGTCAGTTATTTGAGTCAGAGGAAACACGTTTCCTTATCGCATTTTAGCTCCACAACTCACTCTGAATAGAAATCCTTTGCTTAAATACGACTCAGTTTGGTGAAGTTGCCGGAAAGATGGTCCCCCCCCCCCTTGTCTGAATTGTATCGTAAGAGCAGCGGCTCATACAGCGCGTACACTCAGACAGATGTCTAGCCTACATTTTTTTTATTATTTTTTTTCTTGTGAATTAAGATCAATACGGCGTGGCATTTATGAGATGGGGTACATTACAGGGTGCTTAGGAGGTGGGGGAAGGCTGTATAATAGCTATTTGTGTCTTAAGTTAAAACAATATTGCAGGTTTAGTTTGGATAAATAAGAAGTAGGTGCAGCGGGACTCTGGTCTGGATTTTGGTGCCATGTTTCTACCAAAAAAAAAAAGTGATCACTTTAACTGTCGCAGTCATATATATGTTTTTTCATAGTATACAGTATGTTCAAATGTTTACGATGCTAGGCTGTTTTGGCAAAGGATGCGGCCTAGATGTGGAGCCATGCTCTGGTGTAATTAAAGTTGCAAGAGCCGCTTTCTGTGTGTTCCTTTTGAGACATTTTGTTGCAAAATATTCATGGGCAACTCGTGATTCCTTTGCCTTGCTTATCAGATGCCGCTGTGGATGTTCTGCATGTCTTGAATAAAGTTAGAGGAATAAAAAAAAATAGACAGAGCAATGGCTCCAAAAAAAAAACAAAAAAAAAAATCACTGAAACGGCCATTGGGGAGTTTATCCTGAGCAACATGTCAGGTTTGTTCTTTCGGGCTCCATCTTTCAGTGCGTGTGTGGGAAAGGGACGGAGAGTGTGTGCGTTTGTGTATGTGTGCGTGCGTGCGTGTGTGTGTGGCAAACAGATGTTGTCCCCAAGCGCTTGGCTTTGTCAGATAAAAAGAAAGTAATACAGCATGTTCCTGTGTCTGTTATAAACGCCACTGATAGTTTCTACAATACGGCACGTTCTGTGTTTGATTAATAGGCTGTGTAGCGCAGAAGTTGTGCGCAGGTATAAAGCTTTGCGTCAACACATTAGTCATGTCAGAGGTCGGTCCTGGTGTGGTCACTGAAGCTGTTTCCGTGAATAGCCGCAAGACAAGAAGGTTGATCGGTCCGGGTTGGACGCATGGGGGGGGGGGGGGGGGGGGGGGGGGGGCGTCCGTCTCCTTCCAGCGCAGGAATGGTCTGTGGATGTGCACCTGTGTGTGTGTGTGTAGGTTTTCACCACGTAGCCTAAATGTGCGTTCATCCCTTTTCACTTTTGTTGTGATCACTTCCTCTCTCCGCCTTCATTCAGAATATGCCTCCACAACGTAAACGGGCTGCAGTCCTATAGGCTTGGTTATGTAATTTTAGTGGCTGCACTGGATCATTTGTTTTCTGAATGGACACGTTTGAAGCACACAGATCTGAGCGTGTGCAGTATAGCAACACTTCAGCTTTATATATGATTTTAAGCAGATATGATTGTAAAATCTGTTCTATGAATTAGAGCATATGGATGTGGCAGGCTGCATGTGGGTGAGTCAGTAGTGAGAAAAGTTAAAAAAAAAATTATATGTGTGTACACTGGATCGAAACAAAGCAACACCTTCATTTTTGGACAGTTTATTGTTTCATAAATTGGTGCGCTTGATGTCAAAAACTCTAATTTTTATTAGCACAGAGGTGTACAGTGGGCAGCTGGAAGAGAGTCAGCCATTATTTGCAATGTGAGTGTTTGTAGTCCGAGTATCAGGTGCCCATGTTTCATTTCAGTTAAGTCGCTAATGAGTATTTATATGCATGTATTTCACATGTACATTAATATTCACAGTGTTTTGAGCCACCGCCATGTGCCCGCTTTCTGTGTCACGGCTAAAACCCACCCATGACTAATGAATATTTAAGAGAATGTCTGCAGATCAAGGAAAGTCGTTATTATATGAAGGAGACCCAGCAGAGACACTGTAGACCTGCTCTCATGCAAGCAGAGGGAGCGTAGGGAGAGGGAGAGGGGTGGGTGGGTTCTGTTAATCCACACCCTGCAATCAATCCCAATTTTCTTTTGGCTTTCACCATTCTTCGCTCGTCCTCTGTAGCTTGTCACCCTTCTCTCCACATTCAGTGGGTTATTAGTGACCATCAAACTGGCACAATGTGTCCACAGCATTCAGTTTTTGACTGATTTTAGTCACGCTTTCACACATTTCTCCCACCTGATTATTATTATTTGGGTTCACTCAAGTGAAAATGTGTGAGGGTTCCATGGTGTACTAATGTAATGAGGGCTTCTTTGGAAGAGATGTGTTAAGAAAAAAAAAAAGAACACAACAATCATCGTGTACTGTACATGCACACAGATGGCAGGTCAGCATTCTAAATAATTTTTTAGAGTGCAGTAAAAAGATACCCAAATAGACAAGATAGAGACATCTTTCAGAAACCCCCGCAATTATACACTTCTGGTATTCCCACGCTGTCCAGCCATCTTCACCAGGCTGTTACCAGGTAATCCTGGTGGCCCAAAAGCTTACATAATTAAATGTATATTTATATCTTCGTGATGTTTCAATAGAACACTCTTCAAAAGATTTTGAGTGGCTTTAATACACAACACAGTGGAAAGGACGGGAGAGCTTTGAGGAAAGCATTCAGTATTGGGCATTAGTAGAATTCGCACAGAGCTGCTCATTGTGTGAATTTTATTGTATTAATAAATACTTTGAATCTAGATTTTTTACAACACATTTAAGTCCGCACCGGCAACACCCTACAAAAATAATAATCAAATAAAATTCCTGCTCGAATCACGGGTGAGCTCTTACAAATGAATTCAAATTAATATTTTAATTAAAAACAATTGAGTCAGGTATTTTACCACCATGTGACTAGACAAAGAATTGCACTTGAGTCCTTTCTGGCACTTTTGTCTGGCTCTGTTGAACATATTTGGCAGCCATTTTGGGAATGCAGTAGAGATCCATCGATATAACAAGCCACTTTGTGGATTGCATCCAGAATGTCACAGTGCTTGTTAACTACTTGGCCTTTTTGTCTCGGGCGAGTTTATTCTTTCCTAGCTTGTATAATACTCGTTAGAGAAATATTCCCCCCACTCATCTGTGGTGTGATTGCCAACTGAGACAGTTTTCAGGTGCACACTTTAAAGTTAATAAGTCTTATGATTAATAGCCTCTAAGCCTTTAATGGACTTTAAGCTTAAAGATTTGCCTTTTTTGTTTGAGAAGAATACATAAAGTTTTTCACTAGATGTTTGTTGAATCCCCTTTTTACAGCTTTCATACTACACTTGGGTACCCAGTTACCATGGAAACTTTAAAAATGCACAGGTAGAACCTCAAAGGTGAAGTTATTATGTGTAAAATGCTTTGTATTTATTGATTTTTCTATTTAAATGTAACAACGTTGGTAGCCAGATCTGCCTCTGTGATTTTTTAGAATACATTTTGACAGAAATTGTTGGCAGGCTAGCTACCTCCTGGCTAGCTGGCTTGTATGCTTCTACCCTCAAATCACCTTTTTCCACACATAACATGCTTCACATTATATATATCTTTTTTAAAAATTTCAGGAAATACTATTATCACAGTCACAAAAGCAGTAGACAGTCTGTATAAGCTTCCTTTGTAATTAAGGAAAGAGTTTTACCTTGAGCTGCTTATGCAACACAAAAGCGCTGTTACAGAGAATTGTGATGATTTCTTTCCAGATATAAGGCACATGTAGAACACAATATAATATGTGTAAGCAGAAAGTGTAAGGAATGTAATTCATGTTTATTGATGAAATGGCCAAGCCAGGATAATAAATTTTTTTGGAATAAAACTGGGATATCTTATCGATTCATAATGCTTAGTGACAGCTTCACGCTGCAGTTTATTGAGAAGGAATTTCCCCCTTTTAGTCAAGAGAAAATCTAAAAGGTCGGTCATGACAATTGCTCTCATGAAACTCACTTAAACCTCTGTGACTTGCAGCATGAAACTTACAAATAAAAAAAAACTTTATGGCATGCTTTTCAGTTTTCAAAGGACTTTTGTTTTTGAAATCTTCCTTCCCTGCAAGTATCACAGGAATGCGTAATGAAAGCACACATTGAGACTGAATAAGTATTTGCGAATGTGCCAGGCGGTTGTCAGGAAGCTTTTGTTCGATTATAAAACTTTATAAAGTCTTATGAAACACTATCCTTCTTTCCCACATAGCTTGATGGCAAATACAACACAGTTTTATGGACGAACTTCCAAAGTACATTTTCAAGCATAAAATGAACATCCTGTGGAGAACAGTTGATCACACTTTTGCCTCGGGTTAAGCCTGTTTTTCTTCATGATTTAATCATGTTTACACATTAATTTGGTACCACTCCACAATTAACCTACTCTCATACTCATACAACATGATTCTCATAAAGGTAGAACATATTTTGATTATTAACACAATGAGTCTTGGCTTTTTTTAAAGTAGTTGTATTTGTTGGTTGATACATGTGCAGTATACACAATGCAGTAGTGGGTATGACCATGTATTTCCATTACATATGCCAAAAACAAATTCATGCTTCATGCTGTTTGCTGTTGTTTTCAGCTGTCTGTTACATAAGTTTAGATTTTCAAATCTTGTTGTATCATGGAATTGAACATTGCTTGCTCTCTGCTCTGACCAAACAGGCTTCTCTACCCAATTTACATAGTCACCCTTTTAAACACATGCAGGCCTAACTATTTGACTGATGTGAAAAATGTATCCTGGATTCTAATAGCGAAGTTGTGTGTTTGCCAAGGTGCATGTGTGTCCTCAGTTCACCCTGCTACCCATATGGTTTTCTACAAGTCATGGTGAGATCACTGCCTGGTTGAAGGGGAAAGTATCTAAGGAGGGTTTTTGAGAATAAAATTGTATCCGAGTGCCGAGTAACATTTCAAACTGTTATACGGAGACAAAGTGTTGGGAATTCTCTGCTTCCTTATTGGCATGAGGACAACTTTTTAAGCCTCATGCCAGTAAACTGCACTGAAAGCAGCCAAAATGTTAAGACTGCACAGTCTCATTCAAGGTGCACCCGTATGCAATGCACTTTAGGGGAAATAGGGGAATTTTTTACACAATTATATTTGTGTTGTAGATGTATGAAATGTTTGGAATTTAAAGGTTTTTTCCACAATATGTGAAACTGTATTTTATATAATAGGTGATTAACCTATTTAAAACCAGCTGTTAAATATATTGTCTTTTGATTGGAATTCCTTTATACATAATTTTCTTTTCTTTTTATAAAAGGTCTATCGTGTAAATAAGAGGAACATCTGGCTCAGTGCTATTTGCATCATTTATAACCCTGAAATGTACCTTAACAACAGCAGAAAACAAAATCTTTATTAACAGCTCACTGCCTTAACCCTTGAGAAAAGAATGACTTCTGTTTTATTTGGCCCAGGTGACAAGGGAATATGTGCTTAACCTTTTTACTGCAAACAACAACAACCACAAACGTGGCACGACAATTATCACAGCTACTTGGGTTGTATGGTTAGTCATGAAGAAACAAATGTGATCATTCTAGTGGCAAGCATCACACCTGCATTACATTACCAAATAAAAAAAAATAAAAAATAAAAATAAAAAATTTCCACTCACATATGAAACCCATGTGTCAGGCTTCATGAGACTTTTACATAGTAAGGACACCAGTGTGTCATTGGTGGCATTGAGAACTTCAAATAAAAGACAGCGTGGCAGCTTCTGAGTACACTAACATTAAGCTTATTTTTCTTTTATATTTCCCATGAATAGTTAAACTGACATAAATGCATTTTATGCAAAATGTCCTAAATAGCCCAGCACTGCAGTAGGCTTTGCTTTCATTTATTCACATGGTACTCTGTTCTATTCCGGGTCAATCCAGTGTATCCCAGCATGTATTTAAAGGAAAGACAGATCACTGGGCTAAAATACAAGCAGAGAAAGACACTAACAGAAGTAACAAAAGCTTTCCATTAAACGCTGTGCTATTAGATTTAGTTAATGAAAACTGTCTTTTGCAACATACAGACTGAAACTTACAAATCTAGAAGCACATATCTCTCAATCCAACCTTGACAGCACCAAGTACTGTCAAGTAGCACATTTGTGATAAGACCTGCTGAAAATACTCACAGCCATGTGGCATGATTTTTATGGTGATGTTACCAGCAAACAGCTGATCAGCTTAGGTTACACCACAGGGCTTATGAGCTATAGATTGTTACCATGCAGGATAATAATTCTGCGACATTCAACAGACCACACTGACCGACAATTCACAAGCATTAGCAGGGCCAAAAGGCTAGATGATTATCATAAACAGAGCTGATGGGTGGTCATGTTATCTCCCCGCTTGATACTGAGGTGACTCTGTAGTGTTTTCTCTAACAAATCAGAGAGGACAGTCCAAAAAAACGCTCATATAATAAGAATATGTAAGAAGTGTTGCAGTGGTGAACAGATTAATATGTTGCTGGTAGTCAACACTGCATAGCAACAAATAGTGTTAACCCAATAAGGCAATGGAAACACATTACAAACCAGCTGGGGTTTGCTTCAAGTATGGCTGTGTTTTCTCAATTGGAAAAGGAGAAAGTGAATGTACATAATAAACACTGTAGTAATTATAACTCATATTTTAATGTAAAAAAGTGATCTTGTCATTTTTAGGTACCAGTATCTATAAATGACAAAGTAAACAAGAATTACCATATTGAATTAAATTTTCCGTGTTTTAATGCTACCACACTGTTCATTACCTGGAAATGTATCTCTATATAGAAACTGCAAAAATGCATGTCTAACCAGTTCAACAACAACAACTGGCAAGCCAGTTATCAACCCTGTTGGGCGTGGCTTAGAATGTAATTGACATATATAAAAAAGAAAACAAAACAAAGCAGTTGGATTTTTTCGTTGGTGTTAAAAACATGTGCGTCACACTTTCAAAGGACTCCATGTGTCATACATAAAGACGTTTAGGTGCTAAGAACACCGATGTGGCACGTCGTTGCTCATTTTATTGATATCTTTGAAGAAAAGACCTTGGGACAGCCGCCATGTAAATTAACATTTAGGTCATTTTCCTTCGTAGTTTCTATGAATAGGTTAAGTGACATCGGTGCTATTTAGACAAAATGTCTTTAACATCCTTTGACTGTAGGAGGCTTTTCTGCAGTTTCATAAATACTGCTGCTCAGGTCACAGGTTAACACTCAAACTGAAGAGATATTCACAGAGAGAGCTATTACATTTTTTAAAATTTACTTAATGTGATGTTGTAATAAATATGAAAAACCTTCATCAAAATCAAACATACATGTTCCTAAACCTCTCCATGATACACAAATTATTCTGGTTAATCACTAATCTAAGTAATGTGAACAATGGATGATTGTTTTATGAAAACAATCTGTCCAGCTGTTCATTTCCATAGGCCATACATTATTGGTGGTGTAAACAGGAAGCATAGGGTTGGTTACAGAGGAAACCATCTGAATAATTTATCGAGAATATATAACAAAATGCTAAATTTAGGTGTGTTTCTCATAGGCGACAGGGTAGGCAGGAATTAAGTTATGATATATCTGTTGTTTCTAGGTCATGTGATAGGGGCGTGTCAAATCAGTGAAGCACAGGTAGTGACTGCAGACACTGAATTAAGATGCGAACATGGGCGCCCGTGTCACTGTTTCCAAAACATTTGCATATCAAGACTAAAAAGAATCCACTTCAAATATTTATTTCAGGATTTGTTCAGAAGTCTTGTAATGGCCAAGTTCTGTGGACACTCTGTACAAAAGTAGAAAACACAAACATGTTAATGGTAACATAGCCTCGAAAGTGCCATATTCGTGAAAAGACATACTGAAAACATTCACTGCCATGTGGCATGATTTTTATAGTAATGTTACCAGAAACAGCTGATCAGCTTAGGTTACACCACAGGGCTTATGGGCTATAGATCAGTGATAATAGGCCTTGTTCCACTGCTGGAACTTGAGGCAGGAGTGATGTGGTGCAGAAATAGCCCTTAATCTACTCCTTAAGCTTTTTTGTTTCTTGCTTTGCATACATAAGGTTCAGGAGGCCATGTATTCATTTTTTAACATCGTCACTCATGTCAGTTTTATCAGTGTCAAACACCGCCCAACAGGCTGCCAACCAAAGTGCTCCACTAGGTCCTGCAGTGCGAAAAAACAGTGACAAACAAAATAGGCATTAGCTACAAAGCTGGAATATGAGTGCTTACGTCTTAACTCTTTGTTGAGTATAGTGTCTATAGTACAGTTTAAACATCAATAACTTGCTTTCACAGCTTGCCCACTATGGAATTAAAAAAGCTAGCAGTAGTTCCTGTGACAAATACACAGCCCTAGAAACATCTTTTTCCTGCAATTAGTCTTGTCCACAGAAGACTTTACTAAGTGACATCGCCTGTCTTAAAGTATTCTTTGAGTGTAGTCAGTAGCAAATACACTTTTCATAAGTGTCCAATGATAACCGATCCTCTGTTTAGAAGAATAACCTCATTGTCCTCATTACTAAGGCCCGATTTCAATGGGGCTGATGACTTATCTGCACGTTTGGTGTCCAGCACCAACATTCCTGTCTGCTCAAATTTCTAAATAATATCTGGACTTCTTTGACTTTGCTTTTAATAGAATGAGATTAGCACAATAGGAAATCTGGAGTTCCTGGCATTTCTCTCCATTCTTGTGAAAGTCTGTAGTTGGCTTGCTTAACAAGTTTGTCTTGCAACACCGTATTGTATGGATAAAGTTTCTTAACAGACCCTCCACCAGCCCGGTGGATTAAGAGAAAATCTTACCTTTGTGCCAGTTTTTTGTTTAAGTCATAACTCATATTGCTCAGACAGCCTGCAAGACCACTGGACCAGACAAATTTGGTAATGGTGTGTATAGGACACTCCTGTGGTTGACTGTGTTTCAGTGTGTCAGCATTACACTTTTAGATGGGTCATATGTCAAATGAGGTGAGGAGACATATATAATCTGCATTTACTACACAACACCTTGCCAAACTATAAATACACCAAACACTGTAACATTCATAAGGCTCAAAAAAGCACAGGATGTTTGTTTTAAGTCCACTTGGTTTTATATCTTCTCTACAAAATGAAGTAAAGCTGCACTTGCAGAAATTGTATTGAAGATATTGTTAGTTTACCTTCTCTCAGCTTAATGGCATTTCTATTGTTGTTGGTGCCGCTACAAGCTGAAGAAATACGTTGCATCATAAAACCTTTTTGCAATGTCCACTTTCACTATTTTCTTTGCTTTTCTCCCCCATTTTCTAGCATGCACCTTGTTAACACCTTTGCAGAATGTCATTTCAGTAGCCCAGTGAATCCCTATTAAATGACAAATGTTGAGCTTTTCAAATTGTTGGCGAGAGGCTGTATCACTGATCCTTGAAACACACCACATACACATACCAACTACCTAAAAGTGAGGGTTTGTGCTAAACTCCTTAAAGCGCCCTCGCACATTTGTGAAAGTTCTGCTCTGTTTGCCATCACGGCATTGGCTCGTGCACCCTCGTGCAGCTGCTGGTGAAACACATGGTACAGAACTTCTGAAGCTGCTCACAATTAAATTCACACATGGTGGAATAATAATGTAGATTCACTGTTGGTAGTTAAATTGTCATTTAGATTACAGGCTCAGATTACAAACACATTTCCAGACATGACATGTTGCAGTGCAAGTAAAACAGTAGAAAGCAATGTGTTAACATATTTAAAACACTGCTGTATGACCACACATTTGCAGTATGTATGAAAATTACACCTAACCCTGTCAATGCAGTATATGAAAGTGTACACATAACACTTGTGTGAGCGTGTTCTGTTCTGCTTCCCGAGTTGTAAATACTAAACATGTAAGGGTGTGTCTTTATTTTGTTTGATTACACGCTCGACCTGAAGAGACTGTGCTGTTTCCTATACAGTGCAAGAACTGCGTGAATTGCAAAGGTCCCACACTATCCTCTTATAATTCAGTACGAAGCATCTTTATTTCTGCTTTATCTCTCAAGGACAGAAAGTCAGGAGACACTCTGTTTTCTTTGGAAGATATAAAGGTGATACGTTCTGGATATGATCTTGTGTTCTGTCCAAGAAAAAAAAACAGAAAAAAAATATGTCTTGCCAAACTGAATTCATTCAGTGCTTTTGCATGATAGACAGAGAAGTCCTATGCAAGCATAGGTTCATGAAGATCTCTTAATGGCCCACAAGGTCCTTTTTTGGAGAGGAAAAATGTCCTTGACGTGTGTAGTAGCTGTAGAGAGGCAGTTGGTGTGGACACTTGTGCCTAAATGATAACTCTTGAATTTAGCATTATCTGCTTCGGGGGTTAGAGGTGTTTTGGAGACTATCATGTGAGTAGTCAGATGGTTCTTTTTGGTCAAATGCTCATTAACAAAAGCAGAGCCATATGCCAAATCTAAGAGTTTTTTTTTTCTCTTCTTTCAAACACAAGTTGCGCCACCAGAGTGACGTACTGTGTTTAGTTTTAATGGCCATAAGCCAGCTTGTTTTTCCCCTTCATAAAAGTATGGAAAATGTACTGATATCACTAATTGTTGTGTGGACTTTGCCTGGAATAAGTGTATTAAAATCTCCTATCTGTGAATACACAATGGATCTGCGATAGTTAACGGATGGCGGTGTGTGTGTTTTTGACAGAAAATGGCAAAGTTGTCCTGTTAAAAATACTCTAACTGTCCTCTGCTTGTGTAAAGGCATTGCAATGTTTATTGTTATTTGTTTGCTTGAGGAATTTATTTGAAAGCCACACATCCTGTCACATTGAGTAGCTTTCTGTTGGGCTGAATATCTTAGCACATTAATCTGCTGTGCCATTTGAAACAGCCACATTAAATTTAGGCAGTGTACAAAAGTTTCGATTTGTGTAGAATGCACAGAAATGCATGAACATAATGGAGTTATTCAAGCAATTTCACTACAGTAGTAGTCATAACATTACACCGGTGTAATTATTTCAGGACGAAGTAAGAGAGCATTCTCAAGAGAAGAAAAAAAGTGTTGTTGTGAATTAATGGAAAACCCTTTTTTGTAGTGTTTACATATTTCTAAGCTGTCCTTGGTGGGGATTTGGAAATCAAAACAATAGTTGTGAAGGAAGAAATAACTGGACCCACACCTTTTGTAGGTGAAGAGCCAGTTCAAAGTTCAGACAGACGCCTAGTGTTGTCAGGTGAGCAATGTACACTCAGTTTAATTGTCTTCATTTATTTACATGCTGACACATTCCTAAAACATTATATGTGGTTTTGCACCCTACAGTTTCAGGAGAAGCTGCAATGGAAAAAAAAAATGTTGTGTGAAAATCTTGGCTCAACTTGTCAGCAGCCTACGTGTGGTTGTTGATGATTTTCAGTGACTGCCACAAAGGCAAATCAATTAAATCTGGAGTCTGTGATATGTTTTCTGCAGCTCCTCCTCAAGTGTGCTGTATGTGAGTTAGGTGCATTACTTACCTGTTAAGTGTTTAGCAGTATTATAGAGAAACACTCAAAAGGTAATAAGAGACAGGGCACTAAGAATTACTCCGATTCAATCAGCCAGCACAATGTTGTTGGCCGGAGATGAATCATTTTCAATCATTTTTAATTGTGCAGATCAAAGGGAGCCGCGACACAATAACATTAGCCGACATGTAATTTGATTATTTTTCGTTCTCAGAAAGTTTAAGATGTTGAATGACAGCAGTGACTGCACACTGTTTATCAAACGCACTCTCAGTTATCTCATGTCATACTGACACAATTGTTGTGTCCTTGCCACATATTCACATTGTGAACTGAATTACATTAGACCATACTATTATAGCATTGTTTCTTGTATATATATATGCTAATGCGATTGAGCTGAATGGATGATTGAAATTAATAATTACAATGTTAGACAGTGATTGTTAGGCAAACTAACTATTAATAAGGTGTAATACAAAACACTCCTCCTAAGTGCAAATCTGCATCAGATCCATCTGGATGCTGTATGCACAAGCATGGACATGAGCTTTTCATAAAGCCCTGTGGCCCTTTTGTCTTCAGATTGAAATGTACCAGGGGCCTTGAATATATGCTTAGAGTGTGTGCATTGTAAGCAGTATTTGCATATTGAAGATGTACATTATTCACATGGTTGATACCGCTCCTTTCATAAGCATGCCTCTTATGTCTGTTCTCCACCCCCATCCCCCATCCTCACCATTTTAACCCCCCACCCCACCCCTCCCCTTGATTAACTAATGTCCAATTCGATGCAGCGTATTTCACGAGCTTGTCACCTAATACAGGCAGCTGATTAACCTGGAGTCTGGCTGGTGAAGTTGCAGCCCTCTCCTTCCTGTCTTTTTTTTTGCCCCCCCCCCACCCTCTACCCATCCCTTTTCTTCCTTATACTCCACCCCTCCTCAGTCTTTGTTGTGGCGGCAGCAGCAGAGCATGCATTGCATTGGCGGTCTGAAGCATTGTGTCTGATTTCCAGCAGACAAACTGACCTCTGGGGATTTATTGACAGCAAACTCCACAGAGGCAGACACAGAGCTGGGAGCACAGAGGCAGCCAGAGAGGGGCGGAGGGTGTTGGGGAAGGTTTGTAGGGAGGGAGGAGAGGGAGGGAGGGAGGAGAGGGGGCACAGACAGAGAGATAGACGGATGGAAGGAGAGAGGTTTACTGTGATGAAACGGGAAACAGGTAGAGACATACAGAGAAAAAAAAATCAATATGGGTGCTTGGGTACACACCCTGAATTCAGTTTGATTTCAAATTTTATTTTTTGTTGGAGCAGTAGGAAGTGAAAGAAAATGGCCGCCTCCTACAAGGATCTAATTAATTTTGAAGGATCATCAGCCCCTTTAGTCCAAGGCAGGGTACAGGAGGGAGGGAGGGAGACAGACCCCTGGGCTGATTAGAATTCACTGCAGGTAGGCGCTGGCTGCTGCTCACCCACTGTGTCACGGCTAAAATGGAATCACTGTTGTGAGTGGCAGTCTGGGCAACTGAAGCCTGCTTCCCTTGGCCTACTCCTTTGTTGCCAACATTCACCTCACTTTACCCCTAAGGCAGGTGGATTTACATGTCTGGATAGGAGAGGGAATCCTGGGAACATATATGTTTGCATTGTAGCCTGAATGAAGGCCAATGGCAACCAGGATACGGTTGCATCCTAACCCAACCCCTGCAGGCAGGGAAAAAAAAGGTCAAATTCTTCTCATTGTAATGGATTCTGGCATTTTGGCACATGTGTGCATTGTGATATAAAAGAGGGCAGTGAAATAATTACATTTCTGCTGGTTCTCACTTTGACCAAGCACATTCAGAATTATTCTAGTGCTACTACTGAGGTTAAATGGAGGGTTACACCTACAGTAGGGCTGTGGTTTGACATAGATCTTGGTTTTTGGAGTTCAGGCTTTATGGAAGTCTGTAATAGAAAGTTATTGTGGTGTATTGTGTTACTCTTAGAGTAAAGTTTATGACTGTAGGATCGTTTTTACATTAAAATACACACATTTTTCTGACGAGATATAGACAGTGTTCAGAGTTTAATGTCTAGGAATGAATGACTTGCTAAGATTCTATTACTATATCTAATCATTAGATTTGTTAGCTCACACAAGCCTTTCACATATTGCTGCACAAGCACACGTATCACTGCCTGTTATATTCCTAAAAGTGATGCCTGCGGACCCAAACCAGTCTAAGAACACAGCGACGGTCTAACATGAGGCACATTTATGGTCTAACTTTAGCACAGCAATTGATCCTTCTGTGGAGTATATGAAAAAAAATACAGAGGTCACTTGATTAAAATCTCATAGTTTTCACCTCAGTGTCTGAAAGTGGGAGGTGTGTTCTGTGAAAGTACTTGAGTGCCGTACAAGAAAAATCTGTGTCAACATGTGCAGGTCTGGTCAAATCCAGACCTCATTCTGTTCATTCAGCAATACATCGTAGTCAGTGGCATTTGACAGAGAGCACTTGATGTTCGTTCGTTGTAGTAATCGTGGCAGTTACTATATGTCAGAAGAATATTTAGATGTATTTAGAATGACGATCTGAGCTCAATATGCACATCTTTACATGGTGTATATTTTCCAGATGCTTTTAAGGCTGCATGGGTTGTAATTCTTGATGGCAACAATGTGGGACTAATAAGGGAGAATGTGGGCCTTTTGCATTGGTTCATGTTTTTTTTTTTTTGCTTGTCTGACCTTAAATGATACCATGAGCACTTTTTTTAATCATTTTGTTTCCAGTTTTGGGTCCAAACGTTTGCATACTAATGTGTTTGTACAGTGTAAGAGCAATTGTGTCAGGCTTTCTTAGCGTCACCAAACCAGCTCATCACATGCTTAATGTTGTTGAATGCCTTTCTTGTGTTTTTCAATGAATGCCTTGTGTGTTTGATATTTGACTCTTTTCTGTGATTACAACCTTTAATGTTGCTCTACATCTGTATTAGACATTGTTTTTTAATTTGTGGGTTTGAAAATGGAAAAAACACACACACACACACACATACACACACACACACGGTCAGTGTGGCTGAGACCCTTGTCTAAAACATTTAGAGATGATCTCTGGGGGAAATAAATAAATAAATAAATTTAGATAATATTGTTGGGAAGGGCGTGGGTCTGTCGTTAAGTGGGTCAGATAAGGTTTATGAAAGAATTGGTTTCCATACCCTTATTAATTCCAACCTTGAGTTTTAAATTGTGGTCATGTGTACACAGGAACGCCCATTCGTCTTGCTTTAAAAACTCTTCACACATCTGTTGCAGCATGTCGGTGGGAGATATCTGTGTTAGTGTGGCTCCGGGTTCATTAAAGGAGTGGCATTATCGACGAGCCAGTGTGTGGCATTAAGATCTGTCTTTGTCTTTTTTTTCTTTTCTTTCTCCTCCTCTAAACACTGTAGCAGAGCAACACATGATTTGGACAGAGAGGACTGACAACCTTGCCTAGCACCAGGCCTCTGATCAGCCATCTCCACCAGCAAAACTGAAGCTTGACCCGCACTTCATCACCAGCCACACAAGCATCTCTGTAACAAAACGTCATCTAACTGTGAGTACTGCTTTAGTTTTTTCTCCTATTTAGATTTAAATAAGCTGTAAAAAAACACTGGTGCTGTGAGTTTACAGTTCTGCTCTGCCTCTGCAGTACATCTAAATTTATTTTCACTGAATAAACAAACCTGTTACTGTAAATATGATTTTATTGTTAGCACAACTGTTACATTTATTCCTATTCTGTACTGTAAGTGTTTAACAAACTAGTGCAGTAAATCTCCACAGGTTCATGTTTTTTTGTGTCTATATAGTAATGTGTTCTTTGCTGCCTGACATTTCAATAATATGTTTTAATGTTTTAATAATTGACAGATATTAGTGTAAATGATTTATCACTTAAATATGTACAGTTTCTGAACTTTGATACAAAAACCATTTTCTTGATTTTAGGAAATGTGCTGTGTTTTAAAAACCATTAAAACCGAGCCAGCTGCCTTACAGTAAAACAAAAATCATAATGAAGCGCATGTATGTGGAAAATACATAAATGTTACAGCCATTGAAAAAAAGCCCTACTCTCTGTCTAATTTTGAATTAGGATTTTTATTTCTTTCAGCATCAAACTGGCAAGAAAACATCTTAGGCTATCTTACACACTGATCAGCCGGGTCACATCTAGTGTATTCCTAGGATAGTTAGTAAGCGCCATCATAGTGAACACATGGCTAACAAAAGAGGCCTGTTGTCCTCTAAGTCCAGTGCACCACCTAATGGTGGTTGGAGGAATTTCAGGGGTATACTCTAAAAGAAACTTGGAGTAATTACTGTAAAAGGGAACCATCTTAATTGTTCTTCACTATGGAGATGAGGATATTTAAACTGCAATTCCAGAAATATATTTAGTGGGTAAATTATTCAATTTTCTCCCTCATTATGATACTGGCCTCATAAAAACAACAAAATTCACTGTTATTATATCCGTATTGTTGTTTTTCGGAGACCTCCTGTTCATAATTAACAACAACATTGTCTTCAATGGTTACATTTTTACACTGTGTGGAAATGTCCATAGCTCATGTTCATAGTGTTTATTATTCCCAATATATCAGTAATAGTAAAACTAAACAATATGTTGTTGCATACTTAAAGACATTTAAAGAATAATGGTAAAAACAACACACAAAAACAAAACATTAAAAATGTTTTCAGCAATTCAACAACACATTCATTGCAAATAAAATACACAAACATTAAGCAACTAATGCAAATGTCAATAGAAGTGTGTTGCATGCTTAAAAAACTGATACTGGTTGTTTAAAGCTTTGTGTTTTATTGTTTTGTATTTGCTGTGTTTTCTTTAGCCTCAGGGTGTTGGGCTCTTTGTCACTATACAATCCAGTTAGGAAGTCCAGTGTTCATGTGTGCTAGACATTCTCAGTGAGGTGTGCTGCTTCTTGCTTGCAGGTGACATCAGTTGCAAGGGGATGACCGAGCGCATTCATAACATCAATCTCCATAACTTCAGCAATTCTGTACTTGAGACCCTCAATGAGCAGCGCAACCGTGGGCACTTCTGTGACGTGACTGTTCGGATCCATGGAAGTATGCTGCGAGCTCACCGGTGTGTGCTGGCTGCTGGAAGCCCTTTCTTTCAGGACAAGCTGCTCTTGGGCTACAGCGACATTGAGATCCCTTCTGTGGTCTCGGTGCAATCCATCCAAAAGCTGATTGACTTTATGTACAGTGGGATTCTGCGGGTGTCTCAGTCAGAGGCTCTGCAGATCCTTACTGCTGCCAGCATCCTACAGATCAAGACCGTCATTGATGAGTGTACCCGCATTGTGTCCCAGAATGTGGGTCTGGCTGGGCCGGGGGGGTTCCCTGTTATACCTGGAGATTCTGGTCAGGAAACGCCCCGTGGCACACCAGAGTCCGGCACCTCTGGGCCCAGCAGCGATGCAGAGTCAGGTTATATGCAAGCAACATCACAGCAAAGCATGGATCGTGCATACACATCACTGTACTCCTACCCCAGCCTCTCTCTGCAGAACGGCACCCGCGAGCGCCCCCTTTACATTAACCCTCTGTCAACAAATTATGATCCAACTCTCGGCACTCAGAAAGACCAGCAATCTCAAGATCCGCCCTGGATAAACCGTATCCAGGAAAGATCTCAGCAGGTCGACCGCTTCATTTCCACATCAGAGTCCACTCACTGCCGTAAGCAACCCCGACCGGTACGCATACAAACAGGAGGAATGCACATAAAGCAAGAGGCTGAAGATGAGTACAGCTGCTATGATAACATGGGGGACTGCCCAGATGACACTGACCAAACTGAGGGTGTAGAGAGTGAATCCAAGGTTGAAAGTTTTGACTCAGGGGTGAGCTCCTCCCTCAGTACTGAGCCAGACACCATGGAGCAGCAGCCGTACCTGACAGGCTTTAACCGAGATGGGAGTGGGGATGGGCAGCAAGAAGGTGCTCCAGTGCAGATAGAGGTCAATGACTCGTCCCCAGAGCAAGTGCAAGAGACAGAGGATGGGGACACATCCCACAGCACTAGTGACAGTAGCATGATGCAGCCCCTGCCAAACTCAGTCAAACTAAGTCCCATGTCCCCGTACATGCGCCAGGCAGAATCACACACCAGCAATCTGAGGATGCCGCTCACCGTGACCAGCAACTCCCAAGTGATGGGCACTGCTGGAAGCACCTTCCTGCCCACACTCTTTCCTACACAACCGACTAGAGACCACAAGCCTTTCCTTTACCTTCCTGGCCAGCAGCAAACCCAGTTTGTGGCAGTGCCACCCCCTGCTATGCCATCATTCCCAAACCCCATGTCGGTACCGCCAGCACCAGCTCAGCAACAGGCCACAGTAGGAATTGGTCAGGGGGAAAAGAAGCCCTATGAATGCACTCTCTGCAGTAAAACCTTTACTGCAAAACAGAACTACGTCAAACACATGTTTGTCCATACTGGTAAGTCAGAATCTCTCATGTGTAATTTTAGGTTCACGAGTGATGAAATGTCTGTTTTATTTGTAGCCATAACTGTGGATCACTGTAGTCCATTTTTATCTATAGATATGTGTATTATATATTTATTTTAATGCTTTCTGCTTTTTGAAAGAACACAATGTGGTAGAGAAACAGAAGCTGAATGTTTAGCACTAAAATGAAAAAAACATGTGGACAAACAATAACAATTAATGTCAGTTTTCCTTTGTTAGATTTAATTAGTAGTTTTCTATAGAATAAGGTCCAAAATGCACATCTAGCACAAATTAATATGTATCTTACTTGTATACTAATTCAGTACTAGAGAACACTGTATGAATATTTCACTATTAAATGACAAACAGGGACCTATCGTGGCAATTTAACTAAATATCAAATATCAGACACGCTATTATTATCATTTGGTCACAGATGACTAACATCTTTGTTACCATTTGTAGTACACTTACACTGCCCATCGAGTGCTCATGCCGCACATCCTTTCACTGTGTGCACTGCTTCCATCCAGCACTGACAGCCTTATCAATCAGATGCTGCAGAAATCATCATCACAGAAAAAAAAGATTTAAATATCATATAATTAGATGATCTCATGAAAATTGCCTACTCAAATAGCCATTATTATTCATCACAAGCCATTGCTTGGCCAGGACCACTTTATATATTATATCAATACTATTTCAAATTTCTTGTCTTATTCACACACTTAGAGTAATGACACAGTGAGATGGAAAATCACAGATCAATCAATCTCCTACACTAACAGTAATTCAGTAAAAAAATAAAATAATAATTCAGAATGTAAAAGGACATCAGTTTCATTGTACTTTATTCCTATTCTAAAACATTAGAATGTGAAACACTACATCTTCGCAAGACATGTGATACAGCACACAGAATAGCTAAAAGATGGTGGACACAGAATATTGCTGCATGATAACATGTGCAGCAGAGGTGTCATTTGCTACTCAAAAAAAAAATCTGTCGGGGGAAAGGGAGGCAGCTTTTCAGTTGTGAGTCATAGTAGTCACAATATGTTGCCCTGAACAAAACATAAACATAACTGTTACATAGTGTCTGCTTATAACTGACCCTGAAATCTGACCTTTCAAAGAAAAACAAGAAAAAACACACACACATTGATAAAATATAAACCAGTGGCTGCATTAAATCAAAGTAGGTTCTTGCACATGATTCCATTCGGTACATCAGAAAAACAATAGATATACAGGCCTTCATTAACTTTCATGGAACAAGTTTCTATTTGCTTTGTTATCAGTTTCTCCCTCAACCTGTTCAGTTTATGTAATTATTAATATGTTAATATTTTACAGCCTATAATGTCAGCAGAGACAATTATTTCAAAGGATCTCAGCAAAGTGGCAGGAATACTAAACAGAAGCATGAATAGTTTTGTTAATATGAATACAACAAATATGTAAATGATTGTATTTTTCAAATTTTAGCCCCGCAGTTTCTTCATCTGTAAACTCATTAGAGCAATTTGACATTTTTCATAAAAAAAATGTGTTGCCACTCTTCCATCACGTCTGGCTTTAAACAAGAACCTCTCCTACAATGCTTTGGCACACAGCACTTCATGGGACCAGCATCATAATAAAGCTAATACAAGCTTAAATAATTCTAGCCTGAGGTGTCTTCCTGTCCTGGAAAAAGTAACACTGCTGGCTGCAGGCGTCTTACTGTTGCTGCACAAGTTGAAGCCAGTTGATCCTGCCACTTTGTCCGTTGGCTGTGCTTCAGCGGTGCCAAAATTTACCTTGATCCAAATTCCATCTCCCTAATTTGCTGTATTATTTATTTTATTTTATTTTATTTTTGTCATTAGGAAAACAGCCATGTGTCTTTGTAATGGCTGATTTGTCTACAGCAGCATGCAGACACTGAAAATGAAGCACACAATGACCAAGCAACACAGATTCTGAAATTTCTGTGAATGCCCTTATCAAGGTGGCTGTTTGCATGATAAACAGATGGAGCCGAATTAGAAAAAAAATAGAAATACAGTGGCAATTTTCCCATTTGCATGTGTGTCAACAGAATTACATTATAACGTTTCAATAAGTGATTGCCAGAAGCGATTTTCCAACAGCAGCAAACATGTCAATCTTTGTAGAACTTCTTTTATGTTTTTTTTTCAAACATAATCCTTAAAATTTGTCTCTTCTCTTCTCTCCTTAATGCTTTTGTCTTGCATGTACATCCAGGTGAGAAGCCTCATCAGTGCAGCATCTGCTGGCGCTCGTTCTCCCTGAAGGATTACTTAATTAAGCATATGGTGACACACACAGGGGTGCGGGCCTATCAGTGCAGCATCTGCAACAAGCGTTTCACCCAGAAGAGCTCTCTCAACGTCCACATGCGGCTGCACCGTGGAGAGAAGTCCTATGAGTGCTACATCTGCAAGAAGAAGTTCTCACACAAGACCTTGCTGGAGAGGCACATGGCCCTGCACAGCACAGCCAACGCCATCACAGGGCTGTCGGGGAGTGTAGGCAGCTCGGGCCCAGTCTCCATTCCCATGCCTATGGCTGTCCCTGAGCCTGGAGCTGGAGTGGTGGCCCTCGCCATGCCAGTAAGTGGAGGTGCTGGAGTTGGGGCTGGGGTTGGAACAGGAGTGGGTGTAGCTGCAGAAGCAAGCTGCCAAGAAGGGACCACCTACGTGTGCTCCGTCTGCCCTGCCAAGTTCGACCAAATGGAGCACTTCAATGACCACATGCGAATGCATGTCTCCGATGGATAAGTACAAATAGATAAACTTCTTTCAAAAAGAATGACAAATAAAATGGCACTAGATTTTCCTTTTCTTATTTTGAGGTATGAAGAGTAATGAGTATAGACACTGGCACATTAAGTTTCCCAAAAAAAAAAAGATTTTTTTTTTTCTGTTATTCTAAAAGAAAAAAGATGGTGGCCTTAAGGCTTAGTAGTTTGATATTGATCTACTGGATGGATCCTAACTACAGGCCTCTAAATGTACGCTTTCCTAAAATATTGATTTATGTGTTGAACACTACCGAAAGGCCTACGAAAGAAACACATACACACAAACACACCTTTAGTGTAGATACGTCTGAATGAATATACATGTGCATACATGTTTGAGCATTTGTGTATTTGCATGTGTTTGTCCAAGCGGCTGTGTGTGTGTGTGTGTGTGTGTGTGTGTGTGTGTGTGTGTGTGTGTGCATTGCCATGAAACATAAATCATGGCAGTTGTGAACCCATACTGACCAGTTTGGAAACTATAGATGTCCAAGCTTACTGTGGTATAATTTACAACAACAATAACAAAAAAAAAAAACATCTGGGGTTGGGCTACATATTCCCTCTAAAAAATACTGATGGTCACAAGATTGCCTTCTTCTATCAAATAAAAAAAGGAGAGTAGTTAATTTGACACTGGTTTTTATTTATTCCTATGTTATTAAGGGATTATAATGCAGCTGTTGTCAAGGTACCAATTTCAATCATTTTACTGAAATGTAACTTCCTGTCAGCGGTGATTGGGGGGGGTATTTCTCACATTTTTTTTAAATTATTGTCCATGCATTTTTGATGCTTAAGATTACTAAATTATGGTGTGTTGATGAGACAGTTTTCGAGCAAAAACATGTTTCTTTTTTTCTGAAGTTTGGAGTTTAACTCATTTGCATACACTGCCACTAATATCTTAAAAGACTGTTAAGGCTAGTAGACCTCTTCCATTTAAAAACACAAGATAAAAAGAAAGATTCTTTTGCTGATGTTTTTTTTTTTCTTTTTTTTTCTTTAAGCCTTTGACATTCACAGTTATGGCAGGCTGGAAAATGCGACTAAACTCCATTAATTGCTGCTCTTCAACTTGCACCTGACTGTTATGGGATATAGATTATAAAACAAAAATGTCACTTCAACTATTGTTATTGAGTAGCCTACATGCTTTTAATTTGATAATTGAACTACAATGGGCAGTATTGGCTAGTTGTTGATTGAAACAGTGTTGTTAAAGAGGGCATAATTTAATTGGAATCAAATTTAAAATGCCTGTATGACCTCTTCATTACCACTGCATAGCTATTTCAGCAGCTGGGAGTTAAATGCATTATCCTTTAATGTATTGGTTTTTCTCAGAGGGCTCAAATAGCATGCAGTGTTTTGAAGGGAAATACAGCCGGAAAGCAAAAACAAGTAGCTCCCTTGATTGATTTTTACACTGTTTCATGATATATATACCACAAGTTGCAGATGGACTTTGTAGGCAATAGCATACATTCCTTGATATTTCTATATATATGAATAAATATATATATAACAACCTAGACACAGCATGTACAGAATAGATTTGGAAGGTAGTGTACGCAAGTTGTCATCCATGCATCACATCACTTAAGGCTCATTTCTGATATTTGAATTCTTTTATATTGCTTTTTATCCAAAATAGGACACACACACACACAGAGACACACACACAGAACTGCCTGCAACTGCAATGAAGAATTTGCTCATATTTTGTGAGCAAATACTTTCGTAGTTGTATTGTTAAAAGAATAACTAACTGCATACAGGGGTCTTAAAAAGACCTGCTGTTCAATTAAAAAAAAACAAAGTGCTACTTTGCACATTTTCTTAAAATGCCTGTGTTTAATATTAATCATTTTTTTCCTTAAATAAATTTCTATGATTTTCTTTTATTCAATTTCAAAGGAAAAAACTTTTTTTTTAAAAAAAAGAAAACAAAATCTTGATAAGTGGACTGCATTATTTTCTTGCATATATGTTGCACTGCTTAAACCAATAAGTGCACTACTGTTAACAGAGATATTATAGTTTTAGAAAAGAGGATTTTTTTTAAAATCTAACATTTGGTTGTAGAGTTCACATGTAGTAGAATAGCTTTGTTTCAATTTCTTCATTAAGTAATTCAGCAAATCTTGGCTTTTGTTATTGCTTGCAGTTACCTACAGTATATTCTTGTGCCGTGTTAATGCAAGCATTTATTTTTATTTACATGTGTACCATTATGTGTGCTCATCTATGTTTTAACCTTTGAATTCTCTGGAGTCGGTTCCCTATAAGAGTTTTATTCACATTTCTTTAGCAGATTTTTCCTCTTGAAAACATTCAAGCCAACAGTAACAGTGAAACAACAACAGTAATAATAAACAACATGAGTAATAATAATAATATCAACTATTATTATATTATTAATAGTAATACATTTATAAGTGTGTGTGTGTGTGTGTGTGTGTAACATAAGTGATACGTGTGTCCTAGAAGAACTTTCTGTGGGGTTAAAGGTGTGGGGAGGTGATGGAATGCAGCTTCTTTGATATCTGTCGGTCAGTTGTACACAGTTGTGTCCCTTCCTTCGTGTTTGTGTGTCTGTGAGTGTCTGTGTGTGGTATATAGCCTAATCAAATTGTTGATAAGTGGAATATCTGAACTGTAGGGCTTCCTTTGCAATATGCAGCGCAGGTACTAAGACTAGCAGCTCTCTCCAAACCCTTTGGGCTAATAAGGCACCTGTAACATTCACTAAAGCTTATATAGGTCAAATACTGTTGACTTTGCCGCACCGGTTACTTTGAGCATTTTATGGCTGAGATTCTTGTAATTGCTACTAAATTTCAGCGCTCTCTGCGGAGTCAGTTTCAGTTGAAGTCAAGTGATGAGATTTGAAAAATAAAGTTGTCCACACGAGAAAAAAAAAAAGCGTGAGGTTAGTCCTCAGTAAAAGTAGCACATTATGTAACATTTGATTGGGCCTGTCTCTCTTATGGTGTGCATATAAGCCTAAACTGTATGGTTCCTGTTTGTAGCTGTCATTGCCAGGATGGCAATATTGCTGCATGCTAGTGCTATATTTGTCTCTACACAGCACGTGGAGGGTAATCTCATGCCTTAACAGACAATGCACTAAATAGAATATGTAAGCAACTGCCGAGATCTCTTTCCAACAGTATTGCCACATGTATGGCACACAGCTCATGATGTTGGTGTTTGTTGTCTGTTCAGTACCAAGTTAAACACTGCCAAACTAACATCATCATGTCTTTAACAGCAAAGGCAGAGACATTAATTGAATTGTTTCAGTGTAATGTGTGTATTCAGTAAACTAGCATTCCTTCATGGCACCTAAATTTTACATATTTTGTGTAAACACATATATCAAATGCACTATTGACTGTAGCTAGATGAGTACAACCAGCTTTGTGGTATCATTGGTCTAAATAGTAGGTTAAGTAGCTCGATGTTGGTTTTTGAAATATTTGATTTCAGAATTACACTATCAATGGTTTCTCTATCACTTCTTCTTTTTTTTTTGGAATAACAAAAGTAGCCAATCTCAACGTTATCTGGATGAGGGCTAATAACTCGTCCCATCATCAGTTGACTTATTGTATCATAAGGTGTTTGACAGCAGACCAGGCTTGGAAAGGGGGAGGAACCTTCTCTCCAGTGTGTCATAACGTGCTATAGCATACCCAGGCTTCGTGCCCCGCCCCCTGCCTTCGCTGTTGCATTAGAATCATACACTCTTCACTGTCCATAGTTATATATTCCTTATACTGCTTCAGCTACTCGTGGTGGTGCTTCATTCTCTTTTCTCAGTGTTGCAGAGTCATTTAAAAATTGTTGAAGAATTGCAACATTATCCAGAAAAATAAGTCCTTATCTCAATTGTGCTTCTTCTAGTTGTTAGTCTAGACTTTATGTTTTGCAAAGTGTACACATATTTTCCAGAACAAAACATATTGAAAAGTAGATAATAGCCTTGAGCCTGCAGCTGTTTGTATTGTGTTTCCAATATATTCCTGTTTGTTTCGTTTATCTTAGCGTAGAGACACAGGGTCTACAGTACATCGTTGTCCTTCTGGCAGTAAGTTTGATTCATTGTTATACTTTCATTTTCTCCTGCTTTTTTAATGGTGGTCATAGTGGTGTTGTTTATACATACATAGCTTCACGCAACTGGATAAAGGATAGTCAGTTATTTTTCACAGTGTACTATATATATGCATATATGCTTCGCGTTGAGATGAAAACAAGGAAAATGGGAAGATAGTGATGGTTGTTGAGTAAGAAACAGGTTCATTTTATTCTGATAAGCATGTGTCTGTCTTCATGTTCGTCCTTCAGTCTGTCTCCACACAGTTTTTTAAGGCATGATTAAAGTCACAAAATAGAAAAACACAAGAAACCACTCAGATAACTGCATTTTTTTTCTTTGTCCTTCTTACCGAGAGTGAAATAGATACAAAGATACTATATATATTTTAAGTATCACCATCTCCACACAGATAAAGAATACAGTCTCAGATAGTTTGATAATTGCAGCTAGAGTATACAATACCTTGTGGGATATAGGGAATATGCCTATCAAGTGCCTATCAGAACATACAGCAACTATACAGAATATTCATAGTTTTTCTCTCCTACATTGCACAAATACAGTATGTACACAATGGACAAATAAAATATACTATTTATACTATTACTGCTAAATAACCTGCTGGTTGTGAGTGCATCATAAGAGAACCCTTTAAAATACCTGAAATGTTTTATTCATATACAGTAAAAGCTACAAGTTTTATTTTTTATCTTACATCTATACCATTTGGAGGATTTAAAGATATAAACTGCAGTCACACTAAAACGCACAAAATACAAGTTTTTTTCCTCTCACATTGCTCTATCTCTCATTAATAAGGCGCTTTAATTTCCAGTTTTTGCCATTTGCAAACAAGCCATATGCTGCAATGTACTGTATGTTTGGGGAAAAGGGCAGTGGCATCCTGTGAACAGCAGGGGGAGCCACACATCAGCTGGAAGAGGGCAAGTTTTACACACTGCCTGTCTAGAAAAATGGACGGAAAAAACGGAAATCCACTTAAAAATGTTGTTGGCCTTTTCTAGATTATCTTAACATCCACGTGCAGAGCAAGCTGTTACCTCCACTGACACCTACTTTAAATGCGGTCAGTGGGAGTCGCAGTAGTTTGTTTCAAAGTACACAATGTGCGTTTTGACCTTGATTGCAAGTCCTCACATGCAATGCCAATGCCCGATTTCCCCACAATGACCATTAAAGTTTTATCTTATCTGACAGCCTTGTTTATGTACAGCGTGAAATTGTAAAGGGCAAGCAGTGAGCAATGTGGAAGGAACAAAAATACGGAAATGGTTATTCAACTAGCTGTTTTTTTTTTTGTTTTTTGTTTTTATAACCACAACTTGGAGGCAAAAATGAGATGGCAAATTGAAAGTTCTGGCTACAGATAAACACATCTCCCTCATTCAGCGGTCTTTAAGTGGCTGGGTTAGAACAACATTAAAACAAAAAAAAAATAAAAAAAAAATTGGTGGAATAAAAATCATAAATCAAGTTTGAGGACGGAGTGGCTGCGAGATAAAAGGTTCTGGGAGGGCTTATTATTCTGTCCCCTGTGGACTAATTACCACAGTTTTCTCTCTAACCTTCTCCAGCCTAGTTATACTGTGCCAAATTTGGGGAGAGGTGGGGGGGGGGTTGTTGCATTTAAATGATACCACTATTGCTAAATTAGTTGTTGATCCACATAATGTAGGTATCTTTTCTTACCAAAAGCCAGCGACTGCTTTTAGTTTGCATCGTTAAATCCTCCATAACACATAGTTTTCAAATAAATAGGAGAAAACAGCTATGATACACAGGTAGTTTCATAGACATTTAATGTGAAGATGACGCATTAAAAAATAATATAGGCAATGTGATATAGCTAGTCCCTGTCATCCAACTGTCACACTATGAGAAACAGCATCTGTTCCAATTTAACAGACAAATGATCCAGATTCTGTTTTGATTTCACACAGCTATACTATGCTATAACATCTAGATTATATTCACTATTTCTCCAAACATGCAGTTATTACACTACACCTGGTGAGCTTTATTTTGTCGTCGGGTACCTACCACCCATCAGTCCAAATGAAGCATGCAGTCCTGTCTTACACAGCGTTACTCCCCTCCTCCTTTTATATTTTTGAGTGTCCCTTGATAACAGGCGTTCAGTATCTTTTCTTTATCACCGTGATGAGCCCTGCGAAGACTGAACACTGAGCCTCTTTGTGCTCTCAGTCACTGTAGTCTTTTTGGCTTAGTTCAGCTTGATGAGATGTTTTAAAAGTGTGCAGCAGCGTAACTAAAAACATGCATTCCTCCAAGTCCAGCACATTCCACTCCTAGTCTGGCATTCATTTTTTCCACACTTAACTAACCTAATATTAAGGAGAATTTCCAGCGCTTAATTAATCGTTCTGCATATTTCATCATGAAACAGCAGAATACCCCCCCCCCCTTTTTTGGTTTTCCTTTTTTTTTTCAAGTCTCATCTCGCTGTTTATTCAAATTTCGCCATGAGATCACAAACCTAATAAGCTTTGAGCACAGCAGCTTTTGTGCTGGTGTGGACAACATGCACTATATGCTGTCACTAACAACGTCTCTGCGGACGTCACTCTTCTTCTTTATTTTCCATAGTGCAGACATTCATTTTAAAGCAAAGAGAGAAGTCACCATGATCTCGGCCAAACGTCTGCCATCAGTGCAGATGGTTCATGTTAATAAAAGGGGCTGGTGGTGGTAAAAAAAATAAAATAAAATAAAATTGCTAAACGGGGGTCATGCTAACCATTAGGAGTTAAACTGTACTAGACAATGTTTGTTTTGACAAACCAAAGAAGAGTTAGGATCACTTTGTTTTGTTGTGGGGTTCCTGTACGATTGCTGGCTAGTTGCTTCGGTGTGTTTGTTTTTTTTTTTCTCATGGCAGGATGCTTGTGAAGATGCCTACATGTTTTTGGATCAGTTGTGTATAGTTTTCTTTTGTGGGTTGTGTTAATTTGGAGACCAAATTTTTATTATTCGAATAAATGCAACCGCAAAAAAAAAAACATCAAAATGAATCTGACACCGTAGCTGTGATGTAAACTATCGCATGTATAGGTGTTGCATTGTTCCACAATAGTCATCGATTATGTCAATATACACATTTAGCAGATCAGTGTACACCCATTCACCTCCATGTTGGATTCTATCCACATAGTTTGTCTGATTTGAATATTGGCACTGTTATGTTATTATTTCAAGGCTTTCCCTAAAAATACTAATCTGATGTAGAGTACATTGATTTATATGATACTTGAGATGGACCAAGATGTTAAGTTTGCACATATTTGTAAGTTGTTTATTAAGCCAAAAAATTAAGGAAAGAGAATAATAATGTTCAGTTTTGATTGATGAACAAATATTATAATAATTATGTTTACTAAAAACAAACAGAGTCACTACATGATTAAAAAAGAATCATCAACAGCACCAAACTGTACGATGGAATCAAACATCACAATGTGGTCCAGTATACATCATAAATAATAATCAATATTTTGTAATATGACAACACGAGCAGAATGTAAAAACCATTTGGCAAATATTTTATTACTGTACGGTCTAATTCCAGGTGAATCTGCTGTATATTTTTCATCCTGTGTATTCCAAATAGGAAAATTAAATTACTGTAATTCAGGCAGTGTTTTGTACCTGCGCCGAAGTATTAATATTAATATTATATAAAAACCCAAGAAATGACATGCACCCTAAATAATAAAAAAAAGCAGCTTAGGTGGTTTGTTTGTTTTGTTTTGGATTGGTTTTTTTTTCATCGGGCTTTCAGGCTTTTCGCTGCCATATCATGTATCTAGATGCTTTTGTAAACATGCACTTGAGTTGAATTCTGAGATGTGCTTATGAATATGTGTATATTTTGTTAGGCATTTTTCTTTTGCCTATGTTTAGCTTGATATTTTTATTATTTCCCTACAAACGTACTTCTCCTATATAGTTCTGAACTTGGCAGAAGTGGAGCTGTTGTAGTAAAAGGTAGTTCACATCACAACTAAGCAACCCTGAGATATATGCTGCAGTAATGTGTTTTCAGTTTGTTTTTGATAATTTATGCTCCAAGTTGGTTTGTATTTTATTATTATTATTACTATTATTATTCTTATTATTATTATGAAACAAGCTTGTTTGAAATGTATTGACTGCTGTTTTTAAATAGGGGATAAAGTTTTTTATGTATGTGCAAGGACTTTTTTAAATGATTTGTCAAACACTGGACTGGAGTGAGTTTTCCAACATTTCCAAGTTGAGAGATGTATTTGACAGACATAACTGCACAGACGACACCCGTTAGCACAGATGTGAGCTGACAGATGAAGCACATCCTCCCAGCTGTACAGGGAGGGGGGGGGGGGGCAGGGGTGACTAACATCCTCCCATTCAAAAATAGGTGTCATTTGGATATAAGAAGTTAAGATATTTCCTTTGCATTTACTGGGTGATTATAACAGGAAGTGTTCATTCTCCTTCCAAATTATTGCATGGCATAGACTGGTGACAGATTTTATTTTTGTTTTATTTTTTTTTCTTTCTGAAAGAGTGCTCTCTTAAATATTTAGAAAACAATCATAAAGGGATACCACTTCACAACTATCCAGTTCTCACCTGTATGTTCTTTCTATGGTAGATATGACAGCTGTGTCTCACTACACCAACCACCACTTCTCAAACCAGAAAAGAGATTTGCACTAGACTGATTTTGGTCTTCTTCTATCAAAAGCAATATAATTCACTCGACGCTATTTTGAACCATAGTACCGGACGGTCGTCGCTGTCCCCCAGAAGTGGGAATGCTGAGTAAATGGTGATATTTGACAATTTGTTTTTTTTTTTTTTGTATTCAAAGGTACAGAATCAGTCGCCTTTTTAAATGCACATGACATCCATGACATATATTGTTGTTCGTAGCAGAGTTTTTCTTTATTATTACTATTATTATTATTATGGTTATTTCTACCCCGAGTGTTAGTGTCCAGATTTGAGGGGCATTAAGACTGTTGTTTTCTCCTGTGATTGTTTTGGACAAATCAAAGCGGCTCTCTTACACATCTGAAGTGAGAGACAGGATGTTATGAGGGAAGGAATCATTCACCATGTCTTTATCACACATAACATACAAATGCCAAAACATGAGAAACCCAGCTGTCCACTGTCGTGCACACCTTTCCCTTAGACGCTAAAAAAAAACAAAAGAACAAAAAAACATTCATCAATACAGTAATTCTCTTCATATTTGGTCACTGAGTGCTTTGTTTTTCTTTCTGATACTTAAAAAAATGCTTTAAACTGAAACAATAATGAGGAAAAAAACTCCAAATGCACCTTTTGTTGTACGAACACAGCATCATTGGCTACTTATGTAGAAAAATCCACCAAACTATGTCATCCTATCTCAGCCAGGTCACTCATTATTGACCTCGACATCATTATTTTTCTGTCGTGTAAATTTTCCAATAATTCACACAAACAGCAGCGTTTTATCTGGATGTAGTAGCTTTCCTGTTTTTCACCGCTTTGTGGTGTTGTTGAAAGATGTTTGCGGTTTGTCTAAATATGTTGCGTGTTAGAGGAAGCATAAGTATGTGCCTTCTTGTAATCTCCTTGGTGAGCTTGTTATTATTGAGAAGCTGAAGCCAGCCAATTGTGTTTGCACTAAAAACCAAATTGCTTTTTGTGATGTAGACTATTTAAGCAAGCTTGTTGCGTCACTTTAACCGTACAGTATGCATGAGGGTGAAATTGGTAAGTCTAGGGCTAGAGCTCTCATCTGTTGACCTGTAAAACCAGTGCAGCTTAGAGGATCTTGTGAATATATCTTGGCTTAGTTTTCGCATTTAGTTTTCAATTCCATCTCCTTACTCATCAAGTTTTTTTGTTTTGTTTTTTGTTTTGTTTTTTTCACAACAGTTCAAAACGAAATAAAAATAAATAAAGAAAAAAATACCAAAAAAAAATAAATCACATACCATGAATACAATACAGCTTTTACTTTTCACATGCCACAGTTAGAGTAACACAACTGCAGAATAGAGATATTCATTTATCTTGAAACCATGGGAATGCATGAGTAATATGAGGTCGCCTCAAGACTATTGGTCAAATTAATTTAGGTTGCTTTTTGGAATTTTTGTGTATTTATTACATATTACATTGACATCTAAGAAAAGGCCTACATGCTTTGAGTCTTACAAATGCACCTTATTCATGTCAGTCCATGTGGGGAAAAAAAAAAGAAAAAGAAAAAAAAAAGGCTGGCAATGTAATATCTCTGATTTAGCACCTTACTACACAGCATGTTTTCACTTTATGCCAGTTTAGCTATTCTTCCATATGTATGATTTGAAAAATTAAATCTCATATTTTGTGAAATTGTTTCATGGGATGTGCCAAAGTTTGGAGGCGATCTCCCAAGGTGTTTATGCTTATCATTTTCTTTTTCCTCCTCCTCCTCCTCCTTCAGTTATAGCAACGGTATGTCAAAACTTTCCTATAAACAGTGTGTGGAATCAATTTATCTCAGCAAACAGTATCATTACTTGCCATTTTACAATAAGCCCTGTATTTCACATATATTTACCAGTGATGTGTATTTGTTATTATAAAGAAAATAGCCGTAAAAGCTTCATTATGTTACATAATATTGTGACTTTTTTCGAAAAACTGTGAAGACTTATCTTGCATATACTTTATACAGAAGTATTAAGCCTTAATACAAAAGACTAAAAAAAGTGTGGAAGAATAAACTGATTGTTGCTAAGTAAGGATGATTTTTGTAAATGTTACCAGCACTTTTTTTGTAATTTTCACTCTCTGAGGTATTGTACAAGTTCAAGCTGTTTGTGAAGTTTGATTATGAAGGAATAAAAACTAGTACTTTCCTGTACTTCACAGAAAGTTTTGTTGCTGTTTTATTTTTCTGCTCTATTCTTGACATTTTGGTGTGTTTTCTCCTGAATAAACTCTTTTGAATTTACATTTTGAAGCATAAAAAAACACTTTTTTTATTAAGCCCATGAGGGCTAACAGGGTGGTGTAACAACAATACTATGTATACAGTCACACACTCCAAAATTTAGAGTTTAATTGAACAGTTTGCTTGTAAAGCTGTTTCCTAGCATGCTAATTCCAAAGCAAGAATATTCACCCTTAAATGACTTTAAAAGCTGTTAGCAGGGTTCCTCACCTGACCGTTCTCTGCCATAACTGTAAGTCCATATAAAGCAGGTCGTTAACCCCTGTAGTCAAAGCTAAAATTAAAACTCGTATACACAACATTAGCCTGGATTGTTGTGGTGTGTGTTGGTTCAACAAATACAGTTGGAAGTGACGAGATCCTGAACAACAGGCTGGACTGTATCCCAGAATGCAATGCTGGGCAGAAGGAAGGAGGAAACACCCAGGACAAGCTGTCACAAATCTAACAATGATTAATAAACAGTCGCAGTCATACTTCACACCTACGGGCTATTCAAGTGTGCAGTCCACTCGATTCACAAGTGTTTGGACTGTGGGAGGATGCAGCCAACACAGCCTGAAGAGACTTTCCTGCTGCAGACACACACACAGTCAATCTGCTGTGAGGCTGCCACACTCATTTGTATGATAGAATGAAATATAATGTACCTTAATGGTTATTATGAAGTGATGTATGTCCTATGGGTTTACAACAGTTACCAACTTAGACAGAAGTAAAATAAAAAATACTCCCAATTTAGACTTTTGAATTTGAAAAAACAAACCAAAACACTATTAAGTGAAAAATAATTACGATAACATTTATGATTTTTTTTTGGCACAAATCCAATAACCTGTATTTCTGACACAAAAACAACACTTGTGCTATAAAATACACACACAAAGTCACACACATGATTTTGTATCTATAGTTTTATTAGCCGCTTCATGAACACATTAATAAACACTGTGATTATATTAATTCGCAGGACATTCTTGATTTTGTCAGGTTGTTACTTTTGATGTAAGGTGACAGATTTTTTTTGTAGAATGAAACGGGGGAGCGACAGCATCTCAGTACTGACAGCGCAGGCTGCTGAGACACACCAACACCCTGTGATACATCAGAAATGTTCATTAACCGATGATCATGAAAGCAGCAGGGCTAGGTGTGTTGAAGCAAACGTCATTCTGCACAGCTGTTTATTGCTTTGCTCCCCCTTTTATACACTTGCCACCTATTTTTTTATATTGTCACAGTATTCACAGTAAGGAAATAGCTCTAAGAACCTTCATTGAGAAACACAAGCAATGTGTGGACCCTTTACTTGTTTGTCACCAGCGCCCCCTGCCGACAGGCTTTAGTATAGCAGCCTAAAAGATGATTCATTTGTAACTTCCGTGTTAACATGTCCAACTTCTATGATCTTACACAAGACAAACTCCTGTAGGCTGGACCTATATGTCAACTAATGTTTTTAAAGTCTGAGTATCTTATTTCAATAAAATAATACTCTGCATTGAAGGATTTCAGGGTGGAGAATTGACCAATAAGGCAAGAATTTACTTGCCACACCTTCACTGCTCACAAATACCTAACATAACTTGTTATATTTGACATTTAAGCCAACCAAATATCATAAACAATAACCAATTAAGCTAAATGTAAATAACCTCTCATGCATAAGTCAGAGAAAGACTTAAGATTAGTAGTTCCCCCTTAAAATGAAAACCCCTGGCAAGTGTTTTTAACCTTGATGGGTATCACTATAGAATGAATTTGATGTGTGATTAAGTGAAACTTCTACCATCTAAAAATTAAGGAAATTGTTGCGTTACTGTTGAAGTAGAATGTCATTTTCACTGAAGCTCACACTGAGTTGTTCTTCTCTACAATCCTAGACGTGACCACGGTCAAACCAGGAAGGCTCAGGGAGAGATAAGCGCGAGTAAATATAGCAGTTGGTGTAATCCACTTCGTGCATTTCATTATCCAGTGAGTGTTCATCTCATGCTATGACAGTGGAGGAGACGGTGGTTTAAGTTTGTTCCCCAGAATAATTTTATTCAATTTGGGACCATAGAAACCTAGTGAATGACAGAGGAGGTATCAGATTTTTTTTGTTTTTTTAACAGGAATGACATTGTAAAGAGGGTGTGGAACGTTTAAAATCATAAAGATGCACAACGTACAGCCATCGCCCACAACTAATGGTGAGACACTAGTTTTGTTCCCATAAATAAGGCAGAATGCAGAGTCCATAGAAATGGAAAGTTGTTACATTTAGCCAAATTGGACAGTGACAAGACAAACATGAAGAATTTAGATGACTTTCTTCAGCTCATCGTACAACACCAGCACGAAGGCTCCGCCCATGCCTCTGAGCACGTTGGACCAGGCTCCCTTGAAGAAGGCCTTGCTGCCCTCATCGCGGGCGATCTTACGCCAGCAGTCAATGGTCCCTGAATACATGATGTCAGCTGCGGAAGGAAAGAAAAGGTTGTTTTGGTCAAAACTTATTCAAATCACAGATCAGAGGTACAGCACTGATGTGTCTGGCAAAATACAGCAACTAGACCAAGTGAACTTACCTCCTTTACGTCCAGACTGCATCATCATGCGTCTACGGACAGTATCGAAGGGGTAAGAGGTCAGGCCAGCAACAGCTGTCACAGTCTGAGCAATCATCCAGCTCACCAATATGTGGGTGTTCTTGGGGTCTGGAAGCATACCTGGAAACAAAGAAGGAAATGCATTACAGATCCAGAAATCCTCAAACTTCTGATGAGCCGTCATGTATTAATATGGAATCAGCATACCCTTAGCTGTGTCATAGATGCCGAAGTAAGCAGCCCTGTAGATGATAATGCCCTGCACAGACACGTTGAAACCCTGGTACAAGCCCCTCAGACCATCAGACCTGAAGATCTTGGCAAGGCAGTCGCCCAGACCTTTGAACTCTCTCTCTTGTCCTGCCTTTCCCACATCAGCTGCCAGGCGGGTACGGGCAAAATCAAGAGGGTACACAAAACAGAGGGATGTGGCTCCAGCTGCACCACCAGAAGCCAGGTTACCAGCGAAGTACCTCCAGAACTGGGTGCGCTTGTCAACACCATCAAGGAAGATCTTCTTGTACTTGTCCTTGAAGGCGAAGTTGAGGGCCTGGGTGGGGAAATATCTGATGACATTGGCAAGGTTACCTCTCCAGAAGGAAAGAGCTCCCTGCTCCTTGGGGATACGGACAATGCAGTCAACGATTCCCTTGTACTGCTTGTCAGCAGTGATCTGCTTACTGGCATGCTGGACCTGAAATAATAAAAGATAAAAGAAAGAAAGTTTAAAATGAGAGGCCAATCAACTGGTGGACACATGACAATCACAAGGTCCCCTTGTTGTGACCTTGGCACACAGTCAAGCTTTAAAAGTTGCCATCAGTCCCCATATGAGTGATATCAGCGTTTGCGGACAATTAATGATAATGGCTGCCATACCGAATTTTAAATCAAAATATCAAGAGACTTGCTCATATGCGACAAATTAAAGAAGTTAAAATAGTCATGCGATTAGTACGGAAGGTGGCCAGGGGTCACCCGGAAGGTCTTGACAAATGTCACCGAGCAAGCTCGACAGAAAAGGATGTAAAACTTTTTGACCCGGGTGTGAACGACTGTCTCCGGGCCTTAGCGCAGACATCCCGCTAACGGTTAGCCGACATGAAGGAGTACACCGGCCACCATCAGACTTTGCTGTTAAATTAAACAGGAATATAACGTTCATGTTGTACTGTTGTAACGGAGTGTGAAAAACCTGCGTTGTATATGCAGTAGAATAGTTCGTGTCTGTTTGTACACAGTGTCCTAATGTCAGTACAAGCATTTGTCCTTTGTTAGCTACGCCGGCTAAGGTTAACGTGAAAGCTAACGCTAGCAGTCGGGCTCATGTAGGTCATTCCACATCCTGTAATGACCCGAAATCCTTGAACGCATCACTATTAAGACTTTCATTTATTCTACATTACTACACTCAGCTAAGTCTTTTACAACAAAGACATCACAGATGTGACAGCGGGAAGGCACAAAATCCTGCCGTTTTCTACTGCGAGATCACACAAGCTAGCCGGCTAACGTAGCGAGTCTTCCGGAAGACGGTGTTTTACCTGAAGGAGAAGCTTCACTCTCTCGATTGGGGCGACGGCTGTTTTGGAGATGGCAGCGGAGATACCACCAGCCAGGAAATCCTTGGCGAAAGAAATAGCCTGCTCACTCATTTTGGGATGTTCTTGATGTGCCTTTCAGGTAACCAGTATACACAATATAGCCCCCACTGCCCTCTGTGGCTGTTGGCCTGCACCGACGAAATGGCCGATTGTGTAGCCGCGTTGCGGATTTATCTAGTTCAGTCTATCGCGATAACAGACGAGAAGTCTGATTTTGACGGCGTTGACAAGGCAGCCACGTGATGTAGCTCTCCACCAATCAAGCCTTCAGGACTGTGAGACGTCATTTTGCGTAGTTTTCTGTGTCCTCCTAAGCGAGTAAAACCTGATATTATAATTACATACACGTGAAGTGACTAACATACGCAGAAAGCCTTAAAGGGTTTGCTTGGGCCTGTTTTTATTTAGCTTTGCACCGAGTCACACCCACAGACAGGAAGACGGTCACAGATCAGTGCTGTTACGAGACGGGGAAAGTCACCAGGACATCCAGAGCTCAGTCTGTCAAGGACTAGCATACATCGAGGCATAATTACCATTGCAATAACATAATACATTGTATTAGACATGTAATAATAGGTCCATTAGAAAACTAAAACAATCATCAGTGTAGTTTTCATATTTTCCCCCAGCCTTACTATGGACTAGCAGGTAAACTGGTTTTATGGAGCTATGGATATTTCTAGCACTGAAGTCCATATTAGCCATATCCTGCTTGCATAACCTGTAGATGCCAGATGTTTGATTCCATCTTTAATGTGTGCAATACGCAGGAATTGTGTGTGCACCTGCTTTGCGAGTGCTACAAACTAATGAGCTTATAGATGAATAGGTGGAGCTCACCTTCTGAATGTCAGGCTACATGTTTTTGAGACAGAAAGCCTAAGTCTCTGTTACTGAATAATTGGTGGTGATATAAGCTGCAGGAGTGCTGAAATGTCAGGATAAAGGTTTTATATATATATATATATATATATATATATATATATATATAATTTATTTAATTCATCTATCCAGTCTAGAAATAATCACAAATATCCACTAGGGGGCGGCAAAGGACTTGTGTCTTTAATTAGCTTGTCTGTAACACTCATATACTGCAGATACATCTAAAAACAATATGTATTATTAACAGCTATCTATCAGATTAGGGTCATGTAGTTCCTGTGTGTTTTTGGCTGATTTTTGTTTATGAACCCACTGGTTGGCTGGGCCTTGTTCAAAGCTCTTAAAAGTGAAGCACAGTATAAATCTTGCAGTAAGTCCATTATCTGATGAGTGGTATTGGCCACAGGGAGGAGCTGCTGTGTTGCTGTGCAGCTGGTGTCAAACCTCCTCTGAGGGTTCTTTTGAAGCCAGGGAAGATAAAAGTGAATTAAAACCTGGTTTAATCAAGAACACGCTCGGTAACACATTCTGAGAAATTATTCACTCACACAATACAAAAGGTTGTTTGATGTTAGAAGCAGGAGAATTTAGGGGGCATACAGAATACTGCTGTCATTTTACATGTTAGCTGCCCTGCTTTGTTGGTGTTGTTTGTGCATTTTAATGACTGTCACTGTCCATTTGTCTTATTGCCACTTGAGTTTCCAGTCTAACAGGACGAGTAAATTAATCCACTAATCCCTCTGCTGTCTTTTAATTACAGCGAGGACAGCAGGTCAATGACATGCACTTTGCAAATTTAAATTGCGTTTGTTCTTTCTTGGTGAGAGGCAGCTGTTGGTTTGTAGTGCGCAGTATTTTATTTAACACTTTGTAGTAAACACCTTGTAATAAAAAATCAGTGCTGATTTTTTGTTTGTTACTTAAGTTTTCACTTAAGTCTCGAAACGTTTTGTGCACTGACAAAAATTGACAATAATTGTGGGAAGTGTTGCAGAGAGAACGGGACACCACACGGGTGACAGAATATTTTAGTATCTCTCACTGTCTGTCTTCCTCTCTGGACTCTCTCAACTTCTTTTTACCCACAGGTCAGCTACAGAACTGGAACAAGTGGAGATTTCACAGCCCCAGTCCTGCTGTAAGCTGATATGAAGGGAAAAGGCTGTGAGGCTGCAGACTGGTCTCACTGCACAGGAGGGGGGCACGTTTAATTTACCTTTTAAAGCTTACCTCAGCAGACATATTAGGGCACCTGTGGGGGAAAATAACAATGGAATTGTTGCAGAAATGGAAACAGAGGGAGAACTGAACTTATTCCATTCAAACACTGGATGTAATGAATGCAGCCTGATGTTTCTAAACCTATTACTGTGTGCTCACTTTCAAGGTCAAAGCCATTCATGTGCATTCAGTAGGGATTTGCTTTGAACACAGACAAACATTTAAATACCACAAAGTTAAAAGGAGTTTGGTTAATGAAGTACACACCGATTAATGTGTGTACATCCTACAAATAGTACATAACACGTCGTGGATTTGAATATAAGGCAGGTCTACACCTTCTGGAGTCCATCAAGTTGGTGACAACCCAGCTGTTCTCCCACAGGAGACATGTTAACATCCCAATGGGCACGTTCAGTCTGTGCAGGGGCCAATCACAGCGCGCCTTTAGCAGAGAGTTGCGCCATGCAGTCTCAACAGTCAGAACTCCGGCAGAGCAACTGTGGAGCTGCGCAAAGACGCACAAGTGCAAATGCGACACAGCTCGCGCGTGGAGACTATCTCAGGCTGATGGGAGCTGACTGGTGATCGCTGAAACTTTTATATCTGCTCGGATTTTTCAAATAAGTCTGCAAGAGTGCGTCCGAGATTCATATATCTAGGTAAAATTCATGGGACAACAAAAACCGCGAGAATTTGAGACGCCCCGGTCCAGTTTGACCAACTTTGTGTAGTCGAGCCTCCTGTCTGCCTCAGTCCGTGCGGGCGCAGCAGCAGCAGCAGCAGGAGAGGGAAGAGAAGGCGGCTGGATGTGGGAGCAGACGGGTCACTGAGCTGCAGCGAGCCGGGTGTGAGTTTCCCAGAGCCCAACTCTCCAATGTCACCAGACAGGATGATGATCATTGGACTTCTGCTCCATGCCTTCTCTCAGGGTAAGCAGCGCAGCTTTCATTTCGATCAGCGTCTGAGGGCTTCTCTCTCATTAAATATAACTTGGACAGGAACAGATAATTATATTCTAGATTATTCTGAATATAGCAGCATCAAACAAATATTACTGCTGGTGTTATGCAGATTTTAACTTTTTTTTTTTGCTCTATAAGCTAAAAATATGTTAGGACAAATACTCCTCTAGATTTGAGTTTAACATTTGAGACAGCCCCTTAAAAATGAAATGAAATGAAATCAGTTTTCTAACTATTAAACCAGGCTTATTGTGCAGATGACATCATGTGTTCTTATTTCTGCCTGGACCCCTTCCAAAGAGAGCTGATGTGTTCTCCCAAGTATTGATTGGACCGTCCCAGATCATAAAGAGATATATCATACCCAAACTGTTAAACTAAGAGGTGTTAGACATAAAAAGCACATGGGATATTGATAAATGAGGCATTTAGTCTGAAAGCTTTATATTGGAACAGTGTGTGATGTCAGTGCTTTAGAAGTCTGAGCTAGTGATAAAATAGAGGAAAGTCTCTTCTGTGGTTGGGTAAAGATTCCTCTCTCTCTCTCTCTCTCTCACACACACACACACACACACACACACACACACACACACACACACACACACACACACACACGCTTCCACCAGATGATTTATAGTCATTGCAGTCGATTGTGTGACTGTGGCTGGATAATCTTTCTCCCAGTGGAGCATGAAGTTGTTGGTTTGTGGTTATTGATACTGAATTGTATCACTTTAGATTACTTTGACGCATTGTTAACACGGATGAATTAAAATTAAAGTTCCTCCTGCATGCTCATTACAGCTGAAATAAAGGCAAAATCCATAATATAAAAGATGATGATGTCAGCACAGTACATGAGCTACAGGCTCTTCTACATCCAGAGAAACTCAGATAATGTCAAGTACGGCTGCCCATTAGAGATGAGCAGCATAAAATGACAAATTCTTTCTTGTGAATGTCAGACTGTTCTGGCACCCAGTATATCATGTGATGCGTCAGAAACCCACCTGCCAGCCGCTTATAGGTGGTATCACACCAGGAAAAGATTTTCATGTGCTAATTAATTGGGATCTGAATCATTGCACATGCAAATGTGACAGGCCGTCATGCGGTTCTGTCATTATACCTGATTGCAGAGAAAAATAACTGGATTTAAATGTTAACTGACATCATGAATGAAATGAGAAGAATCTGGGCAACAGTTATTATCTGAATTTGTCTGAATATCCTGTATAGCTGCTTTTTTCTACATTTGTAAGTAAAGTGACTATAGGTACTGTATAAATAGACTAACCCCTGTGAACTGTATTCAATTTCATGCATTGTTATTTTTACCTTGAAGTATATCTGGACTTGTACACCTTAACAATGGCAGGGGAACATTTATAGATGGACAGCCGGCCTCCTGAGACGCCTGTCAGGTAGAATAAAACAATCAAAATAAAAAATATTGAGCTGCATGTTTAGATCAGAGATTTTCTCTTCTTTAGAGGTAGCAAACTTCTGCCCTGTGCTTTATTGGTCCATTATTTCCATTGTGCAGTGTTAGCAGAATGTCTGCAGCACATTTAATAGTGAATATCTCTGTGAAGACAACAGTGTCATCATCAAGCTGTTGTTGTGTTTGTGAAATAAATTGCTGTAATGCTGATGAAAACAATAACCCTGACTGAATCTGCTGCCACGGCAACGCAGCTAGCTAACAATAGTTTGTATGTAATGTCGGGCTGTATGGGAATATCAGACTGCTTTAAAATTGCTGATGGCATCATTCCTAAAAAAAACTTTTAGCTGTTATTTCTGTTTGTTGTTTGCATGGATTGTTTCATTCCTCTTTCCCGAAATGAATGTCATAAAGAAATGACCACTGTGAATGTGATCCTGCAGCTGCCAACACATCCATATTAAGTTTTAGCCATTGTTGCTGACGTTTAACCTGACTTTGACCCTTTGCTGCCAGGCCCCCGTGGATTACTACTAAAGTCCCAGTACAGGCTGCAACTGTTCATTGAGTGCTGCTATTTTGGTGACGCATTTAGTGGATGTGATTGAGTTGTAACACAGGTGTCATGAATTTATTAGAGCTCCCTGGTCCTCAGTGGATCAGTATTCACGTTCTGTTTGACTTCTCTTCACACACACAGGTTCATCTGGCTCTTTCTTCTTTCCTGTTTTTCTCTTTACGCTGTATTATTGTCTTTGTGTACTCTGTGCTGTTATTTGGTTTTGTTTAGGATGACAGCACAAGGAAATTAAATTGGCTACATGCCCATTGAACATTACCCAAAAACCATAATGACTGATCACATCAAGGATATCAGCATTGAAGTGTATTTCTGAACCACACCTGATTACTCACTATCAGGCCTATTGCATTTTAAAAAAATACTTTTTTCTTGAATGTTAATTTCTATCATTTGTGTGTCACTGTCATATTCAATTTGCTTGTGTGTGCTCTGCATCCTGATTGTCACTTGCACACACTGGATGGCACAAACAGAAACTCACAGCCCGATGGAAACTGTCAGCGTGTTTGTGCGGGTGGCCAAGAAATTATTTGGCACATTGAAATTTAGGACTGCATTAGGCAGCAGAAGGCAGAATCCGGAAACATTCACATGAATCCAGACACACTGGCTGAATATGACAAGCTGATACGGCACCTGATGCATTTTTACTCGGAGTACGGTGGACCGATGTTTGCTGCGTGATGTGGCTGCACAATCCAACGGCACAGCTCATTAAATGAGATGTTATCCGTGTACTAGATGCACCGAGTGGCCGCTGATTCACAGCGTGAAATGATGGGTCTTGTACACGCTGGCAGAGCTGTCACCTTTGGATTCATGAGGTTTTACCACAGAACACCTCACAGCAGACTCTGCTCCACAGCCACTGTATCTGTTCTCACACCTTGACTTGCTTTTTCCTGCCGGCTGCATAGTAGCAGTTAACCCCAAGACTGGAGCCGCCTCCGAGGGGTGTGTGCATAAAAACCGATTAAAGCGTGTGTGACTGTGCAGCACTTTTTTAACTCCCCAGTCACACAATGATTCAAGCTGGATAGCTTCCGCAAACTAGGGTTTAATCCATGGTGTGCACACTGAGCAGGTTTGGTCAGTTTTGTTTCACAAGTTAAGTTTTGCTGAGAAGACGGAGCGAGAGTCATGATCTCTTACTGCTGTCCTCAGGCTGGTCCATGAGGGATCACACAATAGAGATGTCATATAAGCATGTAGGTGGGGGTTTCATTTGATTTGACAGCTAAGGTGTTATAGATTGTGTTAATAAATGTTGTGATAGCTGTAAACTGAAAAGTAATCTGACTCATATAGTTTAGTTTTATTTTGTTAGAGAAACAACTTTTCCCATTTCTATAAAAAGAATTGCTCGAATGAGGGCGCCCAGGGCAACTCATAGCATGGCGAATATGTGCAAACTGTTAAGCATATGTTTAATGTTAATAGAAAGTTTAGTTAAGCTGAGAGGTTGAATTTGCAAAAAAATTAGAGCTCAGCAGAAATGACTGTGTCAATAAGGAGCCACACAAGCCTTAATCAGCACTGATTAACCATCTGTGTCCTTCCCGAGGAAACACCTCCATCCACAGGCTGCAGAATGGGAAGTCTGTTCAAATTACACATTATGATCCAGTCAAAATCTGGACTATACAGAATAGGTACAATCAATACTAATGGATCAGTGCTCTTAGTTAATCCAGATTACTGATTTAATAAGCATTTTGTGAGATGAGGAGTCACTTGGAGATGCCTCTGAAACTTAACCCATAGCTTTAGTATAAAGAGCAGTTTTGAAGCTCATTGTGGTTAAAAATGAGCAGAGGTGGAGTGCAGATGGTGTTTTTTCTGTTGTTTGACCACAAACAGGGTTGTGAATGGTGTGGTGGTGGCAGATTTTGGCAGATTGTGCATCATCCGGTCTGTTTTGGCCTATTTGTTCTGTACTGTGGTTCAGCCCCAGCCTCATTTAGACCACTTACTTACGTTGGGTCATAAGTGATGATTGCAGTGTCACTATTTCTTGGAAATGGCGTCATGTCATAGCTTTTACACACAGACTATCGTACTCAGCGGTTCATTCTGCTGCTGGTTTGACGGCAGGTGTAGTAGTAACACTTAGTGTCGGTCATGAGTCTTTCTTACGTCTCTCTGCCTTGCTGCCATTTCCTCCTTGGGCCTGTAACATTCTTCCAAGAAGTCCCTTCTGTCACAATCCCTGAGCACATTTCACATCAGAGTCACACTCACAAGTCAAATTAGTGCCCAACGATCTGGAGGCTCCTCAACACCATCCCACGGATTTGAAAGGACAGATGAAAGATTTACCAAAGCAGTTTGTTCCCTGTGACTGTGGCTGTATGTGAGCTTTGCCGTTTTGGCCTTCATTAGCTCTGCCTTTGTGTGCATTATGGGTCACATATAGTAAGTCATCTCCCATCTCACTTTTTCTCTTTCTCCTGTGGAAACATAACCTCTTGTGCACAGAGCTTCTTTATCATGAAACAAAGTTATTAGGATGATTCTGACCTGTCTGCTGGACAAAGATGTAACGGAGCTCCGCTGTACTTAATGTTTGAGGTTTTCTGTGTGCTGTATGTGTGCGTTTGTGTATGAGCGCACACAGGGCTCTCAGAAACTAAAATTGCCGATGGGTCGTCTTTATCATTGTTAAACCTGCAGCAGCAAACATGGAGAAGGAATAATGAAGGAACTGCTCAAACAGGCGATTACGGTACATGAAGCCTGTTTAACTTGCTTGGATTTAATACTGTAATTATCAGAGTATCACAATACATATGTAGGCAGACAGATAGATAGACAGGTAATCATTACCTTTACACACCTTAGGGAGCTATAACTGAATATGACTCATTACTACTTTTTTCCCCCTTACCTCCCCCCATATGGAGTCCCTGCAGGAGCTTTGGAAGTTTCCCTGCAGCGGCGATGAAGCGTAGCTTCTGTTTATGATATGTCTCTTGCCAAAGCGAGATGTGGACCTCATGTGGCGCCTGAGATTGCAAAACATGCAGCAGCAGAATTGGATTGCAGCCGTGCTTTGTGCCGCCAGTCAGCAGGAGCTTAATCAAAGTGTGTGCGACGGGTCTAACACAAGGCTGTGCGTGTTTGTATATTGTGCGATGTATACGTTGTACTGAAGCATGAGTACATGTGAGGATTAAAAACAGAACAACAGGCACACAGGAAGTTCAAAGATTTATTCCTATATGTTTGCCTGTCTGCCAGCATGCTCTTTTTGTGCAGTTATAAAGTGACAGGATAAAACAAATTAATGAGATAATGTGTGCACATATTGCATAGGCAAGCTGGGTTCTTTGTAAGTCTGAATTCATTGTGTGTAAAGTGTAATTTGTGGGGACAATTATGTGTCACATTTGAGAAAATTAATTTCCTGAAATGCTCAATCAGAATACATTTTTTTAGAGTGCTTTCATTTGTTTCCCCCTCAGGCTGCTGCTGGCCTTCCTGCATTGTGTTTTTTACAGAGCAACAATCAGCATTATGCAGTGATTTTTTTTTCTTTTCAGCCATTCCAGACAGAACAATGCCAATCAGAACACGCTTAATACTTAATCACTATGGGCCAATATGACTTTTTTCTCCACTGAATAATATGTGTGCTGTTAAGAAAATGCGGTTGTGGAGATTTGACACATGTATTTGCACAACCATTTTTATGACATGAATGATTTTATTGGTGAGTGATGGAAGGAAATTTAATATGTATAGCTGTATGGAAGCACCTGGCAGATAAAAAAATGACTCAATCCCAGACTGAGAACTTTAGGGGGGGAACTCAGATACTGACTTTTCAGTCGAGTCACTGTCTGATTGTGATATCCAGATTGAATCTCTGTGTGAAAGCAATATTGGAAGCAGAAGCATTGGCTGTTTTGCTGAATAAATTGCTTTTGTCTCTGCTATTACATGTGGAAGGAAAAAAATGGCTGCTTCCAATTCCAAACAAGACATATCTGCAGATACAACAAAGCGCCTTTAAAAAAATATATTTTTTATATTGTTACTAATGATTTTCAATAGCAGATCATTTATTTTTTGGAATGAAGGCTTCATGTTTGCTTTGTTTTTTTAGTCAAAATGTTGTTATTGTCACACAGGAACAGGATTATTCCAGAAATGCTGTGTTGGTGTTGGTTCAAGTATTTGCAGACGCATCCAAAATATGAGAGCTGGCTGTTGAACAGCATCCTGTTTGATGCAGCAAATCCATTGGTTGTTTTTCAGACAGAGTGTCTTGCCTTGATTATGAATGCAGTGGCATTAGACAGCTAACTCTTACATCTCCGTTAGAACTGACTGTTTTTAAGTTTTATAAAAAAAAATATATGGTAGCTGAAAGGAACATCTGAGAAAACACTTTATTTTAAAAGCAGAAGACCAATCATATAAGGAGAGATGTCAGCAGTAGTAATGTTGCACTTAATAGGATAAATCATTGTGTAAAGCAGTAATTAATGAGATGACTTGTGGAAAACGTGTGTTCATTTTGTGTGTGTGAGGAACTTAAGTTACAGAAATGCTTCCCTGTTGCTCGCTTGTTGCACCAGCAATACAAATAAAACAGAATATCAGGAGAATGAAAAACAGAGAGAGGGTACAGTGAGAATGATAAGCTACGGTCTGACAGACAGGTTTGAAACCTGACAGAAAGCCACTGCAGAGCCAAAAAGTTTCTCTAAAAATGCATGTGTCAAGCAGCTCGCCTATCCAGGAGCTTTGTGGCGTGTGATAAGACAGACGAAACTGAACTCACTGTACCTGACTCCATTGTACCACACCATGAGGAAACTGACAGCTGGAGGATTTCCACACTGCACAAAATAATTCAAATACTGTAAGACTGCGTGCTTTTTATATGCAAGGAGTAAACTAGGATTAATTATAGTCACAATGTAGCCCTTTGGTGCTGTTAAATTATTCTCTGTAGAGCAGGGAGGGCTCGCCCACGCTGAGTCTCCATTACACTTATTGGTTATTATAGCAACCTGTAGCCCAGTGGACAGTCTATGGAGTGCACTCACTGTGCCTTAATGACTTAATTAAAGCCTGTTTAGCTAAAGAATTAATGCCTGTGGTGGGATCATAAACCCAAGAATGTTGGCAACAAATGGGTTTGTCCACTGTCGTCCTCTCCTGCAGGGAGTCTGCCAGTGTCTGCATCCTTAGACTGTCTGGTGGCAGAGCAGGGCTGCATCCAGGAGCAGTCCTGCATAGTCGTCTATCGACTTCTGGAGTACTGCGCTGCAGAGGAGGCCGTGGCCCCCCTGGGCCCAGATGCCCGCATGGAGTGCCTGGAGGCCCAGAACTCCTTGCAGCGCTATCGCCCCCTTCAGGTCTGCAAGTGTCAGCGGGGCTCTCGCCGGGAAGAACACTGCCTCAGGGTCTACTGGACTGTCAGATTTGCAGGTGACTATAATGATTTCTGGTATCTATCGGTCTGTATAAGACAGGTGGTCTTCAATGTGCTTGTTATTTTCAGCTTATGATGAGTATGAAGTGTCCCCATATGAGGAACTGCAGCTGAATCTGGTGAGAAACATTGAGATGTCCCGTATGGCCTCCATCATGGCAGGTAGAGAGTTAGCTTCCAAATAAAATGTAGATCAGAATTTTCCTCTCCTGGTTTACATTTTTCCATTTTCCTTCCTGAATTCCCACAGCTTCCTCTCTTTCTGTGGACGGGCAAAACCAGTGTCTGAAGGCAGCTCAGGACTGCGGCCTGTATGAAAAATGTGGCTCCCTGCGGTCAGAATATGTCGTGGCCTGCACCAAGCGAGCAACAGCCTCTGACAACAGCTGTAACCGCCAGAAATGCCACAAAGCCCTGCGGCGCTTCCTGGAGCGTGTGCCAGAGGAGTACAGCTTTGCTTTGCTCTTCTGTCCCTGCTCTGACACTCTGTGCGGGGAACGCCGGAGGAAAACCATCGTCCCATCGTGTTCCTATGAGGAGAGCACGAGGGGGGAGGAGAGGGTGGGCAAACCCAACTGCCTCAGCCTGCAGAACTACTGCTCCAGAGACGAGCTGTGTAGGTAAGATGTTTGAGTGGGTTCACCATAAAATGATTAAGATTAAGATTAAGATTTACTTTATTAATCCCTGTGGGGAAATTTAAATGACACAAACATGCATTTTCAATGTCCATTGTTTCACACACATGGCCAGCATGTGTCTGTACTACACACGTCATCTTCAGTTTTATATCATGGATTAAATAGATGGGTTTTTGATTAATGGTAAAATGCTGTGTGCATGTTTACTAGATTAACTAGATTCTTCATGAATGTGTTGAAATCAGCTGTTGCTCAGCACTCACGTATATTCACTGAACAGTATTTGTTGTTGTTTAGAAAGTTTCATGAGTTTACGTTGTCATGAGTGTGCAGCTGTGTCTTTCTGTGCCTTGTGTTGTGTGTTTTGTGTTCTGGCGCTGTGTTGATGCTTTTTTGTTGTTTTGATTTAGCATGGTCTCGAGTCCCAAAACGAAATTGTCAAAACACTTTAAAATGCACACTCTGCTTCTCTGTGCTGACCCAGGAACAACTGTTTCTGCATGTGGACATTTATGTGTGTGTGCGTGTGTGTTTGTGTGTGTGTCAGATCCCGGTTTGCTGATTTCCAACACAACTGCCAGCCGTCCACACTCTCTGCCTCTGGCTGTATGCGGGAGAGCAGAGCCATATGCCTGAAGGCCTACGCTGGACTCATAGGTGAGTCAGGACAACAACTGAAAGGTCGAAGAGTATGAAGTGTGAATACACTGTAAACTGTACAACGTCATTACTGCTAGATTTTCCTTTGAATGAGGTATGACATTTTCTCATGTGCAGCAACTTTAAAAACTGTTTAAATTAAAATGCAATCTGTCACAGCATAGTTCAGAAAAACAGATGATATTTGGAGACAAAAATAATCCCTCTCTATGAAAATGTCATTTTTTTCAAATAGGGCAAAGAGATTTAATTTGTGGATTTACTGTGGTCACAAAGATGTTCATTAATTTGAAGAAAGAAAATAGACATGGTTCCCCACAGTCAAACACGGTGGTGGCAGCATAATGCTGTAAGGATGCTCCAGTGAGTCTGTAACTTGGGAATCCTAAAAAAGACTATCTTAACATCATGGTAGAAAAAATAAAGCAAGTTGGTGTTGGCCATCGATTTCTCTTCCAACATGACAACAACCTCAAACAATACTGACTGGTCTGCACAAAGCCCCAACTTAAATCTCATTGAAAATCTGTGCAGTGCACTAAAGGCACCAGGGTACATGCTAGGAGACCATTAAATCTGGAGGAGCTTGATGGATTCAGCAAAGAAGAATGGGCTAGGATTCATCAGGAGACGTGCCTCAAACTTGTTAAAAACTGCACCCAGAGACTCCAGGCTGATCAAATAAAAAGGATACACAGCTGAATATAAGCACCAGAGGGTTCATCATTTTGGGCTTGTTATTTGGGGAAATTATTTTGTTTCTGTGTACAAGGTAAAATAATGTAAGCTTCCCAAATCAGTATAATATATATTTAGAGATGCTAACATTTCTTTAAATAATTTAAGTCTCCAAATGTATACTTTTCATGTAGTAATAACAGTAGTAATAAGTCTGCAGGGTTTACTCGCCTGTCAAAAGCTGCTGCTGTGGGAGTCCAGTCAATATCCCTTTAAAATTTGATTCAAAAATTACATTATCAGCAGCTCAACAAAAGGTGGCAACACTGTTTCCCGCACTCAAAAAGTCATTTTGAGTTTGAGCTGTAAAAGCAGCTACACTGGATCTGGAGGGCACCTAATATTGTTTGTCCACCAAGTTGTGTGCTGAAAATAAAAATCTTTAGTTCACAGAAAACATTGTGTTTTTAAATGTTGCAATATTACTTTTTTCTATAACCAGGAACCATCATGACTCCCAACTATGTGAGCAACAGCAGCACAGAGGTGTCCCAGTGGTGCACATGTGAAGGCAGCGGGAACGAGTGGCAGGGCTGCCAGCGCATCATGCATATATTCAACAACAACATATGTCTACGTGAGTACAACAGTCGTTATCAGTGACCAAATCACACAGTATGAAGTTATCCTGTCCTGAGGAACACACTCACAGTATGTTTTGACCACATTTCCTGTTCCAAATTTTCATTTTTAGCAAGCGGGAACGCCGTTGTTCCTCAGATTTCAGTGTCAGAGCCCACTGCAGTAGTTTGAGTGACAGAATGTTTCCAAGCTTCAGACACACCGCTCATCTTTATGCTAGGAAAGTCTCATCAGACAACTCTCCCTGTGTCAGCATAATGACAGAGGGGATGTTTACCTTTTAGTCTGTCAAATGTGAGCATTCTATAAATGAATGTTGATCTAACTGAGCATCACACAATGCGCATCAATACAGAATTCAAGTGAGGAAGGTCATAATTGATGACTAAAAGGGTGAACCATTATGTTTCCTTATAAATAAATAAATGAGGGTGGCAGACATTATTCCAATGCCATTGGCATTCATTGATCTGTTTCATTGTAAAGCTGACTCTTGTTGTCTCAACCAAAACATCAACAAAACCTCAGATGACCCTCAGTAATTAATTTATTACCCAGACAAGGTAAACTTCCAAGCTTGCTTGCTCTTAAAAGGGTGAACCAAGCAGTGGTAAGATAAATAGTAAATAGTCTGTACTTATATATATCTACCTGATGAAGTGCTTTGAGCACCCGAGTGGTGCTCAAAGCACTTCACACTACTTCACATTTACCCTTTTTGCACACAGACACACACACACACATTCATACACACATTCACACACCAGTGGTGCAACCACTGGGAGCAACTTAGCGTTAAGTGTCTTGCCCAAGGACACATTGGCCTGCAACCAGGGCAGGGGATTGAACCACCAACCTTCCAGTTGGTGGACAACCACTCTACTGCCTGAGCACTGTTATTGTCTATATCAGTGATCATAGCATTATTATGCTTTAATGAGACTGGCTCAATAGCATCACCTGCTGTCACAGAGTGCTACCTCTGTTCACTAGCTGCAACATTGACAGTAGCATTTAAAACTAAAAGTGCACGGCAAGATTTATCACCTGATCAGCTGGGGTGATACACCTTAGGATAGATTGAGATCCATTCATTGAAAGAACATCCACATCCATTGCTATCTAATTATTTTGTATGCAGAGCTAATGACTGCTGTTAAATGACCTAATGCTGCCGTCAGTTGCACAACTTTTTGTATTCCCTGATGCTCCCAGGGTAGAACAAAGTGTGTTTTTGTAATGTATTTGTAAACAAATGTGGAAGCCAACAGGAAATCTCTACAGTATTTGGTCAAAAGCAAAGTATTGTATAATTAATATTTTGACCTAATGGTTGTATTAGATGAAATCAGTTCGGACTTTAAAGTAGTTTTCTCACCAACACAAATATTGATTTGTTGTCCAATCATGCAGAGCTGATAGCTCTCACTGTGCTCAGAGAAGTCCCTGATAATATTTTGGTGATGCTTCGAAGAAGAATAATGATGTGAACCCCTGCTGGGTTTGTTTCAGGCAATGCCATCAACTCCATGGGAATCTCCGCACCTCCTCCTGTGGAAAACACTCCGGTGCCAGCTTCCCAGCCCTCCCCACGCATCCACCAGGAGAGGGTGCACGTCAGCGTTAACACCATCCCTGAATTCAACAGTGTAAGTACTTCTACACCATATGTTAGTGTTGGTGCCAGTTCAGCTGAAGAATGGTTGACTGTATATCAGGTGATAACACTAAGCATCAGTAGGGACTGTAGCAGTGAGCTGGGCCCAGGAGCTCCTTGTGTAACCTCAGATTATTTCTCTCCCCCTCCCCTCTCCCTTCCCGTACCTCTCATTGTGGCTGAGGATTAGCCGTAGGTGTTTGCTGCATAAGACTCAAGCCTTACTGTTAATATTCATGTATGCACACCCATCTGCTCCATATTCTCCATTCTCTCACCGTATTAATCCTCCTTATTCTGCATTTCCTCCTCGAACCCTCACTGCGCAGAAACCCTGACACTGCTGGATAGAACATCTAGATACACAGTTCATTTCAATGTGATGCACTTTCTAACTGAAATAACTAAAGCAGAGTCAGTGAACATTTACTGCAGTAATCCTTATGAAGGTATGACATTTTAATGGTTTTTGATACAACTGAAAATTAAAATGGATAATGGAAAAATAGATCACAATGCTACAACATAAAGGAGGAACAGCATGTCCTCTCCTTTGGTTTTGAAGCCTGTACAGCAGATTTATTAACTAAAACTTAAGCCAAGCTGTGAGATAATAGTGCATTGCATTCTTGTTTTGTCATAAGCAAACTGCACCCCTTTCTCTGTTTTCTATGGTCCTACAGAAGAGTTCAATATGGACAACAGCTTCATGCACTTCAGAGTTGTCAGTGTTGGATTTTACTGCATCAGACATAAAGCCCTAAACATACCAAAGAGCTGCAGTATCTTCAGTGACAAGAAGAACAAGGAGCCCTGTAACAGATGTTAGTGTGTGTCCTCAGAGCCTTGAACTCAGCTGGAGTCAGTCGAGGATGGACGCTTTTCCTCAGTAATTTTCAGCTGTTACAGTATAGGAAGCAAAAGGTGCAATTAATGGTGCTTCAGTTTCATTAAGTATGCCAGTGAATGGCCATCATAAATTCCAACTGATGATGATGATGATCACAAGTACCTGCCTGTAAAAAACGGGTTCTTTAAATGTGGCTTTCATTCATATTTATAATGAATATACTGCTGTTTTTGGAGTGACTCCTCTACATCTCTTGAGTTTTTAGAATCCTCATTTTAACATTTAAATGTAATTTTTGGAGTGTTACTAATCTCTCAGGGACTGCTGTCATGGACTTCATCATTCATGTTCGGTATAGGCAGGCTTAATAAGCCAAGAGTCCTGAGTCTTAAAGTGTTGAAAAAGCAGGAACCAGAAACAGATGGAAATTAAATAACAGTTCCAAGAAAAGGCAAAAAAAAAATCCAAGAAAGTAAAAAGCATTGATAGGCAACTTTCAGTTTACCAGGTTTAAGTGACTCATTTCTTTCTGGTCTGTATGGACAAACAAATCTGATTGTCAATCCCATTTTTTAAGCCGATTTAAGTCACTTCAGGATGTAGTCCTAAATCAGATCTGTGGCCCTTCAAGGTGAATGAGAGCCGAATCCATGCAGCTGACAGCCAAGTTCAGCTGTTTGCTGTAATCTGGAGTACTTCATCCTAAAATGCACTGCAGTCGCCACATTTGACAGGTCTTGAGTGGTCTCACATCATCATAACATCTCAAACTATAAAGGACACAATGGTAAAGGTGATAAAGACAAAGAGACAAGGAGAGCACACAGCCTAAATAGAGAAGATCTGATGGCTCTCGGGGGAAATCACAGCAGGCAATTAAAGAAGGCAGGAGAAGAACTAAGACAGGAAGTAGAATGGACACAGACACATGGAAGTATGTTTCAAAATAAAGTGACAAAAATCCAAAAGTCCTGCCAGGGGACACTAAATCTGTGACTTAATCAGCTCAAATAAAGGATCCTAAAATGTATTTGGAAATGTAGGGTCAATTCAGTATGACTGGGGCATAAGGTTGAATAGGACAGCTATAGAGGCTTTGTTTTCTTACCTGATAAACCTATTTATTAGTGTGAGGTGGGTGGTGCATGTATTATACAGGAAGCTGACCCTGCACCTTGTGAGTTTTAGATGGTAATAAATAAAAAGACCCTAACATTTGATTGAACTTACTTTAATACTCGATCAAAATTAGTAAAAACTTAATCCATCCATTTAGCAACAGTTTAGTGAGTTTAATATGTTTTCCTCTATCACTGTCAATGGCATTGATTTTTCAGAAAGTCATTTCTTAAAATGAAGTAGAGTTCTCTAATTGATTCAGTTCAATTGATCTGATGCTCTGTAAGAAAAGACTGTGTCTAATTGAAGTGACTAAATGTTGGATTGTGGTGTCACTGAGGGTCCGAACCATCATATCAGCTGGACACTTTCATACTTGATGAGCTTTTCCTAACAGCTTGTATATCCCTACAGAACTGCATGTATAACATCAGGACATTTCCATGTATAGTTGTAAATCCAGTGTTAATGTGGACTCCCTGATCCCTCCTCCACGCTTCACCACTCCTTTTAATTGGAACAATCACTCTTTCCCTGCTTTTACAGATGGAGGACAGTGAGGAAGAGGAGCAAGGAGAGGAAGAGGAGGCAAGAGAGAAATTCAACGTCATTCCTCCGTATTCTGAGAAAGACTCTAAAGTTGAATCTGGTGCTAGAGGGAGTCAGCGTGGAGCAGCGAGCCAAGCAGTACCCTTGTTGCCATTACTGCTGCTGCCTGCACACATGCTGGACTGCTGGTGCTACTGAAGCCTCCATCTCCTTCTTTGCTTATATTTACTGTACATTTGCTTCCACTGCACTCAACCAGAGGACAGCTGCAAAGAAGAACTGTAAATGCTTACGTTTCTTTGGTTCATTTTTTTATTTTGTAATTCTGTTTTTTTCCCTCTTGAGCCTCCTCATCCAGGAGCTGAAAGATACCAGTCGTCCTGCAGTATCCACCAAGTCTTTGTCTGCTGCCATAGGAAGGGAAGAGCGTGAGCAGATACATGAGTGCATGGGTGCAATGAGAAGTGCTGTCTGGGCAAATACTCTATCTAGAGCCTGCTTCACACTCAAAGTACATCCTCTTTTTTAACAAGAAGCACATGGCCCAAGGCTACAGAGCACTATACGTGCTCCAAAAAACCATAACCAGTCTACTCCACTGCAGCCGGGCATGAGCACGGCTTTTGATTTCTATTTCATGACTCATGTCACATCAGTCTCTTTGCTGCCCCTTCGGCTCCACTCCCTCCCTCATACTGTGGTTGAGTAAGATAATCCACTTTACAACAAGCCAATGAGAAGCTGCATCACACTTAAACCTGTTTGTACCATTAGAAAACACTTTAAAAAAATGCCTCATCTACAAAAATGATCAGGTGCGTGCTGAATGTTGTGTCACATTAAGCATTAGTCCTTCTGGCTTTGTGCACCAAAAACTCCGCTCTCCTTCTTTTGTTAACGTGCCACTTAGTATTATTCTTAACACAGTGAGCAGCTGAGAATGTAACCACGGGCAAAAGTAATGAGATCAAATTTTAGTGTAGAAATGACGAGGAGAGAAAAGCAACATAAGCAATTACAGCACAATTCAAATTGCTCAGCATTCAGGGGAAGTCTGGAGTAAGGCTCAGGGGAGGAAAAGCCAATTTACTGCTGTCATACCCTCTCACATTTTCTATCCTTGGGAGATGTGTTTTTAGTGCTCTTTCCCCATCATGTACTTTAGATGTTGTGAGAGCGAGATGCGGTGATAGCGACGGACACAGGAAGCTGTAGAGCCTGCTGGCTGCTCTGATCATTGAGCAGCACATTGAGCCATTCTCTCTGCCTGAAATATCTTTTGCTGATGTTAATGATTTTTTTCTTTTATGGTTCATTTTCCTGTGAAATTATGCAGCTGCAGGGATGTAGGTGAAGAGAAGTATAGTAAAGTTTTTTTTAAAGAGGGATAAACTTTTTGATGCCATTGATGATGAGTTTGCAAGAATATAACTCTGCAAGAAAAACTCTGCTTTATGTTGTCTCTAACCACACTACTATTCACTATACATACATCTAGTTTTTTTAAATCATTGTACATAATGAAATAGTTGCAGTTATATGTTTGTAGATACAAGCCGGACCCCTGAATCTATTAAAGACTTCCCTTCAGTGCCCTGAAAAGTTGTGTAATCCTGGAAAACACCTGGCGGAGCAGCTCACAGGTTAATTAGCAACAAGTGAGCAACATGGCTGGGTATAAAACATATAAAAGTGGCAGAGGCTGATACTTCTAGAGAGATGAACAGATTTCATCATGACTACATATGATCATATTCAGGGATGTAAGCATCAGCAGCAGAGTGTCTGTAGTAAAAGTGGCTCCAGAGGACACTCCTGAAAACTTTGTCTCTACAAAGAAAGTCAAAACTATCATACAAGATCCAGTAATGCAGCCACCTGTTACTGTGCCACAGCTCATTTAGGGTGGACTGAGATGATTAGAGGAGACCTGTCCTGTGGTCTGACCATCAACATTTGTCAGTGCTCATTTGTTAAACCAGATGGTATGGGGGTGCATAGTAGTAGTAGGGTGGCTGGTGTAGGTATGCTATGGGTAACTGGCACACCTGGAAAGGCACCAAACCACAGTCAGAGTAAAAGAGTGCAGATACTAGACTGTACCTGCCTGTGGTCCTGGCCTGTTACCCAGTAAAAACATTACGGAATATAATCAAATATTGTGCTTCTAAAGCACTAGGACTCCGCATAAATAGTGTTTCCAAAATAAAATGTGTAGCACAGCAGTATAAAACATGAAGTTCCAGATTTTTCAAAAAGTTCTATTTTCTCATTATGTTTTAATTTATGTCCTATTTTTTTTTAAATGAAGTTGTTGCTTGAAGGGTTTAAAGAGGGGTTTTTATACCCCCTCCTCTGGGCTGCATTACATTGACACGAGGACTGAACAAAGGCAGAAACACACTAGTTTTTGAGCTCTGTTTTTCAGAGTACAAGCCTATTTACGTTTTTGAAGGTAGAGCTGAACTTGTTGGATGTTGCAATGTTGGATCTGCAGTTACCCACTTCATAGCAAAATGACATCATGCAGGTTTTTGACCAAATTCTTGAGTGAAGCTGCAAAAATGGGTAAGGAAAAGGTTAGTTAGCATAGCTTTTGAAGTGCGACTGCACACATACTTGGACGGAATAATGTATAAAATATCTTATGTGGGACAGACATGACAATAAATGAATATGCTAATGAAATTTCCAGCTGCAGTGACTTCAAATGCATCCAGCGTCAGTAACAGCATCCGTTGCACTCTGGCCTTAATGACTTAATGTAAGTTTACATATCTTATCACATTTCAATAAGTCTGTTTATATTTGTAAACTATGTAAAGTAGAGCATACATAGCTTGTTTTTTTTCAAAGGAAAGGCTCACTCTCCATCCATAAATCAGAATCTTTAAGAAAATATGTGAATATTTCCCTAATCAGACAGTTTGTAGGTTGTACCATTGTACAGAACTGTTTCACATGCTAACCTTCTTGTATAAACATATCAAACATGCCAATGTGTAACTGTGTAATTTTGTGACATAGCGAAAAGTGTGCTGATTTGTTAAAAGAATAAAAGTCATATTGGAAGTTTCTGTGACTGAAAGAAAAAAATTCTTTTGAATGACGTGTCCAGGGTGCACCCCGCCTCTCACCCATAGATAGCTGGGATAGGCTCCAGTGACCCTGCACTGCAGGACGAAGCAGGACTGCTGTGTATAAATATGAACATGAACATTTTCTTCTTGTTTATTTCTTTTCACAGGTTACTGTTGTTGGCAGTTTTAATGTTTAATTTGAGTGCAAATCAGTGGGTTAATTAGACAAAGATTTAAGAAATACAGTGTCATGTGACTTAAATCTTTGGACCTTAAATGTTTGGACCAATACACCCCCCCCCCCCCCCAACCCCCTCGCTCATACATTGACGTTGGAGAAACTTGCTCAACTTCTGATTGACAGAGGTGATTACAGGGTCTTGCAGCTTCTACATTTAAAATGACACCACTGTGGCACAAACAAGTTCCAGTGAAATGATTTTGTTTTAGAAAAAATAAAAAAAATAAGGCTGCAGCAGAACCCTGCATCAGCCTGCACTTTAATTACAAAGGAGTACAGCATGAGGGCTCTGGGCTTTTGTTTTTTATGTCCAAACTCAGCCAACTGTCTACAAAGTTAAGTTATGCTTTATTACAGTAATCACCCCAAGGAAAAAAATATTGTCTGCATTTTTCCCATGTATCCTAATTATTTATGAGCTGTGTGCAACCACCAAGCTCTCCAGTTTGGAGTGATTTTTGCCCATTTAGTACAAATCATAAAAATCAATGTTAAACACATCTAAACATTTTATAAACAACTGTCAGCCCTGAGCTTTATTGCAGGACAGGCAGGAAAAGAAGAGCTGCAGTCCTCTTACATTTTTAAGACATCTCTTTTAAAAATAAATAATGGTAAAAGGGGGGAAAGCAGCAGAGCCTGTTTTTATTTTTATTTATTTATTTTTTTTATCCTGCCTTGATACTATTTTGAGTGTTGGATTTAACTGTAGCAGCACTCTCAGGAGAGGAAAAAAGAAGCCAACCTGGAACTGCATTTTCTCTCATGGCCACTTGAGGCCAATCCTTAAAAAAACAAATCCTGCAGTCCCGCATGTCAAAACTCCTACAGCAGAAATAAACACGGCGACAGCCTGCACACAAACAACCACTATATTCTCCCTTTTCATGAGAACTGTACAAACGATGAATTCATCATAATTTGCCATAATTGAAGGCACACTCTCTTTAAGTGACTGGTTGGTGCATCAGAGGGCCACTACATGCCTGGCACGAGCTGCATGTCCACTTCAGCACACTCATAGTGTACACCTGTCAGATATTTTCCAGTCACGGTTAAAAGAAGCCTTTTTGACCCATCCATCTACCCCATCTTCTTCTATATGTTGACTTTCTGACATGTCACATCATAATTTATCAGTGATAGTAGAACTATTAGTTTTTTGTCCTGGCCTGTGTGCACCTGATAAAGCCAGACAGATGTAATAGTGTGTGGCATGGATTTGCACATTGTGAGCAAAAAGTGATTTGTAGCATATGGTCACTTATGGGCAACTTCTAGCTCCCCATTTGTGATGTAAAGAAATAGCAGCAACTTGGGGATATAACTCAGAGTACAGCTCTATTTGGGTTCAAACTCAGGACCCTCTTACTGTAATCAGGACTGAGCCACTGTGCCGCCTCAGGAGACACTTGAGCTGCCTAATATTCCAGCACTGTGCTCATAACATATAAAAAAGATAAGCAGTTATGGTAATGTGGGTATTAATTAAGTAAAGCGGTGCATTCACTTGCAGGTAATCCTGTGTCAACATACAGTACTTGTCTTCATATTTTACACAGAATGTATTAATATGAACTCAGGCATGAACCTCAGAATCTTAAAGCACTAAGGAAAAGTAGGCTTTCTTATTAATATGATAATTTGTGCAGCATGAAACTCCACAGTCTAATCAGATCACCCACTTAGTTTTTCTCCTGTTTTTAATATCATGTGCTGTTCTTGTTTTTTAAGACAGTTTGGCCACAGACTCTGATACACACATGTACACAAACAAGAATGATTTGAATTTTATTCATGAGGCTGATGAGTAATAAAGTATAAAACACTGGATACAGCGATATATTACTCCCATCTGTACGTTCACAGCTGCATGAAGGGCTGAGTCACCTGTGAGCAGCAACGATGGAAGAAATGCTGATCACTTTTCACTGACTTTCACTGCGCAGTATCATTTTAAGGTATAAGGCTGTTCACATTCATCTGCAGATACAGAAAGTCACTCTGATCTCAATCTAAAACAAATGAAGGCCAGTCCTACTTCAAAAGTCAATTTACACAAGTGTGATACACCAAGCCGACACACACACTGAGAAAGGTCCCTCAATGAGGCAGGAGATATCATGTACCCAGCAGATAAGATGAAAAAAATATTTGCATAATAATGGAATCTGGATTTTTCAATAAGAGAGAGGAGGTGTAGATATCATTTGAAGAATTTCTAAACTTTTTACTTTTTTATTTTTTACAGAAAAATCTTACATTGGTCCACACTGCCAACACTTTCACAGCAGATGTAACTTGAGAGGCCTTTCTTTTCTGGAATGTTGTTGTTGCAAAACTTGTAATCTGGCAATCTTACCAAGCAGCAAATACATGCAGGACAAAAGTAGAGTGCAAATAATGATAAAGAATCTGATCCCATATTTAAATTTAAGACTCGTATACTGCTTTATACATCATGTGGTATTTCTTTATATGCTTTGCAGGAAGAAACTGAAACAATCTGCACTTTGTCTCTGTAGTAGGAGTGTAAATTATGGAAGAACAGAAATAATGTACCTCAGGCTCTAAATCACAAGAACAAACATTCCACAGGCAGCTCAGGAGCTGATTTTGGCCTCTTTTAGCTTTGTCCTCATGGAAAAGAGACTCACATCACAACTTCCCAGAAAGGATCTGTGTGAAGCTGATATGAAGCATCATTATCTGCCATCACCTCCTTTGGGTTGTTAGTCATGGAGCATTGCTGTGAACACCTCTGCGCTGTGTATGCATGGCAGGTGTGTGTCATTTGTTACATCATCATTAACAGTGGGAGCTAATATTTACATGGAGGTGCCTGTTTAATGTTACAGAGAGCAATGGCCTGCAGCAGTCTTTAAAATGACAGACCTAATTGTGCATAGACATGAATGCTGCACGTCTTTGGTTCAAACGTCTGCAGGCTGTTATCATCATAAAGCACAGATTCCACGGATTAGCACACCTTGGATGAGAAAGGGTAAACACATCAGTAAAAAACACTGCAGAGCTGATTTTATTGTTACAAAGAACCTTATTTTAGTATTTCTTTTCATGCAGGATCTTTTTTATCTGTGATAAAACAAACTGTGCTTTCAAAGTTGTGGGTGTTCTTTTGTGTGGAAGTTGGATATTTTCTGCTATGATGTGCTGCAAATGGACTCGGAGAGATAGCAGAGTGATGTTTGCTAAAGGGGAATGGAGTTACTCTACACTGAGGTGCATTTTGTGATTGTGGTCTGAGGCAGCAGCTGATGTTATTATTTGTTTTTTTTTTCTCATATCACCAGGTCATTTAAAGGAACAGTTCAACATTTTGGGGAAATGTGCTTGTGTTGCTGCTGTGAATTTGAATTTCTTCTGAGCTGCTCTGTTCCCTTAAGTTAAACCTTATGGTTTGGAATGGTATCTTGTGGGCATAGAATTAATGTTTTCAATGCAGCAGTCTCATTTACCTCCACAGCTCTCTGTCAGCACTGGAGAATAGTCTGGCATTATGCATCTGAACATGAGGCGATGAGCGCTGTCATTAAAATGGTTCATTTCCTGCAAAAGAAAAAACTTGCTTAAATGGCAAACATGATTTGCCATTGAGATGATGCCTGCTGATATTTAAAACCACAGTCTCATTAAAAATCCGCCTATTTGCCAGCTTCATTTTAAAATGAATACATGAGCTGACTTGTGAGCCAGAAGATCTCACATGAAACTTTATCCCCCACCAAACACAGAGCCAGTTCACCTGCTAAACCAGACTTCCACATGCAGGAAACAAAGTGGCTTCTATTACTCATCTATTGCACCTTGTATGTGTGAATCAGGAAAATTAACTCTCACATAATACAGTGTTCTTTTTTTGCCACCTACACTGTGAGATTACCTTCACAGGAACTTTAGATGCTGCATGGTGTTGGACTGCAGTCACCACACCTGCACCCACAGTGTACCTGTGGAGCAGATTTCCATCTGGTAAATAAAGAACTCTGACGCACATTCAGCTGCCTAATGGAGACTTGATTGTAATATGCTCTGACATTTTGCAAAGAAAATAGGCCTTGTACAGTTTGTGGTGATTGCATGTGAGAATGAATCCAGCAAGACGAGGTTTGTGAGGTGAAAAAACTCATCACTGTAACCTACTGACATAATACACACAGCAGCACAATACCTTTCTGCAGTCTGATAGAATTAAGCTATGTGTGTGTGTGTGTGTGTGTGTGTGCCCATTAGGGTGTTTGATGTTGTGTTGTGATCACGGTGATCATTTATTCCTCTAAAATGCAGCATGAGGGAGTATTCATCTGACTGCGTCACTATGTCTTCATGGGGGAGGGGAAGCTAATGGTTTTCCATGTAAAATTTGTTGTTTTGAATGTGTGTGTTTAAGGACAAACCATGATCTTAGCCAAATCCCTCCTCAGCTTTACCTCCCAACATGAATTTGTGGCTGTATTGGTCCTATGATCAGGTGCAATATGATCATATATTTCATTAACATTAACGTGTGCAGCAGCCGAGGCACCTGGGTTTTTGAGCCATGAACCTAAAATCTCTCGGTGAAGGTGCACCTTAATGATGTGGCTTAATCAGTATTGTATGAACTTGTTTGGCAGTGGTTTCTTCTGCCGGTTTTTTCTCTGCCATAGATGAACAAGAAAAATATCTACTTGTGACATTCCAACCAATCTAACATTTCAGCTCCATATTATTTTTCATTAGGTCGTCATCTTTGCCAATAAAATGTGTTCATCCCAGCCGTTCTGTTCATTATCCACACAGCTCCGAGGTCTGACTGAGCCGTTACAGAGGCCTTTATCTCATTACAGCACTGAATAAACCCTCAGAGGCTGCAGTGGAACAGCACTGGTGTGACAGCCATGTAATGTCCGAATTATTCATTAATGGCTTCGTGATTTTGGGCTGATGAGTTCAGTTAAATGTTGTTGAGCATTGACACATCATGCCTCCGTTTGTGGTATGTGTGTTAGCTTTTCCTTTTCAACCATGCATGGCTGTGGGTTTGTGGTATTGGTAACAATGTTGGGACACAAATACAGTGTGTTTAAATGTTCGCATTGTTGGGACCCTCGTCCTAAACTCTGCTGTCAATGGTTAACATTTCAAAGCTTGAGGTCAGAGATAAAATCTGCTTTATGCCTGGAACTAGCAGTGTAGGAACTAAAGTAAGTCCATACAGTGTCCTCACAAGCTGAGTAAATCAACATGTTTACAGTGCTGTAGAACTCAAATGTCATCGAGCTTGCTTTCCACCTGGCCTGACATTTCCCACTTCCCCTAATTTACAAAGTGGATGAATAACATTTCCAAAAGCTCAGGTTGTTGATGCCTTACTTTTTATAGTTAGTGTGAAAACTATTACTTTACATTATAAGCACATTTTGACATCCTAAAGCTCATTCACAGAAATGCTTTTGACGTTAAGTAGACGTACAGGTGGAGAAAAGCAGCACCACTCTTATGTTGGTGCGGTAAATATGAAGCTGGGGTTAGCAGCAGATTAGTTTACCCAGCATTCATGGCATCTACAGTCAGGGATTATACAAAGGAATAACAAACTCAAGTGTTAAATGACAAGGAAGGACACTTTCTAGGCTGCATTTCAAGGATACTACATCATCAGGATCAGGGTCAGGTCTCTTATTCTGTAGATTTTCAGAAGCTCAGTTTAACCTGGAGGTTAATGCCAGGAGGCATCCTTCATTTCAGGAAACAGCTGGGCAGTCTGGTCTCTTTGGTTTGTGGCCAGGTAATTTGCTGATGTGAAGGAGACTAATGTGAAGAGAGACTGCCCTCTGAACCCCTGTGACATGGTCTCCAAATACAGCCTTTTGAATGATGTGGCACCTGCTGCACACTAGTATCAGGTGCCATCACGTTTAAAGCTCACATTTAATTTGATATCATCCAAATGATCAAAATGTAAAAACAGCATTACTCTCAGAGAAGCCAGTGAGTTGACTGTAGCCAAATAAATGATCCCTGTTAATTTGAATAATTCATTTTTATTATTTTATTTATTCATTTTATTCTAAAAGTGACATTTGGATTTGACTTGCTCTGAAGGTCTGCCTCTTTATTTCTTTACTGAGATGGAATCTAGTTTTCTCTCAGTGAACACATTTTTTTGAATGCTGACAAACAATCTCTCCTTCGATGCACCTCAGACTGCTGAAGCCCTAAATGCTTTGTAAAACTGACAGATTACACTTTCTTCCAAACAGACTGTTGTAACAATAATCACGGTGACTATGCATATAAACTATTGCCCTGCGGTGATGCACATTCACTGCTAAGTACCCGCTCTGACAATGTAGCAGCTTCGGGCCTGTCAGGCTACAATACACTGATGCTAAAGTCCAAAACATTTTGTAAAATGAGTTTTCCTGAGAAATGCAGATTTTGTTATGCAGACACAAATTTATGTGAACATTGTGTTCATCTGCCATGGAGGGATTATGTGTCGGCACCAGTAAATTGGGACTTTGTGACAATCTGAGCCAAGAGCCAATCTGATTTTATTGACTATGTAGACTATAGCTGCAATGACACAGGTCTTGATTGTGTGCAGTGTTTTCAGTGATGTCAGCATGAAGTTGGCTGCTGCTGTGTGTGGAAATTTTGCCAAAGGATCCAGGCTGTTTTGCTACCTGTACATCAAAACAGAGTGACTCCGGAGAAGTATCAAACCTCTCTTGGTGACCTGAGGACGGGTTGTTTCAGTTCCATCCTGTCCTCATAGTGTCTGATTTTCTGCTGAAGAGCCTTGCTGTAGTTGTTCCATAACCATTTCTTTTCCCTGGTGGCCCTGTTGCCCATGCTGCACCTGCCCTACAATATCCCATCACGCCTGAGCCCCGACTGTGCCTGCTGGCTGCGTCTCCTCGGTTTCATTTGCATCCCGCTGCTCTGTTTGTTAAATCTTTAGGCTCTAGAAGCCGTCAGTTTCAGTTTACCTTCACACACTTAAACTTTTCAGTTAGTTTGGACAGGTTTATTTCCCCCAATCGATGCTGAGCCACGCCGGGAAGGCTTTAACTTGTAAATGTACTCTTTAGTAGATGAGGCTGCATTTTATAATCTCTCTAAACTCTTGCTGTGCTTCGGCAGCAATGAAACCCAAAAGCCTGATAGTAACTATCTAAATCCATTTAGACCAGCTCAGTGATAGAGACAGAACATGCAGGAAAACATTTGATTATATTTATTGACTTACAATTACTTTTCTTTGTACTGAATGTGTTCAGCTTTATCATAAGAAACCAAACTAACCACAAATACTGGAACACTTATCAGCAGAATGAATTATAAGTAGAATCCAGTGTTTGCTTCACATTATGGTTTCATGCTGTGTCATTGAGATAACGTATTGTTGTTAGCCGATCCTTAGATGGAGGGGTGGATGGTGGGGGTGGGGGCGCTCTGTGCTTCATTCTTATTAGATCGTTAGCTATAGGACTCTGCAGGAGAATAATGATGACACAACCTGTGACTGTGAGCAGAACATGTAGGATTCTGATCATATTCAACACAACAAATACATTTGTCTTTCTTCTGCTATTCTTCTACTTTAGAGCAGCTCTGTGTCTTTTTAGAAACACAGAGAGTAGTTTCTGTTGTCTCTGTGAGTCTGATGGCATGAGACCAGAGCAGGTCTGGATCGACAAGAGACAACGCAATCCACACTGACTTAATGGCAGCGCCCAGAAATCAGTGAAAAAAAAAAGCAGGATGGACTGGAGGGCAGGAGGAGCTGTGAGAAACCCGCCTGACCATCAGCAGGAGAAATATTAAACAAGGTTGGCCTCCAGTGAGTCCCCGGTCCTTCAGATTGAGGTGGACACTTTGTCCATCAGCTTTGCACATCAATGAAGTACACAGTCAGTCCGAGGAAGACAGAGATCCCTAACAACATCAGTTTGTATTTAAAGTGACTTCAGCAGAGCTTGTAGTCCTTGAAATTGTTTGCTTTTCCAAAAATTGCTAAACCACTAAAATGTCAGAGGCTGGAACCCAATAATTGAATAGATTCCTATTCTGATGAAACCTTAAACAGGTCCACATTCTGTTAAAATTTGATGTGAAAGAAGACTGGAGCCAAACAAAAAGTATGAAACAAAATTACAAAAGTTATATTTTGCTGTTGGCTGTAACACAGGAAATTAATGTTAAATTAGTGTGAACTGCTCCACTTTCTAACTAAGCAGCTGCTGGTTCAGCTAATTGTTTATAGAACTAATATGATGACTTGTTTCGCTGACTGCTGCTGAGGAAGAAAACAGAAGGGAAGGGAAGGTGTTGTGTTGTTCTTCTCCATGACACACACACTCATCTAATTGACAAGGTGCCAAAAAAGATGTTTTTTAATACTTAAAATAAGTAAAATTAAATTTTAAGATCTTTCCTCTTTTAATCTGTTCATATTTTCCATAATAGGTAATTTTGAACCTCAGTATTTATAAAATGTCGCCTACAGCCCTGATCATCTCATGTAAACCTGTAAACAAATGTACATTTTGTCCTCACAAGTCTTACAAGGACACACACTCCAACCTGAATGACCTGTTCACCAGATGAGGCCCTTTGTTCTCCTTTGTTGTTTACCTTGTGTGGAGAACATAAAACAGTGTATCGAATATAAGAGGCTTTTCTCTCAACCCTTCAGCTGCTTCAATACAAAGGCTTTACCACAAATACATGACCTTAAATGTAAGTACCGACTCGTTGCATTACCAACATGAAAACATCTGCATGAAGGAGCTAAGATCATAGAAAAGACCAAGGTATGCTCTGTAATATAGACAGAGAGCGAGAGAGAGAGAGGCAGAAAGTGGGAGATGCACCGTGGCCAAAACACAGCTGCTGGCTGAATAAGTAAAAGCACACAGAGGAGGAACAGAATGATGAGAGCAGGCGAGACGGAGAGGCAATTCCCACAGACTCAATCAGACTGAAAACACAGGCGTAAGGTGTGAGTTTTTTTCCTCCACAATCACAGACGGATCAAGTGCAGACTACAAGGGACATTTTGAGTCAAGAATATTACAGATCATGTTTGCAAAAAGAAGGAAGGGGCACAACTGAGTGAGTGTCAGCTTCTGGAAGGGGGGTGTTGGTGGAGGGTGGAGGGAATGTTTCTGTGAGAAAGCACATAGTGAGAGACACAAGGCAGCAGATGGAGGGAAGAGGCCCAGAGAGGCTGGCAGTGAGGGGGTGAAGCCCTGTGCCCGCTGAATAACCACCCAAACTTTATCAGGAGAAGCAATGACGTCTTTTCAGAATTATCTATTATATTTGAGTGTGATGCTGCAAAAAAACCCTGACAATTATGATTTAATAGTTATCAGTAAAAAAATGAGTGAAGGTTTTTCTGAAGAATCCACATTTCATAAGAATGTGAAGGCATGATGTGTCTGTTGTGAGAGGGTGGAAACAGACAGAGGAGGAGGAGGAGGCAGGAGGAAAATGAAGATGAAGTGTCTGATGTATGTCTTGAGAACAAGAGTGGCCTTAATGATAAAACATTGCCAGTGAATAAGTCTGCCAGTGGACAGGGCAGGCCTGTCAGCGTAAGCATAAAAGGTGATGAGTGAGAGCTTTGCACTGTTAAACCTTCATGCTCCAGGATGCACAGCGTTGAAGGCCTGTGAATATAAAACACAGCTGTAATTAAGCGCTGGCATAAAAGTAGCAGTGCCCACTCTGTTTAGAGACACATGAAGAAGAAGAAGAAGAAGAAGAAGAAGAAGAAGAAGAAGAAGAAGATGATGAAGAAGGATAAGAAGAAGATGTGCTGCTGAATATGAAACCACAATTTTAGTTAAGTGTTTGCAGCGTGCAGGTTGTGACCGGAATTAAAACAATGTCGACAATACCGGACAGGGAAGTCCATTGTTTTTAATCTGTTCATTATTTCACCACATTGTTTTGATGGAAAATACTTTGCAGAGAAAAAAATGATAATCTAGTACCTTAACTGAAGGTAGCAAAAACTGCATTTATGCTGTAATTTTAGGGGAAATGATTCAACACAATCTCTCCACATGCTTTTCTAATCATTTTTGGTGTGCATTGAATTGTGTTTTGCATTCAAACACTAAAGATGATGGCGAGTAAGTGATGAGTAACCATGCACCTTTTAATTTGCCTTAAAATTAGCAGCATCGCAAAGCTGCTAATGTCCTCTGATCTTGTTCGTGCATATTTCACCTTGAGATTACACCTTGAGAACTCACCGTCAAGTTTAAAGTGCTATTACAACATTATATTACACACACACAGAGACAGAATGTTAGTGTTATGACATTATAAATGCCAGGCAGAGTCTCGGATGATGTCAGTGCAGACGTCTGCAGACTGATGACAGCCCTTTTTTTCCTTCCTGACACACACTCATAGCATGACAGCATACAACAGTTTAAATAGCAATAGTAAATTAGATTAATTGCATTTTTTTGTTTTCAGAAGATTTTGATTTTCTCACTTTACATCAGTGAAAGTCATCTCAGGTCAGCTGATTCCTCATTGGCTTTTAGCCCTTTGAGTACAGCCGGGCCAGTGGTCAGACATTAAAAGCCTACAGTCTGGTAGGGTGAGGTTTACACAAAGGCACTTCCTCTCTATTGAAACATACACAATGGCAGAGGCCCTTTTGAGGCTTTTGCTTTGCGGGTAAATTATGCAACTTAATGGATTCATCTCTGGTTCTCTCTGGTGAAATAAAGTGGACGGAGGGAACGCAGCAAAATGGGATGAAAAAAGGGATGAAAGGATATAAAAAAAGGGAGGGAAGGAGAGAACAGGGGAACAGAGATGGGATATCTGAGAGGTGAAGATACAGCCATGGGCTTTAAGGCTATAAACCATCCTTTCTTGAAGAGATGTGGGGCTTTTTGTCTCTTTGCTCATACTCTCTTTCATTCCCACCTCCTTTACCCACCTTGATCACATAGACACAAACAGGGACACTACCTTAAATGCTAAAATGCACTATATCAACAACATCCACCTATTTATAGGGTTCAGCCTCAAGTATAAGGACAAAGGAAAATAATCTTTTACATTAGTGACAAGGGAAATGTTGACAGATGACTCTTTAATATTAGGGAATGTACATTTTAATTATCAATGCCTTCAAGCTCATTAATGAGTGACAATGTAAAGTTAAAATAATAATAGGATTTTTGGTATTAAAATGTAATATGTGACAATGATGGTGTTTGATTCTTAATGCAACATCTGACATCAGTCAGTCTGTCACATGTATGTATGTGACTGTGATGGAACATGTTAGGTGGTGGTCTGTTTCTAATGTTTTCAGCCCAAGGTTTTTTAGATGTTTCAGCACACAGCAGTTTTTGATTCGTGACTTCAATTATGTGGAACCTAACAGCATATTTCTGTTGATGAAGGTGTAGTCATATTTTTAGAATTTTTATTAAAGTAAAAACGTGGAGTTAAATCCTTGACTTTATTAATAATAATGATAATAAAATAAGGAAGCACCAGGTGCTTGGAAAGCTGCAGTGCTGCAGTGCAGAAACACTGTGTGATAATTAGCAGAATAATTCAGAATGATTTTATTTTTAAGTCTGTTGTTGGCAAGCAGAAGAATAAATATAACATTGATTTTACTTGTAGTCAATGTCTGAGCATCAGTTGTCTAAAGAAAATGTTTACAGACATTCATTTTTGTGTTGCAGGAAGTCAAATAATACAGGTTAAGTGTTTATTCCACCTTGCATCAACTTTGATGTGCTCTCCTTGCTTCATATATAAAGTACATCTTTTGGATGGAAGCTGGCAGCACCCCGCCAGCTTCACTGTCAGGACGATGAAATAAATCTTAGAAGAAACTATAGAAAATACAAACAGCTTGTGAATGTGTTCAATAAAGAAGTTGTGGGTTAAAGATTATAGATGTGAACAGAAAGTAAACATTTGACAACAAAGTCAGCTCACAGTGACATGAATAAAAAACAGGTGGGTAAAAGAAGTGTCATTAAGTGCACATTAAGAAAACAAGCTGCAAAATGCTGTGATGGATGAGTGATCAATCTGTCTCCTGTTTATTAAATGAAACTGACATTAAATCAAGGCACCGAGCATGGCGTGTGAGAGCAGATAGAAGGAGGAAAGTGTACAGATTAAGAGTGGTATTAATTCTGACCCATAATCTCTCTGCTTCTGTAATTGAGGTCGCACACCAGGGGAGGCTGAGTTTGGAGAGTGACTGGCTTTCTGCTTTACTAAGCTCTATGAAGGGAGCAAACAGACACAGAAATGAACTAAGGGGATACAATCCTCCACAGACCTAATGACTGCAGAGTTTGTGTTTGGACACAAAGTGAAAGGAGGACATCAGAGACGCACTGAGCATGACCTCAGCAAAGTCATGCAGTCTACTCAAATCCATGAAAGTTAAACACAGATGGGAGGTTCGGCCACAGTGAGCCTTAACTTTAGACCAGTTTATATGATTATCAGAAAACTTTTCATTCATATTCAGATGATTTTTCCTCAACAGCACTGAGAATAATCGTCTAGGGCATCTGTTAGATTAACAAACTAGAAAATATTAGTATCAAATGATTTGGTTATATTTATAAAGATTACGTGTTGTCTGTACCATATGCTACTGCGCATGCTCCGCCCTCACCGGAAAAGGAGGTTTTCCGGTTAGCGGGAGCGAGCCCTCTGATGCAGTGAACTGTCCGTGAACTCTGATCTCCTCCTCGGCCCTCTTTGATGTTAAAGTGAGTAAATCAAATATATACCTGCAGACATGTAGTTATTTATGTATAGTGGGTGATAGATCTCTAATATCGCGCAGTAAAAGGCATATTATGATCTATTTCTTAGTTCATTTACTCCGTTATGACATGTGTTGTTGTGCGAGGTTAGCTAACCCTTGCTATTGCTACATGTACTCCATAGACCGTATCGAAATTAGTTTGCAGAGTACGCTTTGGTGCACGTTAAAGCTTGTGTAATGTAACTGCATCACACAAACAAACCATAATGTGGAGTTTTTAGTGACGGTGGTGTAGCTACTGGAGGTGTGTGGGCGTTGTGCCAGTAAATAGTCATAGCCCAGGTAAATCATCGTTGCTTATTTTCCGGAACTGTAGCGCAACACTTAACACATGAAACGATCCTTGCGACCATTTTTGCATGGGTTAAGCCTAGTATTTTAACTTTTCACTTTTAGTTTTTTGAATATTTACTGTCTACATGTTTTCTCTCAGAGCTGTGGGATGTCTGATGTAGTGTGTGATTGTGATGGATGCATGCCTTTTATTAGGCGGAGGTATTTTACAGTAAACAAATAAAGATGCAAACCTATACGGATACTGTACCTCACATTTCGTGTATGTGTGATAATTACAAAACTCTGTTAAAACAAATTGTTTTCTTCACCAGAATCCCAGTTGAAGTTGACCCCACACTCAACAGGATTGAACCTCCTCAAATTTCACGGTAAGTTCAAGGTGTTCAAACCAAATACTCTTATTCTATGTAATTCTTCTAAATGGAAATTAGGTGGTGTGAAGAAATTACATTGTGATCATCAGACCAGATTTATGCAACAAAACTAGGATTAGAATTCATGAATTTATAAAGGGTTTGTCTTAACACCTCAAAATACATCATGTGTAACAGGGAACAGCTGAAAGGTCTCACTGTAACCCTTTCACAGAAATATCCAACTTGGCGTGCTTTTATCTGGCTCAACCCATCAATTTGCAATCTGCTTTTAGTTTTTTAGCCTCCAAAACTCCCTCCTATATTCACTCTGTTCTTCTGCATCTGTCTGAGATCAATATTGCAATAACTGGAGAGGGGGAAGTCTCATCATAATCAATAAGACCAATGTATAGCTAGGGAGAGTTAGACAGAGAGAAATCATTCTGCCCAACAGCAGAGCTGAATGTTTCTGACACCTCATTCATTACACTATTGAATAATCCATCGGCTTGTCACCGCCAGAGAAGAACAGATTAAGCTCTGGTGCGCGCACATCTGCAGACACTCACAGCAGGAAGAAGACCTACAGAGGACTTCATATTTCCTTTGATAACTCCAAAGATTCACATAAGAACATATTAATGTGTCCACAGGAGCACATGGCTGTCAGAGCAAAGTCTCCAGCCCCAGAGGGCAAGTCAAGTCACAAGTTTAAACTGGAAGCCTTTGGGTTCTGGAAGCTTCAAAAGTTTAAAATGTTATCATATTACAGTATATTAAACAACTCTGCAGATATGCATACTTCGTCTTTCACATTTCTTCTTACAGCTTGAGGTGAAGACGGCATGCAGGGATATCTAAGTTACAAAGTACAAGAGAACCATTTCATGAGATTATTCATTCACAGCAACGTCAGGCATGAGACATGAAAAGAGTCCTGCACCACAGTGGCTCATCACATGCCACCAAAACACTAAAACCTCATCCTGGTGGATCAGATCAGATCAAATTTATCCTCACTTTGGTCAGAGTTATTTACAGCAGTCACACACACACACACAGCTGACACACACCTCCAATGATATCATTACACCCCGAGCACAGATTCTGAGGTGGGAGGAGAAACACTCAAACGTAAGATGCAAAGTCATCAACTCAGATTCACACAATGAATGTCTGAGACAGAATGAAACACTTCTTAAGAATTTCTCTTGCAGGGCCTGTCGGTTGACTTTGGTGCGTTTTAAACTCAGGGCTAATAAGGATGTGCTGTTGGGAATTTGTGTGCATGACAGCTAAGCAGAAGGAAAGACTCTGATTATCCATGGGGCCTTTGTGAGGGGAATCTTTGCACATAGAACAGTCCTAAACCTGAAGGGGTGGAAAAAGGTTCAGGAAATACAAGCTGGTGTTTGAGTGACATTTTAAGATGACATGAGCAAACATTTGAGGGGTCAAAACTTGATAAAACAGTACGCCGATAAACAAGAAGCAAGAACAGTTCAGCTGACTATAAATCATTTTTATCAGCAGTGCAGTCGTGTCACACACTCCGCAGACCTTTGTGGCATTTCAGTCAATCACAACATGTGAAATCGATTAAGGATGTCACACTGTAGCGCAAAGAACAAGTGATTGTTATCTTCAGGGTAACAGGATCGGTGTATTCTTTAATCTGTAAACAAGCTTTGGCAGTAGAGAGGAGAACGTCGTGACACATGACTGAAAACATGGAGACTCCAAAGAAACCATGTCTTGATGTTATTTTCAGTCTATTTCACACTAAGAGGAACTCATTAGGATGGTTTGATTCATTTTGATTAGGAGGTGTAAAACATTATACTGTGACCTCTTTGCTAAACCTAAACGTCAGTTTCAAACAGAAGAATAACCCCAATCCAGTGAGGACATTATATTGATGAATAATTAATGGAAGTTTCCTGTCTCTTAAAGCTAAGTTATCATTTTAGAGCACCGTTATGAAATATGCATGTGTCTAAAAATATGTTTTTAGTCAGCATCATAGTTATGTTTTTGTCAGTTTCTTTGTTTTTGTATCCTCCTAGTTTGCCTAACAGCTGACAGTGGTGTAGCTGTTAGTTAATGCTAAAGGCCCTTCAATGTGTGAAATGACAGAACTAGCTCACTGACTGAACACAGTACAGAGTTTACCACAGAAACGAGCACCTTTCCTAATTTATTCACTGTCGATGTTAGCATGAGTCCTTGTGTTTAAATCATTTGGTCTTTTTAATAGTTTAGAACTCTCTAACAGGACCGGCCCCCTGGGAGACTGGCCTGCACCTTCCTCCAATCGTAGCAGAGAACACGATGGTCTTCGTCATTTCACACTCACTGCTCAGGGAGTGTGCAGCCCAGTGAGAAGAGCGTTGATGCAGCCTCTCCAGCTGTTTTAAGACTGCGTTTCACACTTAAGGTCAGCGGGTGACTGCAGTGAAAGACCCTGAAACATGATACACCATCAAGTACCTCCATAAAATAACTGTTACTCACAAAAAAACCAGATTTCATTGTCAGTTGACAATGTTAGCTATGTAGCAGCATTAGCATGCAGTGAAGTTTATTGTTTTGTGTGTGTGTTTGATAAAGATATTTTAGTTACACACTTACTGTTGTACTTGATTAAGTGTCCAGCATCTAAACTTAATAAATACATAACATAGACTATTTGCCCTCTTCTCCAGCAGCACATTATTGTGGCAGAAAACAAGTCTGATGTAAACATCCATTTATTAGTATTACAGAAACTTGAGATCAGAAGCTAGTGTTCACCCTATTATTCAGAGAGGGAATGAAAAAAATGAGAGAAAAAATTGGGAAGGAGAAATTTCAAAGGTCAGGTTCGTGTTTAAATCAATACTTTGCACCTTGTTAATTTCATTATTTTTCTTCTTCTTCACACCTGTGTCGATTATAGAAGAAAAAAAGTAATTTATTTTTTTTTTGTTATGGATCCATGCTCGCTTCACTTAAAAGCTCCTGACAGAGCAAGTGACAGGATGACAGCCTGGGGGAAGAAGTGGAGAGATTCTTCTGGACAGCTTCATATTACTTGTTATTCAGCTAATGCATAATGATTCTGAAGCTGTTTACTCCCTGAACTTTAATTGGTGCAGCTCATGTCGCTGTGCAATGATTTACAATATGGATCAGGAATGCAAATAAAGTAAAATGAGGACACGTTTCAAAAGCCACTGTGTTCCCCTGACTCCCCGTCACAGCTATGAATGCTGAAACTTCATTACTACTAAAAGCATAGCATGCAGTTTTGAGCTTCATGCCACTGCTTCTTTCACATGGCAGCAATGCGTAACTGGCTCTTTTGACATAGAAATATAATATTTTCAAGCAGCGTTCAATCAAAAATTCTTTCAAGCTGACGCCCTGCTGGCCCTAGGTCTATAACCTTAAAATTGGCACCAGAAAAACACACGGTCTTAAAAAGTCAGAGGAAAATTACAGAGAGCAGCTGTGATTTGTCCCCACAAAATTGTGAATAAATCTGCAAATAATGCATGAGTAGCCAGCCCAGCACACGCAGACAGATGGCAGCATCTCAAGGCAAAGCAAAATGAGAGGAAGAAATACGAGAACATGCACTCCAAAGAAAGATGATGCAATAAAGCTCTGACACTACAGAGAGATGGAAGTTGAAGAGAAAGATAGATGGATGGAGGGGAGTGAAATAAACTAAAAATCAGTGGGGAAAAAATGCTGGTTGGCAAGCAGCCGTTTATAACAGCGCGTTTACAGAAGATAGAGACACTGAGCAATAGAAGGGGAGAAGTAGAGGCGTAGAAATGGTGGGCGGGTGGCCATCAGTGCACAAGCCCGAAGCGATGAGAAACATTACACCAGGATAATGAAGATGGTTCTGCTCGGTCACACTCCACATTAGCCCAGAGTCAGGCCGACCCCAAAGTGTCAACAAGTTAATACAGTGGGTATCAGCGACTCTTTCTCACTGCTGCTCTCCACTGCAAACGCCAATAATTTACAGGGATTTTGTGGATAAATAAACATAGATACCTCTACATGGAGATTAATACCGTGGTCAGTCTGAGGGTGTAAGCATTAATAAGTATCGCCACAAGCATGTGTGTAGGCAAAACACAAAGATGGAGACCCGATGTCAGCTATTTAATAAGCCGTTTTAATTCAGATTTCTGATGATATACCCTTATTCTGGCTTGTATACTTTAGATGCCATGTAGCCAAGCACAACAGAGTTAAGAACTTAATGCTGAATGGCATATTTGTGAATCCTGTTAAGTGGTAGCATGTTCAAATTGTGTCATATGATGATGAAAAATTAAATCCTTCAGTGTCTGCAGAGTGTATCCTTAGTTTGTACAGAGAGCTCAATCTTTGTTTATTTTTATTCTACAGCAGTAAAGATTCCAAAGCAAGCATCTCGAGTTTTTATTTGAGGCAAATTAAATTGAGAGGGAGCTCTTGGAGACAATTTGCAGCCCTACATCTCAAGCAATTAGGTGAAGATAGGATTGACAGCAGCAAAGAGCAAGATGCTGAGATGTGACAGGCAGCCAGACGCTCTCCGGTGAGCTACACCCACTGCTCCAAATACTTTGGCTTGTAGATAACTTTCCAGATCAGCTATGATTATGTTGCTTATTAATTCAATCAGTCAGCTCCGGCTGGCTGCTCTTTTATTAGTGCAGTCTTACTCATTCACTTTACAAAGGCAGATGCGAGTGATGCAAGCAAAAGCAAAGGAACGAGAGGCAGAGGGAAGAGACAGAGGAGACCTTTGGCAAACTCTGCAGTAATTGCCTGAAGCCATTAAATAAAAAAAAAGCAGTTTTAAGAATGAAAAATTGATCCATAGATCTATTTAATCAAGAGCTGACTCAAGAGTTGTCCTTTAGAGTACCTCTGCATGCAGGCAGGACTGAAATGAAAAATGGGACGCTCCTTTTTAGATTTTGCACTTTTGACATTCAAAGCAGCGTCACATTAATTGACCATATCAGAGGCTTCTGCCTCTCGATTCTCCGCTTCTCTTCTCAGCTTTCAGCATCATGGAAAGCACGAGAAGTTGCTGAGTTGTCTTTTTTCACCATTAATTTGCATTTTTCAGGCATTAGAATACGAACCTGTGTAAAACCACACTGGAATGTATCCTACAGCTTAAATGATGTCATAATTACCTCACATGATCAAACCCCTATGAAGCTATAATGCTCAAGGCTTTTACAAATATCAATGTAGGGATGTATGTTTCTCTGTGTTATCATACATTTGCATTACATAATGGCATCATACATAACACTATATTATATTACAGCCCTGGCCTGTGTGACTGCAGCTCAAACACAAACCAATGACTATTAACTACATCATTTGGAAATATGGTGGTTTGGGTGCAGGGATGGGGCATGGAGACCCAAACTTACTCAAATTTTCAACATCAGTGTCATTGACCTAATCTATGATTGGTCAATTAACTCATTTGAATGGCAGGTTCTGTAAAAACAATGTTAAAATCAGATCCTTTCTCTTTATATTAACGCCTGGAAGTCATTAATGTTCAATAATTAAATTAGAATTTAAAACAAAACAGACCTCAAAAAACATATTACCTACCTCATAAAAGATGTCACTCAAAATTGGATTTTAATGTGATGTGCAGGGAAAAATCAAAAGCTTTCAGAAAATCAAAAACGAATGTGTCTCTTTTTGAAATCAGCAGCCGAGTCATTGTTCACATCAGTTTTTTAATTATTCTGCTAAGTTTTTAATTAAATTCTTTCAAGACCACCAGTTTGTTTAAGAGCATGAAACAAAGTTAACACAGAGACACAGAGTTCTTTTGGTTTCTAAATGAATGCGTCTTCCTCAGCTTTTAAAAGCTCAAAGTGTTTCACCATGTTCCAGCATGAGAAGCGTCGAAAGCAGTCTGAATCAGAGGATAAAATGGTGGCATAATGGGGCCTCAGTGATGTTTCTACTCTCTTTTAGCCTTGATGTGGTCTCCAGCATGCTGCTTCTTCTGGACCTTGATCTCAAAATAGACTTCACTTCTGTCAGTGATTGCAGTAACGTCCTCTTGTCACAGGGCCCATCAAAAGAACCCCAAGCTGGTGAACAGAACCCAGTTACTGCACTTTGAACAGTCCCTGAGAGGACGTGGTCAGCTCAGCCCTTGTCTGCCGAAGCAGCCGCTGTAAGCATGAATGTTTGACCTGAGTGTTTTGTCCACAGGGATGTGTCATCTGTTGCTTGTCATTGGGGAGCTCAAAGGCAGATCGGTGCGGGTAACATTACCAAACATGATCACAGCACTGAGCGTGGGAACCTTCAGTGGAGGACATGAGGTGAGCAAACATGGCTCACAACAATGAAAATGCACAAAGAAGGAAGAATGGATTCTGCATGAGCTGCTGGTCAGGTCAACAAAAAATGTAAAATGTTATGTGGACAGAGCAGCAGCAGTGCATAGCAATGGAGCAAATAACCTCACCTTTGAAATTAATGCTTTTTTTGGTTCACCTGTCAGCCTGACAAAAGGTTGGGCTTGGAGGGGGTCATTTCAGACCAGTATTTCATTATAAGTCTAAGTGGCGAACATGCAACACAATGAAACAAAGTTTAAGAGCTCAATCAAAATAGGATTATCACTTGTATCAATCAAAGAGATTTTCCAGCAGTGCACTTGTAGAAATGCAGTGAAACACTACTCAAATTGGCAGTTCTCACTTAAGAAGACACATTTATCCTGACCTCACAGGGAAGCAGTAGCCAGATGTCAAATGGCAGCTTCCATGAAGATGCACACTGTAAATGGTAAACCATCAACTACATATAGTTAACATTAGTCTCTCTCACCTAAAGCATTGCTGTAAACTAGTTCTACATCAAAATTAACCTTCAATATGTAAATGTGCTTCACCTGTTCTTAGTTCAGTTTAAACTGGATTTGAACTATGTTTGGCTGCATAGTACAGCAGCAGGTCGACACGGTTAAAGGGGTCAAAGAAGCAGAGCCAGCTGCTGAGGCTGGACATGTCTAACAGCAGTGTTCTGTCACAGATGTGCCTCTGCCTTTTATCACTACATAACTTGTAGACATGCTGATTGGCATCATCGGGTTCTGATCTAACTAAACAAATCTACCTTTTCATTTTTAATTTGCAGTTTTTAATCAGATTTCAATAAATAAAGGTGCATAACAGTAAGATACTTTGTTGATCCTGTTTATTAATTACCTGCGAGATCTGAAGCATTTGTTGGAGGGAACACAGAACGTGCAGCCCTCTCATAAATTAGTTATATTTCTTCAAGGTTTCATGGAGGAAACAGAATTGATATCAGAACTCATGTATAAAGTAATGAATCATAAAATATTAAATAATGTATTTACATAGCCTCCGGTGCAGCAACCCATCATCCCCATCCACATTCTCTGCTGCCATTTCTGACCTGAATTACATCTGCAGATAATTATATTTGAGTGGTTTATTATGTGTGTAGATTCATCTGTGCAGCATAACTCCTTACTGTTGGCCAGGGACAACTGAATATATACCTAGAGAAACACAAGGAATTATTCTTGTTTTTATGACAGTTAGAATATGATGTAGCGTTTGCTTCAAATCTATGGTGCAAATATAAAATGTGTTATGATCATCTGGCTGAATCAGTGCTACCAGCCAAAAGCCACGTTGCTCCAAGACTCCAATGGTATGAGCGGTATCGCATTACAGGATGCAATAACAGTGGTGTAAAAGCACATTGCTGACAGAGGTTTTCCATATGAATTAGTCAGTTACATGTTCCCAGTGTCCCGTGGAGTTGTAGAGTGGGGGCTGTGTGTAACATAAGAGTTATTGTGTCTGTTCCCGCTCCTCTCAGCACCTGTCCCAAAAGGCAAATTAATCCCGAGACCAAAACATATCCCTCTCTCTCTCCTTCTGTGCACAGACATGACACATCTGTCTCAGCCATTACCCACAGCCTGACACATTTCTGGTACACATCACACCCCACCTTGACACGGAGGATTGTAGTCACTGCAGAATTTGGCCTTGCTGACGAAGAGGAAAACTTGTATGTGATGCTTCTTCCCCCACCCACACACCCACACACTCATCCTTCTCCTATCTCTTCATATGACCTCAATCAAAGCACTTTCTTCATGGTGAAGAATGAAAAAATGTCTTTTCACTTTGAGGATGAAATAGGAGAGACTAAAGACCATGAAGTGGCATGATGTGAGTGTTTCATGAAGGTATAAACCAGAGCGTGACTTTGTCCCTGTGAAAGCAATGTGATGCAGTGCCCAGTGCTCAGGTGGTGGCTGCCCTGATGAGACATGGCCGTTGGCTGTTCTCAGACCGACTAAACAACATCATCAGTGGCCAATCAGAGGGTCCGGCGAAAGGCCCTGAAGATCAAAACCACAGGGACTGGGTATGTCTGTCCGTCCGCTTTCACGCTTACTTACACAAACGTAACAGATGTACAGGAATGGTTGGCTTTAAGGGGAAAATATTCCTGTTTTCCTGTTCTTTTTGCACTGAAATACATTTTCTTTTGCTGCCTGGACATTTTTGGACTGATATATTTTTATTTGTTACTATCACATAGTCATAACATTGGAGGCCAATGCTGCTTTGATATACAGCTGGAGCGAGAAAACAGTCCATCATACCTCCTGTTACCCTTTGAAGGTACACAACAGAGTATCTTTGTGGATTTTTACATCTGTAGAGTTTATTCTGGAGCGCAGATTTTCACAATAAAATATTTCCTGTCATAAAAAATGAAGAAAGAAAACAATAAGTTTCAGGATGCTTTGTGAGCAGCTTAATTTGAATATTTAACTCACCACCAATGAAGAATGTGTTCGCTTTTACTGCCAGTAGTCAAAGTCTGTGTGATTATCACCAGCTTCACATGAGTTATTAAACTACTTTGGTTTAAAAAGTGATTTAGTGATTTAAATGGACAACTTGTAAGATTGCCTCAAACTGAAAAACCAGTTGAGAAAGAAGGATTTGTGAATATGTGTCTTGTATGAAAATACTGCTTTTCTGGATCAGCTATGCTAGCTGCAGGGTTTGGTCCTGATGTCGGTGGACAGCTGGGGATCCGAGACTAAAAAAAACAAAATCCTTACCACCTGGTTTTCACAACAGCTTCCTTCGACTGACCAACAGACTGCGCAGCGGGGGTTTAGAGACTGATGCTATGTTTTCACAGAGATGTGGCTCAGTGAGTCCCTGATGCTGATATTCAAGCCACACAAATGTACACCTGAACAAAGAGACTTGTGCTGCACAGGTTTGTAGTTATTTTTTTTAAATTGTAAACCTGCTATTTTATACATCATGTCCAGCAGAAAACACAAGCACAAGCCCATCACATCACATCACATCATGACAAAAGTGACTTTAGGATTGCAGCAGCAACTCCTCCAAGAGGAAAATACTTCATCTTTATGACAAACATTTCACAAATGGTTCATTTGAATAAACAGAATTTCATGCATATTTGAAGATTAATAACATGTGGACTTTTACAAAGAGTCACAAGGTGAAGGAGTAGCTAGCACACACAAATATTTTCCCTTTCAATTACACAGTCTCAAAATTCTGTCTCAGCAGCTCCATCTTGCACTTCACTGCCCCATACCTGCAGGTGGGGTGTTTAAGTGAAGAGAAGCAAGTGTGTGTGTGTGTGTAGGCTGAACTGTGTAGCCTGTTTCTGCACCTTTTTTCAACCTGCTCAGTGAGCCATGGGCTCAGCCTTGTAAACTGCTGTGCTACTTGATTACTTTGTCAGTCTCTTTAAGTGGCTTTTGCTCTGTGGAGAAAATAGGGAGACTTGTCTGACAGAGGATGTCCAACAGAGAGGAGAAAGTGCGCGGAGATGAGTGGAGACACTGCATCCAGATGAAGGGAAATTATACTTGGCTGTCTTGTGAGTGAATAACTGAGTAGAGTAGGCTATCGTGTTTTTTCCCCCTGTTTTGATGTACTGGACATGTTCTATCAAACAACCACACCCTTTAGTATCGTGCAGCACTCTCAGAGCAGTTCTCTCTTTACTGCATTAAAACTCTTCTGTGTCATCCTCTCAACCCCTTTAAATCCTCGCTTGCCCTCAATGGGTCCTTGGAGACCACAGACAATTTATTTCTCATACCAAATCCCAGTTCTCCTCTTTGAATAAAATTCAAGCAATTAAGAAAGACGTTTTGAACACACAACTTTCAAGGATAGAGAGTGAAGGATGTGGACAGTCAACTGTATTTTCTGGTTTGTGAAAACCAACTAGATGATTTTGCTCAGAACTTTTGAAAGAAACAAATTAATATAATAAAAATATTTTTGCAGTAATGCAAAAGTTTTGCACTGTTGAAGCCAGTTGGACAGCACCACCCTATGGTAGAACCAGGAGCCCCTCATCCAGCTCATCAGCTTCAGAGGTCAGGCACCCAGGCATTGAAACAGAAGTCACAAACACGGCATGCATTATCCACTTTGCTCTATTCATGGAATATGGAAGCCATCTGTGCTCATGCAAAAGAGCAATTTTTTCTTCTACCTACGTCTTGGCCAAACAACAGTGGAAGAATGACTCCTTCTCTGTGATCAAGTTTCATTTAGCAGTTGTTATGTGCCAACAGTGTGCACAACTGTTGGTCTGCAGTTTCAAGGACACATCCTGGTCCAGATCAGTGATTGTACTCAAAAGTTGGTCAGTTTGAAAAGAGACCGCCTGTGTTTCTGTTTTTATATATATATATATATATATATATATATATATATATATATATATATATATATATATATATATATCATTGATATATATATCATTGATATATATATATATATATATATATATATATATACAATATGTTATACTAATCTTATGTATTTAAAAAGCTGTAGCAGTTTTTCTGTGCAGTGTGGTGAAAATCCCAAAGAAAGTGTTGCTGTAGACTTTGACAGACACGGACATGATGAGCTCTGTCAGCTCTGCACCAGTGAAGCTCAGAGGCCAGTGACAGGAGCTGGGCAGGCAATCAAATCAGATTCATTATGAGTACAAGAAAGAGCCATAATGTCCCTGCTCCTTCCAAACTCACTGCTGACTTAGATATTCATGTAACAAGCAACTACAGTTACACTCTTATTTTAATATCCCTATGATAGACCCCAACATCACCTCAGACCACCTAAGCAAAATAATCTCAGGCTGACAACTTTGATCTCTTGTAGTAGAACAAAGTCAGATCCTGCTGCAGGTTTGAGGTGTAACTGCTCAATGAGATGAGAGGTTTGACATCAGGTTAGTGTGGATGGGAGTTGGTGTATTTATAGTACCTGCTTTATGTCAATTCACATGGTATATTTTCAGAAGCTTTACATGTTTTTGCAGCTGCCACACCACCACAATAATTGATGTAAACATTACATTGCTTTGCTCTAACAGTCAGTCAGTTCACATCAGTTATTTTGAACCTGATCCTTGAGTGAAGGATAACCCTGCCCTGCAGCAGGGTTAAACCCCAGCTGATGGTGGGGATATCCTAATGCATTTGAAGTTTTGAGTAAGGAATAACTTCAAGCTCTGGGTTAACAGAGCTGTAAGCCCTGGGCTAACAGGGATCTCAGCCAAAAGCTAAATATAGAGGGAAAAGTCTTGGTGATGCTGTGATGGCTTTATCCAGTATATGTTTGCAGGTTTCTCTTTAGTTTGGCAAATTTAATAACATTTTGATATCTATAATCATAGAATATTTCAAGATATTTTATTTTATTTTATGATATTTTTCATATGCTTGTACTGTCAATTGTTTGCACAGCGTTTCTAATATGCACCAAATTTACCGTTACCAAAGGTAACGTCACAATTTAAAAAATAAAAAAACAACTGTCCATACGTCTTTGCCTAAATAACCTCAGTATTTTGAAATTGGGTAGTCTAACCAGGTATAACAGGCACATTTTCCGTCCAGTTGGTGGCGGTAATGAAACTCTAAGCTGATTTGTCAAGCGCCAATAAAGCCCAAAGGAAGAAGAAAAAGAAGACGAAGAAGAAGAAGATTTCCACCAATAGCGTATGTGCTTTATGAAATATGAAAATGGCGGCTCTCTGCAGTGAGTTTGGCGACCTGGTAGAAATCAAGAAACAGCTAATATCGGTGATTTCGCTTTGTAAAGAGAGAGGTCTCCTGCACAGTGCAAAGTGGTGAGACTGACAGTAATAAATATGCCATTAACTTCCTGCTTTTGCTCTGATAGCTCTGTGATTTGCCGTATCGCGAACTTACGTGTGTGTGTTAGCTGCGTTAGCACTGTTACTAATAGGGTGCATTTTTTGCACAACAGATAACGTTAGCTATGTGTATGCTACATGCGTTTAAAATATAACACGAAAAGATGATATTTTAAGGTCGGGGTTGTTTGTTCTGTCAGTTTAGTTAACGATGTTAACGGTAGTTGCCATATTGACAACGTGCGTTATGTTTTTTGGACATTGTGCTCATATTGCAGTCCTTTTTTGCTGTCACTACTGTCGATGAGTCTGAATAAAGTTGGAAACTAATGCTGAACTGCAGGAAGAAATCTGAGCCCTAAAACTCAACAATAACACCAGTGTTCACAAGAATAACACCAGTGTTACACAAGAATAACACCAAGTGCCTTATGTTTACATTTTAGGGCTTCTGAATTGGCTTTTGCCTTAGACCCTCTTCCAAAGGATGAAGTACCCCCATCGCCCCCTTTTACAGAGGTTTGTCCGCCGTTTGTTTGAGTTTAATTAGTTTTCGTTGCAGTTTTTATTTAACTGTATTGGTAAATTATTTGTTAGCTTGTTCTATGTCTTTGTGGAAGCTTTAAGACGTATTAAGGAGTTAAATATGGACAAGTATTTAATCTGTTTTAATGGCTGCAGCATCATCACAGCATCAGAGTGTTGTATGTGAGATTTCCATGGTATTTAACGGAATGAAGGAAGAACTGATGTTCTGTCTTTGTTTTGGACCTGATGTCGGCACATTGCCCCCTTCTGACAGTTTAAAGCAGTTGTATATTTTTAATAAGAAATCAGTTATTTAATGATGATGATTTTTGATATATTTTGTGTCCACACTACAGGAAGATGCAAAAGACCTAGATGCACTTACACTGGCCAAGTCATACTTTGACCTGAAAGAGTATGACCGTGCTGCTTACTTTCTGAAAGACTGCTGCAGTCAGAAGGCTTATTTCCTATATATGTATTCTCGCTATCTGGTAAGATGCTGTCAGGCCAGAACCCAATCATTGATCCTTTGTTCGTGACAAGACTGCCTTTGCTGTTGTAAATTTGACACAATATTTGTTTTCTCGTTCATGTTCAGTCGGGTGAGAAAAAGAAGGATGACGAGACTGTGGACAGCCTGGGTGAGGATTATTGAGTTTGTAATGGCAAACACAGGAGTTTTCCTGGTCATTGCTGCTCAACTCTTATTTGTCTGTATGGTTTTAGGTCCTCTGGAGAAGGGTCAGGTACGCAATGAAGCATTGCGAGAGCTAAGAGTAGAGCTCACGAAGAAGCACACTGCAGGAGAGCTGGATGGCTTCACCCTCTATCTGTAATAGCTTGTAACAGTGTACACTATTTCCTAAAATTACATAAAGGAACAGGGATTGCTCATGAATTTGATCATATTTGTGTGTTTGGAAATGCAGGTATGGGGTAGTTCTACGAAAGCTTGATCTGCTGAAGGAAGCAGTGGATGTATTTGTTGAGGCAATTCATGCACTTCCTCTTCACTGGGGAGCATGGCTGGAGCTCAGCAATCTTGTCACCAATATTGAAATGGTAATGGTGTCAACTTCAGGTCCACAGAAACAGTTTATTGCCAAAAATAATCGCAGCATTTACACTTGGCATTAAGACTGCTATTTGCATTTTAGTTTCACTGAAGTGATGCTATCTGTCTACTCTGCAGCTGAAGTCACTGTCTCTGCCAGACTCCTGGATTAAAGACTTCTTCATGGCCCACATGTACACAGAGCTGCAGATGATCAAAGAAGCATTGCAGAAATACCAGAGCCTAATAGAGGCTGGCTTTTCTAAGAGCACCTACATCATCTCACAGATCGCTGTGGCCTACCACAACATTAGAGGTTTGTTTTATGCATTTTCAAAAAGAATTTAAAATGTGAAAAATATCTTATGTGATCAGAGTGAGCAGTGCATTGTCTCCTTTTATTTCAGATATCGACCAAGCTTTGGCTCTGTTCAATGAATTGAGGGAGCGGGATCCGTATCGCATTGACAACATGGACACATTCTCTAACCTGCTATATGTCAAAGTAAGTTCATCTTTTATAACGTGACTCCCAGGTTAGAGATAATATAAGTGCAACAAATAGATTCAAATACTAAAAAGTTTGGTTGCGTCCGCAGAGCATGAAGCCAGAGCTGAGCTACTTGGCCCACAACCTGGTGGAGATTGACAAGTACAGAGTGGAGACGTGCTGCGTCATTGGTATGAAGATAAAATGCTACCATTTACAGAATTTCCTGCTCGACTTTTTTCTGTAGATGTGTTCATACATCATGTCTCTCATCAACAGGAAACTATTACAGCTTACGCTCTCAGCATGAGAAAGCTGCTCTTTACTTCCAGCGTGCCCTCAAACTGAACCCTCGATGTCTTGGTGCCTGGACCCTTATGGGCCATGAGTACATGGAGATGAAGAACACATCAGCTGCCATCCAAGCCTACAGGTCAGACTTGGTCTCACTGTCTTAACAGCACATGTTTTGTTGTCAGAATTTCCACAAGTGTAGCTGCATGATGCCGTGAGCATTGCTCCTTATCTTTCCTCTTAGGCATGCCATTGAAGTGAACAAGCGGGACTACCGTGCCTGGTATGGTCTGGGTCAGACATACGAGATCCTCAAGATGCCATTTTACTGTTTGTATTATTACCGAAAGGCCCATCAGCTCAGGTATGGATTTAGACTAAATAAAAGACATTTCATGCAGGTGTTTCGAAACAGTGGTCATTATTTAATATTTTTTTGTAGACCTAATGACTCACGCATGTTGGTTGCACTGGGAGAAAGCTATGAAAAACTGTCACAACAAGTCGAAGCCAAGAAGGTAAACATGGTGGTGCTTTCAGCGACTAATGCTTTGTGTAATGAATTCAGTGACATTCCTGGATTGATTTTGTGACATCCTATTGTTCTGTAGTGTTACTGGAGAGCATACTCTGTCGGCGATGTGGAAAAAATGGCACTACTCAAACTGGCAAAGTAAGAATCTATCAAAGCTGCATGTTTTCCTTTGCTCTGTAAAACTGATGGTCTGATCTGTAGCTTGTTCTGTCACAGTCTAACAATTAAATATTCTTCTTTTAACAGGCTTCATGAACAGCTGAATGAGTCTGATGATGCCGCCCAATGTTACATGCTTTACATTCAAGATATTTTCTCCTGTGGGGTAAGAATTTTAAACATGACGCTTCTTAGGTTAGGGCTTTATAGTAAATGTCTTCAGAGACCTGTCTGAATAGGTGTGCTAGAGCCTGACTGGAAACCTGACATTAGCCAGGTTTTGTTTTTAAACTCCATTAAAGGGGACCACTTTATTTCCAGAAGCTACAATGATTTACCTTAAATCCATGTTTTGCATCTGATTGAAAGAACTCAATATGCTCTTTTGTCAGGAACAACTGGAGCATGCTGAGGTGAGCACAGCGCTGCGATACCTGGGTCAGTACTACTTCACAAACAAGTTCTATGATGAGGCGTCGCTTTGTGCTCAGCGCTGTTGTGACTACAATGATGTAAGTGTTTTTGTATAATCAGAGCCCCTTGTTCTGCTGCAGTACTGTCCGTTTTGGCACTAATCGATATTTGCGGTCACTCTATAGGCACGTGAAGAAGGAAAAGCTCTACTGAGACAGATCTCACAAGTCAGAGATCCAGTTGAGACGCCCTCAGCAGATCTGTTTGCACCGCTCTCAATTAACACCACTCCAGTCAGGAGGGTGTCTCCTCTGAACCTCATCTCCTTTACACCCTGACAGAGCAGTTCCATGTAGTACAGGTGTTGTTGGAGTGTAGAACTGTCACACACTCTGACTGGCCTTAAAGTGGACATGAAATGGCCTGTGGGATTTGGCAGCCAGATGATAGTGGTGGATTGATCTCCAAGGTAATAAAAAGTGTTCATGAAATTTGTAATATTGTTCAGGATATTTCTATTGGCATCATAATATTTTAAGAGAAGTTTCAATACATTTTGATTTTTATTGTATAATGCAAGTATGAACAAGATCCTGAATACAGCCACACAGTGCAAAAAAATAACACCTTAAACTATGTACACACCCTCCATGTATAAAACAAATCACATGAATGTCAAGCTATGCCTCATCTCTGCACATGTAAATATGTTGATGCATAACAAAGTACTGTTTTCATTGATTTTAACAGTTGGAAACATTAGTTGCAGCAAGGGCATGTGAAATAATACACTACACACACGTGCACTCTTTTGTAGCCTTATGGCCCTTTAGCCCCAAGCAGCTTTACTGATACCTTTAAAGCATAAAATAGTTTTACTGGCATGAACAGAACTGTTTTTACTATAACAGTAAGTTGACTGCACTACAAATATATTACACACACAAAATAATATAAAACATTATAAAGTTGCCAGCAATATAACTGCCTTTTGTATATAATATCAGGAAAAGGTAAGTCAGTACTTCCCTCTGAGACCACGAGGTGTAGGGACAGGGCTGGGAGGTGGAGAGTGCTGACGAGATCGCAAGATACGCGAGTAAGGAGTTAGGTTTGCCTCTTCTGCAGCACGCATGTTTCTACGTGTTGAGGTGCGTGTTGGGAACAGAGACTGGAAGAAGGGTTGTTTTTTAGGTGGCTGGTTTTCAGTGTCTCTTGGTGTGGTGCCTCCACAGCCCCTCTTCTTACAGGAACCTGGTGTGGTTGGGGCAGTGTAGCCTGAAGGGGGCAACTGGGGATGGACAGCCCTCGTCTCAGCCAGGGCCTCTGCTTTTACCAACACCAGGCTACTCTGGAGCTCCATTAGGATCTGGTCCTGAGAAGAAGTCAGTCAACAGGGTTAGACAGGACAGCAGAAGGTGAAGTGAAAGACGAGGCAGGGGGATTAGTGACAGACAGTCAGGCAAAGTGCAACTGCTGAACATGCACAGTAATCACCTGGTGCAGATGTTAAAAATCTAGGTTTAGTTAAAAAGCTGGTTGTGCATCAAAAATATGTTAAAAGGCGGTTAGAGGGAGAGAAAGAAAAGTTGTAAATATAAACTGCAGGAATACTATGGCTTCACTAATGTGAACATTATAATCAGCAGTAGAGCTCCTGTCAAAACTAACTTGGCTGAAAGGCTGGATTGAAGAGTAGTTACTAGATTGTGTTTAACTAGCAATGTGTGTGATTTAATGTCAACACCAAAGGGTAAGCCCCCTTTATATAAAGGGTCATAAATTCAGTTACCTGTTTGGCAAGTGTCTCGTTTGCAGCTGTTAATTTGTAGCGCAGTCTTTCTCCTCCTGTGTTGTGACAGCAGGCTCTTTCACCAGACTGCAGGTCTTCACCCAGCCTCTGTAAATTCAACCGCAGCTGACGTAGGCCCTGTTGGAGGCAGACAGACAGAACTTTATTTTTTCTGAGGGTCATGCACAAAGTGTCTATATAATAATGCAGATTACTGACCCGCTGACCCTCCTCCAGCTTGCGTTGAGCAGCACGGGTGAGGGCACCTGTCGAACTCGAGACCTGTTGCTGCTTCAGCATTGTCAGTTCTGCACACGCAAACAGAACAGGACAGTCAACTACCATTACCTCCATACTAACACTTACAACAATGCTAGTCAAACTGTACCTTGGGTTTTGGTCAGCAGCTCAGCACGGCACTGCTCAAGCTCAGCACGCAGCCTGCTTGACTCATTAGTGAGGCGCTGAGAACATCGAGTGGTTTTAGGCTCTTCCTTAGGCGCTGTCATGGCGGCTGATTCACTTTCCTTCTTACTTTCTTCAAGGGCAGCAGACAAAGCTTCGATCTCCCGATCACGCTCCTAAAGAAAAAGATGTAAAAAATTATATTGTAAAGCAACATCACAATTAAGACTATGTTGTGGGTTGTAAACGCAGCATGGACACGTCAAACAAAGTTTGTAGTGAAACCACATCATTAGGCTGGTAAAGTATAAAAATGAACTCTCACCTCCAGCTCCTCCTTGTAGAACTGCTTCAGATGTTTCTGCAGGTTAGCTATCTTGTCATCACACCTCTCTTCCAGCAGAGCCCTCTCAGCCTCTAAAGAGTCTCTGTAGGGTGAAAAGACAATGAGATATAATCATTCAGTTTCAGGATTTTCACATTTCTTTCTTTGTTTCCTGTGACAGTTGATACCAATCCAAAAATGTCTGAAAAATCAAAACTACCATTTGGATTAAAACCAAGCACACCCACCTGAAACCTTCTTGCATTTCAGAGATGACCTCCATCATTTCAGACACAACCTGCTCTCTCACATTTGCCTCAAGAACCTCGTTCTCTTCCCTTTGGCGCTTCAGCTCTCTCTTCAGGACATTGATGATCTGCACTGTTACCTGTTAGAACAAGGGACAAACAACAGTTTTTAGACATACAATTCTTGCAAAACATGTACAATTTAATAGTCAGGTATTGTTGGACAAATTAATCAGTTTATTGTAATAGGGCCTAAAATGCATCTGGATTTCATCAAGTTACCCCGTTTTACAGATGTATTATGTAAGATCTAAGGTGGGTGTGGTGATAAGAACAGTAAAACTTTATCCCTCACATAGTTACCTTAGGATTTAACATGGTGATATCTCCATCTTCAACATCACTGTCATCCTCACCCTCCTCCTCTTCCTCCTCCTCCTCAATAAGTTCTGAGTGTTCAATACCATGTTCTGTTCGTTCACGCAGTAGAGACAGAATGTAGGCCACTCTTGACTTTCTGGATGGGCCATGGACAAGCTGAAATGATATAAAAAAAAAAAATCAAGTTTAGATCTTATTTGTGTACAACTATGTCTCTCCAACATCAAGTTAGATGTGTAAAAGCTTTTTCTTTCTTACTTGAGTGGCAATAGCCGAAAATTTGAGGGCCTGGAGAGTCTCATCATAGATAGAGGCACATGGGTTGATGTTGACCACCATGCTGGATGTTCCACGCCCACAGAAGAAACCCTGCAGGACTCGGGTCAGTTTGCTGTCTCTGAAGGGAACCACCTGTGGGGGCCGCAACCTGCGATGTAGAAAAATTAGTAAAGTACACATCTCCCTCAAACAAATGTACTTTTTTTTTATAAAGTAACTACTATGTATGTCATATGCCAATAATAAACTAGACTTTAATAAGAAATACACCACCACAGCAAAATGTTAACATACTTGTTGTTCTGATTGTGTCTCAGTGCAGCGATACAGCGCCCCAGTGTTAAGAGGGAGGTATTGATATTGCTGGCCTCCTTCATCCTCTCACCGTTACGCTGCTGCTTACAGCGTTCAGACCCAGCCAGATCACACACTGTCAGTCTAGAAAGGAAACAGTGAATACAATTTGTCACTTCTGTTGCAAAGTAAAACATAACAAAATTATCCACACTTAAATAAAGTGCATGTGAACTTACTCGCTGATGTGCATGGCCTGGCTGGACTTTGCCTCTGGGTGGATGTGCAGGACACGGATGGAAAAGATGCTGTGGCTAAGGGATGAAGTAAGTGTGAGATATATAAACCTAACCAAGGTTTTGGAAGGCAAATGTTGAACGCGCTCTTACCTGCGGCTTGAGTTCTGGTTGAGGTGAGTGCTGGCAAAGCTCTGGTTACGATGTCCAGCTCTCAGAATCTTCCATGCTTCCTCAGCGCTGCGGACCTGGATCCAGGTAAGCCCTAAAATAATAGGAAGCGAAAAGAGTTTTATGTGCTGTGAGAGATCCAAACAGATTTTCTATACAAATGTAGCATTAACTTTATCCTGGTGAGTCAGCATTACCTTTCACGTAGGCGTTGCCCTGCTTGTCGTCACTAAGCCGCAGAGTGACTCTCTTTCGGGGCTGCAGGGACGGCGAAGCATCCAATAGGTCATACAGAAACTCATTGTAGATTTCATAGAAGGACACCCAGATGGAAAACTGCACCCCCTGCTCCAGATCATCGCCTCCACTGTGTGAAAGGCTATCAGGCTCCAGACAAACACTGTCAGCATCTGCAGAAAAGTAAACATCAATGTATGACCCTAATGATACATATTTGAATCACTGTGAATAGATTGCCTCTTCTTACCTTCGAGCTGAGTGGCAATATCACTTAAAGAGGAAAGTCCTCCAACGCCACTATCCCAGACTGAAGTGGCTCCAGCTCGACGAGAAGTCAGGTTCTCATCCTGTAACACGAGACTCATTAGTCCAGATTCTCTAATTGTTGAACAGTTTGTTCATTCAAGTAAAAAAAAATAACTCTGTAAGACCTTCAGAATAGAAGTTTTTCTTTTGTTTACCTCCTTGAGCAGAGAGTTTCTGCGGATTTCCTCCTCCTTGACCTCACTGGGCTCGAGCTGTCTCACATCCTGATACATGACAGGCTTCAGGTCCACAGCACCATAGAGACGACCTTGCAGTTTTCTGAACAGAGAGACCAAAGCCCGGGGCAATAGACCTGCCTCTTGACCGCTGCCTGCAGGTTTGATATAGTTCAGATTAAAGCCGTTTAACTGACAACATAAGTAGATTGCACACTTCACAACTGCAAACCTCAATATCAAAATCACAGCTTGACCTGTGTATTCAAATATTGTCAACAACAGATAAAAATCATACCCTGAATGGTGTAAGTCTTTCCAGAATTGGTGACACCATAAGTGTAGAGCAGTCTGTTCTCTCCTTGAAGCACATCTTTTACCATTGTCTTCATTGTGCTCTCATAAAACTGCTGCTGTGCAGTCTCAGGACCAAAAATCTATGAGTGATGTCAGTTCTTCATCAGTTTTTGTTACAGCAGAACAGCAGCAAAAATATACAGTACAGTAAGTACATGCCAAACTCTCCCACCTTTGTGAAACTGAACTTGTGAATGCTCTGGGCGATGCCCCTCTCTGCTGCCCTCATGTTGTGCGACTCCTTCGGAGCTTGGAGCAGCAGGGTCTCTTCGTCCTGAACAGCCACACAACCCTGCTCTTCTCCTCCATCGCTCTCTGTATCGGTAAGTGGACGGATGCGCAGAAAAACTTTCACCCTCTCTGTGTTCTCTTCTTCAGAGCTTCCAGGTTTCACTTTGAGTTTCTAAAACACACAAGTTGTCTTTGATATTTTGGTGCTGATGTGGAAGAATGTAAATCAGCAATTATTAAACAACCCAGCTAAAAGGTGCATCAGAAAACAATGCACACTGTCTACTCTCACCGGTTCTGAAACGGAAGGCTGAGTGTTTAGACCAGGTGAAATAACAGAAAGCTCAGGCAGACGGGGTCTGGCCAGGCCTCCGTGCTCTGCTGCCGTGGACTCAAACACAGCCACTTCTTCATCCTCATCAGAGCGGAATCCACACGGAGAGGAAAAAGACATCGCCATGCCAACCTGTTAGAAAAAACAATGCAGTAATTCTGACATAAGCCTAGAAAAACGAATGAAGAAAACACTGAGTAGATTGGCTAAACTAAGGGTGTAAGACAAGGTGAGATACACCCAGAAACAGAGAGGAGACACGTTAGCCCTTCAAAGGCAAAGAGTATGCGCTTGAGTACTAGTCAAACAGGAACATAGTTCCTCTACCTGACCTGACAAGTATTAGTGCAGCACAACTACATCATTTAAATGAATAAATTCACAATAATAATGCAACATTAGTGTTCAGGAAAAACTTTGAATGACACTTTTTGTCCCTCAGCCGTATGAAGCATGTGGTTGGGGCACTGTCTGACTTTACAAAGACAAGATTCTCTTTTCTATATCAGCAAAATTGTAAATATATTTTTAACACAGGGTAGGGATACGGGCACTTGAAATACACGGATACAATTATTCGACGAAAAGTGTCTTTAATTTTTGACATTTTTTAGCCTTCAGTTGTGAACACCCTTGAGTCAATTCAACAACACAAAATTACTAGATAAAGTCTTCACTAACTAAAGAAAGTTAGTACATTCTCGTAGAGACGTATAATAGCTTTATCGGTAGTAAACCATGACCTACCTTTAACCAAAGGTTAATTCAACTTGCCCTGAATCTCTGGAGAACGATAAGCTTCCAGTATTCCGGTGTTCTCGGTAAATTGCTAAAAATCTATCTTTAGACTTTGGCTAAACTAAACTAGCGCCACTGTATTAAAACAGTATCAAAACAACATCTGTACCCGACTCTGTGCGTGTTGCTCTGAAATCCAGCTGGAGTTTCTTTTTTTACCCGACCTCGTTTGGTTTAAACAATGCGCTTCCTCATCAGAGCGGGCTGCTGATTGGCTAAAGAACACAACTGTCTCTCATCTGATTGGACAGCACCGTCACAACCGGTGTGCTATAAAACTCTTCCTGTTGAAACAAAAACGGCTTTCGTGAGTTCCCATCCCGTGTTCTAAATGTTTTTATTTTTGTTGGATGGAAGTAAGGAGACAGACAGACAGACAGACAGACAGACAGGGAGACAGACAGACAGACAGACAGACAGACAGACAGACAGACAGACAGGGAGACAGACAAATAAAGTAAATAAAGTACATTAAAGTAACAGTAAAGTCGTGTTTATTTTACATACTTATTAAGCAGGATCACAATGCACGATCATACAGTTATACAAATATATTCTTTAAAAAAGTGTTTAATAACAGGGTTGAACAGCATTGTTAAAAAATATGAAAAATCTCTGCCACTAGAAATATTATGTATATGAAAATATGAAATAGCTATAATGTTTACATATAATCTGAACAATTATTGTAAAAAATAAAATGATGAATTTTACTTTTTTTTACAGTATTTCCCTCAAAATCATACCATGATCTAAAAAGCAAAAAAGTATACACTTGTGTGAGCTTCATAGACCAACACTAAATTACATTAATGCACATTAGCTTCACATTCATTAAAATGAAAGCATTTTCCTCTAAAGGTTTGTTATTTAAGAACATTTATATCACTTTATTTACCCATTAAGATCTTGTCCAGATTCACTGTTTTGCTCAATTGTGGTGATGATGCTGTGAATACTTATTCGGTTGTGTGAATTCTGAAGTCTTTGTTTCTGCACACTGTGCTGAACGCCATAACAGAAGTAGATGATTAAACCTGTTTAGTAAAAAAAATCACAGTGGCAACATTCACATCATTAGATATATGCTGCATTTTAGTATGAATAAAATTGTGTATTTTTCATACCTACTGCCATCCACACCGCATAGCGGACCCAGGTGTCTGATCCAAGTTGGACCATAAGATAGACATTAACAAGGGTGCTGAAAGTCGGAAGGAGTGGCACAAATGGAACCTGTAGATAGAAAAGAGAATAAGCAATGTGATAGACAGTGTCAGTGCTGTGTGATATATTAATGTTACAACTGCCTTTTGCTGTTGGGAATACATTTTATATGGTATACCATGAAAGCAGCCTTGGTCGCACTCTGTGGTTGTCTGCAGATGATCAGGACAATGAGGACCAGTATCAGTGTAATGACAGAGACACAAAGTAAACTCCACCACTGAAGGGCCTGCAGGGAGTCTACAGTCCCAGATATGAAGAGGCTCAGGATGATAGCTAAAAAGACTGGAGAGAATCAATAGTGTCAATGACCAATATGAATAAAAACACCCTACTGTATCATTTATAAGGATGATAAGATCACTCACCAATAGCAACAGTTAAAACAGACACATTTTTTGATGTTCGTGTGGTGGCTTGGGAAGGAGGACATAATACTCCACCAATAGTAAAAGATTCAGCTTTGCTTACACTTGAATCATTGCCAGGGTCAGCTTGGTACCTGTGAGAGTGAGGACATATTAATAAATGCATCCATGAATTCTATTCCGTCATATGGATATAACTGTGATTTAAACAGGAGGTCCAGTTTTTTGTATGCTTCAAAGAATAGCAAAGACTTAAGCACATTACACTCAGTTACTTTGCAGCTTTAAGGCTGATTATACTTCATGTAGCCTACATATATATGTACAGTATTTATACCTTAATATGAGAATACATATTGCCACAAGTGTGTATGCAAAGAGGGTCCCAATTGACATCATATCAACCAGCGCCTTCAGGTCAAACAATAATGCCATGATAGCTGCAATGACATGGTGTACATCAGTTTAGCCATATCCATTTCAAACAATCAAGCTCAAACAATCAAATACAGTAAAACCAAAAAATAGAAAACAGAATAACAAGTCAGGTCAGTTTTACCTGCTACGATCCCTGAAGCCAGTGTAGCTATGACAGGACTTTGTCTTTCACTCATTTTACTGAGGGGTCTGAAGAGAAGTCCATCTCTGGCCATGGCAAAGAGCACACGAGGCATCGGGAACATTGAGCCCAGTAGGCTGCAGAAAACAGCTCAGATAACTAACCAATTACCATTTTGTCTTTCGCTTTTTGACCAGAGCTTGGTAGTGATTAGGTCCAAAATGTACTGGGTTTGTTCATGGTGCTGTAATTCATACCTTGTTGACAGTGCACAGAGGGATCCCACAGCCACTGCATACTTAGCAGGGCCCCAACCGATGTATGTAAAGGCCACAGGCAGTGGGCTGTTAATGCTGAGCAAATAGTATGGCATCATCAGAGTCAGGGCAGCAGACACACCAAAATAAGCCAGGAAGCAGATAAGGAGGGAGGCCACAATCCCCAGTGGGATTGACTTCTGAGGGTTCTGAACCTCCTCTCCTAAAAAATAAGAAAGTCAGTTTCTTTATTCCTCATCTACAAAATCCTTTTGCACAAAAATTATCTTGATTTTTGTTTACCTGTTGTGGCAATGCAGTCAAATCCAACAAATGCATAAAAGCAAGTGGCTGCTCCAGCTAACGTTCCTTCAAAGCCAAAAGGAAAAAATCCCCCACTGCCATATCTGCCGGTGTCATTCATGAATGTAGTGTTTCTAAAAAAAAACATGAACATACTGTGGTTAAGCAGGTTAAAAGTTTTAAAAAATATATAATACAAATGGGAAAGATAGGACACCATACTCATATGCATTTTGTAGAGTATCTTCACTGATGTACCAGTTGTTTTTGTTCCCCTTTATGAAGCCAGCGAGGATGACAAACAACAACACCAGGATGTTAACAGCTGTGAAAACCTTATTTACAATGGCTGACTCTTTAACACCAAATGCAAGAATTCCTGAAAGAAAGCGCAGAAAATACACAGCTGAGACTACAAACATGGTGGAAACTTCTGTTTTTCCAAATATACAGATAGTGACATTCATTGCAGCTATTTGTGTAAATGTTTTGCACTCACGTGCAATAACACAACCTTACACAGAGTGAAATAAATTAGGCAGAAGACATAGTGCAAGACGTGTGCTGAAGACCATTGATAAAGAGAGAGAAGCCAAACTATCATTATTATAGAAGAACCTTCTTGTAATTCTTCCTCTTGTCCAGCAGGTGCTACAGAACTCTACACACAAAGGCTGCCACACACGACGCAGTCTCATTCGGTTCCTCCAGTGTCAATACTTACACATAACCAGCTCATCTTTATAAAAGCTAAACATCACTGTTGTTTTTTCACAACCACACATTGGTTGATTATAAAACCTGCCTGCCAAGAGCATTATGAGGCCAGCTGCAAAGAAGTCTGGGTAGGGAGCTAATCCTGGTAAATCCATTGCCGCCATTTTGCCCAGAGTGTTGGCAATGACATTTCCAATGAGATCATCAAAGGTCCCACTCCAAGCTCTGGCTACACTTGACGTCCCTTTAGAACAAAAGAATATATAAAATGTTCTAATTATTATTCATGTATTATTATAATATTATTAAATGAAGGGTCACTAAAGCACAGAATGACACACACAATGACAAATATATCTCAACCTGTCTCATTATAAGGCAGGCAGTTTACATGTGTCACATATAACAGTTTCCAGAGCGGTGTTACCTATGACATAAGACAGCAACAGGTTCCAGCCAGTGATAAAAGCCCATATCTCCCCCACCGTCACATAGCTGTAGAGATAGGCAGAGCCAGTTTTGGGAACACGGGCTCCAAATTCAGCATAACACAGTCCTGCAAAGATGGATGCCACAGCTGCTATCAGGAAGCAGATTATGATACTTGGCCCTGCAACGGCTCTGGCTACTTCTCCTGAAAGCACATAAACACCGGCCCCCAAAGTGCTGCCGACCCCAAGAGCCACCAGGTCGAGGGTGGTCAGGCATCGCCGAAAGTTGGACACCTCACCCTCAGGCTCCAGAGGTTTCCTACGTGACAGGCTCTGCAAGAACAGCTGTAACTTTGCACCAGACATCTGTCAATCACAAGAAAGATGAAAAAGAATTTATAAACTATATAAAAACAAAGATTGTAAATCAAATCTCACAATATAAATCAACTAATACATGAGTTTAATGTCCTTCTAGTCTTTGGCATTTGTTCATTATTTAACCAAATTATATTTCAAATATGAATGAAAAAAGCCACAAATACCATAGAAATTAAAGATCAAATGTCACCAACAGTAACACAAAGGCACGCCAACTTGTCATTTATAAACTGGACCATTCATATTTATAGTACCTGCAGAGCACAGCAAAGTATTTATTTTTAAATCTTTGTCAGACTCCTCTTGTAACAGACCATTTACTGTCATGGCACCTTCTGACCCCTTATTTCTAAATGATACCTTTAAGAATAAGCACGCATAACATGCAGTAGACTATATTATTTTGAAAAAGACACGCTTACCTTTTCAGCTGAATTCTGCAGCGTGTCTGACTGCGTTTTGATCTGTCCCTGTGCATACCATGTGTGTGGATAAATCCATTCCTCCTCACAGCCGGACATTTTTTACACATTATGTTACATTTCAAACTTATGTGCCATTTCTGGAGAAAAAAAAAGAAGACGGGATCAGACTGAATTGTGGGAGGACACAACTGGCAAGTAGAAAACATGTGGTAAATTATTTAATTCAGCTGTTTGTTTGTGTAGATTACATGACTGAGGTGTTGACACTACAATGTTCTCTTAGAAATACAGCAAATAAAAACAATTATATGGTCTTTTTCTGTGATAGAATCATTAAGATTTGTTGTTTGTAACACATTTAATCATTTCTCTCAATGATATTTGTAATAATTCCTCTAAACCTTGCATTAATTTGGCCCACTGGTCTTATTCTGCACATGAGCACAGTGTTTGTCCTGGAGAACATTTAATGGATTTCTCAGGTGTGCATTTATTTGTTTTTCCTATTAAGTTGGACAGTGTTCTTCCAGCTATAAATCAATAAGTAATTTCAGAGCTGATTTTTCTTAACCTTTCCAGATCTTTCTTTGCGCCTGATGTCTCATGGCATGGTGATGGGTTGGGTCACAGATAAGTCAACATGTCATAAACTGAAATTGTTTTCACTGGAGACATCTGCTCAGCAACAAATTGAAGACTCGTTCATCAGAGCATGATGAGCCAACTAATTGTTTGAGGAACATAACAATGCAATCCACTGCTTCTAGGTATCCTGCTGGTATCACAGCTAAACGTGCAGACACAGGTACCAAGGATGTTTTCTTCATATTTGTGTGTTCATATTGTGCTGAGAGACACCTTAAATAAATTGACTAAAAGTCAATCAGCACCTTGGAAATGTGGTAATATAATAAAAGGACAATCTGACAGACACAAACAGCCAGACACACAACTTAAAATAAAAATTAAAGAAGACTGTAATGTAACCTTTACAACATGCCTTTTGTTTACCTCATATTTTGCTGCTGGATAGTTTACATGATGGCAAACAGGTTATGCTATAATATTAAATTACTTATCAAAGTTACCCTCAGAACTCTTCTTTTAGCTCTTAAGCTTGTGATTACATTTGTTCAGGAGGAGCAAGCTGTGAGTAGACTTCATTAGCTGAAGGAAATGATCTATCCCCCTTGTTGTTAATGATTCACCTGCGGGTAGAGGGTCAGAAGCTGGAAGCATTGCTGAATTCATTCAGTGCCCAGGATAGTTTGGAAAAAGTCCTTAAAGTCTGTTTTCATCTTCGTCAGGACTTAAGGTTTCAGGGGATCACAGTAACACTCAGGTGGTAAGTTTTACCTTTTGTTTTATTCCATGTTTGATCATTAATTGTTTTTAACTCAAAAGTACAAGGTATGAAATTACTTTCCGATAGGATCGTTTAAAACTGGTTAAATGTTTTACTTTGCTTATTCTTCATTGGAAAAAAATCTTTAATCTATTTTCATCACTTATCAGTAAAAAAAATCCCAGGAATTAATGTGTGTTTAAAAAAATGTCAAAAAATGTGATGAAGATGTTCACGCTGTATATTAAACAGTGACTTTAGGAGCAATTTTAATGTAATCAGAAGCCTGTCTAACCTTCCATAGAGTAGCAAACAGTGGCTGTAGTTACTTCATTATCACAGCTCTGCTCCAGCATTTTTCCAGCAGTATTAGCCAGATGCAGCCGGGCTGCTATGGCGACTGGGTTCACTGGCCAGAGACGGGCGTTTGCAGGAAGGAGGATCATTAGAGTGTGACTTCAGTGTTTATTTCGGTTCAAATGGATGTTTAAAGCAGCACTCATTACTGAGGTGTGAAATGTTAAAATCCATCACAAACAAAGAAGTCAACTAATTAAAAATTCCAAGCTGTTAAAAGACTGGTAAAAAATAAATAAAAACTGCCTTTAAATTCTTTTATTTTGTTGAATAAAACTATAAGTGATTATTTTTGTAATAACTCATTTCTCTACTTAAAATAATAGTGTTTTGTTCCCAACAGGTATTCCTTCTCATCAGCGCAAACATGAATAACAAAAAGCAGCGCAGTGGGCAGATCAAAGGGAGACGACAATATTGAAAGATTTTGTTCACTTCATATATAAAACAACACAATTAAAAGAAAGATGCAGCTGCTTGTGTATTATATGATACTGCTGGGGTCCAGTTATGTGATTTCAACTTACGGGCCTCACCAGAGAGCACAGATGACCGGTGATATTTTACTGGGAGGGCTGTTCCCCATTCATTTTGGTGTTGCATCCAAAGATCAAGACCTCGCAGCCAGGCCGGAGTCCACACAGTGTGTCAGGTATAATATTCATGGCTCAAAGTGAGTTGGTACAAAGTGTTTTTGTGTCCAACACATCTAAACCTTTTTTTCCCACAGGTTTAATTTCCGTGGTTTCCGATGGCTGCAGGCCATGATTTTTGCAGTTGATGAGATTAATAATAGCAGCACACTCTTGCCTAACATCACTCTGGGGTACAGGATCTTTGACACATGCAACACTGTGTCGAAAGCCTTGGAAGCTACCTTGAGTTTTGTGGCTCAAAATAAGATCGACTCCCTGAATTTAGATGAATTTTGTAACTGCACTGATCACATCCCGTCAACTATTGCTGTAGTAGGAGCTGCTGGCTCTGCAGTGTCCACAGCGGTTGCAAACCTGCTGGGTCTGTTTTACATTCCTCAGGTGAGTAGCTGACTGAGTTTAACTGGGGTCCTCGTACAATATGAATTTATATCGCAATAACAACTGACCAAAATGTTTCCTGTTTCAGATCAGCTATGCCTCTTCTAGTCGTTTACTGAGCAACAAGAATCAGTACAAATCCTTCATGAGGACCATTCCTACAGATGAGTACCAGGCCACTGCCATGGCAGACATCATCGAGTACTTCCAGTGGAACTGGGTCATTGCTGTTGCTTCAGATGATGACTATGGACGGCCAGGGATTGAGAAGTTTGAGAAGGAGATGGAAGAGCGAGACATCTGCATTCATCTAAATGAGCTGATATCTCAGTACTTTGAAGACCATGAAATTAAAGCTCTGGCTGACAGGATTGAGAACTCCACAGCCAAAGTGATTGTTGTGTTTGCCAGTGGCCCAGATATAGAACCTCTGATCAAAGAGATGGTCAGAAGAAACATCACAGATCGAACGTGGTTAGCCAGTGAAGCATGGGCAAGCTCCTCCCTTATTGCTAAACCAGAATATCTGGATGTTGTGGCAGGGACTATTGGCTTTGCTCTGAGGGCAGGGCATATACCCAGCTTTAGGGAGTTCTTACAACAAGTCCACCCTAAGAAAGACAGTCATAATGAATTTGTCAGAGAGTTTTGGGAAGAAACCTTTAACTGTTATCTGGAGGACAGCCCGAGACTCCAAGAAAGTGAGAATGGCAGCACTAGTTTTAGGCCTTTGTGCACTGGTGAGGAAGACATCACCAGTGTGGAGACCCCATACCTGGACTACACACATCATCGCATCGCCTATAATGTTTATGTGGCAGTTTATTCCATTGCACAGGCCCTGCAGGACATTCTCACCTGCACACCTGGAAATGGACTATTTGCTAACAATTCATGTGCAGATATAAAGAAAATGGAAGCATGGCAGGTAAAATGGAACCAATTAAAGCAAATGAATGCATTACTACTGATACGTGAATCATTCAAATATGTGGGTCTGTGTCACAGGTCCTGAAGCAGCTCAGACATTTGAACTACACCAACAGTATGGGGGAAAAGATGCACTTTGATGAGAATGCAGACCTGGAAGCAAACTACACTCTCATAAACTGGCACAGGTCTGCTGAAGATGGCTCTGTGGTGTTTGAGGAGGTTGGATACTACAATATACATGTCAAGAAAGGAGCCAAGCTGTTCATAGACAGGACAAAGATTCTCTGGAACGGGTACAGTTCAGAGGTCAGTCCAATTGCTTTGATTATAATAACAGCATAATCCAAACAGTAAATCTAAGGGGCTTTGTTGTTTTAATAAACTTGAAACACAGTTCTGTTCTCATATTGTATTTTTGTCCTTCTCATGCATGTGTACCTTACAGGTCCCCTTCTCTAATTGCAGCGAGGACTGTGAACCTGGCACAAGAAAGGGGATCATAGACAGTATGCCCACATGCTGCTTTGAATGTACTGAGTGTTCAGATGGAGAGTACAGTAATCATAAAGGTATTGGAAATGCCAAACATTCACAGCGTCTGCTCAGGTTTCCCTTTTTTAATGCTAACACAGATTATTTTGTATTGATACAGATGCCAGCGTTTGCACCAAGTGCCCGAATAACTCCTGGTCTAATGGAAACCACACTTTCTGCTTCCTGAAGGAAATCGAGTTCCTCTCCTGGACAGAACCCTTTGGGATCGCTCTAGCTATATGTGCAGTGCTGGGTGTTGTCTTGACAGCTTTTGTGATGGGTGTCTTCATCAGATTTCGTAACACTCCAATAGTAAAGGCCACAAACCGTGAACTTTCCTATGTCCTCCTGTTCTCACTCATCTGCTGCTTCTCCAGCTCTCTAATTTTTATCGGAGAGCCGCAGGACTGGACATGCCGCTTACGTCAACCCGCTTTCGGTATCAGTTTTGTTCTCTGTATCTCATGCATCCTTGTGAAAACCAATCGAGTGCTCTTGGTGTTTGAGGCAAAGATTCCTACAAGTCTCCATCGTAAATGGTGGGGTTTAAACCTGCAGTTTCTCTTGGTGTTTCTCTGCACATTTGTCCAAGTCATGATATGCGTGGTCTGGCTTTACAATGCTCCTCCCTCTAGCTACAAGAATCATGACATTGATGAGATCATTTTTATTACATGCAACGAGGGCTCTGTGATGGCTCTTGGGTTTCTGATCGGCTACACATGCCTTTTGGCAGCTATATGTTTCTTCTTTGCATTCAAATCAAGGAAACTTCCAGAAAACTTTACAGAAGCCAAGTTCATCACTTTTAGCATGTTGATATTCTTCATCGTTTGGATCTCTTTTATTCCTGCATATTTTAGTACATATGGCAAGTTTGTTTCAGCTGTGGAGGTCATCGCTATACTGGCATCCAGCTTTGGGATGCTGGCCTGTATCTTCTTCAACAAGGTGTACATCATCCTCTTCAAACCGTCCAGGAACACAATTGAGGAAGTTCGATGCAGCACCGCAGCCCATGCTTTCAAAGTGGCTGCTAAAGCTACACTGAAGCACAGCACAGCTTCAAGGAAAAAGTCCAGTAGCATCGGTGGGTCTTCTGCCTCGACTCCATCTTCATCCATCAGCCTCAAGACCAATGGCAATGACAGTGAAACCACTTCAGGAAAGCACAAACCACGTGTGAGCTTTGGCAATGGAACGGTTACGTTGTCCCTGAGCTTTGAGGAGTCCAGGAGGAGTTCTCTGATGTGACAGCATTGTGTGGGAGTGTCAAAATTCAACTTCATCAAACCTATTTAGTTAATTCATCAACATGTCGTACTTAGGACTTTTTTAAAATTAATTTACATGTAAATCTTTATCTCTTTATACCTTTCTCCAACTATAATACCTGCACTGCACCAAAAAACAGTTACTTTCATCATTTTCAGCATGACCCCTATGTTATTAACTCTAATATTTTTTATGAATTAAAAACATTACATCAGATACTTCAGTTTGTCATTTATGAATTCATACATCGAGGGTTTATTGATTCATCTACTAAACATTTCTGGAATGCAGAATAAAATAACAATGACATATGGCAATACTATCATTGCTAAATGTGGTCTAACATTTTAAAAAATCTGTAATAAAAAATGTGTTTATCTTAAAAACAGGAATTCCTATTTTATTGGGATAAACATGAATCAAAATATCATAAAAACAAACCCTACATTCTCTCAGAGACAGATGGTGAAAATCTTTGCTTGCTTATCACAAGTGACTGACAACTGCAAACAGTGAAGGTCCACCTCACATGTTAATGCCATTCTTGCAGCAGACCTACACTACACAGGCATGCCTTTACATTATGTGAGATGTAGAGAGGAAGGAGGAGCAGCTGTTTGATTGTCAACTGTGAAGAAATGGGCCGTGACTATTTCCTGAGAAAAGAAACCCCTGTGGAAATAAAGATAGTAACATAGATGAATACGAAATCCCGACATGAGTATGATCCATGGTCTGGATATTTATAGTTATACAATGCCACCTTGGAAGCACATATCCATTCTCACATTCTTTAAAGGATGAATATTTTTTGAGCTTCAATCCAACAGCTAAGCCCTTAAAATGTGACAAAAGTTACAGTAAAGCAAAGAAACTAACATTTTAATATCTTTATAAAAGACATATTATGTGCAGCAGCTCAGGAAAACCATTTATATACAAAGTAGGTAAAAGGGCATTTCAGGGTGTCAAGGTCTCCCATCCTGCTTAATAAGAACACAGCAGCTGTACGGGTAAATCCTCTGTTAACAGGAGGAAACAGCCTTTTTCCCTCAGAGACACAAATATAGCCCAGCAGTGAGACCAGCATGTCGTCTGTGTCTCATCTCCAGGGTGGGATGAGACATAGGCTATAAGCAAAATGAACAGGAAGCAGTACAAGCTGTGAACATCTGCCATAGCCTTCCTACAATTTAAAAACAGAAAAAGAGGAGGAGGATAGTGCTGACACATTCCTGTAATTATTTAAATAAGATGGGCCACTTGTCATAATTGTTCAACAAAAACAACAAACATGGAAAATAGATTAAGTAAACACTTTAAGGCTGCAGTGTTTTGTTGTAATTCTCCTTGTTCTTGTTACTTACTTGTTATCCTAATCAATATTCAAACTCACCTTGTCTGTATTTACATACCCAGAGGACCAAGGACCATCTGGGCACTCCAAGCACAGAGAATAGGTGGCGGGGCCAGCCGGACGCTGTTGAGTTGTGTTGTTGACACATGATACACATAAACAGGATGATATTATTCTCTGTGCATGCTATCAACAGGATGGTTGTTTTTGTTCAGCGAGGATATCTGTACCACTTTTTGTCACTTTTGACAGCCACATGGTGAAGGAGTAGTGTCGTTAAATGACAAATCTGCTAAGGCCGACATCAGGCTCGCTCCGCCTGAAACTGCGTTCAACTAGAAGAACGGCAACAACGGCGCACAAACACTTCTGCATTGGCCTCATTGATACTTGGATGCGTTACAACTTTATTTTGTAAAACACAGACCGGAAGTTTTTTTGTGTTTCGCGCATGCTCTGAAACCACCCAAACTCTGTTTGGACCACTTCCTGTGTAGTGTTGCCTTCACAATAAAGGCGATGCCGTTGAGAGTAAAAGTGAGTAAACAGAAAATAGGTTATTGTTATACATATACTGTGATTTCACTACGGTGACAATATTTTCCAAAACAATCATAGGCAAGCACTAATGTAAACATTTGTACCCTTCAGCCCAAATCAATCGTTGCATTAAGTACTTTCCTAAACTTGTCTCGGTCTTTTATTATGAAATACTTCCTGTTGATGGTTGTGTAATGATGTTGAGTCTGTTCCTCTGATTACATGAAAAGATGTTAGCGTGTCAGGAAATTAAGATGCACGAATCAAACCTGGTGTAGCATCAGCTTTTTCAAATACTGGTTGGTATTTTTCATAAAATAAGTCTTTGTGCTGCGTCTGTCCTCCGCGCTGTGTAGCTGCTTCTATGCTAATAATTAACTTCCATAGCACTTAGAAGTAACTTTCTACCGCATCTGTAGACTAGCTCGCAGTTCAGCTCTGCATAGGTGTGTAACTTGGCACAGCTGCAGTCACACAGTTCATAGAACAACTTGTTTGCTTTTATTACATATGTATTTATGTATTTAGTCAACGATTTAAAGGTGTTTTCTTTGCTGGACTTATCTGTGACAAACTAGCATACGTTAGCTTCTTACTCTGTCAATACAGAGGAGAGAAAGAAAATGACATTACATAAACATTTTAGAGCTTTAACCTCGTTTCTTGATCTTTTCTGATAGCTGTAACAATACAGACTTCACAGTAATGACTGGTAGCTAGCCATGTTCGATGTTTGTTGGTTAATGACTAGTGTTAGCCACATCCATGGTCAAAGGTGGAAACAGCCAAATGCTGATGCGTTGTTAATACAATTATTTTTATACAAATTGGTAATTATGTGTAAGTAGCTGACTATTGAAGACATGTTGCTGAGAGGATTGTTGTTCAGTGTTTAGGAGCAGGCTAATTTGTTGTAGCTCCTACTTATTGTGCTAAGCTGCTGTTATTGAGATCTGTAGCACCACATACAGGGGCCACTTTCCAAATGTACGTAAAAGGTGGAGCTGAAAAACCAGGTGTACTGTTACGGAAGGTAAAATACCTTCCTGGAAGCCTTTTCAGTGTTGGCCAATAAAACAAGTAGGTGTGACCACAACAGGAAAGGAAAGCAGGAAGAAATCTATATGATGCTCAGCTGTTTTATTGTCTGAGATACCATCTCACCAGGTGTGCCTGTAAAGTAATAGAGACTTGACGGTTAACATTTTTCTCTACATGTATTTGCAGTTGTTGGGGAACCTTTCGAAAAAAATGGGCTTTGAGGATTCACCGGTGGATTTTTTTTACAAATGAGCTCTCCATACTTTATCCTGATATGACAACATGTTTGATTGTCAAAGAAGGATTGGTCAGTGAATCTGCGGCCATCAGTGCTTTGGCACAACTTATACCATTTTTGTAGCAGCTGCTTCACAAAGCCATGGGCCTCTGTTCACATATGTTCAAGATTTTGCGCAGGGGGAAGTATTTTGTTCTCCTTGTTCTGTTGCTCTCAGTGCTGGCATGGATAGCAACCTTCTCAGGTGAAACAGAGAAAGCTGTTTTGGTTTCTCCCGCCACAACACTTACTCTGGTCAAAGAGGACAGTTTGCGGGATAAAGTCAACACTTTGACAACAGCACCTGATCGCTTAAATACTCCACCACAAAAAGTCGATTGCCCTCAGGAGTCACCGTTGCTGCGTAAGTCCAGATTTTGAAGTAGAAATCATTTTCTTATTGTGATTTCTTTAAGTGATTCAACTTTCACCAATGAAATGACAGCCTAGGTTTTTGACTTTGCATGTGTTTTCCTCATACTAGTGTTGTTTAAAATGCTGTTTCTACAGAGGGAGCTATGAAGCTGTCCTTTGAATCGTCTCTAAAACTGAAGGATGTGGAGAATGATAACAAAGGAGTGATTGAAGGAGAGTATGAGCCCTCAGACTGTGCAGCGAGGCAAAGTGTAGCTATCCTCATCCCACATCGCAACCGCGAAAGACACCTCCTCTACCTGCTGCATCACCTGCACCCCTTCCTGCAGAGGCAGCAGCTACACTACACCATTTATGTCATCCAGCAGGTAATTCTTTGTACTGTGCACACATTTTTATGACCTTTACGACTCAGACAAGGATTTGTACTTATGGTTTTCCACTTCTAAAATCTAACGTTGACGCGAAGTATTTTTCTCTCAGAATCCTAAATCTTTTAGCAAGCTGTTTTCAGACGAGTGCAATTACAGTTGAGACATGTAAAGACGAACAAAAAACCAACAGGGATTTTTATATATCAAAGGCAAATGATCACAAAAACAAATAGCATGTTTTTGGACTAAAAGAGGAAATGACTTAGAAGAAAACTGTAGAGCAAGCTAATATTATTTCTGGATCACGGATGTGTGCGTAATGCAGATACGCCTAAAAGAAGGCAGACAAACATATTATATGATACTAGTGTGTGTGAGAGAAGTGATGCATTAATACATTGTCCATAAAAGACTACAGCATGTTGTAATTGTAGTGTTTGCTCTTTTGAAAGGCTGGTGATGCAACTTTTAACCGTGCCAAGTTACTAAATGTTGGATATTTGGAGGCACTGAAGGACTACAGCTGGGAGTGTTTCATCTTCCATGATGTGGATCTTGTTCCTGAAAATGATCACAATTTATACATCTGTGACAACCAGCCCAAACACCTGGTGGTTGGCCGGAATGCAACCGGATACAAGTAAGTACATGACTGTGAATATCTCCTGTGGTTGACTAACAAAGGATTATCTTATCTTATCTTACTTGGAGCATTTTAATGGATGTCTTGGGCCAATAATTAAACTGTTTTCCTCTTTTGTGAGCAAACTATTCTTGACTGTGATGGATCAGAAATCATCTTTAATCAAAGATCTACAAATGTTCCTCATAATGTTCACTCTCAGGCTGCGTTACAAAGGCTACTTCGGAGGAGTCACTGCCATGACCAGAGATCAGTTTCTACAAGTGAATGGATTCTCAAACACGTACTGGGGTTGGGGTGGAGAGGATGACGATCTTCGCATCAGGTGAGACAGAAACAAATGCTGAGTTTAAATATTAATGTTCTGTTACATGTGAAGCAGATGTGGCTCACATGCCTTCATTCTCGGATGCATTCTGTAGGGTTGAGCTGCAAAAAATGAAGATTGTGCGGCCGCCTGCTGACGTAGCCCGCTACACTATGGTGTTTCACAAAAGGGACAGCGGCAATGAAATCAACAAAGACAGGTCAGTAAATATAGGGATGGGGCTTTCAGTATATTAGATTTAGTCTCTTCAGTGATGTGTTTTTATTTTGTCCTTTCCAGGATGAGATTGTTAGGAAGAACACCACAGGTGTGGAGGAAGGATGGACTCAACAGCTGCTCGTATAAAACGTTATCAGTCGAACGGTTGCCTCTTTATGTGAATGTTACTGTGGACATTGGTAAGCCACAAAGTTGAGATTATTAAAAAGAAGCCTTGCTGTGACCAAAAAAATATGTACTTTATGATATAGTTAATAAACTATAAACCACTGAGTGTGGAAAAGCTACTACATATATACAAGGCAACATATTAAGCACACAATGCACATTGTTTTGTTTAGTTTACACATTAAAATTGAACTCTGCTGCATCTACTAACTATTTGGAGTTAGCTGAAATATTTTTTGCACATTTTTTTGCATATCATGTAGCCTTCATTCCTTCATATTGATGCCAGCCTGCAGGAAAAATAAAATGTTATATAATTCTTGCAAGAAAATTTAAATGATTGACTGTGGCCAAATAAGACCTTTAACAGACATCCAGCGATCAGACATGGATAATTATACACATATGCCTTATTGTCTGTGTGCATCATATACACACACACACACGTGTACTGATACTGTGTGTGTTTCATTATGTTGATGCAATGACGACCATGGACGACTGATAGATATTTCCCCTCGACACATAGTAGATTTTTTTGTTAGGGCTTTATCGTCGACATCATTAGAGAGCTAACTTGTAGTACAGATTATAGATTTGAGTTGCTTTGAGAAGAAGGACAGAAGTGACTGAGGGCGGGCACAGGTGTTACTGCTGGACAGCTGGCCATTATTATCATTATTATTAATAGTAGTATAATAGAAATATCTGTACTATGTTATTGGATGTAATAACAGAAATGTTGTTACTATAACTACTCTCACAAAGTCAATAATCTAAACATGCAGTAATGACTTTAAAACAATGCTTTGCATCCACCTAGCTTAGAGCCATGTGTGCAGAACAAGCCAAACTCAAGCAATAATACTCACATATGTTTAATAACGGAAAGGACGTATGACAATGTTGATCAACTACAGAGCAGACATATTACTTTGTTATAGAGGGACGTCATGGATGGCTCAGCGCCACTATGATTAATGTGACTCCTGAGCATTATCTGCTAACGGCATGTCAAGATGTCTGCTGTGAAAAGGGCCCATTAAAAATTTAAAGTATGTTATTTATTCCCGGTCTTAGGACATGCAATGTGAACCTTTACAGAAATTTAACCCTATATTATTGTTCTAAAAAGTAGTTTAGTGAATGACAAGTTCAAAGATTGTAAATGAGTTAGCGTAAGTTATTATTACACTGTTTGTTTTTTTATAAGGCCTTAAATGTTTGTTTAATGGGTGGTGGGTTATTTATTACTCTGGCCTTTTTAAAATAATTATTTTCAGACCAATCACCTTTTTTTTTATCATCGAACATGAAGATTCGATATTATGCATTCTTTGATCATTGCATGCTGCTTAGAAATGCTTGCTGCGTGTGTGTGTGCCTGAGATACACATATCCACTTTATTTTATTTTACTTTAGTGTGTGTTACAGGCTTAATTTATCTGAGGACAACACAAGCAATATTTCACATTATTTTAGGAGCAGGAAGTAAAAAAAACTTCCTGCACCTAGTAATGTATTCCTATAAGGAACTGTTAGACTTGAGTGTTAAAGTAGTAACAGACACTATGCCATTGTAAATAAAATATTTCTTTGTTGTTGGTGGCCTGACTGTGTATTCATAAAGGTTTCATTTCCACTCCTGAAAGAATTTCTATTATTGTTTTTTTATTGTTTCTTACAAGTACAAAACTAACCTAGACATTTTGTGGAAATATTGTAGCATAAAATCTTTCTTGTTATGGTTTTCATGTCATGTACTTTGAATCTCAAAATAATTCAGTCTGAAGTTTGAGGATGTCATGAAATGGTTGATTCTGGATGATTTGTTGTGTTTTGTTTGTTGATCAGAGCAGAATGCCTCTCACTGTCAATGGGATCACTTTATCTGTAGAACACCTGTATAATAAATAGTATTTTTTATTATGAACTACCTTCATTCTTTGGGGTTCTATGTGTTTATTTGTGAAAATGAATACGCTTTCTATAACATCATCAGTATGACTTTTCCATCATGTAAATATTATTGTAAAAGTAGTTCTATAACAAGAATAAAATTAACATTTTTAAATTAGTAATTAAAAAACAACTCATCCAATAACCTGCTGTATTACAATCATTTGTAATGAAGTTTAAAGTGTGGCTGTTACACTATATCAGTTCAACAAGTAGTCTGCCATTAATATGGCCTCAGGCTGCAATGTGTAAATCTGGCCAGCAGGGTGCAGTAAGAATACAACATCCACATCTCAAAGGATGTGTTTAATGCATGTCAGACAGTTTGCAGTTCCAGTCAGGTTGTTATGATGCAAGTCTTATCGTGTCACTTACAGCAGTTATAATTAATACATAAAGTTGTATAATTATAACTCATTGCATCATCTCTACTGTTTCCCATGTGCTGCGGCTCTACCAGAACATTGCATCACTCTGAGGACATGCACTAAAACTAAAGACAAGAATAACCCCTTATTATTCACACACACAATGACATGTCTTCTTATGAACACAGAGCAAAGAAAGAGCGGGATGTCTGAGGCTTTGTATGAACAGAGTGATGTCATCTCCCCTTCCTATGGTGCAGAAAGAAAGCTTTGTCTTTCTGAGGCCAGGCCTGGTCATCTAGCTTACATGTGACATTCACAAAACATTTTTAGCATAAAAATATCAACTCTACAAGCCCGGACACTATGATCTACTCTACAAACCACACCATTCAGACGTGATCAGTGAATGCTTACAATGGGCCTACATTGTTCTAGTAGTGTGGGATGTTCCCGTGTCTGTTTGCAGCTTTAAATGTTCTTTATGTACTGACTTGCTTCATTTGGTTCATTTCACACATATTTTAAAAGATTTAAACTTTGAAGGCAACAATATATTATTAGGTACAAACAAGGGCAGAGGACCAATAAGATGCTTAATCGGCAAGCATAAAAACATCTTAAAATACATGTAAAGAAGCCGCTTGTTGTGAAGGACCCAATTATTACCCAACTACAGTTCTTTCTCAGCCCCGTTGAGAGTTTAAGCATCTGTCAGCTCATTGTTTTGGTTTTCCGGCCTGTTGCTTTACTTTGGTTCCGTCACACGGCTCTTGTTGTTTGAGCTCATGCAGCCCATAATTAAAAAGTATTTGGTGGAGATGAAAAACAGAGGTAAAGTAGCTGATCTTTGTTAGGTTAATAAAAGCACACAACGCCACATCTGTTCCCGTGTGTCTGCTGGAGGTGTGAATCGGTGGTGTTTTACTCACACCTTCAGCTTAACACATGAGCTTAAAAGGTGCAGATTGATGCACATGTCTCATTCAGACGTGTGCTTGTTTTTATAGTAATCTGATGCTAGGCAGATGTGGGCTAACACAACACATTCAGGCCTCAACCATTTCATGCAACCTGTGCAGACTTCAGACTGACATGGAAGGAGTAGAGACAAGATGAGGACAGGGCTCCTCAAGAATGGACCATGCAAGTGTTAATGTGCAAGGAGGTACCAAAGGGTCAGAATAACCTTCAAACCTGTCCATGTGTTATGAGAACAATTGAAGTGACCTAACTTTGAATGACAGAAAGCGCTCACGTTTACAGACTGATGAAGCCAGAGAAGACGTTCTGTGAGCATCTCCTGAGGTTTACTCCATCCGTTTTTCATCAGACATGCAAAGCTAATTTGCCATGCTATTTGAAACGTTTCTGACCTAAGTTACTGAGTAAAATCTCAGTTTGATAAATTCCTCCAGTCTCACACATCACTGCAGTCAGTGGTGGTTTGACAGCAGTCCAGCAGGGGGTAGATCAGCATCTTACAGCTGTAAAATTTCAAACCTCACACTATGGAATTTGGGTTTTTTTGGATCTGTAATTTTCCATGTGAAACTGTTAGAGGACTAACTGTGAGAAAAATATCATCACTACTTCATTTGAAGGCTGCACATCACATGAATGGTGTACTGTAGGAAAATATCACTCCTATGTGTTTACCCCATGCATTATGTATGTGTTGGTATTAAAGTTGTTGTGCAGTTACAAACAGACAAAGATTAAATGCACAGCACTTAGTAACAAGAACCATGTGTTGTCCATCTCGTCACGCCGCGCCCCCCCCCCCCCCCCCCATCCCCCCCTTCTCCCCCCATTTCCCATCTGTGCCCTTCAGGCCCTCACTTCAGTCACCTCCCACTTCCCTCTTCCTTCAGAACCCGTCTGTTTTTGTTTTCCAGCCCGGGCTCTCTGCACAGGAAACTGTATACATTGGGAGCATTCAGGAAGGCAGAGAGCAGCTTTCCCGTCAGCTCCAAGTTTGGGCACATGAAAAAAAAAATGAATAAAAGAGGTCAGTAATTCCTAAACCAGCAGAGAAACAGAAGTCAGCTGTTCTCCTCCTCCTCTAACTTTACTTGCCTCCACTTACAGTCTCAAGATTTAACAAATCACAGCCACACCACTGCCACAAGTTCATCTCTACACACATTCGGAAAATCCTATGAAAGTCAAACATAAAAACTAATGTTCATGAGGAGGGTCTGGCTGTCTTGATGCATGTGTGTCCCAGGCACAAGAGAAGCCAGTGTAAAGGGAGACTGTGTGGAATGAAGGAAAAGAGGAGGAGATAAAAAGGAGCAGAAGGAGACTGGCTGGGGGTAAAAAAACAACAGGAAACCGACCGATTCTAATGCTGTTTCTGCAAATCCTTCACAGATAAAGCAGTGAACCGCCACGTCCTGGCAAACCGACAGGCACGCCATGCTTTTTTCATTGCTCATCTCTTGAAGTAATGACTATCTAAAAGGACTTTTAAGTTTAACAAGTGACGTCACTTCTGCTCTCAGCCTCCAACAGTGTGGTTAGTCAGTCAGAATGTGAGCGGATGCAGACTTTTGGGAGCAGTTTGCTGGGATTTCTGTGAGGCTGCTTTTTTGACCTACAATCTCAACCTTTCTGGAGGTCATATGGATCAGTCGTTGTGCTTTCAGGGGACTTTTTCTTTTAATTGTCTGGACTACTAACTGGAGCCACATGAAGAATAAAGGGACTAAACAGAAGTCCAAAAAGAAAGGAAGTGAAAATGCGTTCGGCTGTGACCTGATAGAACATCTCCAGAGTTCAGGACAAGATGGTAAACGTGTTTTTTTCTTGCTTCCTTTAAATTCTAACACTCTCTCCCAAACAACTATCATCAAGCTACACATTATTTCAATGACTGAATGAGTCAGACACATAATGCAGACTGAACTTTTAATGAGGTATTAGTCATTTCTAACAATGTTAAAGCTGTAAAAACCATCTACATTATGTCATATAAGTAAAACAGAACACACACATCTTTATGTTCCAGCCTTCGTTACATATACATATCAGTGTGTGCATATTTTACATTTAGTGAGGCCATTCATTCACCTATTGGCTGCATTAAATGGTCATTTGTGACTTTGGGTGTGGCTCTTACATATTTTGTGTCAGCTTCCTATGGTGACTATAGTTCCTATGACTAGTTTTGTGTCAGACAAAAGACTGGGCGGTGCTGCTGACCATACATGAGAGAAAATAATGAGCCAAGAAAAAAAGCAGAAAGAAAAGAAAGAAGGGAAACAAGGAGAATGCAACACAAAACATTCAAACTAGTGGTCAGATCAGAGGGTTCTGTTTTCCTCATATGTTTTCTTACAACCATTAACTGTGAGTGTTTGTCGTTAGCGGACAGAATAAGGTGAGCAGAACTCTCCCACGTGCAGAGACGTATTAGAGGCTGTGAGGATCATTTTAAGGAATGACCTGTTGAGAGTGGACTCGTTGGAAGGAGGGTATTCAGTGCAGGAAGTGAGGAAGGAGGTGCGAGCTGTACCCCTGTGTCGTGAAGGCAGCAGACATTTTTATTTTTAGATTATTGGCACACTTTAATGATAAAAACTCCAAAAGCTACTGGGACATTTAGATGACCAGTAAAAAAATATATAATATATAATATAAAATATATCATAACCAGTCTCAATTCAAGACAGTAATACAATCCCACAGATATATACACCCACAATATGTTTCTGAGTAAATTCTTATAAATTGCTCCTGATCCTTCATGGTTTTAAGGTTAAAGGTGAATTTCAGAGACTGTGGAAAATGAAACACAATGAAGTGCAGTGCAGCTAACATGACCACCACACAGAGTATTTTATGTGTAACAGCTTGTAACCACAACTAACAATGAGAACAATGGAGAAACACTGATACAATCACACATCAGTGTAACCTAAGACACAACATGCAGCCATACACAAGTTCCAAACAATGTCATTAGATTTACTTACAAACAATCCTGAAAGAAAAAGATACTAAAAGAGACAGAACAGTTCATGCAGTAATCTGAGCCGATGACACAAACACATCACCTGTGCTCACACACCTGCTTTAAGACCATCTCTGTGTTTATCCAACAGCAGGATGCACACAGCCATGCTGGCACTTATACATCCTGTCCCACATAAAATGCATGTATATGTTTGTTTTAGTTACAGTTGAGTGTTTATATCTCTGGAGAGGAGCACTTCTGAAATGACATAAACTTTATCTTTTCTCTTGACCAGCTTCCAAAAGGGCATTTTAAATATGGCCCTAAATCATTAAATGATCTTAGGTCAATATTATAAAAGAGCAGCTGATCAGGTTTCAGCATTTAATGAAACATTTTTGTAAAACTGTCAAAACAAACAAACACGGATCTGTGGACTTGTTATGGAGACTGATTCCTGTTTAAGAGTAGAAGAGCAGAAAGCTTCCCTCAGCACAGAAATAGAGAAGCACTAAATGACAACTCCAGAGATGTTCATCATCCAGGCTTTGACCACAGGCATGCAATTAAAGATCCAATTAAGTCCCAAAGATGAGAATGTAAATGGCAGATTGTTGGTGCCTGTGGGAATGACTGAGAAATTAACCATCGCCAAAAATATTCATGTATCCATTTTGTGGAGGATGAATACTACATTAAGTTAGATTTTTAAGAATATAACACAAAAATGTCCTCACATTAACTATTAACTATTAATTAGTGCTTAATATCCTGAGAAATAAAGATCTTGTCCTTATTAATATGAGCTAAATCCTCTCCTTCATACAACTCCAAATACATTAAAGTTCAGTTTTGCGTTTGCAGAAAATGTTTCCATTGATTTGTTGTTTTTAGTGTTATTGAAAGGGAAGCTGTGGTCAGCATGAATCAGAACATGTAGCACAGCAGACAGTTGAATCAGAGCGTCAGTCTGATGCAGTTGTTGTGTGCAGAAGGTGATAATCTGAGTAGGTCGGTGGTTAAATTTCAAAAGCCGTTTTCTATTAGAGGAAATGTCGTAAGTAATACCAGTTACAAGGACTGGGTGTGTCAACTTTCCTCTGAAACAAACAAACCATTTTTAACTTCCTGTCAAAGTCCACCTACAATCACCGGCCCAAAGGAGCAGACAGAAAACAGCCACGGTGGAAACAAACCACATACTATGAAGTCAACCTTATGTGCATTGTTACCACTTAATGTTACATTTAAAGCAATTTCCTTCCCCCGCTGTTAAAACTGAGTCCAACATGCAGTGTAATAGAGCTTGAACAGTAGAAAATAACTGTGGCTGTGTCATTAACGACAGTTCTTCACTAAAGTTCCCCAGGTTCTGAAGAAATGTGCGGAGTTCATTGAGAAACATGGGATCGTGGACGGGATCTACAGACTGTCAGGGGTCACCTCGAACATCCAGCGTCTCAGGTACTCCTGCAATCTGGAAAACCTCCAAAAATATTACATAGTAGGTGACTGGGTGAAATAATAGACAGCTTTAAAAACACAGAGCTGACTTCGTTTGTGTGTGTGTGTGTGTAGGCAGGAATTCTGCTCTGAGGCGTGCCCTGACCTTACAAAGGAAGTGTACCTCCAGGACATCCACTGTGTGGGTTCCTTATGTAAGCTGTACTTCCGGGAGCTACCTAATCCTCTGCTCACATACGAGCTGTACAACAAATTCACTGTGAGTATACATTCAAATCACATTTGTGGGTTACACTAGGGGGAGAGGAGGGTAATCATGTATGACTGTGTGTGGTTTGACAGCAGATTTGTTCCAAAATCATGCTGTAAAAATGATAATTAGTTACAGACAAAAAGGCTTAAATCCTTCACATGGTCCCTCAAGTATGTTTGTGTCAGCGTTATAAAAACCTTCTATATATCTCTGAGACTTGGTGTTTTCATCTCATTACAGTCAAAAAATCTCACACTATTACATAATTTCACAAAAACACCATGGATGATTTACTTGAGCTATGAAAGCAAATAACAAATCCGGCAAATAACTTGTTTTTTTATTTAATATGCAATTTATTTTAAAGATGAAAACATCTTTTACTGCCACTTTTTGATCACAAAGAAGTAAAATAATAGTGCTCATGTATAAACATGTCCTAGAAAACATTTAAAACAACCTGCGTGAACAAAACTGGGGTGACTCAGTCTACATTTAGTGGCAGAGAGAAGCTTTATAGCTGCATTTTTCTGGATGAAATACAGACATGAAAGAGAGGAAGAGGGAATGGGAATGCCAGGCTGTGTGACCATTGCTTTCTGTGTGCCCCGTCCTGTGTATCTTGACGGGCCGTTTGCATACCTTGGCATTCGTACATCTCGTGCTGCTCGCTGCTGAAAACTCCAGCTCTGCAGTGTTTTTAGAGGAAAAAAAAGCTGCGGCTCACATGGCGCACTAAAAAAAAATAACACATCACAAAAAGTTTCTTGTCTTCTTGTAAAGAATGAAGCCGGTGTTGTGTGCTTGATGACGCCAACGCTTCGGTGTTACTATGCAGCACATTGTTGTGTGGGATATGGTGGACTCTCAAGTTTGACTTTGACTGCATGTATGTTTACAGCCTCACATAAGATTAACATGCTCAGCTGGTCTGGGTCACATTAGTTTAAGTGCACACACAGGCTACATGTATGCGTGCAGAGCCAAACAGAACTAAATAGATGGGGGAAAAAGCTCAATATTTATGGTTGAGAAGGCATTTGATATCAGATCTTATTCATAAGTCAAACAGTTTTTGATTCTAACAATAACATAATGGGTGCTGGGATCAGAAACAGGAACAGTTTGAAGACTACATATGGATTCCTTTGTTTTCCATGCAGGAGGCTGTCTCGGTCCACGGGGATCATGAGAGACTTTTACACATTCAGAGGGTCATAAAAGAACTGCCGACCCCTCACTTCAAGTGAGCATCGAATTTTTTTCACTCACCCGTTAAGACAAAGTCTGTCTGAGTAGTAAATGTGACAAGAAGTTTCTTTATCTACTGCCTGTAGGACTCTGGAGTATCTAACCAAACACCTGTCCCACCTCGCCACATTATGCACCAAAACAAACATGCACACACGTAACCTGGCCCTGGTCTGGGCTCCAAATCTGTTAAGGTAAGTCAAAGATGTGCCTGAAACACTTCAACGTCTGTTTCTATGGAAACCTCTCAGGCCTTTCTTATACTTATATGGATCACTCATTTTGTAGATCTAAAGACATTGAGGCTGCATCTGGTAACGGAGACATGGCCTTCCAGGAGGTGCGGATACAACAGTCAGTGATCGAGTTCATTTTGAACCACACAGAGCAGATATTCAGCTGTGATTTCACGCAAATAAAACCCAAAGAAGGTATGAAATGTAAAAAATGTAAACACATTCTTTTGTGAGAGATTCGTTGTGATAAAAGATCAACATTGTAAAAACTGATTCATGATGCTCCTGCAGGGCCAAGTCTGATGTGTGGGGAGAAGTACGCCACACTCCCCATCAGTGGGCAGAGCGGCCCGATGAAACTGATGAGCCTGGAAGAAGCTCAGGCCCGCTCACTAAGTCCAAACCATCCCGTGCACAAAGAACGTCAGCGAGAGAACAGCCTGCCTGACACCAGCACTGCCACGCTCTATCACACTGTCATAGACATATCAGACAACAAGTAAGATCTGTCTTCATCTGATGCTGGACATGTATACTTCATGTTTCTCTCACTCTCCTAACAATCTCTCTCTATGTGTGTGTAAGGAGAAAGTTTTCTGGGAAATCAAAAAAGTGGAAGTCCATCTTCAACCTCGGAAGATCTGTGGACTCAAAGGGAAAACTGAGCCGCAATGGCAGTGTGTTCATAAGAGCACAGGGGATAACAGGTACAATAATCAGACATTAATTATATCCATATTAAGACACAGCAACATCATCGTGTATAAGGAGGGACAAAAAGAAATAGTAGAACCAAATGATACAAAACAGGAGACACATGGCTGAGGACGCAACCTGATTGGACAGCTTCTATGGCACCAAACTCACTGAAAGTTAATATGGCACTTCCTTATACTGTAGGTATGCCTACAGAAATTACACTCCCTAACCTGGACAAAGGACCTAAAATAAGAAACTGTGTGTTACTGAGATGTAACTTGATTTACACATCAGTATAAAAAGGTTATGTCCTGTTCATGTCTTGTTCTATAACTGCTATGATTGTTTCCACAGAAAAAGCAGCTCTCCGTCCATCCAGGAGTATGGAATCCCTGTGCTCATTACCGACAGGTGGGGCTACAACCTTCATTTAAACACAGAACAAAACGACTGTTTAGCAAATAAAATGTTGTTATAAAAAGGTGCTTGTATTATTGTGTTCATAATGAGCACTACTAGATGAAAACACTGCATGTGTTCAATTTATGGGTTGTGTCATTTTTATTGCACAGATGATGACAGGACAGGAAGTAATAGTCCAGCTGGAGGCAGTATTTTCATTCCGGATGTAAAATCCAGAACACTGGGATCTGACTCGCTCTATGACCTGAGTGAACGTGATCATAACTGGGAGTTTAAAGGGAAGGCAGCTGGCGGGGCAACAGGTGGCTGGAGCTCCAGCATGAACCATAGGGGTTCACCTGGTGCTTCTGCACCCCCACAGAAAACCCTACCTGAGCAGCTGAAGGTGTTCAAAGGGGATGACATCAGCAGCTATAAGCCAACCTCCCCAAAAAACAGGAGGATGCTGTACTCAGGTTCCTCCCACAGCAGCTCCTCCCGTCCATCCTTTCCAGGGAGCTTCTTCCCACTGGAGTCTTCACCGAGGCATCAGCGCAGAGCAGTCAACATATCTGAGCCTTTTGCTGTGTCTGTACCTCTGCGCGTGTCAGCCGTTATCAGCTCTAACAGCACGCCATGCCGGGGGCACGCCAAGGACAAAGCAGCTACTTTGAAACCCTGCAAAGAGAGCATGGAGCCGAGCAGCAGCAGTGGAAAGAGCAACACGTTTCCTCAACTGGAACCCAAGAAGCAGGAAGGAAGAGAGAAGATAAACACAGATGAGCTGACCTCTGGAGTACCAGCACAAGGTGAGAGCATCCTACTATATCACATTTTACAGTGGCTTATGTTAAACATTATATATTTATATATATGTAACAGGATGTGATGATAAATACATACTAATTTTATCCAGATACAAGCAAGAAAGCGATTCAAGAAGGTGAAAGAGGGAGGAACATTTCTGAACTGGAACCACCATCCCTTGCAGATGCAAGAGAAGGCACAGATGCAGTGCCATCTACTGGGAAAGAACTGCACAGCCAGTCCACAGACACACAACTGGTAAATCACTGCACATTTGGTGTTCTGGAATAATATAATTGTCTGATTACTTTGTAAATAAAGCTGTTATTATGTTGTCTAAAAAGGGTAGCATTGTATTCTGAATCCCAAAAACTCCACTTAAATGAGAGAGGAGCCATTTTGCGCACATATATTTTTGTTTTAGAAATAAAAGGTGGAATCATTTTTGGTCATTTCATTCTTCCTGTTTGTATATGTCCTCAGGATAAGGGAACTTCTACTGGGAAAAAGCTGTGGCCTGACCCCCACCAAGAACTGAAGATAACTGAACCTGAAATTGACCTGCTGGATGAGACTTTCAGACCCGTTTTTGGCTCAGTGAGCACTTTTGAGAACGCCAAGTTAACGATGGATGTTAAGTCAAAGCGAAGCCGCAGCTCTCCATCTCTGTCGTTGCTGTGCAGGGAGCAGTCATCAAATACCTCTCTGAGTGATCGTGTAATCGCCACTGGATCTGACTCTGCAAAGAAGCAACCCTCAGAGTCAGACATCGTGTTTTCTCTTCACAAAAACTTTGATGTAACTTCTGGTGGAAAAACACAAAATGCCCGGGCTGCTGACGTGGTGGAAGAAAAGGAGAAGCAACACACAGCCTTAAAGATGGATAAGCCAGCTGAAAACAAGCTGAACCTTCCATTAAAGAAAAGTTTAGATCAAGTTATTAATCCATTCACAATAGAGGATGTTCCAGTGGTGGCAAGCTTCTCAGGAAAATCTCAGAAACTTTCTCAAGAAGATGAAAAAATGTCAAACAAAAGTCAAAAGCTTCCAGAGGTGGAGGTTACCCCGAGGCTGCCTGTGTGTTTGGAGGAGAGGCGTAGCACCTTGGATGTGCCAATCCTCGATGACGATGAAGGATGTGGTGGGACCACAGAGGAGCTGGACTTGGTGGAGCCCTGGGAGGATCTTAGCTCCACTAAGCAGTGGGTCACCAGCCCCCTCCACTCACCTGATGTGGAGGAGTTGTTTAACCAGCTCTCACCCTTCAGCTCACATGAGGACAGCACAGGAAAGACTTCATCCCCCACAGGTGATAATAACAGACAAACCCTCATTAGGAGCACTGAACGCTTCTCAGGACACATTCCTCAGACTGCCAGCAACAGGCCAGAGAATAAATGGACACATTTCCCATCAGTAACTACACTGATGAATATGAGCAGCACAGCACAACCTCAAACAGTAAAGTGCAGCATGGCAAAGCAGAAGAACACAGTGTCATCTCATAGGTTTAACAGACAAATGTCTTATGAGGCAGCTGCCTCAGAGAAAAGAGAGGAAAACAGCTTTTCGAAACACAGGCCCTATTCTCTTAACTTAGACCTGGGGCATCGATGCATCAGAGACATTTCCAATCAACAAAACAGGAATTCATCAGAGTTTTCCTCCTGTCAGAGAGGATTACAGGCCTCATCAGGAACTGTCAACAACGGACTGCCCTCAGAGCTGGAGCTATTTCTCAGTGATCGGCAGGCCCCTCTGAGGCGAAACTCGGCCCCGGTCAGTGTTTCGTCTGTGCGGACAGCCTTCATGATAAAAACATGCCAGGCCAAAGCTGTGCCTGTCGTCCCCCCAAAGGTGCAGTACAGTCAGATACCTCACTCCAGGCATGAGAATGACAACGCAGTGAAGGAACCAGAAAAGGAACATCCCAAAATAAGCACAGAGAAAAGCAACGCTGCACCTCCTCTGATGATGTCAGACCTGAAGGAGGAGCTGGAAAACAAAGAACCTGCCCCCAAACACCAAAAACACCCAACTGTTGAGAAATCTGCCGAGTCTGCGAAGACTACATCCACTCCAGAGCTGCCAGTCATAACCAGGAGACACGCACCCTCTCTGGAAGTGTTCGTAGACTGTCCCAAACCCACCAGAGGAAACATCTTACAGAGGCCCTCCTTTAGGAACAGGCAGAGACCTCAGAGCCTCATCCTGCTCAGCCCTCCTTTTCCCATCATGGACTATCCACCATCAGGTGACGATGGCAAGCTCCTGTCATCCATCAAGAGCCTGAACGACACATCAGCGGTCAACGTGTTTTCTAAAGACATGGCAGAGGGGATTACCCTTCAAAATAAAATGACTATTCCAAAAAGTGGACAGAGACTGGAAACATCAACCAGCTGCTTCTACCAGCCACAGAGGAGGTCCATGATATTTGACAGCAGGAGCCACAGGCAGATTGAGTGACTGGAGGTGCACTCAATGCAGAGGAGACGCTTGTAAATAGATGCAGTACATAAATAATTTTACTGTGGAGGAAGATAATGTTATCCTATCCATTGGATTGTATTGCTTTACACATTATTTGAAAAGTAATTATGTAAGGAAGAGGAAGCCATGCTGAGATCCCAGACTGCAACTAATGATATTTTTTCCTTATTATTATTTAATCTTATTAAGTAAAATTAAATACACTTTGTGACTTTCCACCAATACTGTAGTTTCAAACCTTCAAATCAAACCTTCAGCATTTTAATTAGTTATGGAGACAGCTGGAGGCCATCTGCTGAGGAAGAATGTATATGTGTGAGATTTACACTCAAAATGTTCCTTTGATTTTGTTTAGTTTCAGTGAAGTAAAAACGTTATTTGACACTTACCTAAAAGTATTGCTAGTGTAATTTCAGGTGCTATATATTGTTTTTTTATTTCTTATTTTTGAGATACTATTCTTCACACATCAACAAGACATATAACCTGTTTAATCTTCCTAGGTGTCTGAATAATTAAAGGTTTGCCAAGGAAATGACAAAATGTTAAACAGCCATGAATTTATTTATTCTTTCATCACCTTCCACATCATATGCAGTAACCTTGATACATTTATATACTGTATGTACGCCTGGCTCTCTGATGAGCTGAAGTCAATGTGATTTTTTTAAACTAATATTTAAAAGAAAAATGTTGTTTTTGATTTAAATACATCAGAAGGTTAATTCACCTACAGAAGGACTTTGATTCATGTGTATCTGGATTTTATGTTTGTTTTTGTAGGAACATTTTCTTTTGGTGATCTGAATTTCTGGAGCTGCTTGTCAGACAGTAAACTGGAAGTTGACTTTGTTGTGCATGCTGACTGTATTCAATGTGTTCAAGATCTTCATGGTGCTTTGAGTCAGAGGAAGCAATATCCAGATTCTTCTCCTTCTATAAGTTGACGTTACTGCCTTTCATGGTGTGTCATAAACAGATGTTATTGTGGTTACAGTGCAGTCTGGATGGACTGGGTCTGGACTGAGTGAATGCAGTGTTAATGAAGAAAGTTGTATTCATTTTGAAACGCCTGTATACTTGTTGATACTGGAAATGACTGACTGAACTGAACCGTGTGTGTATTCATTGGAAAAAAACATATGAATTGAAACATTTGATGTGACGAAGGAACCTAATGTACATAAGATGCTTAATGAGTTTTGTTACAACAAAGAGTTATGAGAATAAAAAGCCAGAAATGAACAGCTCTGCTCATGTTTCTCTTTGATTGACGTGTCTGATTCACCATGAAACATTTTTTTTGTTACATTTTTAGTGACGATTCCACTTTGAACAGGACCAAACAAATCCGGATGATTTATGACCTATAGTTTGCATCTTTATCTTGTGATTGCACCACACATCTCCAACCTTGATACATTTGAACCTGATGTCTTCACCTTGCCCAGAACACCTGCCCAGAACGCCGCCTGCTACAACACACATGATCCACAGCAAACTCACAGCTCACATATTTAACTGACAAGATAAACAACTCCCCTTGTGAGCTCCAGTCTTCCTCTCGCCACAAGAGGGAGGCATACTCAACCAGCAGCCTCTGTGGCAGTCAGGACATTTTTAATGTTTAAAATGTAATCAGTGAATAGTTTGTGTCTCTCTGTTTTACCTTTGTGGCCTGCATGTGCTGTTTTCCAAATTAACTGGTTAGTCAGCACCTGGTTTAAGTGTGTATGTCATACAGAATCTTCTACCCTCACAAAGGAGCATCAGACTGCAGCAGCTGCACGAGGAGGAATGTGACTGTGCAGTTCGGACCTCGCCTCGTATGGTGTGTTTTCACTGCAGCTGAAAAGCCACAAAGCTTGTTTTCGCACTTCCAGCTTGGTGGTAAACTATGAGCTTTGCCACGAGATGACGCTCCTGCTCCACACTGCACCTGCTGGCACTGAAACAAAGACAGGAATGTAACAAACAGTCAGTTTGTTAATGTTAACACACGCTGCAGTGGGAAAGTGACAGGTCCCGTGTCTCTGGGGACTCTGCAAAATCATCTGTCAACCACTGTCCAATATGTTGGGCATGTATTTGCGCAATTACGCGTGGCTTGTGCGTTCTTGGCGAGGCCAAAGAATGTGGACCGTCTGACATCCTTTAAAAAAAATCTATACTTTGAAGTGCAGATTTCACCGAAAACCACAGTAAAGTCTAGGCACTAATGTAGACACGTGAATTACATTTCTTTTTTATAAACATGGTTGAAACACAAAATGCACAAGTAGGTACGTGACACGCAGGTTATGATACACACAAGTTTGTTTAAACTATTACAAATATGAAAAGTACATCAAAAGTACATCAACACCATTAAGCTCCAACAGATTTTTCCCACCAGGATACATTTAGCGTCTAACTTGTTTCCAGCATCTCACCGCACAGGTAGGCTTCTTATTACCACCTTATGCAAGTCTAACATCCTCCATGTGCTCATATATTAACCGCCGACAGGTGACACCGTCAAGCGTTAAGTTCACTGTAGTTTTATCCAAATGTCACATCTAATATCTCCACTAAAATCACATTCAGGGGCATTCACTGTGCAGCAGCGGGCGCTTGCAGAGGTCTCTTCCATGTCTGCGCAGTTCATTATTTCTCGACCTTTGACACTGCTTGTGTATGGGCCGAGAATTAAAAAGGCGTATTCTCAGCACACTGAAAAAGGCATGCAGCTAGAGCACGGTGCGCGCGTTGAATATTCAATTAGCGAGGGGGGGACCGCAGGAAAGGAGTGAAGCTGCGTGCCAGTCCTTCATCTTACATTACTGATTAGCTGTTAAACAGATTATATACAGCTGAATGGGTTCAAATGTTGCAGCAGAAAACAGCCGGAGTTCAAGGCAATGACGAGCGGTTTCCTTCCTCGCCACTTCAGCCGGCTGCACACACTTTTGTCTTCAACAACAGCTCCATAATGAGTTGGTTTTTTAACAATCTTAAACAGCGCGGAGAGCAACTGAACCTGTTTCCAGTCCATCGGTTCCATTAACGTGACGCGCTACTAAAATAAAAAAAGAATGTGTCTGTTAGAGAACCTGAAGCTGATTTTCTATCAAAGTGCACAGTTAGTGCAAAATACAAATTTGTCGTATTTTTAACCATAAAGTTTCATTTCTGTTTAAACTCGTCACATTTAATGTATTTATTGACCAAAGACGTAGAAATTTAATAGCACACACGCCAGGGAGCATTATATTGTGAGGATAAAAGTGCATGTATCATAACATCTTTGTTAAAAAAAAATATCCTGCTGATATAATATCTCCTTTCTTCCAACAATAACTCAGTTCTCTACTTACAGGCGAGGTTAGAAGTCTCGAGCAGCTCGCGTTTGTCCTCTGAGAACACGTGTAAACAAACACCTTATAAATGCATTAAAGTGTTTAAAAGTTTATAAACAGTTGTGTTAATGTTGCTATGTTAACTCGTCAAGGTTTACTACACACTTTTACTAAAGCTGAATAAGTTTAAAGTAGTTGAATGTGCAGTGCCACAGCAAGCCACGCGGGTCCAAAAGAGCTCTCATTGAGAAGCCACGTGTCCGTTTCCAAAGCCTCTCCAACTTAACCACCTCCTTTGTACGACTAACCCACATCGGCAGCGTCCCTCCACATAAAGGGATTTGCAATTTCAAGATATTTCAGCTTAAATGTTTTTGACAGTTCCCTCGCTTTTACCTCGGCTTGGTTATTTTAACTGTGCCAAATGGGTCACCTTGGGTTGCTGTCTGCGCGCAAAGGGCTTTTGCGCGCATTCAGTCTGAATTTTTTCCAACTTTCCTTGACGGGGAAACCAGCTGCTGGTCGTGAAAAGACGGCTTATTAATTGTCCTTTGTCATGCAGAATTGCTTGATTTCTAAAGAAACGTACAAAGGCTCTTTTTCAGGATTCAAGTATTTTGTTTCGTGCGTATTTTCAAACCATCGAATCAGCTGCAGCGCCGCGCCGTCTACCAGACTCTCAGGTACTGACTGCCTGCTCCCTTTGTCCCCTTTTAATGCTGTTGTAAATCGTGCAGACTGATTTGTTACAAGCTGTTCTTTTAATCTGATAGATAAGAGACATGTCAAAGAAAAGCCGTAAATAAAAAATTAGCCAGAATAAAGACAAGGGCGAGTCTGCTAGATGGGCGCCTGTTGACTCAAGCGGCTCTCCAGCGTCAGGGGAGCCCTCTACTCAGCTCCGTCAAGGTTACGTCCACAATTCCCTTTTCTTCTTTTTAAAAAGACACCGTAGTCCTTTTTGCTTCAATGAATTGATCGGCACAAAATTAAGAATAAATAAATTGAGCATTTGGAGCACCGAGCGTATAAGCTCCCCCAGGGCGCATACCCCCGGGCTATTGAATGGATAAAGGGTGCTTTGCAGAGGACGTTGTGAGCAAAATGGGGCTCTATGGTGCAATTAACAAAATAGTCTAATCCCATATCTTAACAAATGCAAATATTGGAGTTTTGTTAAAATAGTTAAGTGAACAATTAAAGGAAAGTTTACAAGTGAAACTTCACATCCAGACAAGGCACACTGATGCAGATAATGTGCTGTACGCAATTTAAGAACAGTTTTACTTACTTTAAAAAGTCTACTGATACATTTACATGGAGGAAAATATAATTTAAACCCTAATCAGCATCATAAATATAAATTTGACACCCAAAGCTTCAGGCCCAGAGCAGCTGTAACGGTGCGTAAAATAGGCGAACAAAACTGGAACTATTCGCTCAAGTCCGGGCTTGGTCTTTCTGGAGATGGTTTATTCATAAGTTTCCTCATTTTTATCTGAAGCAGAAAATACATAAACACTCCTTTCACACTCATTTTAACTATACAATAAATTTTGCTTCAGTCTAAAAGACTGAATGCATGTTCGAGGATGGTGCGTATTACACTTGGAATATATATATTTTGTTTTGTTTTTATTTGTTGTATAAACAATTTAAAATAAAATAATAAATTAAATGATAAATTCTAACTGTGATTTTGTCATTTATAAGGACATATCGGTGGAGTTGAAAAGGAAACTAAAACCCACCTGGAGCTCATAAAACCGACCATAAACTTGACCACAATGCTGCGTAAAGAATAAGCACAATATGGGTCATGGACACCAAACTGTGTTCTTTCCTCATTTATTTTCATGTTAGATCAATATCTTAAGATATGCACACTCCTAATGCACTATTATATACCAGCAGTGATTATTAACTCAGTCACACACGAGACAGATTATTTCAGCTGGGATGAAACTTGAAAAGAGCTCCAGAGGGACAGGGCAGTGATATCTGGGTTGAGTGTCCCCAAGGGAAAGCACATAAGAGGACCCCACAATAAAGCCTTTATCTCCTCCAAGCGATAAAGATTATTGAGCATTTGATTTACTCGCCCAGTTCATATGTCCTGATGAGCTGGTTACATACACAGGGACATTTGGTTTGTATGGGGGACGCAGAAAAATATTTATCTTTTTGGATAAAATGTTACTCACATTTTAAAGATGTGTGTAGGATAGATAAATAGGAAAATATTAATTTAAATATATTTTTGCATTTTCCACAGAAAGACTCTCACGCTTGAAAACCCTAAGGTGCACCACAGCCATGCGGGAGCAGTAAACGTGGGTTTGAATGAATGGGAACGTAAATGTTACCATTTTCAGCAAAGCTACTGTGACACACAGTATTTCAGCTCTATACAACCTTTTTAATGTAATTTAATGTCCAATCTGATAATACCAAGTAGAATCCAGGTGCGCCACTGTGCGCACTCAGTGGTGCGTAAAAGCTTCAATATTAAACCCACAGGACACCGTAGTCTATCGCTCAGAAATATTTTTATTTAAGTATCAACATTTTTAAATAAATAAATATTTTTTCAATTACACTGAAGATATAATTTCAGAGTGATCTGATCGATGTGACAAGCGTTCCATATTTTGAAGCCTCAGTTCCAGCCACACAGAATGAATCTAACCGGTAGTAACCATGTACCGTACAAAATACTGTCTTCCCCCAAAATACTAATCAACAATGTTGCTATTGTTTTTGGGGTTTGCTTTTACAATTATGCCTACCATACTCATCGGATTGGCAACAACAATCAACTGTTTTCAGAAAAAAACTACATACAAAACGTACAACATGTATACAGCTATACATAAAATTCAGGGCAGTCCCCTGATTAAATATTCTCTGTCTATATACAGGTGACTGAACACAGGTGGCACAGTCTCTTTTTTTGGCTGTATTCAAAAACATTAGAAGCAAAAACTTTCAGACGGGGTAAAGAGAGAAAGTTCAGGGGGAGACGGACAGGTCCACATCCTCTTTTTCGGACGAGGATGGAGATATGGGCATGTCATCGTCCTCTTCTTCTGAGCATCTCGCGGTTGACAGGGACGAACATTTGCAGTTATGTGACCCAGTCCTTTGGCCGCTGCTCTTGCCCTCCTTTTTGTGCTTTACTCTGCGGTTCTGGAACCAGATTTTCACCTGTTTCTCAGACAAGTTCAGGTACGTGGCGATCTCGATGCGCCTCAGTCTGGAGAGGTACATGTTGGAGGTGAACTCGCGCTCCAGCTCCAAAAGTTGTGTGCTGGTGAAGGCGGTGCGCATGCGCTTGCTGCTCTGAAGTTTACTGTTGCTGTTTTCTGTAAAGAAATAAAATGAAATAAAAAAATAAGAGACTGTCAGACACAGTGATAAAACTCCAACACGTGAGATTTGGTTTTGTTTCACTCATTCAGTCAAATGTTAAAAGAGTTTTTACTCACCGATGGAGATGCAGTGGAACTGGCGCGGGTCTGGGACAGAGTACGCAGCTTGGTATAGTCCTGGTCCGTGGCTGAGGTTGACGCTGTTGGATGAAGTGTGTTGTCTTGACAGAGCTGAGTGGCAGTACTGTGAGCTGAAAGGGGGAAAAGATGCTTTAAGGAGCGGCAGTGTGGGTGGAGACGGATGGAGCTGGGACGCTGCCATGCACAGCGGACAGAAGCACAGCAGCCCGGCTTTCCTGGAGTGGCAGGAGCCCGGCAGCCCGTGTGGATGGTGCGGCGTGTGCACAGCGTACGGGAATAACGGCGGATTGTTCTCGTTTCCTTTGTCGTTAGCCTCCCTTAAAATCAAGGAATCCACGAGAAAAGATCTCGGCATGTTTGCAAACTTGTTGCTCAGCGTGGTTGAAGTTTACTAAGCCGGTGCGTCGCTGGTTGCGTCAGTGTGCTCTCCTCGGGACGGTGGACAGCGAAGTGGTGCTGAAGGCGCACAGCCTCTCTTTAAATAGCCGCCGTGGACTCGGTTCGGCCATGTGACGGTTACGCTGTAAGCGGCCAAGAGCTCTCAATAGGGTTTTGTGCCTTTCTCTCGGCATTCCCACTGCACGCTTCCCCATTATTTCACTTGTTAACTAAATGAACTGCATAATGTAGTCTATTCTTGTCAGCCCCACCCACGCCGCAAGAGGCGGCACTGCCCATTCTCCCTTTTATCATCACTCTCATTTTATCATAGTGAAGAGCTTAAATCTGCGAGAGAAAACGTTTCTGTCACATTTGGGAAGGCCGTTGTGTATTCAAGTTTTGTCTTAGACGTTAAACAGTCCGTATAAGTTAGAAGGCGCCTGTAGATCCGAGATAAATGTTGCGTTTCTTTTTCAAAACAAGCCGGAAAAATCACTGGATACATGTCCTTCATTTGTTTATAGGTTTATTACTTCTGCATTTGGCGAGAGCAGAATCGAGTTTTAATTAGAACCAACAAACAATCACTCTTGTATAATTCTGGCATGTCTGCGTGCGTCCTGACAGGTACGTGCACTTGTGTGGCTACTTTACAGAAGCTGTTGAGCGCAAACATAAACGCAACAGCTGAATGTAAAGTTTATGCATATCCATTTTAGGGTTAATGTGTCATTTCTGGGCACAAAAAAAGAGACAAGTCATTGCCTGAAGGCAGTGCTGTTAAAGAGCAGTGATTAATTCCTTTGCTCGGGCCCCTGCCGAGCCGGGGGGGAAAGAATATGTAAAAATAACCAGGTTTTCACTCTGCGGCCCTTATTGAATGTCATTGTGGAGGGTTTTCAATGAGAGAGAAAGAGAGTCGAATTAAAGTGTGTGACAGCGGCGGATAGACGCAACAAAGGCGACTCTGTCATAGAGGAGCCCAATGCGCTGTGCGTGAAGCCCCCGCCTCGCGATCTGATTGAATTAAGTAATAGGAAAACATTTTCTTTCACTTTAAGGCTTTCTGAACGAGACCTTCAAAGGGACCGGAGCCGTAATATGTGAGTAAATAGTGGAATGTCATTTCTCTTTTCTTTTTTTAGGCGTACAAACATTACATAATGATTTAAATGCTGGATATAATCTCACAATATACGGATTAAAATCAACACAAAGTTTTTTTCCTGTTCTTCACACTTATATTTGCACATTTTTTTGCAATTCCGGTGTGATGCTATCTGCGTTTTCCTCATAATAGAGGCTTAATGTGCTCAATCTTCCTTTAAAAACAGACCTGTAATTAGGTCCTAACATTAAAGAAGGCGCAAATTAGGAGCAGTTAAAACCTCTAAGGAGATCTAGAGATCGGGACAAAAACCTGTTATTACTGTCCTTTCATTCCCTGCCAGGATTTAACCAGCAGTGTGTCAATCTGTATGAGTTGTAAAAACAAATCAGTGGCTTTTGATGCTAATCATAATAAATTAGTGACATGTTTTCACCACGATAAATCCAGCTTCATCATTATTAAATAGTCTTTTTTCCCTCCCAATCCAGGCCTAAACGCTTCTGTTTTATAAAGAATTCAAACCCAGCAGCAGGTAGCCTGCACGCCGGTGGCAGCCTGATGTATTGCTCGACATAAAGATGTTATCAAAGGCCCTAATTTTCAAATTATGTACAGCAGTCATCCTGTGGATAGGAATAGAGGTTTCATGGGTCGTCACGCAGGGAGACTCATCCTAATTTGCAATCCCAACTGGAGACTGACAAATAGTTTTGACCTCCCTCTGGAGGCGCAGGCCAGAAGTGCAAAGAATCTCATTCTCCATAATCACTTGTTACTGAGATAAATAATCGAGGAAAATAGCCCACTCACATTATATCTCATTTTTTTTGCACTACTTGTAAAAAAAATATACATTCACAGCCACTTTATGATTCATGCATCGTCACATCTGTGTTTTTTTCTTTCTAGTTTAGCATAGCTTCATGTGTTCAGCATACAGCTGTGAGTTGGTAAAGCTTCTTAACATTAATGTTTGATACGGTAGGGGGGGAGCAATGCCCCTGGAATAGTAAATTATTTATAAGATATTAAGTTGGAACAATTGCCATCACTCAGATTCATCCCTGATGATAACACTGACCAGTGCCTGCTGTGCCGTTTGGAGAAGCACATTTTCAGGGGCTTTTATGCAATTATACCCAAAGATCTCGTGCCTGATGACATAAAGAGAGCAGTCTGTTTATGGAGATGTAGTCAATATCTCCTTTTCTTTTTGGTATGAATAATTCATAGTTTAAGACACTATCCCCCCTCACTTAATATGTACACACACTTAAACACCCACACATCTCTAATACAAATGATGGTTTTAGCTGACAGTGTAACAGGATTTAAGGTCCCAGTGGGGTTTGGCCCAGCCGTGGATGGGCGCTGTGACTGTCGACGTGACACAGAGGGCCCGGCTGCCCCTCCTAATCTCCCCCTGAGGCAACATCACAGACTGCAGATCCCGCTGCACCTCTATGGTCACACAAAGGCCTGATTATCATTCATATGCTCACCAGAAACACCAGTCCAATAGATAACAGATGACACATAAGTACCAGCTGAATGGTGCAATATGTTTAGGCTGCTGGAGTCTATAGGGACTAATGAATCCTTAAGAGAGAGGGAGAAGCACAAAGACATGCTGACAGTTGAGGTACCACAATGTGACAGATATAACACTCTACAGGTGAATGCAGACTGGAGTGAAACAGAGCAACTGTGAACTATGAACTATTAGTTTTTATCAAGCTGGTAATATTAAAAGTGCAGCCATCGCAGAGATTAATTTGATTGGAGGAGATATTTAAGTGACCATTTAAGGATGATAATTAAATACGAGTACAACTTCACACAGCCTGGCCTCACAATTCAACTGATGAAATGACATTCACATTTTTTCTAAAGTTTTAAGAAACATGCCGAATTCAAACTGTGCTGATATCAAATATGATTGTGTTGTGTTTTTAGTGTGTCAAAAAGAGTGCTTTAATCTCAAGTGATATCTGCTTGAATCTTAAATTGATACTGTTTTCTCAAACATTCCTAATTTAACCCCCACAAATATAAATCAGAACATTAAATTTGATTAATTTAGATTTACTGCAAAAAAAGAGTTTGAAATCAATATATGATTTGTTGGACACATGCTCTGTATGCACATCCAAGAAGTTCAGCTTTATTTGATGCTCTAGGAATGGAGACAGAACTGAATACAAGACTGTAAAGAACGTAGCTGAAGTTCTGTAAAGTACCTACAGACAGCTCTGATTGTAAAAGATGCTATAAAAAAATAAAACTGTTATTGAATAGAATTGCAATCAAATGCACTGCTGATAGTGTAAAGGATATATATTTTAAACAGATGATTATGTATAATCCATAATTGTACAGCGAATGGTAATATGTAATGTGTACTTTTTAATTTTTATGTTGCTGTTGTGGTAGTTTTTGCTTTGTTTCTCTGTGTTATTTGTCTTAGTGTATATTATAAATATGCTTTGTCATATTATCTCTGTTAAAGCAGATCTTCTCTTTACTACAGGGGGGTGATTGATCAATTTGGAGCAATGTGATGCTATTTTGACAGTGATGGCATGTTGCCAGCTACAATAAAGATGATATCCGTATGCTCTCCATGTATGTAAATGTGTGAAGACAATTACCATACATATACCATCTAAGCATTAATGATGAGAGCACTACAAAGGTCCTTCCACTGAGAAGCATGAAGGGCTAACCCCAGCCCACTGAAACATCTCCATGTTGTGTAAGTATGACAAACCACAGGTCATACATCATGCTGACACAACTCTGCGCTGCTGTAAGGTGGATCTGAAGTCTTTGTGCAAACACCACTATAGCAGCTTGTTAGAGAAAGATCATGGGTGTTAATGTGAGAATATATATTAGATGTCACTTCAATCAATTGTAATGATCATATCAATTATTTGTTTCTAATGAGGACAAAGTTAAATCCATACAATAATATGTAAAACCCGCAGCATGGGCCTAAATCAGCACATTAAACAAAGTGGTAAAAAATAATTGATGTGTCTGACATAAGAAGTTTAGTTTCTTCAGATGTTTTTCTGATTAGCACTAAACTGCCTCCCCTGATGGTGAGTCTGGTTGCTGAGTTTTTGCCTGGCTGTGCTGAGCCTCTCTGATGTGGTTGAGTCCAGGTCAAGTGCTGTTGCTAGGTGCGTCCTCACAGCTATGCATGCTGCTACACAGCTGGCCACACAGACTGCCTCAGCACTGACAGTCACCGTGTGGTTGACAGCAACTCACTGCAGTTAATGAGTAACTATTATTAATGGAAAAAAACATGTATGTTGTGGACGGAGGATCGCTCAAGGTTGTCTGAAATGAGAGGAAGGACAACCTTTCAAACTAATGACTGAGAGAACTGCCGACCTTTTTGACTTGAGTTGATATGTTATAATATAATATATTTACTAATAGAGCTCTTTTTCATCATCGGACATCAGAGCACCTATGCACAGGGAACAAGCCCATACCCTAAATACACAGGCACAGAAAAAAAGCAAAGTATGAAGTAAATTGCCAACTCTCGGTAGAACTATGACAGTAATTTTAATTACTTTGCATAAGCATCTATTTAGCATGTATTTTAAAATAATAATTACACTAATGACAATTTCATGCTTAATATTTTTATGATTACAGTGACCCTCAACTAATGACTCCACTCCCAAAACCAGCCTGCCTTGTAGTTGTTGTTATTCACAGTAAAAATAAATGCTTTTACACAAATGTAACGTGTAGCAGTGATGTGTGCACTGTCCAAAAGAAGCGACACTTGACTTCACTTGAACACACACACTTGAAGTTTGCAGAGTATGCATCTTTGCCACATAGACCAGTATTTAAGATGAGTAATTCAGAGAAAAAAAATGGACCAGCGAATTTACCTTTACTTTGCCACTTCACTGGTTTACTTAGTTTATTTAAAAGCCAGTCAATTTGTAAATAAACTATTTGAGTTATGGGCCTTTTATTGTTTATCCATGCTCTCTGATAAATATTTATTATCTGATCCCTGGCCTCCTGTCATACTGCTGTAGCTGCATGCAGAGTAAGCTGAGTATCCCTGGATTATTGGTTGTCTTTTTTAAAATCTGATTTTTAGTTGATTGTGGCAATATGAACATTCCACTTTGGACATCTAGTGTAATCCGAATTTTATTTTAAACTCCAATTTGCAACAATACAACTGCAGAAAAACATATGCTGTGTGTATGTGTTGCCCTGGCTTGTTTGACAAGAACAAATGAGAAATGGATGCTCTAATGAGCCTATTTACATCTAAATGTGATGATGTTATGGGAACTAAACTGGTCAAGTATATCATCCCTTGAACTGTTTTGACTTGTCTTGTATTCAAAAGCATTTGTTAATGACTGGATTGTCCACTGTGTTGTTTGATTGTCAGAGATTCATCAATCCTCTCACTTTACTCATGAGTGAAAATTAATCAGAAACTGAGCTGCACTGAGAAATATTATTGGAAAACCTAAAGATGCCTAAATATCTTTGGATGATTTCAAATTTCCTTTTGATGCAAATCCATTGGTTCTGCTATAGATATGTCTCGAACTTTCCCTTTGACCCTATTCATACAGATGCCTTGAAATGCTCTTCAAAAGGGTTTGTAACCCTGCGGAGGTCAGAAGGCTATTATCACGTATGGCTGACTCACATTTTTCCAAATCAGCAGACTTTTGGCCTAGAAATAACAGGTCAAACCAATGAATTTAATGAACTCTCCCAGACACAATGAATGCCTCTTGCCATTTGAACCCCAATAAAGGGATATGGGCAGGTCAGCAAGCCCTTTCAAGGGGTTTGTACACAAATGTGACAGAATGCAGTTGCTTCAGTGTCTGAGCTGACAAGTTGTTCAAAGTGCTGGGGATGTCAGCGATAGTGCCTTCATCCACACTGCCCCCTTTGTTCTCTATTTGGTGTCTGTTGCTCTTTCACAAACAGTCTCACAAGTACAAAGGCCGAAGAATGCAAAGCGTCTTTTCGCGATGTTGTGTTTGCCTCATTTCTCCTTGGCCGAACATTTTGCTGTAGGCCGAGACTTTATTGTGGAGAGATGGTGACTTGCTGCTCCTCCCTCCCTTTCGCTGCGTCTACTTTTGTGATCCTCCCTTCACTGCCTCCTATCAGTCACATTTTCTCTGAGATTACATTTTTAAGGCTCTAATGTCTCCAGTGAGAACTCAAAAACAAAACAAGGGGACAAACAATTTCAACACAAATGGCAGATTTAAACTTTTGCAGCATCGCTGATTGTTTCCAAGTTGTTCCAAACAACTCAGCAATGGCACTGCTGAGTTGTTTTTCTTGGCAGTTGAGAAAAAAACATCTTAAGCATATGGTTTTTGTGTGTTCACTTAATTGAATCAATTGAAGGCCCATGGGAAATCATCAAGGGGGGTAAGTGTTAGGGAGGAGGGAGGTCAGAGAGTTAGAGCAGGAGGGGAAGGCGAGGAGGGGGATAAACACCCCCTGAAAAAAGCTACTCATGTAACCATTACTTACTCATTTTCAGCTCAGCAGTTCATGATTACCTCATCTCAGTGTGCTCCTCTAAAGAACAGGATGAGGATGAGCTTCAGGAAAAACAACCTGGACTCTCAAAGGAAGCAGAGACTGAAAGCTCCGTGATTCCTTAAAGTTTATGGGTTTTTTCATTAATGACCTCCTGCAGTTTGGCTCATTTCCTCTCTATTCATCTCACATTAGCCTCCTTTCAGGAGTCACTATTGTTTTGGAATTGTTTTCATTTTTTAGGGATACAAAAGGTTAAAATGTCCAAACAAACTGACTTTTAAGAAGTTGATTTGTAAGATCACAATTGCCTTGCCTTTTGTACACAAGAATAATTTCTAAATTAACTTTTAAATGTTGACGAAAGATAATTTTTCAAGTTTTAAACTGTACCTACACATTTGGAGTTGAGTTGAATGTGTTTCCAGGGTGAGAGCGACACTTCCAAAGTAATGAATCAGAAATTAAAGACATTTGCATGCGTAAAAGCAGACCCCCTGTATGAATTTCATAACTCAATATCCTCTTTTCTTCTCAAATTTCTATTGCAGGCATTGTGATTTGGAGTCAGCTTTTGTTTGAATTTTTTCCCCCTCACTTTTCACTTGTTGCATTTTACTCCCCCCCCCCCCTCATTCCAATGACCTCTGCAGTGGCTTTTTACTCAGTCTCACACTCCGCTTTTGACTAAATGGGGAATATATGGCTCAGTCTCAAGTTTCTCTCAAGAGTTATGACGTCAGCAGTGTGAAAAAAATAGGTTTAGGCTAATTCAGTCTCTATGTATGACCATATATGTGAGAGTTGGTGTGATGACGGGTCACTGCCCATCTCACGGGGTCCCCCACTTTTCTGCAGATGCGCTCTATTGAGGAGGCGACACGCGGCGGGATGCTGCTGGGAGGTAGTTACTATTTCCCCATTACCATAGAAACTAACACACTGGCTTTCAGCTGTTCTAGGCCAGGGGTCCACTGACACCGACTTTCACACTACTCTAAGTCTTGACAAAAACCCAAATGGATCTCATCACTACGAATAATACCCATTTGTACCCAGTTCACTGACAAAATGAGCTGCCAACAGAATGCTATGACACTGAGAAATAAAGAGGCCTCCTTTCTGAATGAACATGGGAAAACAGGCTCTGAGTGAAGTCAAAACTACAGCATATTATTCAAGCAAGAAGTATCTAGATTAGTGAAAAGATCCCCAGGATTATATGCTAATCACAGATTGACAGATTGATACCACTCTCATGCTAAAACTACAGAAAGCACATAAAACAATGAAAAGAGAAGAAAATTAAATAAAGCCAAAGTTTTCTTAGGGGTGTTTTTGATTCTTATTGTGGCTGCTCCAGCACTCTCCTGTCATCTGTGTGGAGCCTGAGGACACTGAGGATGAGTGGAGCTAAAGCAGGCAGGCCACCTGCCACTGTCATTTCTTAATTATGCATATAAGCCTTAAAATAATGTAGACTGGGAGTTTTTTTTTTTTTTTTTTAAAAAACAATAACCCCACACAGTCATGAAAATCTTTAAGGATTGACTTTGGAAACCAGCCTCATGTGGCTATTCAAGGGACTACACTTCTGGATTTGCTTCATTTTGTAGCCTTGGAGGTTGCCGCTTGGCCTTGAACCAATCCACCGGCAAAGAAAGCCGCTTAGCAACCTCTAAACCTCAATATTATAAAGTACTTTGGCTTGCTGTTACTTAAGAGAACCACTGAAAGGCAAAAAATAAATCTGGATTGATACATGAGAGGGAAACCTTGTAAATTTCACACACATTCACTACAAACGCAAACACAAGCAAATAGAGAAACAAGCTGCAAGCAGTTTAAAGAGCAGAAATTTCAAATGTTTTTGACTTGAAGTCTGCTTCTTACCTGTGGTGTTGAAAGTTGAGTGAGTTGTATATGTTGTGTGTCTTTTTCTTATACTCACCTATCTTGCGCTTCAGTGTGCTGCTGTTTATCCACTTTCATCAATAAACCACATCTGGAAGATAAAAGATTTATTGTAATGATTTGACAAACGCCATATCAAGTCAGTTGACAGGTACACCTGCAGAGGAACAACAGTTGTAGTTTATCGCATCAATAATAAGTTCAAAGGTTCCTGATTTATTTATTTTTGTATCTTTTAAAGCTTGTGTATGTGAGGATTTATCTCCAATTTCAGTGTTTGCAGTTCATTGTCCTTTCTGGGCCACTGTAGATTTATAAACTGCAAGTTCATCTTTTGTTGTCAGCATCCTGTTTGCATGCCACTCCTGAAAATTCATTCTGCAGTCTGAGGCTTTATAGCCTGAAAGTACACCCTTGTGTGCGTTCTTAATGTATGATGTATATATTACATGGTGTTGGGCATTGTGCAAGGTACAAGGTCAGAGTTCACAATTGATCCTCTCACCCCTGGCAGGTGCAGCTCACAGGAGTAAGAGGAGGCGGCCCCTCATCTCTCCCACCTCTTCACGCTGCTCAGCGAGAGAAAGGGAGGAGTGTAAATGAGTGCACTCCAGAAAGCCATCACCTGCTCCCTCCACCCCAAAATCCCCACTAACTCTGCCAGACAGAGATATCCTACAACCCCAGCTAGAATTTTTCCAACTCTGGGTAATGAGACAGAGAGACAGAGAGTGAAAGGGAGGGAAAGGGTGGGAGAAAGCAGAGCAGTTAAAAATTTCCACTATTACCATGCCCTGATTTTGTTTTTTCATCTGTTGTTTAGAGTATGAACACATTCATTGGCAGCAAAATGTACATTTGTCATGCCTATAGAGGGAACTGAATTGAACTGGAAGGGGCATTGAGTATGAGCGCACAGAAAGCACAAGGGTGAGGTTGTGTATTGATGGGTGCCCCTCCCAGCTTCTCCCAGATTCCCCCTCTATTGTGACTTTGAGTGAATGTATCCTCTTGCTAAGGGCACTGGAATGTGTCTTCTCAACTCATGTGATGGATGGGGCCTTGTTTTGCACTCCTCCGCCCCTCCCTCTGAATCCCTCTTTCTCTGCCTCAGCCTTTGACTCTTTCATCACATCCTTTTATTTGGCACCAATAAAAGTCAGTGATTCTTCATCAGCTGTTGTGCAGATCTGAGGGCCGCTGTTATTTTTCATCAGGAGTGTGTCACACATCACTATTCAGCCCCTCCGTCACACAAATTCAGACACTGGCACAGAGGCAGAAGCAGGTGGAGATACACCATCAATGAATTAGTCAAATGAGACCCTGGGCATATCCTTTAAATTTAATTTAAATACTGGGTTAATGTTGTTTAGTGGGTTGCCATTGCCAGTAACACACAAGGGTGATATGCTGTTGTAAAAAACGTTACCATAGTAGTAGTAATAAAAGTAGTATAGAACTATATGCTGTGAAAAAGAAGAAGAAAAGATGTGAATTACTGAAGTGAAGAGAGATGATACAATGAAAACTACATGCAGATCACAATGCTTTGCACACAGAGGCCCACCGAGAAATGTCATTTGTACAAATAAACAAACCAGCACTGCATAATACTGAGATGATTATGTTCTATTTGGTGCTTTGTCAGAGAGCACTGTTACATTAATAATTAAGTTATTCTTCTCATGTTGTCACTGTCAGAATATTATTCCAGAAGGAGTAAAAATGATACTTATTTTCATTATTATCAGTATTATGAATTTAAAAGCTGAACAGATTAATATGTATCAAGTCTGAATCTGTAAAATTACAATCATGGTTGGATATTAGGTGAAAGGCTTCATAAAGCTTTGATGAAGTGATTGACAGTTTGTCCAGAACTGGCAACCCCATGTTTACAATAACAAAGAGATTTCTCCATGCATGGTACATGAGTCATGAAACAAACTGTCAACAAATGTATATAAAGACCTTTAGAAGAATGTGCTCTGGAGAGATTAATCAAGATTTAGATGCAGCAGGTAAATTTAAAAAAAAAAAGTGCAAACCTCCTTTAAATGTGAAGCATGGTGGAAGTGGTATGATTTGAAGAGGGGGTTTTGCTGCTTGCAGTCATTGACTATCAAACTATCAAACATCTTACAACTTTTAAACCTCAACTATGAAACATTAGGTTGTTAAAATATGCCAGACAAGTGAACAGTTTCAAACTTCATGTGAGTTGTGTGGTTTAGATGTTTAAAAGGAGCGATGGATAAAATGGCACGTCCTTAATCACTAATAATGGCCTTAATCACATTATCACAATATGAAGGTGATAATTGCCACTCAGGGATGTGAAATATGGCTGTGCTGCCCTGGTGAAGACAGACATAAGACTCTATAAGGATGCTCAGATCTCTGACTGCATTAAAACAATGTGTTGCAACTTGTTTGGGGGCAATAAATACACCACTCATGACAACCTTTTTTAAATTTCTCCCCAGGCCATCTGATCACATATAAAAAAGGCTATACAATGTCATCAGAATGGAAGAAATGCATCCAACGTGCTTACTGTATGTAGCTGTTTTCGAATCCATAATTTGTTTCCTGATTGCAGCATCCTAAGATACGTTGCCTCACACTCAGACATGATTTCCCATCAGTGGCCTTGTAGAAAGTAAAAGTGCCTCTATTTAAAAAAGTATTATTCAACAGTGTTGCATAAGAAGCTCCAAACAAAAGTCAGGCCTCACAAATGAATCATCAGCTCAGTCATCATGTCAAACAATGATCCTCTGGCACTCACAGCACTTTATGACATTTTACACAATATAAAAAGGCTCATACGCAACTAAATACAGCCAGAAGTATCACTTAGATGCACATTAACAGTTTTTAGTTTTTTACTTTTCAACATTTCAGCTTCAGCACACAGAAGAGCAGCAACAAGAGAGTGAAACTCTTTGCAGTCATTTTAAAAGAATCAGGTTTGATAAAACAAATTTCACTGTAGGTGTTCATGTTCACATTTTAAATATGAAACAATCCTCTGCCTCTGAAGACAGTTTATGATTGGTTCCCTGGTGGTAAAGTCTATACATCAAATACTGCTGTTTACTGACAGCGAACAAGGCTGATGTGACCTGAATCACTACTGTCATCATGAATGGATCCTGCTTTTCCTAAATTCATAGAGTCCAGTGTTTGCTAGCAAAGTTTCCAAATGAATGTATCAGTTTATTCTATTAAATACCATGGTTTATATACAATAGTGCTAAAACACACAGATGTAACATTCAGACGTCCACCTGAGATTAGAAGAAAGGGATAAATTTGACTAATCTGTGCTAGGTGAACCTGAACTATCAAATCAAAGAGATGAGATAAAATTTGACCTTGTTTTATAATTTGGTGTTGCCAACATCTGCACAAAACTCCAGCACAGACTGCCTTATACTGTCATTTAACACACACACAACTGGATCCTCTGTCAATACAGATGACAGATGTAGGGTTTTTTTTAGAAGCATGCTCCCCTATTGATTGGATTACTTTCTATATGAAATGAATGATTTAAATTATTGCTTTTATTTTTTCACAGACATTAGTCATGACTATATTTCTCTATACTATGACTACTATAATCTGACACTCGTCAGAATGCAGCTGTTAGTTTGCAAAATTTACTGTATGTTCAGAGAGAAACTGATATTGAAACACATCTTATATTTTTACTATCTATTTTCTGAAAAATGTAAAATAATATACATATTCCCTGCTTATTTATTTTTACTAGCGCCCCCTGCAGGCTATAAAATTTAGAGAACAGTCACTAATGAGGGAGACTTCCCAACTACAAACACTCAACACAAGTCATGAATTCAGTTAAAGACTTTCATATTATTTACACTGCATTTATTATGTGTTTATTAAAGATACTATTTAAAGAAACATTTTTAATCTTGTTCAGAAAAACACACATATGTAAGTCGATACAGGACTGCAGATTGGGGGAAAAAATCTTATTGTGCATTAATTACCTTTAAAAGTATGCTATATAATAATAATTATTATTATTATAAATTCTCAGAGTTTTAAGATTAATCTCAAAGTTTCTTATGATCTGATTTTTTAGCTGTGGTGACCATCCATTTCTACACATATCACCAGCAGCCTGGTGGATTTATTTTCCTCAAATAACAAAAAAGTTGTGTCCTGTCAGACTGTATCAAAAGATCAATAACAGTTCAGCATTTTACCCCATTGTACTAAATTAAAATGAATTTATTTTGTGCTCTCCTTTCCACTTTGTCTCCACATGAGGAAGGAGACAGGTGAAAGGGGTTTTGACTTCAGCCATACAGTCCAAACTGCGTTCTGTTTTGTGTTGTTTTGTCGCTGGGATTTTGTAAGATCAGAAGCTGATATACAGCTGGAAAAACATCCCGTTGTCAGCGATTTACGAATACTGTCGAACATCATATATGATTTTTCTATTTCAGATATCTCTTACATTTGATTTTGGAGTAATTATTATGATTTTGCTTTCATTAACTAAATTTATTTTTGTAGTAAACTATTTCATTAAATATACTGGCTGTGTGTGTCTCTGCATTGCATAAAATGTGGTTATGTGTCTGTGGGTTATTACATTTTTACTATAAATATTCACACATTTATAATTGTAATATTTCCAACATCATCTATATATTTTTAAAATATTATTTAATGCTTCAATATTACTTTTAATTATAATTTCATTTATAATAAAAATACACATCTTATCTTTGAATTCCTCAATAATGAAACAAACGATAGGATTTAAAAGCAGTTGGCTATAGTTCTACATGTGTATTACAATATTACACACCTGTGTGGTGTAAAATTAGGCAGAGAATATCAATTATTGCTTAAATAAACAATACTCCGATGACAAAAAGTGAAAACACAGAAGCTGTTCTTGATTTTATAATTTAAAGCCGTTTTGTTTCATGATACCTTTATCCAACAAATGATATTATATTGTGTGACAGCAGGCATATCTTACAGATGTTAACTGATGTGTTTATGCTTCTCTCTCCCTGTGTATATGAGGCAAAAGTCTAAATGTGCATGTTTTTAATCAGTCCTGGTGTAACCTCTTGAAGCACAGAAAAAATGTCAGAGGCATTAAAAAACATAAAAGGGAAAAAGGGCAGTAATGAATTTAGAGGAAAATGGACATTAATGGCATTAGCATTACTCATGTTCCATATAACAAATTATTGGAAATTTGACAAGCACACCAAATTATCTCCTCATGCCTGACGGGAGTGTGGTGAAGTCCTCTCTACCTGCTGAGGAAAGACAATTTCTGCTCATTTTACTATTTTTAACAATAGAACCAACCCATTAAGACAAATTAATGTCATTATCAAGTCTCTATGAAAATGACAAATACCACCGTTTCGAGCAGCTTTAGAGGCTATTGACAATAATGAAATTCGCTGTACAGGTACTGAAAAGAAACACTCCAAGTAATTATTTTCTAGTAGCTTGTTTGTCTGCCATCCGTTCATTTGCTTTCAGCTCAATTATCTGACTCTGTGAGCATGTGGAGGCGCATAGTGCTCTGCGGCCCACAGAGCGAGGGCCCTAATTGGGCAATTACCGTTCTGTTTCGGGGCTTTTAGCTCCAGTGGAGAGTGGAGGGAGACCACGATGTGTAAAACCATGAGGACCTTACATGCACAAAACCACACATATACACAGTTTAAACAAAAACAAAACCCTGCGTCCTCTGCACACACACACACACACACAGACCTATACGCTGCAGCTTTAGTGCAGCTCGCGCAACAAACACTAAAACATGAAAAGTGACACGAGCTACAGGCCAAAACACAGTCCTTTCAGGGACACATAATGCAGGTGCAACACTGGATTATGTGTGCTGTAACTTTTAAACATGTGGTTATTATGTCACTGCATGCTCAGCTATCTCATGTGCATATGCATCCCTCCAGGCTTCCCCTCTAAAAACAAAAAAACATCTAATTCACCATAAGTAACCACCATCTATAAATAGCAGAGAGAGGGTTGCAGTTGTTGTATCCTAGGTCAACAGTAGGTACCACTTAGAAGTGTTGTGCATCATCAGAGAGCTGGAAACTGGGAGATTCATTTCATCGCTTAACAAGCAGGCTGAAGCAATGCTTTTGCTATTTACAGTGATTTCAGTTGGAGGTAAAAAGTCAAGAAAGTTTATGATGCATTCTTTTGTCAGTGCATTAGTCCGACCCAACAGGAAGTAAAGTACAGAGGAGGAACATTTCAAAGGGTACGAGGACTCACTAAATGGTCTGACGAGTGTAAAAATGATGCAAATGTATAAACACATGTAAGCCCTGGGTGTCATATTGGTCTACACTAGAATCAGCAAAACAATAAAATGAGGGAAGATGTTCCCTGCAGTGGTTAGACTTCCTACATTCTGTTTCACAACAGTCTTTGGGTTTTTACCCACATGATTGCCTTCTTTATGAAAAGCAACAAGAGCCAGAAAGATAAAGACAGAAAAAAGCCACACTAGAACATCCTCATGCCAAAGAATTCCATGATGAAGTCTTATAAAATCCTCAGATTTGCACACAGGAGACTGGGCTTTACTTTTTGGATTATTACTTTTGTCTTCAGTATTGGGGTTTGGTCACGACTACATAGTTCAGTATAGCTGGGGTTGAAAAAGACACTTTTACAATATTAAACACATTACAAGGCAGTTTTCACTCATCTGTGACAAGACTCTAATTCTTTTCCATTATGAGAGAAAAGGAGTGTAATTAAATACACAACACAAAACAAAAATTAGCACTCTTTGTTGACTTTGTATGAAAGAAGGTGCCAACTTTGTCTGCTAAAAAAAGAGGAAAAGAGTGCTGATGTGTGAATAGTATTACCATAGGGCAAAGAAGCTTAACCTAATTTTTTAGAAACAAAACTTAATCATGGAACCTTAAAGGAGACAAAGTGGATTCAAATGTGAGACACCAGCAGTTAAGAACAGAGTCCTGTTCTTAACTGCTGGTGTCAGAGTCCAGTCCTGACACTCTGTATCTCCTCAGTCATCATATTCATGTTTGTGACTTTCGCTTTTGCATCTGTAGTAATTTACAAAACCAGGAGCACATTCTAGACTTTAAACCTGTGAAATAAAAGTTGGCAAGCCAACCTCTCCCCCTTCCCCAGCTCACCCTCCTCCTCACTAATTTTCATACTATCCCTGAGCTGTGTGCTCTCCCCCTCACTTTAACATTCTGTCACGCGCTCCCTGGATCATGTAGCTTGTGTTAATTAAACCCTCTTTCAGATCATTTTCTTGCTCAAGTGGCCTCAGTGCAGCACCCATTAGGCAGAAAGCTCTGTTATCTGAATTTCCAAATGTAGCTCAACATTTATTAAAGTGAAATTCATCCAGTAATTGCCCGCCTCGGTATGCCCCATGTCTCCCTCTTACCTCAGGGGCCACCTGCTCAGAGACACCTCCCAACTATTTATCAGCATGACGCAGGGTAATTAGACCTCTGTGACCCAGTCCACTAAGAGCTTGGTAATTGCGTTAATAAAAAAATTAACAGCAGCAGCATGAGGATCATTATGTAAAAATACCTAGTAATGAAGCATTAGCCTTGATTTTATTTGGATTAAAAACAGCTATAGGTATTTAAAGGTTACAGTGTCTGCTAAAACAATATCACGGTATAAAGTTACCTTTTTTTTCTTTTCATCAAGAGGTTTTAGTAAAATTATTTAACGCCCAAACATCTTTAATTTTTGTATGTGAGCCTTGTAAAGTCTTGCCTGAATCTCTCCTTAGATGTAGTTTTTCTTAACTGTCTTTCAATAATATTTTAAATGAGGCACCATCAGATAACACACACAAATAATTTTAAACTGTTAACATGTGAACCCAAATGGGTTAAATGAAATACTTAAAAAGTGATAGTGATCCACTGATGTTAACCCAAATAGTGTCATAAACTGAAAAAAGGCCAAGGAAACTGCAAGCAGGAGTGCAACAACTGCAGCTGCAGACAGGAATGACATACAGATCGAGGTCAATGTGAAACCCAGAGAGGCAGGTTAGGACAGTGGTGAACCACATCTTATTCAGAAAAAAATATGCACAATATTCAGTTAAAGAATATTTTTGAGCCCATATGATACATTTTTCTTGTGTCATTTGGTGGTCCACCAGAAGAGACTGTGACTATCCATACCTAAAATTCCCAGAAAGGGATGAATCCTTTCAGGAATCCCACAACACAGCTTCCATTTTGACCTTAACATGCTATACAATCTCCACACACGTGAATGTCTTGTAAATGTCATTGCATCTTTTACGTGCTTTAGTGCCAAACTAAAACGTAGGAGTAGCTAGTCACTGTGAAAGGCATCAAACTTTAGCATACCTACATGTTGTTTCACAGAAAAGTCTATCATAGACTAATGGAACTACAAGTTCAGTGCTGCAACTGCTTGTTATGTATATATGGATGATTTAGACTTAACAAGATGTGTTTTGTAAAGTAAAAATCAATGCATTCTTACACAATCCTTTAGTTTGATTGTCATCACCTTACATCAGCACTTATATTGAATCTAAGTTCTAAGTGTGCACAAATGACTTTCTTTCATCAGCACCTCACATTTAGAAACACACTGTATGCTCCAGTTGTGCTAAGATAATCATCTATATAGTGACATCCTATGGGCAGATGGTGAAACTGCAGTTACTCAGTAAGAAAACTGATCTGCTGCCAGTGACTCCTCGCTTAATGGTTTAATATGCAAAGACTGGTGTCTGAGATGTTTCTGTTTACAGTGCACTTTATCTGCAGACACACATAGATATACACTATTCATTCATCATCAGCTGAAAAAAATGGACCTTCACTAACTTTCTCAGAGTAAAGAAACAGTTACTGATTTACTGAAGTGCACTGTGGTGGAAGTTTCCTCTTAGACATGCTTGTTATATTAGGCCCCATATTGCCAACACAAAGCTGCATGTTCTCCTGATTAAATCCTGTTGTCTGCTTCATGAGCTCTCTGCAAGGCACAACTGAGACGTCACAACTTTCCATTCAATATTCTTTAAAAAAAAATGTGAAAAGTGAAGCAGCATAGCTGTGGCTACATATATATTGTTGATTTAATCCACAAAAAATGGAGACAAATGCTTCATTAACATTTGAAGGTGTTTGTATATAATGATCCCCATGCTTCATTTAACCTCAGTGTTAAGGATCTCCACAGGCTGCCTGTGAAGGTGGAAATCCTCCCACGCCAGTCAAAACAACATAGCCATGCACAACATTTAGTCACTTGAAATTAGTCTAACAATCCAAATGATTTTTTTATTTTTGTATCTATGAATGTTTTACAGATGCATTTTTCTGTTCTCTTTTTTTCTTCTTTTTCTTAGTCATTCCAATATGTATCTTGATAGCGTCAAATATCCTAAAATCCAACTAAACACCAGCAGCTGAAGTTACAGACAAGATTAATGTGAGATCAATAACAATTAGTTTCTCATTTTGTCAGCTGTAAATGTATCCCTATTCATGTGTAGCTTTGTTAGGGAGCAACACTGTTCCCTGTTTAGTTTCTTTGGTTAAAAGATTGAATAGAGTGCTGGGCCGTGGCCTCACTCATTACAGACTGGCCCTGTTAGTATTTACAGCATCATGGTGGGTTGACCTCACAGTATTCATAGCTTCACACCTCACCCCCATTCACTGTTAGAGAATAAACAGGGCTGCACTGGCCCCCCAAAGGGGAACCTTTTCCGCTGAAAAGATACAGAATGTTTTGTGGCTTAACTTTTTTGTTGGTTTGTTGCAAGAATGCCGGATGCTGCACGAGGAAGCAGAATCCAAACACTAATGAGGAACATCGGCTTTCCCCATGCTGAATGCTCTTTCGGGCATCTTTTTATTTCTGATCGGTCAACCGTGTACAATCATCCACCTGCTACCTCTAAATGATGGATGCTTTTTTGTTTAGATTCTTCCTAAAAAGAATTTAAATGGGTGTTCAAACATTTGCGCTTTGTGCACAACAAGACATAGAAAGTGCTGCTAGGTCACTGGAGTGATCGCTGTGCTCATCAGCCAACAAAGTGTTTTAATAAAAAATACTTTGAGTACTCTGAGCAAAAGTATGTGATGATTTAAGTGTGATCTTCAAACCTCTACCATATCTGCAAGCTTCACATTGCATTTCTAAGACACTCTATGGGGCAAAAATCTGGATCGAAACGGAGACGGCACCTGTCAGTTTAACATTTGGTTTAAGACACTCCTCTGCTTGATGCTAAGATTAAAACCACAGACAAAAGCAAAGATTACATTCTTTTTGTGCTGAGCAGCATTAAACATATTACTCTTTTGCTGTTCATTTGACTGTGAAATCTTTGGAATCATTCATTCTAAAGAGGAGTAAGTAAAGCTTATCAATTAGCCTAACTCATGGAAAGTTTACCAAGAGAACTTTCATATGCAGGACAAACATTGCATCCTAGACGTTAAGATGAATGTAATACTTAAAAAAAGTTACAATTTTAAAATGTGCCATATTTGGAACATCTAAGAAAAGCTGTCAACAATAGCCTCTTCATTCAAGCCTCTAAAGAGGCTTTTCCTTTAAAAGCCAGAACAAGAGAAACAATTCTATCAGAAGGCCTATAAAGGATCATTTCTGAAAGGACGAAGAGTTTCAAGAAATAATGGAAAAGCAAATGTTGAGAAATGAGAGCTTAGAAGACTAGAAAATTTATTAGAATGTGTAAGGATAGTATTAAATGAAACTCCCAAGGGAGAGGGTGAAAACAAAGACCAGCAGAGAGGGGTACCGGCTGAGGTCAAATTGTGTCAACCTGAGTTATGTTCAGATGAGCGCACTGAAGCTGACCTGTGTACCAAGTGTAAGCTTGCACCGGCCTGTTTAAAAAGCCCACTTTCATTTCAGTTCCTTGATGTCATTATATCTCCAGTGGGCCATGTGCCTTCAGCTGACAGCCTCCTGGTTTGACAACATTATTTTTTCAAAGCCATCCATCAGTGAAAGTGTCACAAAAAATCTGCAGCATTTGTGAAATGGAACGTTAGGCTGCTTGTAACAATGACAAGAATTTCAGCATTCAGACAATTTGGTGAAGGAGCACATGCATGGATGACTGTTTGCTGCTATGTTGTTGTCATTTTTAATAATAAAATTTGCTGATAAGATCTAAAAATTGAACATGCAGTTAGATGTTTTACAAATGTGTATTATTTTCTTGTAATACAAAAGGGCAATCGGGAGAGAATGTACAGACTGAACTAATAGTCCATGGTCAAAAAAGAGGGAGATGGGTTATTCAGTTCTCATTAAATGTACATACAGTTCAACTCTCTGATTTTGCAAAAAGTTTGCTGTTAAATTTATTAACGTTGCAAGTTGCTCTTCTGTAGCCCATATGACCCATTTGCACACATTCTGCCGCCTCATGGTTTCAGTGCCTCTGTAACCCAGTAAATGCCACATAAGATAATGGAGACCACGTGAAGAGCCTGTGTTGAGAAAGAGTGGTTTTTCTTTCTATGGGAAGTACCAATTTTCAACCGCTACAACATTTCTTTTGGAGCCATGCACTGAAATCTACTGGTGTACAGCTGTTTAGTATATGTGATGTAAGCCTGTTTATGTCAATGACAGTGAATTATAGTATGATAGATAGTTATTACTAGCCAAGAAGTGATTAAGACATGACACTTTCTGCTTGTTAATGATGTTCAACTCATTTAGTTAGATATCCACCTTGTGGTAAGTAGGTGGTACTGCACTCTTAAAAGTTAATGATGTTGCAGAAATTCTAATGTCATTTAAATATATATTAAGTTATTCTGCTTTCTGGTTTTATGTCATGGTTGAATCACAAATGATTTGGTTCAAGGAGACCAATATAGCAGCTCCAGCTATCAGGCAAAATAAAATGGCATGATATTCTCAGTAGTATAAATAATTAAACTGCTAATGCCTTCTTAAGGTGATCCTGTCCACTGCAGTTTATTATGCCTTGTTCCCTAACTTGGAACTTACCTATAACCTTTTAGTATGGATAATGCAATGTGGGTAGAAATACTGCATACAAACCCACTTCAAGGTAACCAAGTATCCTTTTGATATTGTCTTTAGCTGCTTAGAAGCTGCATTATAGAGTAGCACAGGATTTTGCACTAAAACTTATCTTTGTGACGTGTTTAATGAAATAGGCCTCAAATAAAGCTGGCCACTCATTTTCTCCTCATATCTCTATTAGAGATCAAGTGCACACTCCTTTCTGAGGCCTCGCGTGCCTCCTGTGAGATGTGCAGTGACGGTGGTGGACTTCTTTTTTTTTAGGCTGCACTTCATGGCCTCTTTTACTTTGCAGAGATATTGTCTTTTCTTCCTACCACCCTACACACACGATGAGATTCCTCGGCGCTCACAGTCACACAGGCTTTTAGACACTCATTAGCCCCTACTAATACAATAAGTGTCAGCTTCCATTACATGGTCCTGGGTTGGATATCAGGATTGGAAACCCACCAAACCTCCACACAAGGGGTGCCACCCCCTCATGCCTGGTATTGTCTTTCGACCACAATGTTGAATTGTTTTCTATTTTCTCTTTGAGTAATGTCTAAACTATATAGCTTCTGCTGTATCAAGACCGTACTCTGATATAAAAACCACATTACAGACTATCTTGGCGCAGAAAAAACTAAAGTGACAGAGACTCTTTCATCGTGTGGATCTTCATGTTAACTTAGGGGTTTGTTTCAGAGCAGGCAGCTGGTTAAAATACCCACCGTAGCCCACCCTATACAGCCTGTTGTCTCGCATACGAACAGCGCATGCAGAGTTGTAAAAAAATCTTAATTAAGACTCTTAATTCTCCATGCCGTCGCCTGACCATGACTGTGGGCTCACGTGAAGCGCCACTAAACACAGCATGCCAGTGGATGTTGTTGAATAGAAACAGCAGTTTTTCCACAGAGAAGAAAAATTAAAGTATTAAGCTTTTATTTCATTTATTAAATACAATTATTCATGTATTTATTTATACAATATTAAGAATGTATTTTTAAATTTTACGGAAAATCAATAAGCATGAATAGATAGATTTAATGTAATAATGACTGTGTATCTTTCACTTCTAGTGATTTTGCCAACAGGAATCTAATTTGTTAGTTTACTATTATGTTAATGAATTTCTCGCATTATACCATGAAGCTACAGTACGCTTTGTCATCACACAGATAAAATGTGAAGTGACAAGTGCTCAGTACTGTAAAGGTGATTTCAGCTCAAGTTTTAAGGTTCTGAGGCTTCTCCCTCTGAGCGGTGGCAAAGGCCATGTGGTCCTCTGTGTGCAGCAGATGCCCCGAAGAAGACTTGCAACAGATGAGTTGAAAATGAGCGTGACATGTGTTAAACAGGCGAAGCCCCACTACACTGACATTTGACAAGATGATGGGCGTAGGCAATCATTATTGTCTCTACTTAAGCAAGCAGTAAATATTCAGGGCTGAAGTCTTTCAAAGCAAAAGCCATAATACAAATCAGCTTGACCAGATTTTCATTACTGATTGAGGTGTTTGAATAGACTGTGATGAGGCTCAAACACAGCTGTTTAAGTGTTGCACCTTACTGCTTTCGCATGGAGGAAAAGCCTCCAGGTCAAAAAAAACAGATTCTATACAAAAAGTATTCTAATGTTAAAATGTTACCAAGATAATAACTCAATTAAACGTAATTTAAACTGTGTCACCATCTTTTAATTTTTTTCCTTTAGACACTCATCTCCACACCCAAACAGACCTTCGACCTCAGTCCTTCCTGCCTGTCAAATGTACCAGTGATGGCAAGTTAGGCATGGGGAGGAACATGCCAAGGAGATGTCCCCATCCACCCCCCTGTACCTCTACCCACCCTCCAGAACCATTTGGACCACAGGGAATGGGTTAATCACATTAGAGGCCCAGAGAAGAGATGGGAAGTAGACAGTACCGTGACAGCCGGGGTAGCACTGGCACGACTAATCCCGTTAGGCCAAGGAAAAAGGGGGACGCCATCGCGCCTACAAGGCTGAGAAAGAAAAAAACATTTTCCCAGGAATGAGTTCACCTGTATGGTAACACAGAGAAGTTGGCCTGTTGATGCCTATTAGAAGAAACAATGACAAACATGAGATCCTCTTTCATGCCACGGTGAAGCAGCCCCTTTCAACCCGGTGCTATCAGTCTCCCAAATAGTGAGAAGATGGGGAGGGGTGCTGTAAGAAGGATAGAGCTTATTTCATCTGCTATTGTAAGTGCACCCGAGTTCAACCTTAATGTAAACCTTTGCAGGCAGGATATGAATAGGATGCTCTCTATAAAAATATATCCTGCTGGGTAATCCGGCAGATGGCCACAGCAGAGGACACTAAAAGCGAGGCTGGCCACTGCAGGGGTAACAGGGAATGTCCGATCAGCAGCCACTCTGCAGACTGGAAGATGTGGAATCAAGATTCTTAACTCTCCTTAGCAACGCTGGGAAACAGAGCCGTCAGTTTAGATCCATCAAGTTTCTACTTAATCTCGCCCACCATTTTTTCTCTCCTTTTTCTCTTTTTTGTATCTTCCTCTTTTGTTGTAAGGATTAAGCCAAGTGGTAAAACAGTGATTTAATGATCTTTCCATGGCTATGTGCAGCACTTAAACCATGAGACAAACAAGCTGAAGCATTCTAAGAGTCACCCCCTCTAAAAGCGGCTGTTCAGGAACTGTGAGGCTTTTGATACGCCGTTAAGCTCTGGCTGATTGTTCTTCCCACTGCCGTGTGATGTGCTGCACTCTGCTATGGGAAAATTTAAGGTTTTGTGTTTTGTAAAGGCCCATTGTAAACAGGATGAGACAAAAACAGTTGGATAAATTGATGATAGCTTTATAATGATAGAGTATGGTGAATTTTAATGATTTGTGAAAGAAGCAGCACTGTTAAATTTAACCATCTCCATGTGAATTATTTGAAAATCCCATTATTCATAAAAAAGCTTTAGGTTGTTAGTTGCCTTAATAGGTGGAAAAACAACAACCAAAGTAAGCAAATACATGTGGGTTGGCCTGAGTTGTTAACCACACTTACATTTTAAATCCAGAGTGAACCAGCTGACGAGTTTGTATGTCAATAAATGACAAATTTAGATTTCTTTTTTATTCTAAAATAGTCTAAGTGTATATACAGATTTCACTTGAATGAAGGTTTTTAGTTCTTTCTGAAAAATCCATTCTTAACTCCTCCTCTATGCCTCTGCTCAGGAGATGAGTAGGTCAGCTCATTTGTTGCTCCTTAAGTTCCTCAGCAGGATCTACACAATGAAAAAATGTATTTATTTTTAATACACCTTTCTCCGTGCAAACCTCATATCACCTTCCCCTGAACACTAATAACCAGTCTCCAAAAGATACACATAGCCAGAGAGAACAGCCATTCCTGCCAACACATATAAATTAGGAATTTCTACGACCATAAATCCTCCTGAAGAAGGATTAAAACTGAACATCAGCCGTGCTACCTACAATCACCAACAGATGGCACCAAGTAAAAGGTTAAAATGGAGCTTGTGGGTGTCTGAGTTCAATAAATAACTGCATTACGGTACTTAAAATATGCTGTAAAAACAAAAACTTTTCAGTTACCTTTTGAAGTATCAATGTCACTACTATGGGTCAAGCCTGAAAAATCTGTAAACTTGCACCACCTGAGATAGAGCTTGACAGTCTTCATTATTTTCCATAAGACAAGGATACTATACAAAAAAAAACACACACACACACCTACACTGACATTTTTGTGGTGCTCACTTTTAGTAGGTAATAACTGGAAAGGCATTGGCAGTAATCGATATAGAGTAGGACTAGAAGCCATAATAGCAGGACAAAAATCAGAGGAGAGGCAGTCTTTGTGTAATGGATGATAGAGGTGTTAGTGTTTGGTCCAGTATGCAGTAAGTGGATAAGCTGGTAGTTGGCTACATCGTGTGAGACCAGCAGGGTCAATGATGGTGACAATGGGGAGGGTAAGCACTCTATTGGGGTTAATACTTCTGAGCTGGCTAAGAGATTATCTTACTACCTAAATTATGGAAGACCTCTTAGTAAAATAATAATAAAGACATAAGATGAAGAAAAAACTTTTAAACTACATATTAAAATGCCTGAAATGTGAAATTTGGCTGTTCAATATGAAATATTATTCAAAAATATTCCAGCTGGCAGTGGTCTAAATTAGATGTTTTTTTTCGTTTTAAATATTAAATACATCCACTTAAAAGTCATTCTCATACAGTTCCTACATTCATATGTATTGTGGACATTCTTACCAGAATCTGATGTAGCCAATCTTTCAAACTGCACCCCACTATCTGTGAGAGGCACCTTCTGCTTCAGCCAATCACAGAAGCAGCACCGCATCTGTTGAGTTACTGAGCAACATTTTACTCAAGAGTAAAAACAAGGGATAGTTATTCAATGAAGGCTAAACACCTCATAACTGGGTAACCATATTATTGAGATTAAAATTTTATAAAACTTACAAGACCTTCTTAAATGTGGTTTAAAATTATATTCTATATCTGCCGATGATGAGCTGGAACTCTTCAATGATCAAGATTCCTACATTTTCATTGATGACAAATCACAAATGTGCAGGCAAAGCAACATGACCATGCAATATGCAATTAAGCATCTTTATTAATACAGACTATTTCATTTAGTCTGAGTCCTCATCGAAGAGATACATATTGAAGTCGTCTACTGCATCGGTGGCCTCTTCACTGGCCTTTACTTTAGGTTTGACAAGCATGTGTCTGGGCATGAGCTTTCTTCCAGTCTTAAAAAAAAAGGTTTTGTATAATGACAGAGTAATGTTTTAAAGTAGAGTAAAATATTTGGTCTATTTACTGATATATTATTGTTTAGTGACTCACAGTTCTCTTTGGTGGCTCTATAGCTCTTCCTGTTTCTATTTTTCTCATTTCCATGCGTCTCTCCGCCTCTTTTTGCAGCCGTTCTTGATCTAGCCTGGAATGGCAAATTTAATATAAGAAGGGGTTGAGTTGTAATATGCTCTCTAAGGAAAAATAATGAGTTTATACCTCGAGTTCACTATACTATAAACTGCAACTAGACCAAAGAAATAACCTAGCTAGTTAATAACCTGCTAGCTGAGTCAGAATCAATACGTTGGCTTTATGCACAGTTCAACCGTTATGTAGAAAGTTAAGGTTAAGTTGAGGTAGTTAAATCAAGCAGACTTAAAATCTTCCCATACCAAAACCCAAAAAGGACACTGAAAATCAAATACAGCATGTACAATATTCAGTAATAAACAACACACTTGGAGCCTTATGTTGTGTAAGACAAACCTGCTCCTCCTTTCGCGCGCTTTGTTAAACCTTAGTTTCTTCAACAGTTCTTCAGGGACACTCTCAAGTCGCTGTAAAAGCAAATGCATACGTCTCTCTGTGGTAGACAGTTTCTCCAAGGTGCTTAGGTTTGCAATCTGCCTGTCCACACAGTAGAAATAGACTTCATCCATCTTCTTCATCAGATCTTGCATCATTACATCCTACAAGTAAGACAAAGAAATTAAATGTCAAAACAATTTTCTGATGCCACTTTACAAAAAAAGGGTAGTACAACATACCCAGCCTCCTTACCTGGTCCAGTGAGTGCAATGATTCATGGAGCTCAATCAGGTCTTTGAGCATGACAGCTCTCTTCTTCTCTCTCTCAATTCTGTCCTTCATTTCATTCTCCTTTAACATCAGCTTCTCCTTCTCATTTAGCCTTCACACAGAAAAAAGATTTTTTTTTCCATTTTTTTCCCCAAGAGCCTTTTAGGTCTTTTTGCTATTGATACTCTTCATTTAATACTGTAATTTTAGATAAGTATGATTCTCACAGGTTCTTCCGTATCTCATTGGTGGTCTCAATGGTCTGCTCCATCACTTTATCCATATTTCTAGAATTCTGAGTCAGAGACAGGTTCCGAGTCCCATCAGACAGATCCACTAGCCTCTGGCAATCAGTGAGGTACTGCTTCAGATTGTCCTGCAAAGATAGAGTAAGTGAATCTACATTTGGAACACCACAAACATTCAGGATGATGATATCAAATTTAAGAAATCTTACATCATATTCCATTCTGTCACTGTTTAGGTTACAGTCTGTGGTCCTGAAATTTAAAAAAAAGAAAATAACAATTCATTTTCCCTTTTATCAGGATTTTTTTTGGTAGACACAACAGTTATACAGCTTTTTTGCTCATTTGGCAATTAACCTAAAATTAAAATTATTATGGGTGTTGGATATGCTGCTTTTACTTTTAAGAATGTTAAGCCTTTTTCATAACTTTAGACTTGGATTACTGATTGTGTTGGTCTGCCCTTACAGTGTGTCACTCTGGGTTGAAGACGGCATGGCTTCTTTGGTTGAAGGCGGCACTCTATCTGGACTGAACTCCAGACCTGTGTGAACATTATTATTATCTGTCATTAAAAGACTACACGAACTTCTGCCTGACAACTACTAAGGGGAGTTTTTCAGGGTTCGTTTTTTTTTTTTTTTTGAATGATTTCCAATTCTCAGTAGCATTTTTAGCAAGTATTTCTAAAACAACATTGATGTAACAAAAGGTTGATCAGAGAATAAAGAGTCATGGCTCTGACCTCCAACTATTTCCTGTTGATTCACTTACCCATGTCCTTTACTGCCTCCTGAAGCTCAGTGACCTGCTCATCCTGAGTGTCTAAACACGACATCGTGAAGATAATGATCTTGTACTTCTTGTATTCATTCAGTATTTCCTCAGAATTGTGGATGTCTCTAAGAAGAAGAATGAGGCTGGTTCAGAAAAGAGCACCACTCTATCCTAAAGACATGTATAATTATAAAGCTACCCTTCATAGGTCCATTTTTTTCCAGCTGTCCTCTTGATCTCCGCTACCAAACTGACAACAGAGACAAAGTTAAAGTTATGACAGCACCTGATAAAATACTCTTTGTCATAAGACACAACATGGTACCAACCACTGCAGAGCTTTGGGCTGAAAACACTTCGCAATGTTAAGGTACTTTTTGACGGTGTAATTCACTTGGTCATTGGTTAATTGAAGTTTTGCTAAATTTTCCCTCTTTATAGCAATTTCTTTCAAAGTCTTCTTGATCTCTGACTTGGTCTGAGGAAAAAAAAAGAAAAGGGTAAGGAAGCGCTGAAGACAATTAAGGCACAGTGAGTTACAGTACAGAGAAAAAAGGATATAAAAAATCCCATCTCAGTTCAACACATTTATTACATGAGTTTAAACCTTAATGACAAATAAATAATGAGCCTCACTGTTTTGAATATACTACCATATTTTTATTTTCAAAGAACTGTACTAGAAAATGTTTTCTCTCTTAGACTAGGCTGCCCTGAAGATCAAAATCACTCACGATCCAGTTGTTTTACTTGGGATATTTTCTCTAGTTCTTTTTTAATGTTTCTAAACTATTTTAATGGCAGCTTCATGAGTGGCTATAGGATTTTGATTATCAAACATTGATCACATTCTTTTATTACACAATCCAAACTCTAGATTGGTTGATCAGAACCTGTACTGTTAGTAAAACCTTATACGATTCTTACACTGCCTGTAATTAAGCTGCGAGAAAACCAAAAAAAACAATTTAGGCCATTAGTCAGTTACCCTTTGAACTTCTCTCTCCATTTGAAAGGCCATGTGCTCCCGCATATGTCCAATAATATCTAAAGGCAGAGGACAGATTGTCAACAGGCAGTTTTTTAAAGCCAAACTTATCCATTTAACTCTTCGTCCCCACCTACCTTCTCTCATTGGGCCTTCCTTGCCTTGAGGATGTTCACTGATGACTGTTTTATCCTCTGTCTCCTCCACTATTTCTGCCATATTGGACAGGCTGTCTGACATGTTGAGTGTTGACTCCTGTGTTAATTCTATATACATAACAAATAATTGTTAGTTTAATTATTGTAATAATAATAGTTTCTGTCTAGAGTACACTAGCAATTGATTATGTGAATTACAACACTGACTCTTCACTCTTTTCACTCTCTTTGTTGTACAGCTTTCCACGGTACACCAAAGTGGTGCTAGTGGTGCAAACCGTGGCTGTTGGAAATATACAGAGTAAAGTGTACACTCCATACCTCTATTTACTGTCCTCTTTAAATCCGTTACCAAGATTGCATTGAGATTGCTGGATTAAACAATGTCAGTGTAGGAACCATATAATGTATTAGTGTATAGTGAGTCGGTTGTTAGTCTGGTTGTCACGGTGATGGGAAATATTTGCGTCACATGGGTGTAGGTGATGACACTGGGATCACATGCTTTGATGTCACCACTACAGTGATCACGTGGTACATGTAAGCCTCAATAGTTCCAAACAAACTGCGTGCTGCTGTTTACTTCTATGAGAAAAATAGCGAGTGCCTTATTTCATTATAATTTCAAAATAAACCCCACAAAAGTATATGTCCAGCCGTTATTTGTGTCAGTTATGCATTTGAGTAGTGGTGTTGACCACTATTTTAGCAGATACAGTAGCCTGTGTTAGACAACCTCTACCTCCCTCATCAGGCTGTTCAGTTAACATTAATGAAAGCTATGAACTAAACAAAGGAAAAAACATACTTAACCCACAAATAAATGCTCGTGCCTCTGTGGCGAGACTTGATTATGTGGAGAGGGTTATGAACTGTAATTTAAGATTTAAAAAGTCTGCTCACTCCTATCATAAGGTGTTGGACAATTTACTATGTTGAGGTTTTAGTATCACAGGACTGTAGAACTTTTGTGTCTGCTTTACAAACACACACACACACACACACATATATATATATATATATATATATACATATATATATATATATATATATATATATATATATATATATATATATATGTGTGTGTGTGTGTGTTTATCCAGTTGACTTCTGTGCCACACATCAGAACCATGCAGATGTTAAGATGAAGCCTTACTCATGTGTCAGATCTATCAAAGAACCGCCTGCTCTCTGTTTTAATCTACTGCTCTGCTGGGATCTATAAAACAGGCACTCGCTCACCGGCGGTTAGGAGGAGAGAAGGAAGCTGGGTAGCCACAGTTTTTGTTGTCAGCAGTATCATTATATATAACTCAGTGTAATGTAACATACCATAGCGCACACCTTTACACGTTCATCACCAGTTCATTATTTTGGTTTAAGTATTCGTCTCAGCAATGCAGTGTTATATTTCATGATCATCTATATAAAATCTCATCAAGAGGAAGCCGGATTCAGTGTCTTATTTATCACACATTACAGCGCGTTAGACAAATAGGTAGGCCCCATCTCTCTTCTCATCTGGCGACTTTGGAGGTTTGAGGAAGTCACCACAGTCAGTGTAAAACAAGCAATTCTCCTGTAATAACTGTGAGTTTTAGTTTCATGCTGTGCTACTTATAAAGATGTAAGCCCACATATCTGGGTTACACTCCTCCCTCCCACAATCCAGATTATGCCATCTGTGAGAAAAGAACAGTATGTATGTGTGTGGAGCTTTCAATCTGAGTGTCTCATTTCACTATAAATCCAGGTCGTCCCCACTTAGATGTTAACAGACAAGCTGGGTCTGATATGCTGCTGTTTATGTCAAGTGGGTGGTGTGGAGTAATAACAGATGAAGCAAGTTAAATGATGCAGTACATTAACAAAGATTTAAAGCATGCATGAAAATGTCCTATAGTTGAATAGGACTATTAAATGTGTTTAATGATCTTGGATAGGTAAAACAAATTGGTCTATCTGCAGAAATGACACCCTGAGGTTACTGAAGTGATTGGGCTGCATTGTGTAATGGGCCAATAAGCTATCTTCTGCTGCTGGACTCAAAGAAAAACAAGCCCTTAACAGCACTTAAGAATCAATAAGGTGCAGTCTTAAATTTGGATTAGATGCTATGAAAAAATGTTATATATATACGATTCATAGAAGGCAGCTAATAAACATAATAAACACAAAAATAGGACTAATAGGTCCTGAAATAAAACGCTGCTGGATATCAAACGGCTGTCATGAAGGCTCTGATTGGATGACAGGAGTAAATCTGCTGGCCAAATCCCCCCATGGCTCAAGCTGCGATTTGGACATGAGATTTGTTTGTGTGCCACGCCGCCCTGCAGAGATGACTGTCACCGTTCAACACACTGCAACAGGCCAGCAGATAGTCTGCTTAATTTGGCACAAACAGCCTGGACTGGACATCTAACAGCTACTTTCCTGCGTGCTGACGCGAAAAAGGCGTCCGTTGACGCAACTGACAAGCTAGCCCAACTGCAACCTATGGTAGGAAACCGCACTGCGTGTTAAAACAGTAATGTTGTTTAGCACTTATATTGTTATGTGTCTCATGTTTTGAGTATGAACAAAATTACCCGTTAGAAGCTCACATTTTCTCTTGCGAAAACAGATTTAGTTGAGTGCCTGCTAGCTAAAAGATGACGTGCGATCAATGCGTTCCGCTGCGCAATGATTTATGGGAAACGTAACACACCTGTCACACTAAAAACAAATATGGCTTCCTAGTAAATTTTCTCTGCCTCTTACCTTTTCTTTTTTGTTTCTTTTTCAATACGGTCTATGGTCTTTACTCTTTTCTTAAACCTTACACATTTTCTTTATTTTTTATTTTTATTTTTTAATACCGCTCTTTTTCCTAACAACTTCCACAGTTAGGTATAATTAGCCTACATAATACAAATATTTATAAATGCAACATTAGGGTTCATAATTCTTAATCTAATCTGTTATATACTTGTATGATTATGGTATTTGTTTCATTTTTTTCTGTTCTTTGGTCTTATTTTGTGTTGACGTTTTGAGCACAATAATCAGAGTACAGAATACTGTACATTATACAATATGTTTGAATTGGAAATGCTCTGTCTCATTTGTTTTTTTTTCTGATTTAAATAAATATTTTAAAAGTATGTAATAGTTGATGTTACTTTTGTTTTTTCTGTTTTCGGGCTCACCTCTGTCTATAATCATCAGCAGTCACACAATCCCTTGTTTCAAGTCCATGTATTAAACATGTGCAAAGTGAATTGCAAAAGGGCTAAAAAAAAACTGGCACATCTGTTGTCTTTACAAAAACAAAATACCTAGACACATACAATAGGTGTACCACTTTGACAGGTGGTGATAAGTTGAGACATTCAACCACAAATGGCCCGACAAATAAAACAAAATATTCAGGTGTTCATTTATTTATTTATTTATTTGTCTGTCTATCGCAGCTCTGAACACTTATTCAACAAGCATACTTGTTGATTGCATAATGTTGATTTAAGTAAAGAATTACAAGACTTGTATTGAACTGTTTTATCTGCTACTATAGAAAGAAAATGAATAACAGTGCAGTAGCAAATATATGCATTAACCTTGACTTTGTTAATGGAGGTCAGTGCACCCTATGCACATAGTCTCTTTGTTAGATTATCTGATCTAATGTTGCTTAAATGTGTTGATTGTTGCACTCTGCCGGTCACAGTATCCACTGAGCCCTCAGCTCTGTTCTCTGTCCATCAGCAGGTGTGGTGGCCAAGATGTGAGAAGGGGTCATGCCTCTGGTCAAGAGAAACATTGAGCCTCGGCACCTGTGCCACGGTGTCGTGCCTGAGGGAATTGGAAATGAGCTGGAATGTGTAACCAACAACACACTATCGGCCATCATCCGGCAGCTCAGTAGTCTGAGTAAGATCAGAATAACATTTCTGTCACTGTCATTGTGTTTTGCTTTGTTTTTATCATCAGAAAAGGCCTTACTGCACCAAGAGAGACTATCAACACTCATTATATAACCAGGGCAGGGGACGAGTGGTTCATTAATTTGCAATGTTCAGGAAGGGATTAGCATACCTATGTGTTTTTTTAACAGCTGTGCTCTCAAATATGAGACACACAAGGAAGAGGGACTGACTATTTTAGGAAGCAAAGCTACTCCTGGACATCTGGCCCATGAACACTCTCATTTGTGTGTATATGCGGATTTAGTGAAGTTACTGCAGCTTAGGGCTTACCGTAAAGCTTTTGTATCACAGGCAGACAGGACGGAGAGTAGAGTAGGTGGGCGGAGACACAACACAGGGAGTCTAATCATAGCTTCCACGTTAAGTGGATCAGAGCTGTTCCTTCATGGTGTAATGTGCTGAAACTTAACAGTTAATGTTGTACGTAATTCAGAACATTATAATTGATTTAGAAATGTGCAATATCACAGATGTTTCTTGATGTTATTGCCTGTGATATGTGACACACTTTCTGTCTTCCTCTGCCTTTTTCTCTGGTGGCAGGTAAACATGCAGAAAATGTGTTTGGGGAGCTGTTTAATGAAGCCAACACCTTCTATGTACGTGCCAACTCTCTCCAGGACCGCATGGACCGCTTGGCCATCAAGGTCACCCAGCTGGACTCCAGCGTGGAGGAGGGTAAGCATCTGTCTGGTGTTTTCATATCTGTCATTCAGTCTGCTTTGTATTAAACCTAAAACATTTTTTCCTGGTGTTTTTTTAGTCTCTCTTCAAGATATTAACATGAGGAAAGCTTTCAAAAGCTCCACTGTCCAAAACCAGCAGGTCTTGTCCAAGTGCAGCGTTCCGAACTGTGTGGCGGACATGTACAACAGTAGCGACCGACCTCCCCCTCTCAGCACTCTCACTGCCTACAGGTACTGCAGGTGTTAAAGTTAGGTCGTATGCCATGTGCGTATATCTTTATATTTTAGTGTTCCCATCAACCTTTGCCAGGCACTTCTACAGCATCAAATGTGCTTACAATACACTATAAAACAAGCATCACTTATTCTCATCTCATCACACTTCTTCAAGCATGCTCACTTAAGTAGATGTCTTGACAGCACAATCGTTACATGGGTATCTTCCAGATATTAATGTATCATGTTGGAACTTGTTTCTGAAATAAAGAGAGGACTCCACTGATGCAATGAATTTCTACTCGGACCCATCATACTTTTTCGACCTGTGGAAAGAGAAGATGCTTCAGGACACAGAGGATAAGAGGAAAGAAAGGCGACGGCAAAGGGTAACAACATACTCTGTTCAGCTGTTCTATGTCTTTACTCATCATGAGATGCTTGTTCATTCTATTCATCACCTCCTTCCCAGGAGCAGAAGCGATGTGTGGAAAGCACCACCCTTCAACGTGAGGTGAGAAGGTGAGAAAGGCACGAAACCGCAGGCAGGAGTGGAACATGATGGCTTTTGATAAAGAGCTCCGTCCGGATCACCGCCATCCCCAGACGCTCCGGCATGGAGCGTCGTCTGAGGGCTCGCTCTCTCCAGATGGCAGGTCAGTGCTTTGATTAAAGTTGTACTGTGTTATTATATACCTGAAACGTTTGGCCTTGTTTTAACTATACTAAAAAAATCATGCATGATTTCTGTGTGTTCAAAATAAAAATAAATATTAAAATATTGTGTATGCTTCCTGGTGCCTGTTTTAAACTTAAACAAGGTGGGCTGGGTTATATGCAGAAATGTGTGAAACCAGATGTAGATTCAGGAAAACTTTTGTTAAAAGTAAAGAAAGTTATTTTTTTTTATCCAAAAATCAGTGACTTTTTCACTTTTTCAGTGACTCCTCAGATTTGATTTTTGTAACAGCAAATCCACCATCTGGATGTGTGAAGGCATCTGCATAAGAATCTCTCTGTGTGGCATTTTTTTCCAGGCCTGACCTCCTAGACTACCCGATCCCTCGGTGCCCGCCACACTGCTTATAACTTTGCCAAGTCTCATGATTACATCCCTGGAAATGCACACCCCTCGCCACCTGTGGAGCATGAATACCACAGCATTGATGTAAACTACAAGAGAGTAACCTATGCCATAGCAGAGCCCATGCTGCAGACCGCATGAATGGTTTCTACTTGTCTACCTCCAGATCACAAGTATGTTTGTTTGCTGCATAATCACAGAGCGACCCAAATATAATATGACTTTTCCAGCAACATAATCCTCTTTCTTTTGCTGTCAAACAGCTCTGCACCCCCACCTCCTGTTCCAGGTCCCCCTATCCCATCAGCCCAGACAGCCTTTGGTTTTCCCCTGGGTGCACTTCCACCAAGACCACATAACGGAGTTTTGCATGTAAGGACCAGGATACCCACTCCCCCCAGTACCTCCTCCTCTGGGCCTCGTATGGTTCCTCCTCCCCCAGGTCCCCCCGCCTCCTCCACTCCCTCCTCCTGTTGTTCCCTCACACCTAGCAGGACACAGTGAAGGCAGCAGAGCTGAGACCAAACCTGTGAGGGATGCAAGAAGTGACCTGCTGTCTGCCATCCGCATGGGTGAGTTGGGGGATCTGTTTGTAGGTGTGAGGCTGTGTTTACACAGAGCAGAGAGGACAAGAGTGCTTGAGAGGACATAAAACAAACCTGTACTGTACTTCTGGACATGATTGTGCTCTTTCCATAGAGGCACATAACTTAAAGGCTCCAGTGAAAAATGAACCCACAGTGAGTAAAATTGTGACAGAGTTTGAAGATTTAATACATGCTTGTCCTCACCAGGCATACAGCTGAAGAAAAGTCCAAGAGCAGCAGGAACAGCAGAGCAAGCGGGAGCCAGTAGGCAACGACGTGGCCACCAATTCTTTCCAGGCGCATTGCAAGTTGAGTACAGTGACTCTGAAGATGACTCCGAGCTTGATGAAAATGAGTGGTCTGACTGACCAAAAAACACTAGCAGCTGGTTGAAGTTTTGCCTTATTGGCTTCTCATTGTAAATAAAACAAGGCAGCATTTGGCTCTCACCTAGTGGGATCTGTGCATCAAGCCACTACTTCTGTAGCTACACAGTTTGGACCACTGTTTTTAATCAACTATGATAATTAAAGATGGATTAATGTTTCTGTTTTATACCACAAAGGCCATTAGTTTTCATAACTTTGAACTCAAACGCATGTTTTTAATAAACTGTCCTTGAACACACCACACCTATATGACACAGTAGTCTCAGCACCAGGTCTTGTTTCTGATGTGTCACTGCAAGCTAAGAACAGCTACAAATAATTCATGTAGAGACGACTTAATATTATGCTTGAGTGTCAGGGCACTGGACATGCTGCCTCTTTTGCTATAATGAAAATCATTAACACTTGCAGCTTTATAAAGCAATGTTCTGGACATTATTAGTTACCAGTTAATTTATTGTCCTGGTGATATTCAGCACATAAAAGCACAAATCCCTGTATAATGTCAGTCCTTGAAGAGTACATTCATTTGACCTTTTATAACTGCCTAACCTCAGTTTTGTGACCATACTCACTGTTCCACCATGTGTGTAGTAGTTGTTGTTGTAGATTATTTATGAACTGTGCACAGTTTTGGTTTCTGCCAGTAAATTATTATTTGTTTGTGATGTTTGTCTTTGAAAAATGATGAACTACATTAAAGTTTTTAAATAATTGCCGTAATTGTCTGTTTCTCGTTCTCTTTCTACACACTAAATGTGTTTTGAAATTAGGGGGAAAATGGCCATACATATTTATGAATAATAATGGAAAATGTAAATAAAATTTAGAAACAAGATAAAAATGTTTTGAAGGGAAGGTGGAATTTGCAGTCCGGTAAACTAAGATTTTTGTTTGATCTTTCAAATCATTAAATAAAATAAAGATTAGTTAGTATGTTAGTTAGTAGGTGTACCTTTGTATTTTTATCCAGCAGAGGTCAGTAGTGCATCTGAGGGCAAGAGAACGACGGAACTAATCTACCAGGAAACTGTTGACCGTCAGACGCCATATTGGCTCTACAGACGGCTAACTGGCCGTTTATACGGAGAGAGCCGCTTGAGCCACAATGGAGGTGTTTTCTTCCTGTGGACAGTCCGGTGTTTGGCAGGTGATTAGCACAGTAAAGCTTCTCCTCAGCCTGCTACGGTGGAGATAAAGCTGGACACTGTTTTTCAATAAAAGGTGAGAGTTTTATTTTGGACATAATGTGTTGTTGATCCAGAATAGTTTTCATTTCAGTCTCGTGTTACATATTGCAAAACAATCGATTGTTTAGCTTAACCTGTGTGTTGAATGATTTAGGTAGCTAGTGTTTGCTAGCTAGTCACCTGACCTCCCATACGCACACACACGCACAAATCAGCTTTGGTCTGAATCTTTACGTGTGTAGTAGTGACAAACACTGTTCTTGCCATCTGGCTAAAGATACATCCTCGACTGTCTTGATGTATATTTTCTTTGGTAAAACATTTTGCGGCTTTAGAGAGTTAGCTTGTGACCTTAACACTGCTAGACTTGGCCCATTCATTCAAAGCCGCACACTGTGGGGCTCACTTAAGTCTCCTTGTAATCGATGAATGTTTAAAACAAAGATGTGCTGTTTATTTACTGTGTAGCTCGCTATCATATGTAGGGATGTGTTTGAAGTTGTGCTTCCTTAGTGTATTTAAAACATAAATGACATGTTGAGCAATCTCTGCCTCCTATTTGTGCTTCAAGGGATTTTTTTAAGGGCAAAAACTAGCTCAAGATGGAGTACCTCAAAGCTTCCCTAAGATTCGGGATGAGGAGGGCGAGGAAAGCCAGTTTGGATATGTACATGGTGTCTCTGGACCAGGTCTGGTTATTCTCTTCTGGTTGCATTACATAATAGTATTAAATGATTACACTACAATTCAAGCCCCTGCCAAACACATGAATTAAACATATCAAGAGCCCACTCATTCTTTATCCAGCAGACATTAAATAATTTAGTACGTCCTTATCTTGTCTTTTAATCAACAGTGTGGTGACAGCTACTGCGATGGCAGGCGCAGCCATGTACGAGCTGGTTCGTGTTGGTCACAGTGGAGCTGGTGGGAGAAATTATTCGTTTAGAAGGAGACATGGCAACTATCCAGGTCTACGAGGAGACATGTATCCTTCTGCTGCTTATTACACTCCGCAGTAGTTAAACTTTATAACAGGCTTCAAGATTTCGGTTGTTGGTTCCCCTTTACTCTATACACAGCTGGGTGTCTGTTGGTGAATCCTGTACTTAGAACAGGAAAACCTCTCTCTGTAAACTGGGACCAGTATCATGGGCTCCATCTTTGACGGTATACAGCGTCCACTAAAAGACATCAATGACCTCACTCAAAGCATCTACATCCCAAGAGGAGTAAACATCGGCGCTCTTAACAGAGACACTAAATGGGAATTTCACCTGGTCAGAGCCTTGGGTAAGAAAAACACATTTCAGCTTAGTCTCTCGTGTCTTTTAAATGATCTGACTTATTTTATGTGATCCCTTCTCCAGGCTGGCAGTCACATAACTGGCGGAGATATCTATGGGACTGTGTTTGAAAACTCTCTAATCAGACACAAGCTGATGCTTCCACCTCGCAACAGGGGCACCATCACCTACCTGGCACCTCCTGGAAACTATGACATTTCTGTGAGTGTTGCTCCAAAAGCAGAATGGGCTTTCAGTTTGATAAAAACTGATTTTCAGATCTTTTTTTTCATTTAGGATGTGGTTCTGGAGCGTGAGTTTGAAGGAATAAAGAGAAGTTCACCATGGTGCAGGTGTGGCCAGTACGACAAGTCCGTCCAGTAACAGAGAAACTACCTGCCAACCATCCACTCCTGACTGGTCAGAGAGTTCTGGATGCACTTTTCCCGTATGTATCGCTCACAGAGTGGCTCATCAGCTGGTGTCTTCCAAGAGCTACATCATTTGTTTATGGTATATAAATCTGCAAACTGCAGATGAAACTGTATGGCCTTTGTGCTTTACAGATGTGTGTCAGGGCGGCACCACTGCTATACCAGGAGCCTTCGGATGTGGAAAGACTGTGATCTCGCAGTCACTGTCAAGTACTCAACAGTGACGTTATCATTACGTCGGCTGTGGATAGCGTGGAAATGAAATGTCTGAAGTACTGCGCGATTTCCCCGAGGTTAGGTGGAAGAAAAAAAGTCACACTTAAAGAGAAAAAAGTTATAAGATATTTGTTTGAGAAAACAATCCCCAGTGTTCATGTAACACGATCTTGCCCAACAGCTTACTATGAAGTGGATGGCAAAGTAGAGAGCATCATGAAAAGAGACAGCCCTTGTGCTAATACATCGAACATGCCTGTGCTGCTAGAGAGGCGTTCCATTATACAGGTATCAACCATTCAGACTGATAGATAGATACACTTATTAATCCTAGAGGGGGAATTAATCCATTGACATTTACACATGCCTCTGCAGGAATCACACTGTCTGAATACTTCAGAGATATGGGCTACAATGTCAGCATGATGGCTGACTCGACATCTCGATGGGCTGAAGCTCTGAGAGAAATCTCTGGACGGCTGGCAGAAATGCCTGCGGTGAGTTTATTGGTTAGATGTGAGTTGTTATAAGTTAACCAGACAGTGAAGGTGATTGTTTTTGACTGTGTCTGTAGACAGTGGTTATCCTGCTTACCTCGGCGCCAGGCTGGCCTCATTCTATGAGCGTGCTGGACGTGTGAAGTGCCTGGGAAATCCAGAGCGAGAAGGCAGTGTCAGCATAGTGGGAGCGTGAGTAGCCGTTGAAATCTATATTGAAGTGATTAGGAAGCTTTTCAATTGAGGGACTCAATCGACAGCTACACACACCAAATGTGCTAATAATTTAGGTGAATATTAATTTAATACTGTGAATTTTTTGTAGTGTGTCGCCCCTGGTGGAGACTTCTCAGATCCTGTCACCATCTGCCACATTGGGAATTGTTCAGGGTAAGTAATGGGCAATGACTTGTCTGCTTCTCATCCCAACATTTGAACATCTTTGCAGTCAGGATGTCTTCTTTTGTGTGTGAGACTTTTTTCTTCATTTTAGGGTGTTCTGGGGATTGGACAGAAGCTGGCTCAGAGAAAGCATTTCCCCTCTGTTAACTGCTCATCAGCTACAGCAAGTACACAAGAGCTCTAGATGAGTATTATGACAAACACTTTCCTGAGTTTGTGCCTCTTCGGACAAAAGAAAGGAGATTCTACAAGAGGAAGAGGACCTGGCTGAAATCGTGCAGCTTGTAGCAAGGTGAGGGAGGTTCATTTGTATACACTGGATAGAACCCCATAATTAATGGTTGCTCCATACTCCACGAGAACAGAGAACTCGCTCCATGGGTGGTACACACGTGTGTGTGCAGAACTCCTCATACGGCCCTCCTACGCAGCGCACGTCACACACAAAGGTTGACAATGCAATTGTATTGCAAATTGTGAGCACAGTCATGGTTACCTGGCCTAACGAGCTGATAATGTTCAGGGAAGAGGGCGCATAGCATGACAATAGATAGAAGATCAGTGTAGCTGACTGTAGCAGACCTCTGGTCTGTGTGAGTTTAATTCTGTGAATGTGTGGATGACTATCTAATAATACATCCCGTCTCCTGGTGTTTAATGTGCGCAAGCCACTGTAACACCATGATCAATACTGGGATTAATTTTTATCGCCACCTTTTGGACAGACGCTCTCCTCTGTGCGCGGTGTTTCTTGCCAGCTGCTCATCTAAATTGTCCATTGTCGCTGTACTTCCTCCTTCTGTCTGTGTGTTCTGCACCTGAAGAAGCTCTTGCGCTTCTCCACATTCATCATGCCCAATAAATTCCGACCAATCACAGCATGGTTGACACACAACCTTGAGCGAAAAAGTTCTGCCGGGCCATGTGTCCGAGAGAGCTGCCAACGGGCGGTCCGAGATAAAAAAATGACGTCTTTTGTGGGCGTAACGTCTGCAGGGGGAAGGGAGTTCTCTGTTCTCGCGGAGTATGGGTCCAGCTTAAGTCTTTCAAACTGATAGCATGCCAACCTGGTTAACATCAGGGGAACTGACTTCTCTGTTTCATTCACAGGCCTCCCTTGCTGAGACTGATAAAATTACTCTGGAGGTCGCAAAGCTCATAAAGGATGACTTCCTGCAGCAGAATGGTTACACCCCCTATGACAGGTAAAGGCTTGTTAAAAACACATTTAGAAGTGATATAAAAGTTGGAAAGTTCTGGATCCTGTAAAATTAGGTCCGTGTGTGATTAAAGACAACATTTTATGAGTAAAATTTCCACAAGAGCAGCGAGTTGGTACATAAAGATCCAGAGGAAGGTCACCACTGTTAAGCAAGTAAACATGTCAGAAATCAAAATGTTTTACAGTAAGCAGCATCTGATTATCATTATTGTATCAGTGGATATGAAGAGACATGTCTGTGAATATTTTCTTTGATTTGATGATTACATAACGAGCTTCACACGCTCTCCCTCGTCAAACACAGGTTCTGCCCTTTCTACAAGACTGTTGGCATCCTCTCAAATATGATAGCTTTCTACGACATGGCTCGACATGCTGTGGAGTCCACAGCTCAGAGCGACAACAAAATCACCTGGGCCATGATCAGGGAGCACATGGGAGAGGTCCTGTACAAGATCAGCTCCATGAAGTTCAAGGTGGGCCATTGTTCATTTTTGGAGAGGATGTTTTAGTTATATAAAAATAAAACTCGTATTAACTACTGTATATTCTCCAGGACCCTGTTAAAGATGGTGAGGCTAAGATAAAAGCAGAGTATGCTCAGCTGCTGGAGGACATGCAGAACGCCTTCCGGACTTTGGAGGAATGAGTTTCTTACCTCTCAGCTCTTCTCCCAAATATCCAAAACCCCAGTGCAGTGCAACATAGTGCAGATGAATTGGCCCGTGTTCTGAATGTGTGCTTCTGTCATGTGTATTCCTCTGTGTTTACATCCCCTTAAACATTCCATGACCTGCACAAATTTGCATTTGTCATTATTTTTTTTAGAACTCTACCCATCATGAATACTGGAAACCCCAGAGACACCTGAAAAAAGCTAGTCCTCTCATTACTTAGCACTTATAGATCACTACACCATCATGTGTGGTTAAAATCAATGCTGCACTACACACAAGCTGCAACAAGAATGGAAATGAGTGTTTCTTTTCCCTCCAGTGATCAATGCAGATGATGAATCAAATGGGGACAGGCACTTGAATAAAGGGACAGAGGCACTGTGTAATGTATCAGGGGGTTTACATTCTTCCACCTCTTACCTCTTAAGTGTGATGTTGTGACGGCTATATACTTGATATTATGTATAAAAACTTGTGAATGAATGAATCTGTTAGTTTGTGTTGTAACAGACATCTCACTGTTGTGTTCATGGTACATTACTGTCTCCTAAAATAAATGTAAACAAAAACATTTCTGTTGTTTCAGTAAGATTGTATTATTTATGAATCATAACTACAACTTGTGTGAGAAAGACTTTTGAGTTATGAACAGGTCAGGACTGTAGGTGGCGCACACATGCTGAAGAAAGAAAAGCACCGAGGCAGAAACGTTAAGCCACCTACTAGTTTGAAGATTTCTTTGAAACAATCTGCTTAAACTGTCCTGACCTGTTTAAGCGATACATCACTGTACACTCAGCTTATGAACACTTGGTATTTAAGCCTCAAAGTGAAACAATAGAAAAACAATTTGCATCTTTTCCCTTTGATGCCAGATTTATCTTTCCCTGTCTACATCGGTTTGATTATGGTTCCAAGCTAACATCCTGTTAAAATCAATTTAAACAAACTTTAAAACAGTTTTCAGGACTGAAAAAAGTAGGTCTGAAGCTACATGTTTGTAGATATTCTGGAACAACATACTTGCCAAGTACCATGAAAACCTGCACCCTGCAAGAACATCATCATCATCATCATCTGTTCACCCTTGTTCTCTTGTTGTGCTTTGTTTGCTACACACACACTGTCTCAGCAGCTTGCTGATGCATTCTCTTCAGCATGCACTGTTGGTTAAGAGGGGTCCAGCATCAAATCCTCCAAAATAGATTAGAGTCGCTATCTCAGGTTCCGGGCTCCATTAAGACTAATGGAAGCATAACCCACAGGAGCAAGAGTAGCATCTTTTCTCTGCATTGATTCCATCTATCCAGACTTACACACACACACAGTGCAGACATTAAGGTTTCTTGTTTCTGTGTGTATCTGTGTTAAAAAAATTAACAAAACCATAAGCTAAGTGGGTTTGCTCATGTTAAGGTGAAAGTAGAGAAGAGCAGAACAGTGTGTTCATGTTGCTACCTTTGTGATGATGAATATTACTTAATTACAATAAATGTCAGCTGTGGTTGAAGTTTCGCTCTATAAAAAGTACTAACTGACTAACTGACGGGCAGTAAAAGCTGTGCTTTTACAAACACTTAATACTCCTTTCTGCTCCCATTATGCTGATCTGATGTTAAGTGTCTGATGTAGTTAAGAGAGGGCAGTGGGGTAAAGGCTGCATCCTGTGCTGTGCACACATACAGTAGGTATAGTGTGCATTATTACACTCATGTTGTAGTCCTTATAGTTTAGTTTAGAATTTCAAGCTGACTGCAGATCAGCTAGCATCACTAGCATTTTTTCTGAAATAGCAAAACCTTCTTCATGTAGGAAGCTTTCATCTGCATCTTATCTGCTGCATCAGTCTGACAACGCTAAATGCTTTTATGTCCACCAGTCTCTCAGGCCCAGAGCACAATTGAACTGGAAGAAACTAAGCAGACATTGTTGTGTCTTCTTTGTTCTTCTTTTTTATGTATTTTATACATTTAACCAAAAAACAAACAAAAAACAAATCGTATATATGTAGAAAAAGTTTTTGAGACATAATAAATAAAAATAAAGGAATTTTTCTCCCATAACTGGCTTGTGTGGGGTAGCTTCGTGAGTGTGTGCTCCACGGTGGGAATAGTGGGTTGGGGAGTGAGAGGAAAGAAAACATGACCTGAGGGGGTCACTTACCACATTGTCATGTTGGTATCTTTGTCTCTCTCTCTTCTCTCTACACACACACACACACACGCACACACTCACACTCACTCACTCACACACACACTTCCAGAGTTCTCTGCGTGTGAGCAGCAAGGTCCAAGTGCTTGTGGGAAGAAACATGATCCCAGAAGGTGGGGCTGCCCTGTGGATCATTGCTCACTCATCTATGAGTGCCTGTCATGTTTCATATACACGCACCCTCGTCCAGCTGGATTATCAGGGCTGCTGTTGCTGCTTTTGAACAGCTCATCATAGCCCCTCAGCTGTGGAGAGAGGTATGACAGACTCCTGGCTCTCCGGCTCCCTCAGCCAGTTGAGGTAGCGCCTATATTTACCAAGCATGCCAATGTTAAAATCTAAAATGAAAACTGATAGATGCTGTAAAGCAAGTATGTCAGAGGACGACTTGTGAACTATTTAATGATATGTGAGAAAGATAGCCTTTGGAAAAGTGAGCTGGCCGATGCAACACAATACCAAACCACTTGGACTTGAAGTTGCTGTCTGTGGGGACACTTCCACCATGGGAATCCAAGAAACCAGCTCACTGCACTGACACGGCGCTGCCGCAGCACCACCACCGCAGAAACATGCCAATTTGCTTTTTTCAACACAAATGACTGATGAGAAACTAGGCTGCTCTTCTCTTTTTTACCCTCAGTGTCTCACAGATGGAGCTTGGTGACAAGGGCTCATCTTCTTTTCATCATTCATCTTTAAAGACCACAGAACTCTTTCCTGGAAACCAGACGCTTCAGCCATACTGAAGTTTTTCTGCTTTTATGTTGGAAAACAAAAGGTAAGTCAACAGAGAAATTACGTATCTTTGTGAAGATGCTTCTTTATTTTTTATTAGAAATGATAATCAATGATGATTGATTTAAAACTTAGCCCAGCGCTCACTGTGATGTGACCTTCTTTTGTAATATCTTTCTGATGGCTCCTTCATTGATCGGTGTCAGGCTATATTTCAGATGTATACAAATCAAACTAAAAAGATAACTCACAATGACATCTCAGAGTCTTTAAATCTTGGGTTTACTGGCCCAGATAGTTTGTCCCTGTGGACGCAGTGGCCTTGTTTCAACAAATTACATTAGGAGCTCCTGGGAGCTGAGAATCATCTGATTATGGAATTTATTAATTTTTATAAAATCGTTGTATTTATGTAACCGTTCATAGTAATGTATTGTTATTCTGTGGCATTACTATGATCAGTGCTGTAGTAGTATACAACAGCATCAGTGGTTTGTGTTTATTTTTGCTCTGCGTAGATGCGTAGTTTAGGACGTTGTCAGCCTGCCTCTCTGACATGAGACAGAATTTCAGTGAGTATAGGACCAGATTACTCTGTGCATTTTTTAAATGACAGCCACTTTCTGTGTTGCAAACTTCAGTCATCCTTAGCCAGCCATTATGAAATGGGAGAAGTTAAAGCCTCCAGAGCCCGATGAGCCCATGTGTTGCTGTGAGTGTGATAACCACCAGTACGGATGTTGCTGTGACTGTGAAGATCTGGATGAAGCCTTTAACAGGTAGTAAAACAGGTATTTGCTTTAGTGAGAACACACAAGCCTCCACACAAAATTACTTCCACAGCAGAGGCAGAATGTCTCTACACTTCATCGACAATGCTCTGCAGACATCAGATATAGTCCACTTCAATGTCCAGGGAGCAGATGTTGGAGAGGACTGACCTTAGCACAGACACTCTTGTGACACACTTCCATTTCCTTTTCATGTCTTGTGACATCCCGTCACCCCAACCATTGGCATCATGGGACTCCAACAACTATACAAATGAACTAAAAGCCCATCTGAAGGTATTAGCCTACACTGGTCCACATCTAGCAGATAGGATGCTAACTTATTTGTACTTTTGAAGCACACAATCTTACACATTGCTCCTACTAACTAAAGGGGGACCTCGGCCAGTCTGTTGTTTCTGTGGCCTCTAAAGGATTTTGGCAATATTTAAAAAGCTAAAAAAGAAATGCAGCTTTGTGACTGCTGTTCATCTGTAGGTGGCTGAAGAACAAACCCACTAAAAGCGGATGTCAGCCTGCTGTTCTGAGGGCCATTATTGACAACCTAGAGGTCTCCATGATCCCGGCCCTGCTGCTGCTGCGCCGGTCCTGCTGAGGGTTGCTGCTCTGCACTACCTGCTGGGACTCATCATCCTGACAGCTCTGCCTGGCCTGGTGCTGTGGTACTACTACGCCACGCACCGAAAGAAGAAGCGCACCCTCTTCTTCCTCACCCTTGCGCTCTACTCTCTGGCCCACATGTACTACCTCTTCATCACAGAGATTTTACCTCGCGGGGATGTCAGCCAGCTGCAGCTGTGCGCTGTGACTGCTGGCATGATTTTCACCATAGTGTCTCTAATTCACACCAAGAGAGGCCCAGGGTTTGTGACAGCTTCCCTCTATGAAGCACACAGCCACAGTAAAGAGGGTAAAGAGGAGTCTACACAAGTTAATGGATCTATCCAATCAGAGGCATCCTCAGGCCTGCAGATAACAAAAGAGACTCAGACTACAAACTGGAGCAGGTGTCCGGTGTGCAAAATAATGCGACCCCCGCGGGCTGGACACTGCCGGACCTGCGGATCATGTGTACAGCGACTGGACCACCACTGTATCTGGTGGGTCAGATTTCTTTTGTAACCTGTGCAGTGAACTTTACTTTCCTCACAATAATACGTAGATTGACGTCTACACAAAGACATGGGCTGCAAACAAAAACAAAAATAAGTCACATATGAGCTTCAGTAGTAGGAGACGTTGTGTTGCTGCCTTCACCTGGTCTGACTGCTGTGTTGTGTGTCTGTGTGATGTGTCGAGGTGTTGTAGGATAAACAGCTGCGTTGGACAGGCGAACCATCGCAGTTTTCTTCTGACCCTGTGTGTGTTTGTGCTGACCTCTCTGTATGGGATCAGCTTGGTGCTTTGCAGCCTTTGCCCTCAACAGTATCTAATGACAGCCCTCTTCTACTGCCCTGGAGTTTATGGCCAGTTTAGGTACACAACTTTTGTTCTGTTCTGTTGTATTCTGTCTTATGTATTTCCAGTCTTAATTATTTGGCACATACATTGCTCTCTCTCTCTCTCTCTCTCTCTCTCTCTACAGCACAGCACTTTGCTTCACCTGTGCTTGGTACAGCAGCATTGTCACCGGTGGACTGCTTTACCTGTTAGTGGTGCAAGTTCTGAATATCAGCTTCAATGTGACGGAGCGGGAGGCTCAGCTGGCTCTCAGGTACAAAGCGGGCCAGAGCCGTCTGTGGGGACTCGTCATCAACACAGGAGAGCATTCACGTGGCTTCTACCAGAATTGGGTTGAGTTCCTCACCATGGCAGATGCCTCGGTTTCTCCTCGCTCCAGCCTCACTGACTTGGTCTAGTTTCACTTTGTGCTTTCATGACTATATGCACCATATGTGACACAGCCCATCCATGTCTGTAGTGCAATATTGTTATTTTGTATAATTGTCATAAATATTTGGACTTCTTCTACTTCTATCTACTTCTCTATACCATAATGTTCTCTATATACTATAATGTTAAATAAAAAATAGTCTCCCTTTTAGACTCTTGAATCCTCATTTCCCACTCTTAACCATTATTACTTATCATACATATCATCTACATCATGGGCAGAGCAGATCGACCGGACTGTTTAAATCAATACATTTCTTCCATCACTCAGCTGAAAGGTTTATTTGGCATGTTCCTCAGAAGCAGCAGTATGGATAGTCTTTCCTCTGGCGCCACCCTCAGGCTGCTCAGTAGCTACAACTCTACAGTTTTACTGAACTGACAACTGCCATGCTGCAAAAGGCCCAAAGGCCTAAATGTCAAATTAGAAATCTAATCATCTGAGCAGCAGGTTCAGCATAATGAGCTATCATAACTATGAATTCCACTGGTGTTGCCCTCAGGCAAACCTGCTTCAGTTTTTTTTTTATCCCACTGAAACCTTCAGTCAAAAGTAGGGCGATTCTTTGGGTGCGGACCATAAGGTCTGAATTTAGAAAAGAGAATATATCAGATCTGAGAAAAGAACATAAGGAATATCTAACTAGCCTTTATTCTTGGGGGTTACATTCAAACAGAATCCTATAATAACCACTTTAGTTTATCCACAAGGGCTTATGTGTATAAAAACCTTCTGACACAAAATCTTTGGCAAATTTTAACTTTTGATTCTAAAGACTTTTGCATGCATGTGGCAGGTTTGTGGAGTCCACAGTCTAAAGAAGAATGAGAGTTATGCAACCCTAATTATGCAAAAAGAAAGAACGTCAGCACTTTTTTAGATAAATGAACCTTCACGCAGTCACCCAGGAACAAAAATCTGAAGTCAACTAACACATGATTTATCACCCTCAGTCTACTACCTGCTGCTATGGGTCACGTCCAGGAGGTCCAAGAACTTTATAACACAGATGGGATATGTACGCTCCATGAATGCTCTTCCATCACCAGCTCCAGACGGATCAATCAGCCCTTGAATAAATGCCCAAACATATATACTTTTCTAACACAAGATTGGCTTGAACAATCATTTTCTCAGAACTAACAACATACCTGTTTAAACTAGCAAAGTATGTAGGTCAGAGGAATCTTTGAACTGCAGCATGTATCTGCCTGTGCCTGGCTCACTGCTCTGTTTCTACATTGCACTTGTTCCTCTCTTCATAGTGGAGTCATGGTTGTGCAGCAGAGAAAAGATGCAGTAAAAAGTCAGCTGCATGCGTCTCTTTGTCTTTGCACAAAGCATCAGGAAGAAAACAGAGTGCATGAGATAAGCCCCCAGCAGCTAACAGCATTAGAGATGCTTCACTATATAATCTACTCATACAATATACTGCAGTAAATTACAATTGAGTCACTTTATTTCCATTCTTCCACTTGAATTATGGTGGTTATAAGTGAGTGTTTACAGCTTTATACCAACAAAAGAGACACACATGCAGTTCTCCTCATGAAGTATGATCTGGACTCTGATCTGAAAGCATTTGTGTGGTGTACAACTATCACAACTGCTGACAGATGAATTTGATTCTGTGGTCGGGGCCGCAGAAAGCACTGGAGGGCAGCCACTGCCTTGTTTACCACTTTGAGGTGCCATTTTGTTTTTTTACAGCTTGTGCTCAGAAAATAAAAAGTTTAAAATGAAGTCTTTTAAGGCCTGCTATTTAACAGTCACTGCTTGATTGACAGGATTTCATTTCAAGTCTTGTTTCTTTGCATGTTTTCACTGTCTGCCATTTATCCCTCACACTTTGATTGATGTCTGAGCTGGCAGCACTAAACCTTGTTGCTGTGAAAATATACTGTGTGATTTGCATGTTTGAACCCATCCCAGCTCCAGGGGTTTGTGGGTTTGTGGGTGTGTACACTGGCTGTAAGGGAAAGGGGGTTTTCTCAGTCACTATATAAAAGGTGGCAAGGCTGAACTTTAACAACAGACAGACTTCCAGATCTTCCATCACCATCTCTGCACTGACCTCACTCCTCCTCAGTAGCTATGAATCTCCTGCTGACCCTGCTGGGAGCAGTGCTCTGCTCCCTCATGGTTTCCTCTGAAGTGGCACCTCAGGCAGACTTCAACGTACAGGCGGTGAGTGACATGACTGGCTGAGGACATTTAAAGACCGGAGCATGTGTTAGCAGTTTTTTAGTGGCACAAATATTTATTTTAGAATATAATCGCAGGATTCATCGATGTTTTTACTAATTTATTGTATTAATCTGCTTTTTCAGAGAACACATATGTAGTATACAATCAAATGGAATTTAAGTTATAATCTTGCACGAAGATAATGTGCTTTTACACATTTTAAATTAGGTATAACCTTAAAAATATTGGTTATTAAATGAATATTTGCACAGTATATTGTGTTATTTTTGTATTATGTTTGTGTGTGTGTGTGTCTCCAGATGGCAGGAAAGTGGTACCTGATCGGATTTGCCACTAATGCCCAGTGGTTTGTCAGCCGCAGAGACAGCATGAAGATGGGCACAGCCATGTTCACCCCAACTGCAGATGGGGATCTGCACATGTCATACGCCAGTCTGCTGTGAGTGTGAGAGGACAGAATGAAGGAGCATTAATGACTTCATACAATTCATAACAGAGGTGAATGGTGATTTCTCTGCAGCTCTGATGGCTCTTGTTGGAGGATGAACCACCTGGCCAAGAACACTGACGTGCCCGGAAAGTTTTTATACACCAGCGAGCGTGAGTGCAGCACAAACCCAGAGACAGCATGCTCAGTTCTGCAGGCCTGCTTTCATATCATTTTATGATATTCCCTTACATTACCAGGTTGGGGCAATGTGAATGACATGCGCATGGTTGATGTGAAATATGACGAGTACGCCCTGATTCACACCATCAAGACCAAGGGGGATGAGTTCACTGTGGTCAACAAACTATATGGTACAGTCCTCACTATCATCAGTGTCCAACTCATTGAAATGTGTTAAGCCCACTGCAGCAGATTAACGTTGCATGTGTTCACAGGACGTGCAGCCGACCTCAGTGTTGACATAATGGAGAAGTTCAGACAGTTCTCCTTGCAGACGGGAATCCTGCCTGAAAACATTGCTTTTCTTCCCAAAAACGGTACTTTTTAAAGATTTCTGTACCCTCAAATCAATGAAGAGTGATGTTTTGTATCAGCTTATTCTGTTTTTCCTTCTAGCTAGCGTGCCCAGCTGCTTAAATCTGACAATGTGAAAAATCTGCATCTATCAAGATAAATCCTGCTCTTCAACCTGGTTTCTATAAGCAAGATGCTGTTTTCATGTTCTTGCAGTTGTAACTTAGCAACACTGTCAGCAAAATAAAAAGATAAACAGATAAAATAACAACAGATAAAATACTTTGCTTTATTTGCTTTTTTAACAAATACGCTGAAGTACATCCATAACAACACAGTTGAGATTTCCTTTTATCAAGTGTTTACATCTACACGCTTTGTACAGATTTGTATACAAAACAATAATTTACGTCCCATAGAAGTCTAGTTACACTTAACTATACAACAACTTGTAAATGAAATAAATATAAAAACAGAAATCATCACAGGTGATAACAAAAAAATGTAAAAAGCCATAGTACATGTACACCACCAGCACCGGTCTTGTCTGAAGTTGCATCTAAAAAAGATATACATTTTCCCTTTTTTAGTGGCAAAAGTACATCTGCACTGGCGAGAATTTCAGTCCATGATTTTTGTAACGGCAGCACCAGACATACTGTATGATTCCCATTTAGACCAGACTGTTACAAAGGGACATAGTCCATAGATGGCGTTTTTTTTAACGATTAACCAGATATGTCAATTCATAGAAAATGAATCCGTATGAATATTATTCTTTGTCAAATAGATGGGATTTCACTCCCCCAGGTAGCATTAATGAATTACAAATACTGTCAGTCAGGGCTCCATCTTCACTGCTTTGGGCACTTGTTCTGAACACTTGCTAGCTTGATTGGACATGTGACAACAAAGCGAAAAGACCAATACCGCCTCACAATTTATGTGCATATGTGAACATAAGTTCACATCCACTTTTTAAAAAAAACAAAAAACTGCATGTTGTGTTGAACGCCGAGTTGAAGCTCAGTGGTCGCTTCAGTTCTCTGCACAGAGCCAGCTTTGTGTTTTTGTTAACACAACAAAAAGTATTATGTACAGAGTAGTGGGGCCAGAGCACCAGGAAGCACAAGCTGCTTTTTCAGTCCCTCTCTCCTTTGTCTCTCTCTCTCACACACACACACACAAGATTTTACCAAGTGCTACTGGGAACAGGTTGCTAATCCATACTGCTGTGTTAAGTACATTTTGACAAAATGACGCAAACATTTTGAAAATCACACTTCAGTTTGAAGACAATTAATTAGGACCATTGTGATTAAGAACCGATTGCTACCTGCAAAATTAAAACAAAAAAAATTGTATCTACAAAGAGACGTCTGCACAATCTGCCATGCACACTGTCACCAGTAAGGGACATGCAGTTAAAAGTGCAAGTCTACGGAGGGGCTCGGCTGCTAAGTCTGACAGAGCATTAATGTTATGTACATGTGTATACATTTCTTGAGGTTTAAAAACAACAGAATGGACTAAGTGCAGCACTCACACTCACAATTTCCATGTGAGTGGCACTGTGCTGAGGGGTGCAGTGATTGGGGTGTGATTGATGCTTAACATCGTTCTTTGTAGTGGCACAGTATTTGGCTCGCTCAGAGTCACTCTGCCTGCACCACGTCTTTGTGGTGGCGCATGATATGCTGGTTCTTCTCCGAAGGTCGTCTGAAGCCTTTTGAACAGATCTCGCAGCGGTGTGGATAGTCTTTTGTGTGAATTGAGATCACGTGTCGCTTGAAGCCCGATGCGTCCCCGGTGCTGTAGTCACAGTACTGGCACTGGTAAATTCTCCTTTCTTTTTGTCCTTTGCCAATAACTACAGTCACGCTACTAGCTAAGCTGGCTGCACTGACTCTAGCAGGCGGGCCAGCACTGCTTGACCCACTAGGTGCAGACTTTTTAGGCGTCACAGCAGGAGTGTGTGTTTCTGTCCTTTTGGTCTCACTCTTTTCAGGTGAGGCCTGTTGCTCCTTTGTGTGCACAGACAAATGTGGCGACTGAGAACAAAAGGGTCTGCAATTTTAAAGTTGCAGTGCCGGCACTGATGGAGTTTCTTGGTGCGGTGGGATGCGAGTGCTTCTTTAGTTCTGAGGGGCGGTGGAAGCCTTTCCCACAAACGGCACATTTGTGGGGATAGTCCTTTGTATGAACAGATATGATATGGCGTTTTAGGTCACTGGAGTTGGAACTTTTGTGATCACAGTGGGCACAATGGTGGGTCTTATTCTCCTCGTGTGTTAGTCCATGCTGCATTAACTCTTCTTCTGCAAAAGTCTGGAAACAACGCTCACACTTGTATGGCATCTCTTTGCTATGCTTGGTCTTGATGTGTGTTTTGAGATTGGAGGAATCAGCTGACTTGTAGTCGCAGTACAGGCAGGAGTACGGCTTCTCACCAGTGTGCGTGCGCATGTGTTTCTTCAACTCTGAAGGATGTCGAAAGCCTTTTCCACATTCCACACAGATGTGGGGGAAGCTTTTGCTGTGAACAGCCAGCAAGTGCCGATTGAGCAGTCCCTGCTCAGCAGTTTCATAGTCACAGAACTTGCATTTATGCATCTTCGTAGGCGTTGGAGGTGGCTGGCTTTTGGGTTCCCGGTGATGGTGCTGCAGTCTGTGAGAGAACAGTGCCGCCTGCTGGTGGAACTCCTTCCCACACATTTCACACTCAAAGGGGCCTTGCTGCTCAGAGCATGCACCTCCATAGGTTGTGGAGGCTGGCTTTCTTGTTGGTTGTGAAGTCACAGTCTGTACATTGGTACTTTTTCCTGGTCAAGACATCCTGGGTGATTCTTAGTGTGGCGTTTCAGGAAGCCCCGTGACTTGAACTTTTTACCACAAAGCATGCAGGGATAGACTGTCAACGGCTGACCATAAGGACCAATGATGATGGCTGAGGAGATAATGAAAACATGGAGAAGGAAATGACTACAAGACACTAGATCGTGTAACATAAACTGTCATCTTGGCATTTTAGTTTCAATTTTTGTTAAAACTTTTAAATCTATTGTATTCAAAAAATACAAGAAGAGTATTTGTTGTGATTACAATGATGAAATCATTGGAAGTTCCTAAATAGTGGCAGAACAAAACACTCAAGTTCATCAGCTTTGACCCTTTACATTCAAAATTACACGTACCTGTCTGAACCTGTCGATGCTCAGACCTTCTCTTGCTCTTGTTGCGCTGTCTATTGATTTCATCAACCCCATCGATTCATCGATATGCAGCAGTGCGCTGGCTGCACCGTTTCGGTTTTCACAGCCCTCACCATCATCTGCACCTGTTAGAAAACAACTCGTCTTTAAAACAACAATCCGCAAAACCAACCAACATGTGTAAATCTTAGGCCAAGACACTCAGAGACGTGGTTGATGCACAGGCTTCCAGTGTTGTTTTAAAGCAATTTAATAGACAAGGGTGCTGACCATAAGCAGCTGCCCAGGCCACAGGCATGAAGTCCTTGCTTAGAGACACACTGTCAAACGAGCGGTCGTGAGTTACTGGCTCTTCGCCTCCTACCACCACTTCCATATAAACCTCATCAGTCACCTTGGACCCACCTGTAGATGAGCCCAACATGTACAAAAAAAAAAACTAGTGACGTTCAGTTTCATGACAGCTGTCCCCGCTCGTTACAGCAACATGACTCACCATGGTTTCCCTGATTGTGATGAGAATCCCCAACAGACATGTAAACCATCTTCTCTCTGAGCGCTTGGCCTGAAGACTCCGTTAACGCCACGCTTTCTGTGTCTCCATCGCTGATATCAACCGATTCTCCTGCAATGTGACAACATTATTTATTTATTTTCAAATATGCCACATTTTTGTTGAACTGCAGAAAATTAAGCGATTGAGTGATTTTCTGTCTAGTTTTTTTTCAGTACATTACAAAAAACCCAATAGCTACACTTGCTTAAATAAAAAAATGACAGTCATTCATGTTATTTCTTTTCATTTTCTCATCATTAAAAACATCTACAGTGGTACCTTAGATTATGAGTAACTTGGTCTGCGAGCAAAATAAAGCAAGTTGATAAATTTCAACTTGATAAACGAGTGATGTATTGCAATACGAGTTGCGAGTCTACAGTTTGTCTGTCGAGCGCCACATCTCACTGCGAGATTGTGGGTAATCGTCAGTCTCAGTCGGCGTGCCTTACTCATAATCAACACTTGTGTGAGCATATACTGTTTACTATAGCATTGTGACCCTGTATGAGCATGTGAACATGTGGGCTTTACACACACACACACACACCACACACACACACACACACACACACACACACACACGTCACGGCGACACACAGATAGCACCAAAAAGTAAGCAAATTAAGCGATATAATAACAAATACTATCCTTCATATTTGTATCATTTTTATATCAATATTTTGGGGTTGTGGAATGAATCATCTGAGTTATATGGAACAAATTATGCTCACAAACCAAAGTACCACTGTGTATATGCACTAATGTCAGAGTAATGTAAAGAGGGGTTAGACCACTTGTACTCAGCATATGAGGAGGATAACATTAGCATCTACTAACCCATGTCATCTTCCCCAGAATCTGCCTTGAAGATGTACACCTTTATCACCTCCTGTCCATCTTCATCTTTCTCCACCTCCTGGTCCTCTACAGCTCCCTCCACTGTTACCTCTGTCCCATCTTCAGACACCATTTTTCCAGCTTCGTCCACTAGTGAGGCAACACACATTACAGTACATTACTGATATGTGGGGTCTAGACACTCATAGGTTTTACTTTATTTGTCACATCTGGATAAAATCCTGCTTGTCTCCAGTCCTTAGGAAGGTAGCAATGCAATACATCTCAAAACATTTGTAATGGTGACTTGAGAAAACCTACTTCTATTTTTTCTTAGATCAGACAACATACAATTAAAAATGAAATGATTTGGTGTAGATTCAGAACAAAGCAGTAAACTTACAGGATATCATTAGATAATCTCCACAGCCATCCTGGTCATCTTCCTGCTGCTCTGGGTCCAGCCCATCTTCAGGGATGTCTCCCATGGCAACACCTTCCTCCTCACCCTCCAAGCCATCACGCAGGTTTCTACAGCAACATCTTCATCTTCATCGCAATGCACATACTCAGAAACCACATCCTCAACAGCATCCTGGATGACTAGCTCATCCGGGGCAAATCTGTGAACTGCCATGCCTTCCCCCTCGCCTTCTGACACCAACACAGTCTCTTGAAGCTCCACAACAAACTCCTGCCCGCCGGCACCACCCTCATCTGGAAGAAACAGGATTACCCAGTTATCCAGATAACATGCAAGAGTAAAGCACAGTTACACGAGCAAGGCTGCTTACCCGATCCGTGCAATATTATTTTAGGCTCCTCAGAATGTATTGCAAGCCTAGTGACATCCTCATCCATCGTCCTTGCACTGCATTTGTCACTTGAGAGCTGGAACCAAACGATAAAAAGTTTAGATTGAAGCAAACCCCTGCAATTCTAAAGATTCACAGATTTGCTGTAATCATAGTCTTAGGCACCAAAGTGACATAAAAGTTGTTTGTAACCAAGGATGTCCACATACTATAGCAGCAGGTCAATATTCTCCGCAATAATAAATCAGGTGTCACATGTTTGAGACTGGGTATAACGAGAATTGAATTTGAGCCCATACAATCACATCATTTGTACATATGCAAACATTAATTTGATTTGTTCCAGACTTCATTTCCTAACAAAATGCCACATGATGCAGATGTGACTTGTTGTGTCACTCTGCCTCTTTCTTTTAAGATGTTTACAGGAAAAGGAACGATAAGCTTGTTTCCTATGCCTTTTTAAGAAAAATGTGTTAAGCTAACATTAAACATGTGATTCACATGACAAAGAGAGCAATGACCTGGCACAGCCTCTGCACCCTGAGCACTGGCTTCAATTTTGCTGGTAATACTAAATGCTAGTAAAGACTTGCAAATGTAAATGCCACGCATATGTACCATTCTTTTAAACTGTATTAAATACATGTTTTTCTTATGTCTTTAAACAATGTGTCTTGAAAACTCCCTAGCACCAGAGTCTGACACTTAAGGCATGGCATTTAAAAA